>NC_091632.1:25891635-26516635 GCF_027580195.1 Bos mutus
TGCACATACTTCATACACATATATAGACAGACAGATATAGACATGAGTATTTGTTTGTGTGTGAGTCCCTGTCACTAAGTCATGTCCAGCTCTCTGTGACTGTAGCCCACCAGGCTCCTTTGTCCATAGGATTTCCCAGTCAAGACTACTGGCGTGGGTTGCCACTTCCTTCTCCAGGGGATCTTGCCAATCTAGGGATCGAACCCACGTCTCTTGCATTGGCAGGCATATTCTTCACCGCTGAGCCATCAGGGAAACATATATACACATTCGTACAGACACATAAACACATCATAATGATTTTTCATCTATAAAAGCGAATGTAAAATTTGAAGGAAAAGAGAAAGCAATAAAACCATAATGATGCAACAAGAACAGTATACAAGTGTTTTTTGCTGTATTTTATAACACTCTGGCAGAATTAGATAAGCTCTAAGATCAGACTCTGTAAAACATGCTACTTATAGTATGTTTTTCTGTGTCTGTATAATCCCATGCTGCCATTTATTTACATGGAGTAGAATCCTAAATGTAAAGAATCTCAAGTATGGTTTTCCTGATATGAATAGGATAAAATATAAAACTACTTAAAGAAAAATATATCTAAGTCATTCTAAAATCAAGATTGTATTTTTAACAATTATGTAATGCTTTCTAATTCAATGAAACCATCTTCAAAATTTCTTTTAAAAAACAATAAACATCATTCATCATAAGGCAGGATGGGTCTGTAACATTACTAAAATGCTCTGGTGAAAATAGTGTGCTTATCATATGACACAGAGCAATATGTATGTAATATACATTTTTTATATAACATATTTCAATTCATGTACTATAAAAGCAAAATCAAAGCACTATCAGTTGGTTCAAAATTATACAAATCTAAAAGTAGGATGTAGTTAGAAATCTCAGTGCAAAAATAAAGCCACTACCACCTTTTCTTCTGAGAAATATTTCAGAATTTATTTGCACTTTCATCTATAAACAAACTGTCAAAATTTGTATATTTTAAAGTGTATATGTAAATGTAAAATGAATATATTTTACAAAGACATCTTTATATTTGTTACTATATTTGAGCTACTAATGACAATAATTATCCCTGATTCTAATAAATTTTACTTCTAAAATGTATCTAAAGTTAAGGTTATTTTAACAACAACCTTGTGCTGTCCTGTGCTTAGTCGCTCAGTCGTTTCCAACTCTTTGCAACCCCGTGGACTGCAGCCCGCCAGCCTCCTCTGTCCATGGGGATTCTCCAGGCAAGTATACTGGAGTGGGCTGCCACACCCTCCTCCCCGGGATCCACCCAACTTAGGGATTGAACCCAGGTCTCCCTGGGCATTGCAGGTGGATTCTTTACCAACTGAGCCACCAGGGAAGCCCAACAACAACCTTATTAGAAAATATTAATTATGATTCAATCTAAACTTCATGATCACTGACTTAATAAATTTAATGTCAAATTTTAAGACAAATACTATGGTAATTTAAAAACATGGCCACAAACTCTTTGTCACTCCTCACACTGAAAGTTGGGGGTATATGTCACCTCTCATCGAACCTAGACAAGCTCATGACTGCTTCAAGGAATAGAAAATTAACAAAACTGATACTGACTTCCGTGACAAGGTCATAAAAGAGCATGCAGCCCATGCCTTGATTGTTGGAACATTCTCTATGGGATTCCTAAACTACCACGTAAGAAGTCCAGCTACCCTGAGACCTCCATGACAGAAAGGCTAAGTGTAGGTGCTTCCCAATTCACAGTCCCTTCTAAAGCCAATCACACCTGATAATACCGCCCCAGAATCATCAACAGCAAGACACAGTTTAATGAAATTACTGGACTTAAAAGAGAAAAATCTTTAGGCTAAGAAAAGAGAAAGTGATTTTTAAGGAAAAGAAAATTTAATTATCATCAGACTTTTTAATAGCAACACTTTGCCAGAAAAAAAATGGGAGTACTACATCAAGTATTATCAAGGAAAGAAAATTTCATACAAAGGACAGGCAAACTTATCAACGTGTAAGAACTCAAGAATTATTGTTCCAATGAGCCCTTCCTGAGTAAATGCCTGGAGAACAGGCTTCAGAAAATCAAATGACTAGAGAAACACCAACATTAGAAAGACAGTGACCGTTAAATACACACATTCACAGAAATAAGAATGATAAGGGTTAAAAGAAGGAGAGTACATTATATAATGCCTATATGCCCAGACACTATATACTATTTATTATAAAAGAAATACAACATTTGCAAGAATATGTACATAACTGTTTAAAGGAGTATTATTGGCATTAGTATTGCTATTCTGAGACTGTTATTTGTTTATGCAGGTTAAGGCAAATGAGTAACTTGTAGGATACTGTATCACGCCCCGAATTCATGAAAAACCAGGTTCCAGGTGTGGAAGAAAGGATATACAGATATAATATGGAAGAGATTAAGTAGAACTCTGGTCTTGAATTTGAATTAGAAGTACTAGTATGAATTTATGAAATATTTTATCTTCAAGTAGTTGGTATATATATGTGTGTGTGTATGACATATAGGTATCCTAGCTATATCTGCTAAAAAAGCCTAGAAATTATGGTCACTCTAATAGCAATGAGCATTTTTAGCACCTAGGTCCATTTCCTACTATAAGAAACCAACATTTGTTAAAGAAACGCTGATTCCAGGCAGAGAGCTGGTAATGGACAAAATGAACATGCAACGTCTTTGCAAACAAAAGCAAAGAAACTGTTCAAGATTACAAGGGTCATGAGAAAGGTCATGAAAGCCAACCTGAAGAGGCTCCTGTTGGCCAATGACAGGATAATATGAGTTTCAATAATGATAATAATGGCAATGAAAATACTGATTCACATCATGTATGTTTACATTTATGAGTTTAAAATAAAATTAAAAAATTAAAAACTACTCTGTCATTGTTAAAGGATGACAGAACACCAATTCATTATCTTCAAAACCACTAAATAAAGTGAAAAAAATCAAATATTTATTCTTCCTTACCTGTATGAAATGGAATCTCTAGGTATGCAAATACTAGATGAGGGAAAAATATCTCTATAAAATTATCCCCACTAAAAATATTTCTTTATATCTAATATCTAATGTATCTACTAATATCACAGAAAAGATCTGATGAAGAAACCCCATACAACCCAGACTCTTGCCAAAGGCACTGAACCCAACTAAACCTTAGGAATTAGCAGCTAATTTCCAGAGAACATAGAACATATACTACACAAAATGCAATATAGACTATGGGAGACTATGGGAGACTCTAGAGGTTCTTCCACAGGAAATAGTAAGGAAGAGAAAAGGATAAAGGGAGAAATTGCAAATTAAAAAGTTGCAAACATTTAACAAATTAAAAAAACTCGCCAGGCTAAGTTAGGGATCCATATTTATGTGATAAAAACTATAAAAATAAATACATGACAGTGAGTGCTATAAAAGTCAGGACAGTACTTATTGTTGGAGGAAGAAAGGCTGTGAACTGGGATGAAGGCACATGGAGGGGTTTCTAGGGTAGTTCCCAAACTTTCATTAAACCATATGTTTGTTTTATGGGTTCTTTTTGTATCCATGCTTTATTTTACAATAAAGAGTTTAAAATAAAAAATAAGAGAATAATACACATGACCAGAGAAATCTGAAAATGATAGAACGTCTGAAAATGAAAAAAAAAAAAGTAAAATTAAAATTAGGAAGAACTGAATGAAAAAGTCCATAAAGAGAATGATCTCTGTTTTCCTTATTCACTAATATATCCCCAACATCAAGACCAATATTCAGGACATAGTAGGAACTTAGTAAATATTTAAATGAATGAAAATAAAAGTTGAGTCATTTTACATCAATTAGATTTCAAAGTTTAATGACACCAAGTGCTGATAAGGATACACAGTGATGAAAGCTCAAAGCAAACTGGTATAATCATTTTTAAAAATATATATTGTCTTATGTAGTTAAACATGGATATACTCTCTCTGACACAAATTTTGTATTTAGGAACACATTTTTCAAACAAATCACAGTGTTTTCCCGTTATTTTATGGTAACCAATTTAGTAAGTTTAAGCAGCAATTTTTTTTTTTAAGCAAAGACCGAAGTACATATTGTCTAATACAGGTAAGTATTATTTCAGAAAACTTTAGTTTGTATATTCAGTTACAATGTAAAAATATTTTATCTTATTGTGGGTCATAGCAAAAAATGTTTGAAAACCACCAATTAGAGAAACTACTGCACATGGGCACCCAAACTCTTAGAATATTCATAGCAACATTCTTCACAACAGCAAAAAATTAGGAGACACATTAGTCCACCCTCAAAATTAGTTTACCCTCAAAAGAATGATGAATTCTTTCTGATACATTCATGCAATGAGATGCTAGAAGATAGCACTGAAAATCAATGAGTAAGCACTATATGCATTATCACGGATACAGCAGAGAAATACAAGTGAAAAAAAGCCAACCACAGAAGTCTATATATAGTCTGATGATATGTTTTACAAAGATGAAAAGCAAGATATACAATATATTGTTTAGGGGCACAACTTTTTCTGGTAAATCTACTCATATAGGAATTATAACAAGAGTTAAAATTTTTAAAATCAAATTAAGAAAAGACAAAAGATAAAAAATTTTTTTCAGATAATAGTTACCCTTTTAGTGAGGACAGAGCAGAGAACATATAAAATGCTTCAATAGTTTTGGTAATATTCTTAGTTTAGGTGGTGAATTCACAGTTGTTTTATTATAATACTTCCTAATATACATTAGATTAACCATATGAACCTGCCAGTTCCGTAGGCCAGAACTGGCAGTTTCAGAAGATTCAAACAAACATTTAAAGTATTTTAGGAGTGAATCAAGTATTTCATTAAAAAGTATATCTTAGAAAACTTTTATTCAGAGGTTATTTCTAACTGTTGCTGCTTTATTCAAGCTTTTATAATCATATAAAAGTGTTATGAAAACCTTTTATTTACAGCCAAACATTTGTTAAGCTTTAAAGATAATTCCTAACTTTTTATCATGGAAATCTTCAAACGTATACTGAACTAAACATAATAATAATGAACTCCCCAGTACACATCAACCAGCTTCAACAACCAAGTTATGGCCAAGTTTTCTCACTTCTACTCTCATCCCACTCTCAAATGCTCCATTAATACTGTGAAGCAAATCACAGACAATATATGATAGCATCTATCAACATTTTCAAAAAGGAGTCTTTCTACAAACATAACCTAAAATTAATATCATTTCTAAAAACATTAATTTCTAATTAATCAAATTTCCAATTATCTAAAGGTAACATTTTTTAAAAATTTAGACAACCTTTCCCCCGCCCCACCAAAAAAAAAAATCAGAAAGCCACTGGCCAGAAGGCATAAATAAAAGTGACCAAAGAAATAGCCAAAATAGAATGAATATTAAAATTTTGATAGAGTCAAGTCACAGGAGACTATACAGATACTTAAAATGTTTTCAAAGTGATTTTATCAATATGATACAGTAACATTTCATGATACGTGAAGACAATAGGACTGTAAATTATATGTACAACATGATTTCTATTAGATTAAGAAAAAAATAAAGAATGGAAGAATATATACTAAAATATTAGTAACAGTCATCTCTGGGTGATTCTGCACCTACCCCCCAGCTTTTCATACATTTCTGCATTTTTTCAGTTTTCTGGCAATGTGTGCCAGTGTTTTGATTATCAATTGAAAAAAGCATAGTTTTAAAAAGATGTGGGAGAGTTCCATTTCTGGTAATGTGGAGAAGCAGGTATCTCTGGAAATGCTCCTCTGATTATAATTACAAATTATAAAAACAGTATTTAAAAGCACAAGAGAGGAACCAAAAGAAGGCATAAACTGGAGAAAAGATCTTTGAAAGAAGTAAGATGCACTGGATGAGATTTGCACTTATAAAGTTAAGTGTCTGAGGACATTCAGGGTTACCAGGTGGTGCACCGAGAATTTTAGAGAAGGCCACAGTCTTGATGGCTTCAAGAGTCAGAGAACAATCGGCTAGACAATAAGGGGTGAAATTCTGGAAAGGTAAGAAAAGTCCCCCAAATCTATATAAAAACTTCATCCAAATCTCCAGTTGACCTCGGAACTGTGCATGTGCAGGGGAAACTTTAAGAAGCCCAGATAAAGACAAAATCTGGAAAGAACCGATCTATTCTCCAACAAGAAAGAGAATTTAGAGTTTGAGCCCGGCCGAGTTAACTCAGTCAGTCAGTTCATTCGCATGTCATGTCCAATTCTTTGCGACCCCATGGACTGTAGAACGCCAGGCTTACCTGTCCATCACCAACTCCTGGAGTTTTAATGCTTTTTCTCTTAATACTCAGTCAACTTTTTCTTTTTCTTTGTGTGTCTGGTAATTTTTTCAATTGTATAGTCATCATTATGGATAATGTTATAGAGACTGTGGATTTTGTTGTCTTCTTTCAAACAGTAATGATTTTATTTTAGCAACTACCTACTAAAATTGTGTCAGATGGGGCAAAAAAAAAAAAAAAAAAGGAGGACTCAACTATATGCTATCTACAAGAAATTCATTTTAAAAATAAAAGTCTCTTTGCCACTTCTTTTGTAATTTGCTACTTCAGATTTCCCATCACACTTCTAAGAGAAAATAATAGAGTAATGGAATAACTAAGTAATGAATTTTATTATAGATCAACTGTAATCTTGATTAAGTGTAAAAGCTTTTGGTACACGGTGACATATTTGACCCTAACAATCTTTTGACTTACTTAAGAATAATATTAGTGTTTAAAAATCTAAAGTCAAATTTGTGGGTATTGTGACAATGTTTTTGTTGGCAAAAAAAAGTTTACTACGATGATAAATTCTGACCACTCCAGAAAAAATTTAAAACAACTGCCATATAGTTTAAATAAGCAATTCAGTATAAGACATGTTTGCTGTAGGTTCCTTACTAATGGTTTAATCTAACTGAAAAAAAAAATACTAACGGACTTCCATTTTGGGTAATGCAGTGAACCAAATAACTTGAGATATACTATTTGCTATAAACCCCTAGAAATGCTGAGTTAAAGAAAACCATTTTTTAAAAAGTAGGCTTCCCTGGTAGCTCAGCTGGTAAAGAATCTGCCTGCAATGCAGGAGACCCCGGTTTGATTCTTGGGTTGGAAAGATCCCCTGGAGAAGGGATAGGCTACCCACTCCAGTAATTTGGGGCTTCCCTGTGGCTCAGACGGTAAAGAATCTAGCTGTAATGCGGAAGACCTGGATTTGATCCCTGGGTTGGGAAGATCCCCTGGAGGAGGGCCCGGCAACCCATTCTAGTATTCTTGCCCGGAGAATCTCCATGGACAGAGGAGCCTGGTGGGCTATACTTCATGGGGTTGCAAAGAGTCAGACACAACTGACTGACTAAGCACTGCACATGACTAACTTGAAAAGAAAAGATTTCACTTGAGGCCAAAAATAAAGGAAATAAAGGCAAAAAAGGAAAGGGTATGACAGCTGCCGTTGGCAGATTTCCTCTCAAGAGCTTAGGGATGTGGGATTTAATACACCTTGTAATAAAACAAAATAAAAAGTTGAAGATGACTTAAGCAATTGAAAAAAAAAGGGGGGGGAATGATATTAGTGTAAAAAAAAGTACATAGATTTGAAGCAGATTTAACACATCTGAAGAGAATTGTTTTAGTGAACTGAAATATAAATCTGAGTAAATAACACAGAATGGAGCACAAAGGGATAGATGTAAAATATGACAGGTTAAGACACAAGTAGGAAAGAACATAAAGTTCCAGTAAATTTTCAATAGGAATTACAGAAGGAAAAAGAAAAAAAGATTATATGGAAAGACACTGAAGAGATATTGGTTGAAAATGCTCTAGAACTGATGTAAAAACTTAAATTATTTCTTAATGAAAAATTACATACTGAGGAATTGAATTTCAGAAACTAAATATCAAAATTTTATAAGCAACTCACATGATTAAATCTTCTTGTGAAGGCAACTGCATTTGGTGCAGAACTGTATTTTTCTTTTTTATTCCATCCACAACTTGAAAGCTCCTAAAAAATTAAATATAAATTCATGAAAAAGCCCAGTTTTCTTGTTACATTAATGGTTTAAAAGCATTAAAGACAGTTTGCATACTTTCCTAGAATTGTTTTATTTAATAGGAACATATTTAATAGTATAACCATTCAGGCAAATCACAAAAACAAATTTTACAAGAATACAAGTGGGCACAATTACTTATCCATATGAACATAGATAATTAGATCTATACTCCATATGCAGAATGTAGGTTCTTCTTTGAAGAGATTTGAATCCCAAGAAGAAAATCTACAAATAATGAAAGATGAGCATCCCACAACGTAAAGCGAAGCCTACTTGTTGCCAAGTCCCAGTCAATCATTCAGAGCTTCCAATCAACTTTCTGGTAACCTCAATCTTTTGAGCTGAAAGCCAATGACCCCAGGCATTTGAAGAAACCCCTAAAAGGGGATGTTTGATTCCCCATAGATCTATCAATAGAATTCAAAGAGCTCAAGAACTTAGATGTAAAAAAAAAAAAAAAGAAAATTACAATTCTGTTTTACACTAACCTCCAACTGAAATGACATTGCTTTTAATTATACATGTAGGCTACCGACTGTAGAAGAATTGGCAATATATGTGACTTATCTATGACTAATAAAAACACAGATTTTTCATATCACATTACGGTTGGTACAGATATCTCAAAAACATCATTTACACTCATCACTGCTTTGAAGTTATAATTTCAGCACCTCTAGATACTTAATATGTTAACAAAGGGGCACATATATAGCCATAGGACAGTTTTAAAAAAATATTTTGATAGGTGTATGTTATTAGAACTGATTTTCTTGGATTTTAAGTAAGGGTTCAGCTCCAGAAGCTTCAGTTTTCCAAAGGGGTTCAAGAGTCAAAACAGGTTAGGAACCCTGCTGTAATACAACGACCATGGCCAGAAAGAGACATAATCCATAGGAAAGAAGAATTCTGAGGACACCGAGTTAGGGTGGAGAAAAAAGAAAACAGAGAAAAGGGTGCTGCTAAGTCACTTCAGTCGTGTCTGACTCTGTGCGACCCCTGAGACGGCAGCCCACCAGGCTCCCCAGTCCCTGGGATTCTCCAGGCAGGAACACTGGAGTGGGTTGCCATTTCCTTCTCCAATGCATGAAAGTGAAAAGTGAAAGTGAAGTCACTCAGTCGTGTCCGACTCTTAGCGACGCCATGGATTGTAGCCCACCAGGCTCCCACCATCCATGGGATTTTCCTGGCAAGAGTACTGGAGTGGGGTGCCATCACCTTCTCTGGAGAAAAGGGTAAAACCATGTAATTATTACTTCCAGCTAGATATTGCTCCCATTAAACAGAAAAAATAGAAGGGTACAAACAAGAAAGATTCAGAGAACCAAATAAAACTCTTGGACATGAAAAATATAATAAAAGAACTGTTAAAATCAGGAAAGATAAAGGTGATAATACCTTTTAAACAATAAGCTAAATATGGGGGCAAAAATAGTATGTTAATTAGAAGAGTCCACTAGAGTCAACTTCTGAATAATAAAAATAATTCTAAAAGAATCAGAGAGAATAGAGGAAAGTAACTTATTGAAAAAAATGCTAATTCAAGAAAATGTCTCCTGAATCTAAAGGACAAGACCTGTCTAATGTCCATTATAAAAGATTAAAAAAAAAATACTCAAATCAAGGCCTAGCATCAAAAACCTGTAGCACACTGGAGACAAAGAAATCATAAAATCTGTCAATTCAAAAACAAAACAAAAACAGATAACATACAGAAAAAAAGGGATCAGAAGGTATCAGGTATTTCAACAGCAACTCTAGAAGATAGAAGACAACTGAAACAAAGCCTTCAAAATCCTAGAATTCTATATTCAACAAAAGAATCAATTAAGTATGAAAGTATATCACAGACATTTTCAGAAAGTCTCGGGGAATCTTCCTTTTATGCACCTATTCTCACAGAGCTTGCAGAATATGTCTTCCATCAAAACAAACTAGCAAAGTCAGAAAAAGGGAGAGAAGATCCAGGAAACCACAGAACCAAGACCGAAAGAAAATACTGGAAATCCCCAGATTAAGAGTAAAGGGTTTTTATAATAGCCAGGACATGGAAGCAACCTAGATGTCCATCAGCAGATGAATGGATAAGAAAGCTATGGTACATATACACGATGGAGTATTACTCAGCCATTAAAAAGAATACATTTGAATCAGTTCTAATGAGGTGGATGAAACTGGAGCCTATTATACAGAGTGAAGTAAGCCAGAAGGAAAAACACCAATACAGTATACTAATGCATATATATGGAATTTACAAAGATGCTAACAATAACCCTGTGTACGAGACAGCAAAAGAGACACTGATGTATAGAACAGTCTTGTGGACTCTGTGGGAGAGGGAGAGGGTGGGAAGATTTGGGAGAATGGCACTGAAACATGTAAAGTATCATGTATGAAACGAGATGCCAGTCCAGGTTCGATGCACGATACTGGATGCTTGGGGCTAGTGCACTGGGACGACCCAGAGGGATGGTATGGGGAGGGAGGAGGGAGGAGGGTTCAGGATGGGGAACACATGTATACCTGTGGTGGATTCATTCTGATATTTGGCAAAACTAATACAATTATGTAAAGTTTAAAAATAAAATAAAATTAAAAAAAAAATAAAAAAAAAAAAAAGAGTAAAGGGAGATTCTGAGACAAACCTAAGAGCAGACCATAAGAACGATAGTCCAGATGGTAAATAGCAAGGACGGAAATTCCAAGAGAGACATCTCTGAAAGATGAAACACTATCTGGAATGTTTGAACACAGAGAAAACACACTCACTGCATTCACTTCTGGCAGAAAAATCAGTGACAAGTCATAGAGAGAGCTAAAGGGATTCTCAGGTGGCTCAGTGGTAAAGAACACTCCTGCCAATGCAGGAGATGCAGAAGACATGGGTTCGAACCCTGGGTTGGGAAGATCCCCTGGAGGAAATGGCAGCCCACTCCAGTATTCTTGCCAGGAAAATCCCAAGGACAGAGGAGCCTGGCAGGCTACAATCATGGGATCGCAAAGAACTGGATACTACTGAGCATGCGCCCAAAAACAGAGAAAGTTAAAGTAAGTTATTTAGCTGAAAGAAAACAAAATTTAAGTAAGTAATCACGGATCAACTGTTCTTCAGCTTTCTCTACACTTGTAAAGAACAGCTGAGCCATGATTACTTATTCATGTCAAAATTGTGACATAACTATAAAGAAAAGAAGAGGAAATAAATTGTGCAAATGTGAGAGGAAGAGAAAATAGAGTGAAATCATCTTCCACAGTAGAGAGTCAATAAATCATAACCAAAATTGAAAACTCATAAACAATAGGTATTTAGATATATTATCTTTAAAACAAATATAAAGTCTTCCAAATAAGAAAAGTTAAGAGACCTGGATGGGTGTAGGGCTCAAAGGTGGAGGTTGGAAGGGTGGAAACAACAGGATATTGTTATATTTTGCTCTCTTGTGGAAATATTTAGCTCGTTAAACATGATATATGCATATCTTCAATACAATTTAAAAATTAAATAAAAACAAAAAAGAATGAACTGACTTCGGAAAGACTGAGGAAGTTATGATGGTATTATAACAACTTTATATGTTGTTTAATGTTCCCTGGAATAGGGTAGTATCAGTGGATACTGAAAATATCACTTGATCAAAAACTGGATCCACACAGTGTTAAGAATGAGGTATCCAGAAGTACTAAAACTCCCAAGTTTCTGGCCTGAGCAATTCAGATGGGGAATACTGAAGAAAGAGACAACAATTATCACTTTAACACAGTAAACAGTAAATTTTCTAAAGATATAAAGTACTTTTTTTAAACCTAGAATTTGCAAATTTCAAATCTGAAATTAATCAAGGAAAAGAAAATGACAGAAGCAACTCTACAATAAAAAGGAATTTGAGTACTCTGTACTCAGCCTAGATATATACTCATTTCACATAATCTTCCTGTATAGACACAAAATATTTAGTGATAGATATTATATTAACATAAACATGACACATGATAACTATATTAAAAACATCAAACTGCTAGAAAACATGTTTGGTCTTCCTAAATATCACAGTATATTTATACAACTATATAAAGATGTCAAGGTTTAGGACACAATTTCTAGGATTAAATCCATCAACTCTGAATTTGTTTTTAACCAATTACAAAATTTCCAAATTTATATTAATGCTATAATCAAAGTGTCTCTATGAAATTGCTATTCAACTTATCTAGCCATTTGACAAGCCATTTTCCTGTCATAAGTAAGGCTATATAGTATAAATAAAGAATATCCTTGCACCTTTTCTGATCATTTCCTAAATATACAGTCCTAGAAGCGAAATCACTAAGTCAAAGAGTAGGAACCCTTTCTTTCAAGGTCTTGACGCTTGTCAAACTGCCCTTCTGAAATACCGAATCATTCATACTAGCAACTCCTGTCAGTTTCACAAGCGTCTTATCAAAACTAGGTGTACTTAATTCTCTTTCTATACGTTATATCTTAACTTCCCCATCTGTAAGAGTAATTACAGTTGTTAAATAACAAAATTTGTTAAACAGAAAATCAGGGGGTGGAGAGGGGCAGCAGGCAGGGACCATACACCACCCAGAACCCACCACCTGAATAAACCTACGTAAACATCTTCCCTATCTCCTTTATGTGCATATAGAACTATTGACAGTAGCCAATACATCTGTCCTTTTCTGTGTGATCTAATCTTCTGACTCTGGGCTTAAAAAGTTCTTTCTTCCTTAGAACACAGGTCTTAACAGCTGCAATAAAAATAAAAGCTAACCCGAAGGCAGAGATCACTATGTGCCAGGCACTACTCTAAATGCCTTACACATATCAACTCATTTGATCCTATCTTTATCATTACAATTTATTATGATAAGGAACACAAAGGTAGCAGTGGATTATAGCCTTATGTTTTACATTAAAATTTTTTAAATTCTTTTCTGACTCCTCAAAATAAGAGAAGCTAAGAGGTTTTGAAAAATCCATCCAATTTTTGGTGAGTTGCAACATCACTAACTTAATGAAAAAATGCTTTTCCTCTAAGAAAACTCTGTTCAAGCAGACCTGAAAGAAGGCAGGGGATGAATGAAACTCCAGTCAAATTACTTGGGAGCAAATGGGTTAAAATTCCATTGGAGCTCTCCATCTTATACATAAAAAACATGAAGAAATAAAGAGGTTCTTTACCTTTTAAGAGTATATTTTCTGCTTCAGAAAACATTTCCCCTTGGAAACAATGTTCCATTACTAGCTCATCTAATACAACATCAAACAGACTAGGGTAGAGGACAACATGGAGGCTGCCAGGAACCGTGGATGAGGGAGTGGGGGTGTGGCTGCCACGGGGAAGCACAGGTGAGAGAGCTTTGTGCTGGGGGAACAGCTGTGTGTCTTGATGGAGGTGGCAGTTAGGAAATCTGCACAGACGCTGAACGCCACAGGACTGTACAGACATGCACTGTATAAACACCTACTTCTTGGTTTCAAAACCGTGAATCTAACACTATCTCTGGGGACTTCCCTGGTGGTCCAGCGGTTACGACTCTGTGTTCCCAGGGCAGGGGGCCCGGATTCCATCCCTAGCTAGGGAACTAGATCCCCCATGCCGCGACTAAAACATGGTGCAGCTAAACACATTTTTTTAAAAAAGGAAAAGAAAAGCAGTTCCCTATCTAAAATTAAACTATGCTTGTAGTATTTTTTTTGTAACTTTCTGTGAATCTCTAATTACCTTAAAATAAAAAGTTTATAAAACAACAACAAGAAAAACCCATATAATGGACTATGAAGGAGACACCGCACTGCGACTCATTCAGTGCTTTCCTCCTAAACCCTGACATGCATTTATGCTTAGCTGACCTTACAGGAATCTGTCTTGCCCCATCTCTACCTCAACAGCCACTAAATATCTCTGTGGGAAAAAAAACCTGCTTTTCCCTTTGTCTCTGTCTCTTTCTGTCTCAGACCCTAGAATCTTTCTCCACGTGAGACTATACCATCTGAGAAATGAATTCTCCTACCAGCACCATACTGTATTGACAGGTTATCTGCCAGGTCTCCAGTTACTCTATACTAAACCACTTCCCATGAACACCAAAAAGTTAAAGTAAACTTAGTGACTCAAAAGATGTTTTTTTAGGGTTTGACTCATGAATAGGACTGATTCAAGTTAAGTACACTATGTAAATAAGCCTCCATTTCAGCAAAGGCTAAAGGAAATAGAGCAGCCTCGATGCTTAAAATCTGCTCAAATGGATTCAACTTGCAATTTTTAAAACAGGCAGTGAAGAGAAAGCTTCTAACAGTAACTCACATATACAAAGGCAATTTCTTAATGGTCACTAAAAGTGTATCAGAGAGAATATGCGTGGGTTCATTTTTAGCCATTAAACAGATTATTTTGAAAGCATGTGGGAAGGCAAACACCACAACTGATGACCACCTACCCTATGAAAGAATTACTGAATTTCACGGGAGTCACAGCTTCTCTTATGTCTTGTAGGTCTGTTCTGTAAAGTCAAATTCTTGGTCTAAATTTCATCTTGTAGGTTCCAACACTCTTAAAAGGACTGCTCTAAGGGTGATGTTGTAGGGATACCTATAGATAGAAGAAGAGAAAAGGCCAATATAGACCAGTTGTAGACAAAGACTGAGGGAAAGAAAGAAAAAGCGATGGAATCTGTACAAGACTGAAAGGGTAGGGGTCCTCACAATGAGAAAATCACTACTGTTGAGGCAGGTATTCCTAGGCTCAAAACCTGGAAGATCTGGAGGGAACTGGTATATCCAGTATATCCATTCAGCCTATATGGCTGTTTAGAAAGAAGTCGCAGCCTGAAATGAAGCACTCACTGCGACTCCTACGCTTCTAATCCACAGAATAAGCTCTGAAACTATATAATTCTAATGTATTATGTTAAATTAAAAATATCACATCACTTTTCTAATGAACTCACATTCTCTACTCCCCCAACCTCCCTACTTCCAATACCTTAATGTTGCCCCTTACAGTGAGGTCAGAGATTAAGGCAGGAGCTATCTTCTGCTACCACTGATGGTGTGATATACCTACTCTCCTAGTCAACAGCTTTCTTCTTCACCTTCCCTAGTTCCCTAAGTCTGACCTTACTATATATTAAGAAAATTTTCAGTGAGAAACAGCAATAAGAACTGACAAAGCAGCTAACCTTACGTCCAACGAAATATGAGAAAAAAAGTCATATGTCTTCTTTGCTTTCTTCAAATCTCCTACTGTATTTATGGATTTTTATATTTTAAGCCTAATGAAAATGTTACTTTTCATTAAAACAAGGACAGAATTATGATATTCCTGATGTTGGAATTTCGGATGTTGCCAAGACAATAGTCTCTTTGCATACGAAAGAAATTTTGCATAGAGAAAGCTCTTTACATATATCACCAGAAAGATCACAATTGCAAGTTCTTCAGAAATGTTTTAATGAGATTCAGAATGACCTATATGTACTTTCCCTCATTTAACCAGAATTCTTCCTCAATCTCTAGTGTATCCCAGTTATACAGGAAGGTTTTATCTATCCTTTGTATTTACTGTTTATTGATATAATCTAAATGACTTATTGCACTGTGTTTGCGTATGTTATATTGTGTTTATTGATATAATCTAAATGACTTATTATACTGACCTACGTCCCATCACTTCATGGCAAATAGATGGGGAAACAGTGGCTGACTGTACTTTTTTGGGCTCCAAAATCACTGCAGATGGTGACTGCAGCCCTGAAATTAAAAGACGCTTACTCCTTGGAAGGAAAGTTATGACCAACCTAGACAGCATATTAAAAAGCAGAGACATTACTTTGTCAACAAAGGTCTGTTTAGTCAAGGCTATGGCTTTTCCAGTAGTCATGTATGCATGTGAGAGTTGGACTATAAAGAAAGCTAAGCACTGAAGAATTGATGCTTTTGAACTGTAGTGTTGGAAAAGACTCTTGAGAGTCCCTTGGACTGCAAGGAGATCCAACCAGTCCATCCTAAAGGAGATCAGTCCTGGGTGTTCATTGGAGGGATTGATGTTGAAGATGAAACTCCAATACTTTGGCCACCTGATGCGAAGAGCTGACTCATTTGAAAAGACCTGATGCTGGGAAAGATTGAGGGCAGGAGGAGAAGGGGATGAGAGGATGAGATGGTGGAATGGCATCACCGACTCAATGGACATGGGTTTGGGTGGACTCTGGGAGTTGGTTTGGGTGGACTCTGGAACCCCATGCTGTGGTTCATGGGGTCGCAAAGAGTTGAACATGACTGAGCAACTGAACCGAACTGAACAGAATAAACAATAAAGCACAGAACTTTCTTCTTTGAATGTAATACACGTCAGAGGACTTTCAGTCAGATCCTGTTACTTCATAAAGATTTGGGAACCTCTAAGAGAAGTAAACATTATCCAATGTAATGACTACAATACAGATTTCAAGCACAGCTGCTAATGGAAAGAAAACCTGATTGCAAGAGAGCGTTCTGTCATAACTCATCCTGTGCTGAGTAACGTGATACTCATTTTGAGGAGAAATCCCATCAGTGTAGTGAATGTGGCAATGACTTCAGAAGAAATACAAGTTTTATAGAGCATCCAAGAATTCATAATAGGAAAAAACCACAAAAATCCTATAAAGAAACATGGAAAATTCCTCAGAATACAGTCATTGCTTCCTCAACATGAGAGAACTCACACTGGAGAGAAGCCCGGTAAATGTGTAAGAGCTTTCTAAAGGAAAAATAAAAAACGTTCATGATTAGAAGAGAAACCATACTCGGGCAACCTCTGTATATAAGAAATGTGCAAAAACTTTAACAAGAGTTAATGGCACCCCACTCCAGTACTCTTGCCTGGAAAATCCCATAGATGGAGGAGCCTGGTAGGCTGCAGTCCATGGGGTCACTAAGAGTTGGGCATGACTGAGCGACTTCACTTTCACTTTTCACTTTCATGCATTGGAGAAGGAAATGGCAACCCACTCCAGTGTTCTTGCCTGGAGAATCCCAGGGACGGGGGAGCGTGGTGGGCTGCCGTCTATGGGGTCACACAGAGTTGGACGCGACTGAAGTGACTTAGCAGCAGCAGAGCCTCAACTAAATACCAGAAAATTCATTCTAGAAATTAATGAGTGTTTACCTTATGGTAAACTTTTGCCCTTACTGAACACTGAAGAATTCACACTGAGGAAGAAAATGTTGTGGATTATGGGCAGAGAGGAAAAAACACTTCTGCTTCCATAGAACAAGTGTTACTTGATAAAAATTACGTTCTTGGACTGGGTAATAGACTTTTGTGAAAATAACTAAACATGGTAAACAATGGGAGATGATATGCTTGCAGGCTGTACAGGCTGTACAGTGTACAAGCCTTGGAATGGTCACTCAAATTCAAGTATCGAATAAGTATCATTCAATCACTATAGACACACGAGCAGACAAGTTTCTGCCTTGGTGGAATTTATGTTCCATTGAGACCCTCCCGCCCCCCACCCCAATCTCTAAAAACTTGACTTCTGACCACCCCCAACACTTATCATCTCAAGACTTCTGCAGTTTTGGTCAAAATCCTATTTATTACTGATTGAAGCTACACTTAACTGAAGCTCTTACTCTGAAGTTACCACCCAAATTTATTCTACTTTCAGGAATCCTCAAAGACCTAAAGAGTATTTTAAAGGTCAAGTAGTCTAATATCCCTTCACTTATCTAAATTTTTTTTTAACAAAGCCTAATGACATAAAATTGATATTTCTCCTGGCAATCTTGATTCCAGCTTGTGTTTCTTCCAGCCCAGTGTTTCTCATGATGTACTCTGCATATAAGTTAAATAAACAGGGTGACAATATACAGCCTTGACGTACTCCTTTTCCTATTTGGAACCAGTCTGTTGTTCTATGTCCAGTTCTAACTGTTGCTTCCTGACCTGCAAACAATTTTCTCAAGAGGCAGGTCAGGTGGTCTGGTATTTCCATCTCTTTCAGAATTTCCCACACTTTATTGTGATCCACACAGTCAAAGGCTTTGGCATAGTCAAGAAAGCAGAAATTTTTCTGGAACTCTCTTGCTTTTTCCATGATCCAGCAGATGTTGGCAATTTGATCTCTGGTTCCTCAGCCTTTTCTAAAACCAGCTTGAACATCTGGAAGTTCATGGTTCACGTATTGCTGAAGCCTGGCTTGGAGAATTTTGAGCATTACTTTACTAGCGTGTGAGATGAGTACAATTGTGCAGTAGTTTGAGCATTCTTTGTCATTGCCTTTCTTTGGGATTGAAATGCAAAGTGACCTTTTCCAGTCCTGTGGCCACTGCTGAGTTTTCCAAATTTGCTGGCATATTGAATGTAGAGCTTTCAACAGCATCATCTTTCAGGATTTGAAATAGCTCCCCTGGAATTCCATCACCTCCACTAGCTTTGTTCATAGTGATGCTTTCTAAGGCCCACTTGACTTCACATTCCAGGATGTCTGGCTCTAGGTCAGTGATCACACCATCGTGATTATCTAGGTCATGAAGATCTTTTTTATACAGTTCTTCTGTGTATTCTTGCCATCTCTTCTTAATATCTTCTGCTTCTGTTAGGTGCATACCATTTCTGTCCTTTATTGAGCCCATCTTTGCATGAAATGTTCCCTTGGTAGCTCTAATTTTCTTGAAGAGATCTCTAGTGTTTCCCATTCTGTTGTTTTCCTCTATTTCTTTGCATTGGTCACTGAGGAAGGCTTTCTTATCTCTTCTTGCTATTCTTTGGAACTCTGCATTCAGATGCTTATATCTTTCCTTTTCTCCTTTGCTTTTTGCTTCTCTTCTTTTCACAGCTATTTGTAAGGCCTCCCCAAACAGCCATTTTGCTTTTTTGCATTTCTTTTCCATGGGGATGGTCTTGATCCCTGTCTCCTGTACAATATCACAATCCTCATTCCATAGTTCATCAGGCACTCTATCAGATCTAGGCCCTTAAATATATTTCTCACTTCCACTGTATAATCATAAGGGATTTGATTTAGGTCATACCTGAATGGTCTAGTGGTTTTCCCTACTTTCTTCAATTTAAGTCTGAATTTGGCAATAAGGAGTTCATGGTCTGAGCCACAGTCAGCTCCTGGTCTTGTTTTTGCTGACTGTATAGAGCTTCTCCATCTTTGGCTGCAAAGAATATAATCAGTCTGATTTTGGTGTTGACCATCTGGTGATGTCCATGTGTACAGTCTTCTCTCGTGTTGTTGGAAGAGGGTGTTTGTTATGACCAGTGCATTTTCTTGGCAAAACTCTATTAGTCTTTGCCCTGCTTCATTCCATATTCCAAGGCCAAATTTGCCTGTTACTCCAGGTGTTTCTTGACTTCCTACTTTTGCATTCCAGTCCCCTATAATGAAAAGGACATCTTTTTGGGGTGTTAGTTCTAAAAGGTCTTGTAGGTCTTCATAGAACCATTCAACTTCAGCTTCTTCAGCGTTACTAGTTGGGGCATAGACCTGGATTACTGTGATACTGAATGGTTTGCCAGGAGAAATATCAATAACCTCAGATATGTAGATGACACCACCCTTATGGCAGAAAGTCAAGAGGAACTACAAAGCCTCTTGATGAAAGTGAAAGTGGAGAGTTAAAAAGTTGGCTTAAAGCTCAACATTCAGAAAACGAAGATCATGGCATCTGGTCCCATCACTTCATGGGAAATAGATGGGGAAACAGTGGAAAGAGTGGCAGACTTTATTTTCTGGGGCTCCAAAATCACTGCAGATGGTGATTGCAGCCATGAACTTAAAAGACACTTACTCCTTGGAAGGAAAGTTATGACCAACCTAGATAGCATATTCAAAAGCAGAGACATTACTTTGCCAACAAAGGTCCGTCTAGTCAAGGCTATGGTTTTCCCTGTGGTCATGGATGGATGTCAGAGTTGGACTGTGAAGAAAGCTGAGTGCTGAAGAATTGATGCTTTTGAACTGTGGTGTTGGAGAAGACTCTTGAGAGTCCCTTGGACTGCAAGGAGATTCAACCAGTCCATTCTGAAGGAGATCACCCCTGGGACTTCTTTGGAAGGAATGATGTTAAAGCTGAAACTCCAGTACTTTGGCCACCTCATGCGAAGAGTTGACTCATTGGAAAAGACTCTGATGCTGGGAGGGATTGGGGGCAGGAGGAGAAGGGGACAACAGAGGATGAGATGGCTGGATGGCATCACTGATTCGATGCACGTGAGTCTGGGTGAACTCCAGGAGTTGGTGATGGACAGGGAGGCCTGGCATGCTGCGATTCACGGGGTCGCAAAGAGTCGGACACGACTGAGCGACTGAACTGAACTGAACTGAATGACATGAAATAGGTTATGTTAGTGGCACACTCTGTAGATGTCAAAACTGAAACAAAACTGCAAGTCTTCTGGCTCATGGCTTTTATGTTTTGCTACTAAATTATTTTTTGGAATTCAAAGGGCTTTAAAATAAATTTTAAAGTAAGTGAAATTAAGTAATTGAGAATTTTCTGAGCACCCACAGAAAGAGCTGTGAATGTTGGACCGATTTAAAAAAGAGAAAGCAAAATACATGACAATTTACCTCCCAAAGTGAAAGTGAAAGTCACTCAGTTGTGTTTAACTCTTTGTGACCCCATGGACTATACAGTCCATGGAATTCTCCAGGCCAGAATACTGGAGTGGGTATCCTTTCCAGGCGATCTTCCTAACCCAGGGATCGAACTGGGTCTCCTGCATTACCGGTGGATTTTACCAATTGAGCTATCAGGGAAGCCCATTTACCCCGCTAAACTGGTCTAATTTAAAGAATACTGAGAACAAAAAGACAGTGAGCAACTCTGATAGTTAAGAATTGTAAGGATGTATTAACAGAACTACCAGCTTTTTCCTTCCTTGTAATCAGTGTAACTGCAGTGTCAGCAACCGTATATCATTGTGTCTCCATCCCATGCCTATCACTAAGGAAGGGCTACTTAGAAGGAGGAACGGGAGAAGAATGAAAAGCCGGGTTTTGTGTGAGAGTAATCACCATTCACAGAAGCTTCCAAATTTGGCCATGCTGCTTGGGCCAGGGTGCAAATGAAGATTCTTAGGATTTCTGCAGCACTAGCTATAGGAATATCAGGGCATGGGATTTCTGTAGCACTAGCTACAGGGGCGGAGAAGACAATGGCACCCCACTCCAGTACTCTTGCCTGGAAAATCCCATGGATGGAGGAGCCTGGTGGGCTGCAGTCCATGGGGTCGCTAAGAGAGTTGGACACGACTGAGCAACTTCACTTTCACTTTTCACTTTCATGCACTGGAGAAGGACATGGCAACCCACTCCAGTGTTCTTGCCTGGAGAATCCCAGAGATGGGAGAGCCTGGTGGGCTGCCGTCTATGGGGTCACACAGAGTCGGACATGACTGAAGCGACTTAGCAGCAGCAGCTACATGGACGTCAGGGCAGTGTCCACATAAAGGAGGATCCACCAGTAAACACAGGTAACAGACTGAGATGAACAAACATGTACAGGCGCTAGGGAAGGTTCATACTCTGAGCCAGTGAGCTGCAGCCCTGTAAAAATACTGTGCTCTTTTAAAAAATTTCCTTCAGCGTTGACAGGGAAGCATAGGGAAGCAGAAGGGGAGAAAAGTTATTTAGGAAATAAAATCAACTGGAGATACTAAAAAACAGAAGAAAGAGGACAGAGGGAGAAGAGAAAAGAATGACTCGCAGGTTTCTGATTGGTACTAAAAATGGATAGACAGATGGTGCAAACCACTCAGAAAGACAACTTTAAAACCTGAGCAAACATTTTTTCTGTATAATTCTATTAAGTAGTTTGTAAAATTACTGAACTTTCCTTTACCATTAAATTCTTTTCATTGGTAAACATGTTTTTCTCCCATTATTCTCTATTATAAAACAATAAAACAAAGTGGCAAAATGTGTTCTTTTGTCTTCCCTTCACTTTCAAGCCATTTCAAGTGTAACACAAGGTTGGAGAAAAACCAGACTGAGCATTAAATCTGACTCAGATCTGCTTACTAAAAGACCAGATTTCTTCAGCCAGTGTTTTACTGATGACTAAGGATAGTCTCTATATAATAAAAAATAATTTTTGACATCTCAAACATAAGGCCAATAGTTTCCAGAGGGAAACAAAAGGCTTTGAGTTTTTCTTTTTTTTTTTCCCCTGAGCAATTCTGAGGTAGACAGTGCAGCAGACAGGCAGATAAACAGCTTTATTCTGGGAAAACAACTGGACTTTCTGTCTACAAGTCAATAACAAGTTTAGGGACAAAAGTTTAAATAAATTCTGCATGATACAAAAAGACTTGGGAATATAGAATTCCACAAGCTGGTAACAGTGGCAATGATCTACTTAGGGAACAGAATTAATGTGAAATATATAAGTTGCAAGTAGCTCAGAAATTGCCTCATTTGCAGAAAACTGAGACCTGTGTGGCTCAATCACCAACTTGCAAATCAAATCACTAAACCACATAGCTGGATTCAGAATCTACATTCTTCAAAGCTCAGATTTAGAACATTTTATTTCAGAAAATGTGAATAAATCATCACCTGAAATAGTTACATGTGGATATATACACAGAATACTGAGTTTTGACTAAAACAGTTTTAGTGTAACTAACGATCTTTTAAATAGTTTCCTTTTATATAGTATATATATAGTTTTTAAAGCTTTATATAAAATTATACAAACTTGAACATTGGTATAATGGATAGAAACATGAAGAAAAATTTATTTGGTTCAGTGATAACCACTGTTTTTTCATATCTGAGGTTAAATTTGGATTTAACAAAAATAATTCATCTGGTAGTCAAATTAATATTCTGACTACATAGAGAGACCTCATTTTATGCTAATATATGAGACTAATACATTAGACTGGACAACATCTTGACTTAAAAAATCTTTTGTTAAAGTTATCAATAGCAAGAGTTTTACATAATAAACAAATAATATCTGTACAAACAATATGGAAAACAATTTGGCAGTATTTAATAAACTTAAGGATATTAATGTGCTACAACTCAGTAATTAACGCACTAGAGTATAAACATGGATGCTGGTCAACAATGTTGGACATAAGTAGACAAAAAAGAAAATCACGGGATACCATACATAAAAAATCAGAAACATGCAAAAGCAAATACTGTTAAGGGAGAACATACACTTATAGAAAATCGATAGCTAAATGCACAGGAATGATACAGATCAACACTGGATAGCGGTTCCTCTGGTGGGAGGAGGGAAGACAGGCGAATATGGAAGGACGCAGAGTGGCTTCAACAGTACTGGGCTAGGTCAGTACACAGAGTTTCATCTTGTTACACTTTACATCTTATTACACGTCTTAAATATCCCAGGATCAATCAGAAGACGTTTTTCTGCCAGGTGACAAAGTCCTGTTGATGCTGCCAGAGTTAATGTAACCTTGAAGATTATATGAGATGGATACATGACAAGAATATTTTGGTGCTACATTGCTTCTTCCAAGAGTTACTGCTTCAATTTTGGGGGAAAAAAAAAGAAAAACATTCTCTCATTGGATAAAACTTACTAAACATTGTTCATTTTCTCATTCTAAATATTGCGTTCCCACTACATGCCAGATAAAATAGTAACAGTATCTGTCCTAAGTGTCCTCACGTAGCTTAAAACCTAGTGGAAGTAGCAAGCAATAAACATATAAGCCCAGGATTAACATCACTTTACACCAGATCACTCCTTCCTTCTTAAAAACACATACTTCACTTGGTTCACTGAATTTCACACTAACCTAGTTTTCCTCCTAAATCACCAGGTGCTGCATCTCAATTTCTTTTGCTAGCTCCTCCTCAACACTAAATAGGTTCCTTCTTTTCTCCAAGTATATTCACCCTCGGTAATCTCACCCACGCTTTAAATATCTCTACACTGACAACTCCCAAACTTACATTTCCAGCTTGAACTGGGGGTGGTGGGGTGGTGGTGGTAGAATATATATATACATATACATATACAAAATACAGTATATATTACCTAATTCAACATTCTCTTTGGCTGTCCAACACACACGTAAAACTAAACATGTCCAAAGCCAAACTCAAGCTCTTCCTTCAAAATCTGCTCCTCTGGCCTTTCTCCAGAATACACTGCATATTCTGTTTTCTATAAATGGCAGTCCCAGGAGCTATGAACACAATACTAACCATTTTCCATCTCAAAGGCTATGGAGTAAATGTTTCAGGTGTCAGGCCAAAAATCTTGCCATCATCCTTGACTCCTCTTTAGCATACAGTGCCTGACAACTTCTCACCACCTCCTCCCTTCACACCCTGACCCAAGTCACCTTCCTTGCTCATCTGATCTCCTCGATTCAGTCCTTGGTCCCTGCCCCTCCCTACCCCCATGGTTGCTTCCCCACATACCCTGGCCAGTTAGTCAGGAAGAGCTACTTAAAACCCAAATCAGAAAATGTCATTCATTTGCTCAAAACCATCCATACCTTCTGATTTTTTTCAGAGTAACGGTTCCCCAGGTCCCATGCCATCTGGCCCTCTCACTTTCTACTAGACCCCCACACTTACTCACTGAGCTCACTGGCCTTTGCCCTGGGCTTCACACCTCACTCCAGTAATCTTTTCCCTTATGTGAGCATAATAAATAGTTTATAGTGGGTAGATACATAATAAATGTTAGTCTAATTCTTTTTAAAAATGTCTTCCTTGATTTTTTTCTTGTCTTTAAGATACAACACACAGTCATATTATAAAGTCACAAAATAAAGGAAGGAAAAGTATTCAGGGCCATTGTAGACTTGTATATACTACACCAAATACACTATATTTTGTTCCCAAAAGAACTAAGAAAGAAACTTATGGCACTATATATCGGCACTGTTGTGTCTGCTTGGAACACCCTTCCCCCCAAACAGTTGCAGGGCTTGCTCTCTCATCTCGTTCAGGTCTTTCTCAGATGGCACCTTTGCAGTGAAGCCTGTCTGATCACCTTATGCAAAATCACAGCTCTCACGGCCCTCACACCCTGTCCTCTTCTGGCTGGCTGATACTTCCCATGACACACTACTAGCTTACTTTACTCAAATGTAAGATGCACAAGGGCAGGAATTTTGGTCTCTTCACTGCTATAAACCAGCATCTGACATAGAACAGACACTCAGTAAATACTTATTGAACCACAATCCATAAATGTAAAACTGCAACTGACAAATCCAGTGAAGTAGTAGGAAGTGCTGGGAGAGCCTGTATGAAGAGAAAAAAACTCATCTGAGAAAGTCAAACTTAACTTGAGAAGTGAAGGATGATTAGGAGTTAACTAGGATGCACACAGGCTCAGTGGTGAGACGGGCTAAAAGGCCACTGTAGCTAGACCAGAAAGAGGTGGAAAAGGCGGAAGATGAGGTTGGAGTAGGTAGGAAGAGGCAAAACTTAGAATAGATTCGTAGACAATATTGGGACAATTTGTCTTTATCTTCAGAGCAACAGGAAGCCGCTGAAGCATTCTAAGCAGAAGAATCATGAAAGCAGATTTATATATTGAAAGATGACCTTGGATCCTGGGTAGAGAAAGTTTAGAAGGGTCAGGATGGATGTGGACAGATAAGGTAGAGGGCAATGCAACAATTCAGATGAGTTACCATGGTGTATTTGATTAGGGTGTTCAGAGTAGAGATAGAATGGATAAATACGAGATTTAGGCTAAAAAAAAAAAAAAATCAACAGGATCAGTGTTAAATTCGATCAGGAAGTGGGGTCAAGGGAATTTTTAAGGTTCACTTCTAGGAAGTTCACAAAAAATTCCCATTGACTTGAAGCTTATGTCCATAAGCAGTCACTGCTAGATCTTCAGTGTTCAACCCCTTGCCACAAATGGCTATGGAGCACCTGCAATGTGGCAAGATGTGCTGTAATTGTACAATATACACTGAATCTCAAAGTCTTAGCACAGAAAAAAGAGAGTAAAAATCTCAATAATTTTTATACTGATTACAGGTTGAAGTGATAATATTTTGGATGTTGCAGTTAAATACAATTATTGAAATTAACTTTACTTGTTTCTTTTTATTTTGTAGAAAATGTAAAGTTATATAAATGGTTCACATATTTCTACTGGATGGCACTAATCTCGGATGAAACTTCTAGAAATATAGTAATCACAGTTTATTCAAAAGGAAAAAAAATATGTCTAAAGAGAAGAGGTAGTGCTAGTGGTAAAGAACCCACCTGCCAATGCAGGAGACATAAAAGATGTGGGTTCAATCCCTGGGTTGGGAAGATTCCCTGAGGGAGGGCATGGCAACCCACTCCAGTATCCTTCCCTGGAGAATCCCGTGGACAGAGGAGCCTGGTAGGCAAGTGCCC
This sequence comes from Bos mutus, assembly GCF_027580195.1. Lineage (NCBI taxonomy): Eukaryota > Metazoa > Chordata > Mammalia > Artiodactyla > Bovidae > Bos > Bos mutus. Next base: position 25,918,162 of record NC_091632.1, read on the forward strand.
ATCAGATCAGATCAGATCAGTCGCTCAGTCGTGTCCGACCCTTTGCGACCCCATGAATCACAGCACGCCAGGCCTCCTTGTCCATCACCAGCTCCCGGAGTTCACTGAGACTCACGTCCATCGAGTCAGTGATGCCATCCAGCCACCTCATCCTCTGTCGTCCCCTTCTCCTCCTGCCCCCAATCCCTCCCAGCATCAGAGTCTTTTACAATGAGTCAACTCTTGGCATGAGGTGGCCAATAGTTACACATGACTGAAGTGCCTGAGCATGCACAAAAAGAGAAGATGACTGAACTTTAGGACTAAACGTTGTTCTTTTTATGAAGAATTCAGTTTGCTTTGTTCAAGGATGTGAGGAAATGAATACTTCAGTTACTGTTATTTAAATACAAAAGCCATTTTTCTGTTTGTGTCTTCTTTATAGACTAGATTGTTCTGCTTCCTCTGTTGCTAAACTAATGGTTTCAGAGTGCCCTCCATCCACGGTATAGGGAAAAAGGGGAAAAAAAAAACCAAAACAAAACTGTAGATATAACAAAGACTCAGAGGTCATTTAGGCCCATGCTTTCATTTTGTAAGCGACAAACTTGAGATATTCAGAAATTAAGGAACTTGAAAAACACAGGACTGTCTATGCCACTGAAGATACAGATGTTTTCTCTAACATCTATGTTATAGTTGACTTGAAAATACTATAACAAATACATTATATTTTGTTCTGAAAGAACTAAAAATATATCTGTCTTAAGGTACTGAATATGTCAGTATTATTGATGACTTAGTTTGGGGATACAAAGTCATATGTATATTCTCACCTGATAAGAGTGGAAAAAGCATCAATTTTTAAAGTCTGAAAACCAGTTCTAATACTAAGCTGTAATCAGGGACAACTGTCATTCTGTTTTCTCATCAGTAAAATAGATGCTACCATATTCAGACTGTGATAACGATAGGAACATACATACACACACAGTGTAATAAACAGTTTACAGTGGGTAGATGCAGATAGTCTCCTTCTTCTTAATAAAACAAAAAATGCCTTCCTTCTCTCTCTTCTCGCCCAAGTGTCAACACACAGTCATATTATAAAGTCAAAAAATTAAGGAACAAGGGAAACGATTACTGAAGTGAGCTGTGAAACCCAGTAGCTTACTTCTTGGGAGTACAAGAAGATGGGAGTACAAGATTCAAAGCCTCAGGTAGATCATCCAACCTGCCTAAGTCTATGCCCCCTTCAGTAAAGTGATGAAACCAAATCAACCAAAATGACTGAGTCTCATCTATGACTCAACAGTGTATAGCTATGAATGCCACGAGTTTCCAAAGCCTGAACAATGCCAAAAGCTTTAAACATTTAAAAATTAATATAAAGTGTAATTTTTCGTTTCTAAAACTTCTCAATTTGAGATATAATTCACCATTTTGCATATTTTAAAGGGAAGTTCTTAAAACTACTCACATCTGGTTGAATGGCTTTAAATACTGGAACATCCATTAGTGTTATCTGACCCTGAAATAAAAAGTAAAAAATTTTTAGAATTTCTTCTTTGGAATGCCATTATATGACATATATTTGAAATTAAAATTATTAGTCTGTACTCAAATCTTTACTAGAAAAAAGTCCCAATTTTATAAGGGCTTAAAAAAATGAAAATTTAGTCCTTACACCATAAAATAAAATTATTTCTATTTATCTCATGCCTTTTTATATTTTCCTGTGAGACAAGTGGGGTAAAGTTACAAAATAAACAAATAATTTTAAAAGTTTGAACATGGTCATACATTGTGTGTGTTAGCTGTTCAGTAGTGTCTGACTCTTTTTGACCCTAATGACTGTAGCCCAACAGGCTCCTCTAATTCATGGGATTTCCCGGGCAAGAATACTGGAGTGGGTTGCCATTTCCTTCTCCAGAGGATCTTCCCGACCCAGGGACTGAACATGAGTCTCCTGTATTGCAGGCAGATTCTTTACCACCTGAGCCACCAAGGAAGCCCAAATACATACACTAAATCAAAACAAAAAAACAAAAATTGGATCTACTGGTTTATAAAGCAGTGGTGTTGCTGTGACTATTAAATCATACCTACTCAAACAGTAATATAAAATGTGATAATAATACAAGGGTATTTTTTCCCAACTTATGAAAAGTAACTGACTCTACACTAGCGGCAACTCATACTGAAGGTCTTCACGTGCTTATGGACCTATCCCTCTTGTGACTACACATATAAAACAAAATCTAGCAATACACCAAAGTTTATTCCTGGAATGTAAGAGTAGTTCAATATCAGGAACTCAGTATATGCTGCTAACAAGCCAAAGGAAAAAGATAACGCACAAATAAATGAACACTTGTCTGTTAAGAACTAAGTTTTTCTAGGTATCCTTCATGAAAATGCAATAATGCCTTCAACTTTAATTTTTTAATTTACAAAAAAGTAAAAGTACTTCTTTCCTACCTATGTCAGTAAAGTACATTTAGCTGGAGGAGGAGGTGTAGGTAGAGACGAAAGCAATTATCATAAAGGCTTACTATTACTTCTCAAGTTGATAGTGTAACCTACAAAGCTTCTCTAAAAGTATCAGTGGATTTTTTTCTTCCATCTTCCCCATTTCCTTCCTCTGCTTGCTCCATTGTTGTGCTACTCTCTCCACTGATTCCCACATCCAGTTTGTTTGTTTTTTTTTAAACATCTCCTCTGTTGGGCCTACAAATTCTAATTGGATAGCACCAATATGTAAATTATGTGCAAAAACTGGAGAACAAGAGGTGGAAGACTTACCGCATATTCTTCTGGTGTAACCTTAAGGACATCAAATACCACAGCATCAAAACTTTTCTTCAATTCAGAACCTTTGTCACTTAATGATTCAGAACTGCTACTTTTCTGTTAAATTAAAAAAAAAAAAGAAGCCACTAAAAAATTGTCTTGCAGTCAATATCACAGAAACTAGACTGGCTTTAAAACTGAGGAAGCTAAGAATACTGAGTTAACAAATTGTAGAAAAGTTAGTCGGAACAGACTGCTTAGTTGGAAGAGCACTAGAAAAAGGGTCGGGCAATGTAAAATTTAGCCTCAGTCAGTCAGTTCAGTCTCTCAGTTGTGTCCTACTCTTTGTGACCCCATGGACTGCAGCACGCCAGGCTTCCCTGTCCATCACCAACTCCCAGAGCTTATTCAAACTCATGTCCATTGAGTTGGTGATGCCATCCAACCACCTCATCCTCTGTCGTCTCCTTCTCCTCCTGCCTTCAATCTTTCCCAGCATCAGGGTCTTTTCAAATAAGTCAGTTCCTAAATTTAACTTCAACTTTAGATTTTAGGTTTGCGAGTAAGTCATTTTTCTGTATGTCAGTTTCCTCACCCTGACCTCCTATCATTTCCAATAGAAATGAAAGATTTTAACAAGTTCAATGATTTTCAAATGAGATTAAAAAAAAGGGGGGGGATACACTCATCTATAATTTTTAAAACTGATGTTTATTAAGAAAAAGATAAATTATTTTCCTAACATAACAGGAAAACATTTAAAATTCCATTAACTAAATAATAAATGACCCAGTCTTATCTGTCAAGTGAATGTCTGTCTGTGATAGTACAATTGATACTGCCCTTTCTATTACAGTACAAATTTAAGTGTTTTCTGCTTTAAGGTTACTGCTTAATTTTAATTTGTTGTTGCCATATGTAGAACAAAAGGTGGCTTTTGGCTCTGAAAACCTTATTTCTGTTAAATTTCCACTTCATCTGTACTACAAAATAAAGATGCATTTTGCAAATCATTGACTGAAATCAAAGAAAAAGCACTATAAGAACATTCAGATCATGTTCTGTTAAATGGTGATAGAATATCAGGCTACAGTAAATGGCACAAAAAATTAACCAAAGTTTCAATTACAGAGGTATAATATGTATGTCAAGCTAACAGCTATTATACATCAGTTTTGAGCACTTGTCATTACATTTCATTTTTACTTTTTCCTTCCCTTTCAGTTCAGTTTAGTTCAGTCCCTCAGTCCTGTCAGACTCTTTGTGACCCTTTCAGTAGCAACTAAATATCGAAATCATTACACAGGAAGGGATCTCTCGTTAATCTTGGGAAATTCTGCACCATTATTACTTAAAATATTTCTTCTGCTCCTTCCTCTCTCTCCTCCTCTGATGTTCCATTATGTGTACCCTACACCTTTTGTCACTGGCCCCACCACTCTTGAATATTGAATTCCGTTTTCCTCATTCTATTTTTCTCATTGCACTTCAGCTTGCGAAGATTCTACTGACATGTCTTCATGTCAGGTTCACTGATTCTTTCCTTAGGTGTCTGCTGGTCATCAGTCTCCTGGTGAGTCAATCAAAGTCATCTGGTACAACGTTTTTGATTTTCAGCATTTCCTTTTGATTCTTGGAGTTTCAATATTCCTGCTTATATTACACATCTATTCTTACACGTTGTCCATTATTTTCCATTAGAGCTCTTAACATTACTAATCTTGGCTATTTTAATTCCCAGCCTGTTAATCCCAAAATCTCTTGCCATATCTGGAGTCTCTTACTGCATTGTTTGCTTTGCCTCTTCAATCTAAGTTTTTCTGGTTACCTTTCAGCATGTCTTAAAATTTGCTGAAAGTCAGATGTGACTTAGTGGGTAACAGAAACTGAGGTAAATAGGCCTTTAGTGTAAGAGTTTATGTTTATCTAGATAGGAGTTACTTTGTTTATTATTTGTTGTGGCTAGAGGCGTCTTCACTTTCCTGTAGTGTCCTTGTTTTTGTCTCTGGGTTTCCCTAGAAACTCCTTAGATAAGATATGTGCCTTGCAGTTCTTTAGGCTGTGATCCTTTATTATCATACAGGAACCCTGCTGATGTGGTGGTAAGGTATGGGAAGTAGGAAGAGGAGACATGTTCCACCACCCTACAGTCTGTTACTTTGGTGAGCCTGTGCGCTTGGGCTGTGTGACCTTAGGTGATTCTCAGTACCCCAGACTCCCCTTAGAAAGTAAGACAGGAAGGCTGGAGGGCTCGGAATTCGGTATTCCTCTTTCCCCAGGTAGATTAGGATCTGGTAAAGTCTCCCCTGAGGACGGGTGGAGAAAAGAACATGCTGGGCATATTTCAGGATGATTACTTCCCCTTAGTATATTTCAAAATGGTTACTTCCCCTCCTCCAGCTGGAAGCATGAGGGATTTTTCCATGATCTTCACTGTGAAAACCTGGTGGGGCTCCTGGAGGTAAAATTCACAAAAGTGGGGTGGGAGGCCTAAACTAAGCCCCCAGGAGATGCTAACTCTCAAGCTAGTCCACACAGAGCCTCTAGCAGCTTGTCAACTACAGTAAGTGTTCCTTCCCTTTCCTGACTCCAGTGATTTCTGCTCTTGGTAAACAGTTATTCTCTCTATTTGCTTCTCTCTCCAGTTCTCAGGGCATCACTTGTCAATTTGCTCTGTGACATCAGTTCTCCAACAGAGCAGGTTTTCAGACTGTTCAGCTTTTTTCAAGCTGTGAGGACAGGAGTCATGAATTCCAAGCTCTTTATGTGTCTGAGCAGAAACCCAAAGTCTCATAAATGGATTTCATATATTTATCTTATTCCATGTATTTGATCTCTGTAACTATGACTAGCTTACAATATGTCAACAATGTTATTTTATATTCCAAGACTAACACAGAAATTTATTCATGTCAATAATCCAAATAGACATCAGTTAAACAGTATATACTAATCTAGTAACTACCAAATAATAAATATATTCTGTCAGGTAAAGACATTCATTTTAAATATAACTTGCCAATTTTCTCCAAGTTTCTAACTCATTCAAAAGAAGTGAGCAGGTCATAATGGCAATCTTAATGCTTATCAAAATGAATAATCATTTTCCTCCTTTCCTTCTTACAAACCAGTAGCAGGGGCTTAAAAAATTCTGAGTGATGTGCTTCTACCTGCTTCCCCACTGGCAATAAACAGTGGTATTGATAAGAAGCTAAGCAGTACCGAGACATAATGTACACTAAGTTCACAGTAGTTATTCTTTATCCACTGAAAGACTAAAAAACTATTGACACTTCTAAATGTATGAAAAAAGTTCACCACCCCTCTACTGATACCAGATGCTTAAGCACAGGTTAGGTCTAAAAGGTAAAGATAGAAGGGTAAGGGTACCGCATTTCTGAGAAGCTTGCATTTTGATATGTTAATACATCTTTATTTCAAGAGAAGGTAGAAAAATATGTATTTTTTATTTTATTTTCTTGACATAGCAGGAAGACAATTTAAAAGGCAGACTTTCTACCCTTACTTCTCACATACTGAATTATACTACTCTGAGGTCTCATGAAATTCATCTACTTTTAGAAAAAGCCAACATAAGTTTTTATACAAGTGAAATGATCTGTTTTATTTAACAAACAATTCTGTACTGTTTCCTATAATATTATTTCATATATTTCAGGACACAAAGTCATAAATATACCATCATATACCCACATACATCTAAGAAAGTTAAGAAATATGATTATAAAGATACCAAGTAAATATACATGCAATATAGACATATTTACAAATATATTTAATCCATGCCTCAAGGAGGAATAAAAGCTATATACAAATTTATGGAAAAAATGATTTAAAAAATTTTTTTAAAGTAATAGCTTCAGAAAGAAGAAAGCTCCTGTTTAGGGAATCAGGAGAAAACTTTCATAAAAGTATACCATTTAAAATAGAAAAAGCTGAGGGTTTATCCAAACATCAGCAAGATGTAGTATTTTTTCATTAGAATATAAATTTCAAGTAGAGAATCAGTGGTAGTTAAATCCATTAGAAGGAAAATTTAAGCCCATTTTGAGAAAAGTCCCAAATGCAGGGCTGAATGTCATGGGTATTTAGTTAGTAGGTAATGAGGAACCACGGACAGTTCGGGAATACAATAAAGTATAACAACTGTATTTTAAGAATGTTAAAATTGAGTTATAGTCAAATGGACCAAAAACAGCAGAGAACAGAAGTGCAAGATCAAAATAAAAGGCCACAACAATATTCTAGACAAGAAATAATAACTGACCAAACTAAGATGCTACTAGTAGAAACAAGGAGAACAGGACTGGCTCTCAGAGATAAGGTGTGGTGGCCAGGCTCTAAGCTGGTGCCAGGCATTCTCTATCTCTTGGTGTCACTGGCCTGTGTAATCCTCTCCACTACAGTGCAGGCAGGACCCAAGATGTTACTAGATGATTACATTACAGAGGATTCCAACTTATGTTCTGCTAGTGGACTCTCCCTGCTGTGATGTGAAAATGGTTGTGCTGGGCAAAGGAGAAGCAGGTTAATGCAAAATCTATAGAACTGAACTTAGATGCTAAGGAAATAGTGATGTTACTGATGGAAGTCAGAGAAGGAGGGTGAGCTATTTTCTTTACAAGTAGTAGAGCAAAAGAGAAACAAGTAAACTGATTTTGTTCATATTATAAGTAAAATGCCTGGTCCATCACAAATGCTTAATAAAATTTGTAACAGAAGCCAGAGCTAGAGTTAAAAATATGGAAATAATCTACATAGGAAAAATAATTGAAACTACTGACTGAGAATATTCTAACAACAGCAAGGCCTACGTAAGCTGGCTGGGCAAAATGAAGCTGAAATTACCAAGGAACTCTGAAGTCAAGGTGTAAAAGCGTCAAACATTTTTTCTCATCCTCTACAGTAAGGATGAAATAAAGGGGAAATACAGACGCTAGATGCTGAAAGTATTAAGGAAAGCAGGCAAGTACCCTAGATCTATAGACAAAGCAAAAAAAAGGGGGGGGGTGCGGCAAAAATAAAATCATAATCCATTAACCAGAGATGAGCATCAAGTTCAGTCTTCATCTCCAACAGTCTGAGCTACATCACCAGAAGAGCCCTTTCAACATTCCAGCCTAATGGTTCTTCAGCCTCCTTCGACAGGCTTGGAATCAAGGGATCTGACAGTGTCAACTGGTCATTCTCTGCCCCACTTGTTTTAATGCCCTCAATGTTCATATAATGTGAAAATACCTTAAAAAGAAATCCTACGCATCCTTCAAAACTAAAACTAAAAAAGAGTTTTAAGTAATCATTATCTGTCAATTATATTAAGTAGGTAGGGATTAACTCCTAAAATGTATAATGAACACATGGATGGTACAATTAAAATAGTTTTTTAAAAAACTGAAAAGTCTGTAACCCTTTTCTCATGCTATGATTTAAAATCTGTAACCAACCATAATGCTTAAAAAATTAGAATGCCAGGTAAGAAATTTTACAACTGAACTTCTTAACTGTCTTACCTCAGAAGCAGTAGCAGCAATATTAACATTGCTTGCCTGCCCGTTCATTAGGTCCATGCTTCCCACAACATCAGTCCCTGACGCTATTTAATAGCAACAGAAGACTGATTGCATCACGTCCAAGGCCACAAATACATTATTATTCCTGTAAAAAAATAAACAGCAAACTTTAACTGTGCGTCTTATTGGAAGTTTAAGAAAACAAACCCATACCTCTCACCATGCCCCCAAATAAAATACTTCCAGTTTACCAAATTCTGTTTTTCATTTAAATCAGTAAATTCAGTCTGAGGACAATCCTATTAATGCTACTTTCAACACGTATGTTCAATACATGCTACTGTTATGTTCCTTATCAGCCAAACAAAGATATAACTTTTCATTTATTGTTAGAAAAATTTTTAAAGTGTTTGCTTTAATAAAATAAAGTGTAAAAAAACTCTTGCCAAGTAACACATGGCTTAACAAAATAATGTCTTAGAGATCTAAATGACATCCCTAAATCAACCATACTGAATAAATTTAGCATTGCTGATAGTCTACAGTCACAAAGTTTACAAGTTGATAGTTGACAAAGATATCACAAATAATTAAAAACAAAATATTATTTATAAAGATATCACATGTTATAAAAAATAACACAATATATGATATATATATATATTTATTTGTATAGGGCTTTAAAGCTTATTGAATAGCCTCAATCCATTATCTCACTGATCTTCACAATGACCATAAGGCTAATTAAGGAGGATTTCATTATAGTCATAACACAAACACCGTCTCTGAGGACACAGGCTGGTAAATGAGGAGTCAAGAATAAAATTCAAGCCATCTGAAATTCTTGTCAAATATTTTTTCCACATTACCATATTTTTTCTACTTTACTGAAACTCAAAACGTTTACTTGTGATTCTAATCCCTTTCCACAAAGAAACTGCCTCCTAGATGGGTATGTTGGTAACTACCTGTTTTGGAGGCAATTTCTTCCTCTAAACAGAGTAAGGCCCCTTTCAAACTTTAAATTTCTAAGATATTTTCCAGAAGAGAAATAAGTGTCCATCAATTAGGTATTTAAAACTGTATCTATTTTTACTGAAGTATAATTGACTTACATTATTAGTTAGTTTCAGCTATACAACATAGGGATTTGCTATTTTTACACATTACAATGAGCATCACATTAAGGCTAGTAACCATCTGTCACCACATAGAGTTATTAACAATATTGCTGACCACATTCCCTATGCTGTACGTTATAAAATTATACCCACTTAACAACCGGAGCTTGAAATACTAATTTGCCTGAAATGCTAAGTTTCCTTTCTCTGGAAAAGCAATGTATGGCAGTGATTTAGAAGCACAAACTACAGGACAAAACTGCCTAAGTTTAAACCCAGTGAACTGTTTACCTTTTCTGTGCCCAGAGATAGAAGTACCTGCTTCACAGAGTGGTGATGAGAAACTAACACATGCAAAGCGCCTACAACAGCGCTGACACACGTGAAGAGCACTGTGATAATAATGCACATTCTGTCTACTCGCTACTGAATCCACACGAAGCTTAAGTTCAAGAGAATCTTCTAATTAAAAAAATACAAAAATCTTAGGAATATACCTCCGACAAAACACTTGTTGGTGGGCATCAGCAATATCCTGATTGCAGAAACAATGAATGAGAATACCTAAAATATGTTTCCCAGATGTAGCAAAAACATGTTGCTGGTTTTCAAATGCTTAAAAATTTTTACTAATGGTAGCAGGCTTCAGTCACATCCTAAATTTATCTTCATTTCTTCAGATATATCCTAAGTACCTGCTATGAGCAAAACACTGTGACAGAATTTTTTTAATTAGAAATATATTAGGAACAATGATTTTTAAAATAATCATTTGGAAAACCAATGTGAAAAGGAATAGAGCACAGAAATACTTTAATGTCCTCCAATCTACAGTATTTCATTTTATAAACTTTATTTTTAAGGATCTAAGAACATTTATATTTATGCTACTATGCAAAATGAACTTGATAATCCAAATTCTTTCTGAAGGCTACATTCAGTTTGCAATGAAATGTTTTCAAACAATTTAATTTCATTCCACATTCTGCACCTGATTAATTTAGATACAAATTCATAGATCAAGAGTGCCCCCTAGTGTTAAGAAAAATTCATCAAATCGTTAAAAGAAATGTATCCTTAGTCTAACTTACATATCAGATAAATAAATTTTATGGTTAATATTCGGAGAAGGAAATGGCAACCCACTCCACTACTCTTGCCTAGAGAATCCTGTGGACAGAGGAGCCTGGTAGGCTGCCGTGTATGGGGTCGCACAGAGTCAGACACGCCTGAAGCAACTTAGCAGCAGCAGCAGCATGGCTATTATTTACTAAAAAGCAGGTAATATACCAGGAGTAAACACTAATACGTTTGCAAACTATTGACAGTAAAGAATCACTCTCTCTGCCTGCATTTAATTAAAAAGTCATTCAAATATCCTAATGAAAACTGTCATATTAAAATCCATTATGTGAAATGAAAGGCAGCAAAGCATACCTTAATGAAAGTCTTATTCTAATAATCACTTACAAATGTACTACATGTCAATAGTATTTAACAGCATTCAAGTACAACAAAGCCTCATACAATACCATAAAAACATTGCAAGTCCTAAGAAACAGGCATGGGTTAATTTTTACAACATGTGCCTCAATACATTCCTGTGCTTTGCACACAAAAATGTTCAAATTGGATAAGACAAATACATGCTTTAATATTATTTACTTTTCCTAATACTATGTATAAACAGCACAATCATTCACAGTAAACACCAACATGACAGAAGCGCTTTTCTTAGTTAAATTATTTCCTACTATTCTCTTCTGAAACTTCTAAAAACAGTTTATCTGTCTTTTAGAAAGGTTTAAATCCCCAGACAGGCATAGTGCTTCAATATAATCCCCAAACATCAATGCTGCTTCTTTCCAAGCAGTATCATCCTCAAATACAAAACCTGAAATATGCAGATTTAGCTCCTTGCTTGAGGTCACAAGAAAGAAAAAAAAGAAAGTGCAGTCGTTCAGTCGTGTTCGACTCTTTGCGACCCCAGGACTATACAGTCCACGGAATTCTCCAGGCCACAATACTGGAGTGGGTAGCTGTTCCCTTCTCCAGGGGATCTTCCCACCCAGAGATTGAACCCAGGTCTCCCACATTGCAGGTGGTTTCTTTACTAGCTGAGCCACTAGGGAAGCCCAAACCAGATTATTAAATAAGAGGCAAAATCATTCAGTCTCCTAACCCCTCCTCACCTTCTCAATAGTATCTCCACCAAGAAGCCCAATACTTTTCATTTTATTTTTTTAGGAGAGAAAATTGTTTTATTCAAAACAAAAATACCAAGAGGGTAAAGTTAAAGTGACAACTTCTCACTAATTAATCTCCTATCATAATACCAGTTATGTATTCTTTTCTAAAATAATTTATGCTATCATCATTAGGAATATTATGTTAAAAACACTTAGTAATTTTACAAAATATACTTTAGAAGAGTTAAGCAATTATAAGGAAAATAGTGAATTATAATTCATTAGTGCAATTTCTTTGGAAACATTCAGATAATACAGAATTGATATGCTTATACATGCTGGCTTAAACTCTCAGTAACAAAAATAATCTCACTAAAACTCTGGAGAAGAAGCAAAAACTACATAGATTAAAAGTTATTCAAACAAGCACTATTTACAACAGTGAAAACCAAAAGTGACCTTAATGCCTTTGTACATAATCACGTTAAAAAATTCAAATAGACAATTTTAAGGAAAAAATATGAAAACAGAAATGACAATTTCAACCACAGAACCTAAATCTTATTATGATCATATAAATTTCATAAGAAAAAAAAGCAATATGGTGAAATTAAAACACCATAATAGAAACTCAATATTTATATGCTGTCATAGCACTTGCTTTCCTTTAAAATTTATTTTTAAATAAATATTAAAGACACATTTTATATGACAATAAGGAGGGCATGGCAATCCACTCCAGTACTCTTGCCTGGAAAATCCCATGGACAGAGGAGCCTGGCGGGCTACAGTCCGTGGGGTTGCAAAGAGTTGGACACGACTGAGCAACAAACACTTTATTTTTACGTGGAAGGCAAAAGGTTTAAACGGCCTGTATATCACAGCACTTTCAGCATGTATGACAGCTGAACTTTCACTGCCTTCTTTAATTTTTATTTAAGAAAATTAGAGATTAGTCCCAAATCCCCCAGTACTTTGTTTCAATAATTACAGCCAACAAAAAACACTGATGAGTAACAAAAAAAGACAATTTTGACTTTGACATGACTGATATTGAGCTATTTTGAGAGAAGTTTAGTAAAGAATGTGGTTGCCTCTTAAAATCATTTCTACTAGAGCACAAAACAAGATTATCTTTGGGTATTTGCTTATAACAAGTTCAAGTTACTACAAAAGAAATAGAAAGAGGTTATGATATACCTCCATCCAGGGTTATATGAGCTCCCCAATGCCTCCCACAAAGAGGTCATTAGTCTCCTTCCTTTATGCTTCCACTGCTCTTTTGTCAAAATTCTATTGCTCTATTTTCTCACTGATTTATGTATCTCTCCATAATGAACTTTGAGCTTCTTGATGTCAAGGACCCAAATTGAAAACAAAACACAACAGAAAAACCATGATTTTTCATCTTTGCACTCAGGCACATAAACATTATACTGACCTTAACTGCCTAACTTAAGCACCTGTCTGTGAAACATGAGTGAATGACTGAACAAAGCAGTTGTTTACATGACAACATTAAATAAATGTCCATTTAACAACAAACATACCGGCATAATGGCAATCAAATAATCAGTGCACACAATAATATACACATTTAAATGAATACAGGACTTTGCTGATGGCTCAGTGGTTAAGAATCTGCCTGCCAAAGCAGGGGACATGGGTTCGATCCCCAGTCTGGGAAGATTCCACATGGTGGGGGGCAACTAAGCCTGTGCGCCATAACAAGAGAAGCCACGGCAACAAGCAGCCCATCCACAACTAGAGCGCAGCCCCCACTCGCCACACCTAGAGAAAAGCCTAAGTACAGCAATGATGAGCTGGCGCAGCTTTTTTTTTTTTTTAAAGGAATCTTTCTATTTCTAGCAACATGGCTAAAAAATGACAACAAGGGATATTTAGAGATGGGGGCTTGGACTCTGACACCAGTTGAACAGAAAAATCAACCAAGAGATGAGGACAGAGACACATATACTATCCTCTCTACCCCATCCACACACAATTTTAACCAGAATAAAACCAGAGAGACTGATAGTCTACCCAATCAGTGATAAGATGGTTTACAAAACAATTCTGGTACAGAAAGATAAGTACCTGTATGTCTTTGCCTGGGCTTAATATGGTGGCTGGAGGAGGGTGCCTACTGAAATGAAAATCTGTTATCCTAGGCATGCTCCAGCATAAATACAGCAATTGAATTTATACTACCAGCAAGGTCCAAGACCTTCAAGATAAGATATTCACATAAAATATGTACACAAGCCAATGAGATGTACACAACCCAAAGCAGATGAAGGAAACAAAATTTGTGGGAAGTAACATTCCTTCAATCCAGGCAATGTGGAATTCTGAAAATAAGTTCTCACTGTCAAGATCAAAATATAAATATTTATGTTAACTGTGATTAGGATGATTAGTGATTTTAGATTGTCAATGTGTTTATAAGTTTAAAATTAACCTCTATTTAATAACTTTTTAAAATAATGACCTACGTTTACGTAAAAAAATTACTTCTTTTATAGACAATCCTATCATTTTGTTTTATACACTGAAATACACAAAACACTGCAATAACAAATCAAAGCTAACATTTATGGAGTGCCTGCTATCCAGTAGGTCCCACTCTAAGCATTTTTCCACTAAAAAATCACTCAATGATCAAAACAAATCCTACAAAATTATTACATTATATCCCCGTTTTTAGAGATGAGTGGAAAGGTAACTTGCCTAAGCTTACACAGTAGAAACAGGCAGCTAGAAGAAGAAAAAGGGAAGGAGGATGGATGGACAGAAAAACAAAAGATAGCAAAGATGGATAAACTGTTGCACAGATAGAACAAAAACTTGGGGTGGGGAGGGAGGAGGTAAAAAAGAGAGGGAAAGGAGTGGAGAGGGATGGTAGGGGGACAAAACGAGGGAAGTGGGGGTTCAAAGAAGAGAATCCAAAAGTTTTTCCTTCCTCTGAGCAGATTTATAATACAACTAGAGGGGAAACAGAAGACATCAGGGAATACTACAACTTACTACACAGTGATTCAGCTTCAAGAGTCACATGATTTCTAGAGGAGGAAATATCTTTAGGTTTACCAAAGAAGACAGGTTGAAGGGTTTGAAGAGAAGGGGAAGTAAAACACCACCAACAAGGGTGCAAATTTAAAAGCAAAGGTGGCCCAGAGAGAAAGTATGATGTGGACAGACTTGCTTAGTGGGGACAACCTTTCTGAGTTATTCTGAAAAGGTTCAAAGAAGTGACAGGACCAGACTGCAGATGGTCTCAACTGTTAAAAGGAGGAATTGAGACTGGAAAGGAAAGGTGCTAGGAACCATTCAAGTTTTCTGAGTAGGGAAATGACCTTAGGAAACTAAAACCAGTATTTCAAGGATTACCATGCCAGGGGTATGCCACTGAGCTTTATGGAAGGTGAGTAGTAAAAAACACGCTCTTACCTTCTGCCAAGAACAGCGAAGCACTTGAAATGATGTGCAGACCCTTTTCCTACCCAGGCTTCTCCAATCTCTGCTCTCCAGGACCCTCGCCTAGTCTCCTGGTTGTATAAAAAGCCCCTGATCACACCCTATCCCCTTAACTGCCATCACTTTCACCCTCCATCACCAGTTTCTAATTCAGAATACCTGATGCTGTGAAAATAGCAACTTTGGATGACATTTAAGAGAAAAAAAATCTAACAAAATTCATATTCATTTGTGAACACTGGCTCCACCCATCCTGAGGGGTAGTGAGAGCAGTTCAGTGGGAAAACCATAAGACAGTAATACTAATTCTAGAACTTTAGCTATGTGCTGTTGCGTAAATTATGTAATCTCTGAACTTTGATTTTTCTGTGTATAAATAAGAGACAATGGGCTTCCCGGATGGCTCAGTGGTAAAGAATCTGCCTGCCAATGCAGGAGATGCAGTAGACACAAGTTTGATCCCTGGGTCAGGAAGATCCCCTGGAGGAGGATATAGCAACCCACTCTAGTATTCTTGCTGGAATAATCTCATGAACAGAGGAGCCTGGCGGGCTACAGTCCATGGGTTGCAAAGAGTCGGACAAGACTGAGCACTCATGCATAGTCATAAGAAACAATAAAGTGTACATCAAAGTGATTTTGTGAGAATTATATGTAATCAAATAGGAAAAATTCAATGCATGTAGAAATGTTGAGTATAATAGCAAGAACACAAATTTTGGAGTTGGAAAGCCCTGGCTCAAATTCTAGCTTGGGCACTTGCCAGCCAGCTGTAAGGCATTGGCCAAGGAACTTTGCTAATATTTAGACAGAGGCTCAAAGTCCATCTATCAGTGATGGGCTTAAAACAAAACAAAACAAACATAAAAACAAGTAACCCACCCCCCTCCCCCCCGCAAAAAAAATCCACAAAAAATCAAAAGGAAAGGAAGAGGCAGATCTCAAATAACCCTTCTTTAAAATTCCAGAAGCATGTGAAAATTACAATATAAATTAATGAATTAGAAAAAATGGTAAACTATGCCTCTAAATGAACCATTTTGAAAGCATATTTTAAGACACAAGTACGACTGAAGCGACTTAGCAGCAGCAGCAGCACACTGGAAAAGAAATGTACTGAACAATTAAAAATTTCTTTTACTTAAAAAATATTCATTTCTTAGAAGTGCTATGTGTATCACATGTTAATAACAACTGTTATCTTTCAGCACAAGAAGGAGATAAACCTACAAAACAGTCTCCAACACTAAATCACTGCATTTAATGATGAGAGGTCTCTTAGGAGAGACACCACTTTGCATGCTGGCTGGCTAACTTCCAAGTGTAAATTAAACATGAATGTTGTAAATTATTTTATAAATTTATTCAAAAGTCCACTGAAATTATCCCATGTATCCTTAGTAGTACAGAATAAGTGATAAGATATTCTAAGCTATACTTAATTCTTAATCAAAGGATAACAAGCATTTTCAAACAATAGTAATTCACATGGCAAGAACACCCTGAAACTGTAAGAAAAACAAGATGTGCTGGAGAAGCTTCAATCACTGTAAGCCAACCACAAAGACAGGTTTAGCAATTTCACACACCACCCAGGTTGAGGGGAAAAAAAGACAGTGTTTAAACTAATCTACATATTTAGAAATCTTCTGTCAAAAGAACTTAATAAACTGTTTCCCAGCAAGACTGTTTACTAGATCACTTCCCAAATTACTGTTTAAGTTTAAACGTCTCCATGTTTTTTTCCAGGCATGTATTTTATTTAGAGATATTTTAGGTACATATTTAAGATATGTGAGAAAGATGATTTTCAAAACAAAGCAAGCTGAGACCTTAAATTAGAAGGAAGAAGATAGGGATAGCAGAAAAGTATTTCACTTAGCACACTGCCACTTTAACAGCCTGCCTGAAGCTGGGTTACAGCATATATTACAGGCAATGATGAAAACAAACTAGCCCGCTTAAACCTCCCTATCTAAAGACTCAATATAAGTTTTTCAGATATAATTTTGTTGCATTTCTACTAAATTGTACATATAATGGGATGAACCATTTATAAACTGGCCCAGAGCTGCACAGAAAACTTGTATGTCTATGTACCTAAATGGCCTAAAACTATCTGTAGGGGAGGCGAGGCTTTCAAATTAGATATTAAAGGGGGATAATCTATTAAGTAATGCCTTTAAAGGTTATACTCAATCTCTAGCATAAAATGTTCATAAAGATAATCTACCAAGATTCTAATACTTAAGAGGGGATTTCCCCGGTGGTCCAGTGGCTATGACTCTGCGCTCCCAATACAGGGGTCCCAGGTTTGATCCCTGTTCAAGGAACTAGATTCCACATGCCTCAGTTAAAGATCGTGCGTGCTGCAAGGAAGATTGAAGATCCCGTGTACAGCAACTAAGACCCAGTGCAGCCAAATAATTAAAAAAAAAAAAAGAGCTCCAAGATCTCCTATATGACTTGGCCCAAAATATAAATATAGGTTAACTAGAAATTCCATTAACAGAAAGGAAGCTCCAAGCAAAAAGATACCCTGTCCCTCAAACATCTGTTTTTGTGTTTTGGTGGGTGTGTGCGCATTTTGGTCAGAGGCTCAACTCAGAAGACTAGCCCATAAACGTCCATTTAATTCATAAGACTACATGCTATTTGAAAAAAAAAAAACATACTGCACAATATTGGCAAATAAAGCATAAAGACAAGTCAACTGAATCAGAAGTACATTTACGTATTTGGCAAAAGTGTGTCATTGTAGGCCTAGAAATGATTAGAGAAAGGAACTCAGCCTGTTAGTATTCAAATAGTGGAAGAGAAAGACAGCATGGTGAATCAGTGTGGCAGAAGCAGGACAGACATCAGAACTCTATGTCCAAGCAAAGACTTCAGGTGGGGCAACGGTACAGCCGCAGCGCCTCCCTTAAGACACAGGGGAAAAGGCTCTATAGACAAGGGCAGGGAATTCCCTGGCGGTCCAGTGGTTAGGACTCTGCGGTCTCATAGTTGAGGGCCTGGGTTCAATCCCCAGTCGGGGAACTAAGATCCCACAAGCCACGTGGCACAGCCAAAAAGATTATTTTAAAAAGGAATAAATAAAAAGGAGGACAATTAAACAGCCTGGACATTCAGGAGATTCTTAAACCTGAAATGTGAGGCTGACTGAACACCAGGAACAATCTATAGGCAATGGAACACTATGCAGTCACTAAAGAACAAAAGAATCCTCAATGATACATGCAAAAATGTCCACAACTTACTGCTAAATCAATAAAGCAATGTGACAAAAAAGGTATTTGAGGTATAATCCCTTTCGGCTGTCATTATCATTGCAGCATGGAAGAGAACCTGTACCAACACACACTAAAATGGGGCTGTCTCCAGGTTTACACATCAAGTTTTCCCTAACTTTGGCTTACCGGCATATTTTAAACTTTCCCACAAAGACTTCAATTTTTGAAAAGTAAAAAAAACCCAAAAAACCAGTGTCTTCTCACAGACTGCTTATTAGCTGCAAGAGGAAAAATAAACAAGTATACTGTGATGAAACTGGACAATGCCTTGACCTGAGGAGCAGACAGACATTGTGTGTCTCTCATGGGATACTCTGGGACACACCACTTACGAGTACTTGAGCTGCGACTGCACAGTTCAGTTCAGTCGCTCAGTCATGTCCGACTCTTTCCGACCCCATGGACTGCAGCACGCCAAGTCTCCCTGCCCATCATCAACTCCTGGAGTTTACTCAAGTGCATGTCCATTAAGTCAGTGTTGCCATCCAACCATCTCAACCTCTGTCATCCCCTTCTCCTCCCGCCTTCAATCTTTCCTAGCATCAGGATATTTTCCAGTGAGTCAGTTCTTCATATTAGGTCGCCAAATTACTGGAGTTTCAGCTTCAACATCAGTCCTTCCAATGAATATTCAGGACTGATTTCCTTTAGGATGGACTGGTTGGATTTCCTTGCAGTCCAAGGGACTCTCAAGAGTCTTCTCCAACACCACAGTTCAAAAGCAGCAATTCTTCAGAGCTCAGCTATCTTTACAGTCCAACTCACACATCCATATATGACTACTGGAAAAACCATAGCTCTGACTAGATGGACAATAATGTCTCTGCTTTTTAATATGCTGTCCAGGTTGGTCAAACTTTTCTTCCAAGGCATGTCTTTTAATTTCATGGCTGCAGTCACTATCTGCAGTGATTTTGGAGCCCCCAAAAATAAAGTCTCTCATTGTTTCCCCATCTATTTGCCATGAAGTGACTGGACCAGATGCCATGATCTTCGTTTTCTGAATCACCATTGAGCTTTAAGCCAACTTTTTCACTCTCCTCTTTCACTTTCATCAAGAGGCTCTTTAGAAAAAAAAAAAAAAAAGAGAGAGGCTCTTTAGTTCTTCTTCACTTTCTGCCATAAGGGTGGTGTCATCTGCATATCTGAGGTTATTGATATTTCTCCGGCAATCTTGATTCCAGCTTGTACTTCATCCAGCCCGGCATTTTGCATGATGTACTCTGCATATAAGTTAAATAAGCAAGGTGACAATATACAGCCTTGATGTACTCCTTTCCCTATTTGGAACCAGTCTGTTGGTCCATGTCCAGTTCTAACTGTTGCTTCCTGACCTGCATATAGGTTTCCCAAGAGGCAGGTCAGGTGGTCTGGTATTCCCATCTCTCAGAATTTTCCACAGTTTGTTGTGATCCACACCGTCAAAGGCTTTGGCATAGTCAATAAAGCAGAAGCAGATGTTTTTCTAGAACTCTCTTGCTTTTTCCATGATCCAGCAGATGTTGGCAATTTGATCTCTGGTTCCCCTGCCTTTCTAAAACCAGCTTGAACATATGGAAGTTCATGGTTCATGTATTGCTGAAGCCTGGCTTGGAGAATTTTGAGCATTACTTTACTAGCATGTGAAATGAGTGCAATTGTGCGGTAGTTTGAGCATTCTTTGGCATTGCCTTTCTTTGGTATTGGAAGTGAAAACTGACCTTTTCCAGTCCTGTGGCCACTGCTGAGTTTTCCAAATTTGCTGGCATATTGAGTGCAGCACTTTCACAGCATCATCTTTCAGGATTTGAAAGAGCTCAACTGGAATTCTATCACCTCCACTAGCTTTGTTCGTAGTGATGCTTTCTAAGGCCCACTTGGCTTCACATTCCAGAATGTCTGGCTCTAGGTCAGTGATCACACCATCGTGATTATCTGGGTCATGAAGATCCTTTTTGTACAGTTCTTCTATGTATTCTTGCCACCTCTTCTTAATATCTTCTGCTTCTGTTAGGTCCATACCACCTCCGTCCTTTATTGAGCCCATCTTTGCATGAAATGTTCCCTTGGTAGCTCTAACATTCTTGAAGAGATCTCTAGTCTTTCCCATTCTGTTGTCTTCCTCTATTTCTTTGCACTGATCACTGAGGAAGGTTTTCTTATCTCTCCTTGCTATTCTTTGGAACTCTGCATTCAAATGGGTGTATCTTTGCTTTTCTCCTTTGTTTTTCACTTCTCTTCTTTCACAGCTATTTGTAAGGCCTCTTCAGACAGCCATTTTGCTTTTCTGCATTTCTTTTTTTGGGGGATGGTCTTGATCCCTGTCTCCTGTACAATGTCACGAACCTCCGTCCATAGTTCATCAGGCACTCTGTCTATTAGATCTAATCCCATGAATCTATTTCTCACTTCCACTGTGTAATCATAAGGGATTTGATTTAGGTCATACCTGAATGGTCTAGTGGTTTTCCCTACTTTCTTCAACTTAAGTCTGAATTTGGCAATAAGGAGTTCATGGTCTGAGCCACAGTCAGCTTCTGGACTTGTTTTTGCTGACTGTGTAGAGCTTCTCCATCTCTGGCTTCAAAGAATATAATCAATCTAATTTCAGTATTGACCATCTGGTGATGTCCATGTGTAGAATCTTCTCTTGTGTTGTTGGAAGAGGGTGTTTGCTATGACCAGTGTGTTCTCTTGGCAAAGATCTATTAGCCTTTGCCCTGCTTCATTCTGTACTCCAAGGCCAAATTTGCCTGTTACTCCAGGTGTTTCTTGACTTCCTACTTTTGCATTCCAGTCCCCTGTAATGAAAAGGACATCTTTTTTGGGTGTTAGTTCTAAAAGGTCTTGTAGGTCTTCATAGAACCGTTCAACTTCAGCTTCTTCAGCGTTACTGGTCAGGGCATAGACTTGGGATTACCATGATACTGAATGGTTTACCTTGGAAACGAACAGAGATCATTCTGTCGTTTTTAAAACTGCATCCAAGTACTGCATTTCGGACTCTTTTGTTGACTATGATGGCTACTCCATTTCTTCTGAGGGATTCCTGCCCACACTAGTAGATATAATGGTCATCTGAGTTAAATTCACCCATAACCTGAACCTAATCTCAAGGAAATAGACAAACCTAAACTGAGGAATGGTCTTTAGATAGTCTTTTAAAAATGCCACTGTCATGAGACACTAAGAAAAGTTGAGGAACCATTACAAATGAAAGAAAACGCAAAGACACATGATAACTACACCCGCTGTATTGGACTACAGTAAGTGCTATACAGATGTTATTGAGGGCAATTCAGAAACCAGAATACAGACTGAAAATCAAAGTACTGTGTCAGTTTCCTGAATTTGATAACTATATTGTGGTTATATAAAAAAATAAATTTGCTGTTAATACAATCGAAGTATTAAGAGATAAAAGGGTATGAGGTATGAAAACTAATCTCAAATATTTCAGAAAAACAGCATATATGTGTGTGTGAGGGAGAAATAAATCAATTACAAAGTAAATAGGGCAAAATGTTGAAAATTGATGAATTTGTACAGAGGGTAAACAGGAGTTCTCTTTACTGCTCTCATAATTTTCTTTTTGGTTTGAAAGTCTTTCAAAGTAAAAAGTGAAGGGAATCCTACAAGTTCTTCTGAGTTATACAAAACCTTATTGGCCTTAAAATCTTCATTTCATAGTGTGTGTATGATCAGTCACGTCCAGCTCTCTGTGACCCCATGGACAGCAGCCCAACAGGTTCCTCGGTCCATTTCCGGGCACGAATACTGGAGTGGGTTGCCATCTCCTCCTCCAAGGGATGTTCCCAACCCAGGAATTGAACCTGCATTTCCTGTGTCTCTGTACTGCAGGCAGATTCTTTACTACTGAACCAGTGGGGAAGTCCCAAAAATCTTCAACTTGTAAAATTTCAAAGAATAAGGTCCATTTCTAATAAAAAGTATAACTCTTTCCACCAATAGATGGCGCTAGTGGCTATTTATTTAGTGTCACTTTCAACCTCAGAGCCAGAAACGATCTCATGAACAGCGTTCTGGAACTAAGCTACATAAACCCTCAAATATTTCTGCCTCATGCTACTACCAAGAATAACACAGATGAACATTATTTAAGAGGTGGAAAGGTACTCTGGAGATCTCCACTTGGAGTACATTTCAAAGCTCCAGGTCTTCATTTTAATATTTGCCCCTCTCAACCCAGGGAATGCCATTATCCTTCCCTAGGAGAATCACTGCTGTAGTAATTTACTATAAAGCAACGTGAAAGCACTGTATCCTTCCAATGTGCAAGAATAAAAAGGGGAGGGAAGAAAAATGGAAGTAAAGGAAAGAAGGAGTGGGTGAGTTTGCTAACCCTTTGCTTTATTCCAATCTCCTGATTTTACAGCTAGACAACAATCTAATGGGAGGGAGGTCATGTGATCTGGCCAAGCTCACATCATTAAAGGGACAGGTAGCTCTTAAACACAAGCCTTCTATTTGCTAATCCTTGGTGCTTTCTACAATGCCAAATTACCCTCTTCCTACTAATCCTTAACTGGATGTTTAAGTACTGTGGAAATGTGGGAGTGGTAGAGGGTAAAATATCTGGTTTCTCTCTTTCCACTTCTAACAGAAGTTCATTAGGTAAACACAATGACAAAGGAAAACACCATGTACAAAGGCTAGGGACAGTGAAATCCTTTGTCACTGGCATTCAGGGAACTGTCAGTAGTGGAGTACAATATAATTAGAGGGTAAAATGTAAAAAAGAGTGATGGGAAGCATCAGGAAGTGAGTCTGGAGAAGCTGGTATAAAGGGCAACGTTTGCCACAGCAAAAACAAAAGCTTGGACTGGAGGCAATAAAAAGACAGTCCTTATAAATGGGACTATTAAATTACAGGATCTTACAAGTCTCATTAAGAAGATATACACACATATACATACACAGTGATAGAAAGACATTCCTGTTGAATTCATAAACCTCAACAAATGGGTACCTGTGTAATTACTTCAAGTACAACAGATCCTCAATGTTTAAGAGCGATCTGTCTCAAGACATCTTGAAATATTCCCAAATTTGAGAATGTTGCTGCTGCTAAGTCGCTTCAGTCGTCTCCGACTCTGTGCGACCCCATAGACAGCAGCCCACTAGGCTCCTCTGTCCCTGGGATTCTCCAGGCAAGAACACTGGAGTGGGTTGCCATTTCCTTCTCCAATGCATGAAAGTGAAAAGTGAAAGTGAAGTCGCTCAGTCATGCCCAACTCTTAGTGACCCCATGGACTGCAGCCTACCAGGCTCCTCCATCCATGGGATTTTCCAGGCAAGTAGCACATTAAAGTATAACTAATTTTTTTACTCCAACAGACTTTCAGTGATTCTAAAAAACCCTGAAATAATGTGGAAAATTCTGAAAGAGATGGGAATACCAGACCACCTGATCTGCCTCTTGAGAAACCTATATGCAGGTCAGGAAGCAACAGTTAGAACTGGACATGGACCAAGAGACTGGTTCCAAATAGGAAAAGGAGTACATCAAGGCTGTATATGGTCACCCTGCTTATTTAACTTATATGCAGAGTACATCATGAGAAACGCTGGGCTGGAAGAAGCACAAGCTGGAATCAAGATTGCAGGGAGAAATATCAATAATCTCAGACATGCAGATGACACCACCCTTATGGCAGAAAGTGAAGAGGAACTGAAAAGCCTCTTGATGAAAGTGAAAGAGGAGAGGGAAAAAGTTGGCTTAAAGCTCAATGGTGATTCAGAAAACTAAGATCATGGCATCTGGTCCCATCACTTCATGGGAAATAGATGGGGAAACAGTAGAAACAGTGTCAGACTTTATTTTTGGGGGCTCCAAAATCACTGCAGATGGTGATTTCAGCTATGAAATTAAAGGACACTTACTCCTTGGAAGGAAAGTTACGACCAACCTAGATAGCATATTCAAAAGCAGAGACGTTTCTTTGCCAACAAAGGTCCGTCTAGTCAAGGCTATGGTTTTTCCAGTAGTCATGTATAGATGTGAGAGTGCCGTGAAGAAAGCTGAGTGCCGAAGAATTGATGCTTTTGAACTGTCGTGTTGGAGAAGACTCTTGAGAGTCCCTTGGACTGCAAGGAGATCCAACCAGTCCATCCTAAGGGAGATCAGTCTTGGGTGTTCATTGGAAGGACTGATGCTGAAACTCCAATACTTTGGCCACCTCATGCGAAGAGTTGACTGATTGGAAAAGACTCTGATGCTGGGAGGGATTGGGGGCAGGAGGAGAAGGGGATGACAGAGTATGAGATGGCTGGATAGCATCACCGACTCGATGGACATGAGTTTGAGTGAACTCCAGGAGATGGTGATGGACAGGGAGTCTTGGTGTGCTGTGATTCATGGGGTTGCAAAGAGTCGGACACTACTGAGCAACTGAACTGAACTGAACTGAACTGAATCCCTAGTTATTTGCAAGTTGCAAACCAGACTCTTTTACATCATGAATTTATTAAGCCACCACAGAATCTTACAATTTACCCCAAATTCCTTTCTAGATGTACTGTCTTCTACTTCTCTTTGATCACCAGAACTAGTTGCCTCCTGCAGCATAAACAGTCCTCACAACCAAAGTTACTACACACACACAAAAAAAACCAGAGAATAACAAATGTGCCTACCAGTGGCAGACTAGGACCAAATATGTGCCCAGCAAAATTACGAATTATCAGATCATACACCCTCCCAGTCATTCACTGAACAGTGAAAACCATAAGTGTTAATTTGTGAAAGATGGAGCTCTATTCTAGCAGCAACTGACTAGCCAAAAAAAGCATCACGTACTTTAATAGCAAAGATCCACTGGTCTTTTAAAAGCAGCAATGCCTATAACAACATAAATATTAGCATAGCAACTTGTAGCTTACAACACACACCTTACCACAATTTTGGCAGAAGGATTTCAAGAAATCTTGTATTACTAGATTTACAGCCTAGTTTTCCATTCAGATATTTTATTAAGAACCGAGAGTACTGGATCTCTGAAGATGTTTGCTCCTGCCTAAGTTCCTGGGGCCACCCAATGACCAGAGGAAGGGAATTGCCTGCATAAAGACTGACTTGATGTAGGGACTGGGACATTCATTTATTTTAACAGCCCCCTGAGATAAGTATTATTACATTCAACTTAGGAAACTGAGGCTCACGGAGGTTAAGAGGAGGAATATCTCTTAAAAGTAAGGAACTCTCTCCTAGAATTTTCCTTCTTCCATCCTTATCCATACCTTTCCCTTCCAAAGGGAAGGATTCTCTACAAGTCTCAGTCACTACAATTCCTCCGTATTTACTTATGTCTGTCAAGGAGGAAAGGTGAGGATGGCTTTCACAGAGAACCTGATATTTGAGATGAGCCTTAATGAGCAAATATTGGGCAGATGGAGGGTAATGGGAAGGACATTCCTGACAAGAGTAAATAATACTTGCAAAGACAGAAGAATGGAAGAAATTGGCATGTCAGGACAACGCTGGTTAGTGTGCTGCAGAAAAAGTGCGCATGCGTATATGTGTGCGTGTGTGTACGGAAATGAACAATAACCTATGAAGACAGACTGGAGGCAGATCACAAAATATTAACAACAGCCTGGGAAGAAACATGCACTTTATTCTCTAAATCAAGATTTCTTAACTCAGAGATCACGAATTAAACCCTAGGGCCATGAAATGCCCTGCTCCCCAAAGTATGAAAATTGTGTGTTAAACACACACACACACAAACTCATTTTCCTGGATCTGCAGCTATCAAATGATTTTCAAAGGAACTCAGAAATAAAAAGTGGTTAAGAACCACTATTCTGAATGACTGGGAACCACTGTATAATTTTTTATAGGCAGACATGTGTGCCATAACACTTTCATTTTAGAAAGGTAGCTGGCAACATCTGTGGAGGTTGATGGATTAGAGAAAAGAACCTTAAAAGCAGAGAGTGATAAGAAGGTATTACCCTGCTCCAGCCAAGAGGTTATAAGTACTTCTATTAAACACACACACACAACCTAATTCCAGAGATTTTTCAAAGGTAAACTTGCTAGAATTTGTCAACCACCTGCATATGGGTTGTGATGGAGAAGGGAACCAAGCCTTTTTTTTTAACTCTAATTAAAGAATTAAGGAGTTAACTCTCTTTCTCAGTTAAAGCTCCTATCATCTACTTACCCTACACCATCATCAAGAAAAGCCATTCAATACAGCAGAGCAGCTGCAAGTGACAAGGTACCTCTTTCTTCCATCTGCAACCAGCCACCACTGGGAAACTAACCAGAAATGCCAAATGTTCCAAAGAGAAAATGCTGATGGCTTACAACAGGGGTTGGCAAACTATGATCTACAAGCTGGACCCAGGCTCATTTTTGTAAATTATGTTTTACTGGGATACAGCCACACTTCTTCATTTCTGTACTGTTTATGGTTCCTTTTATGCTACAAAGGCAGACCTGAATAGATGCAACACAGACTGTATGGCCTACAGAGAAAAAAGCCTTAAGTATTTACTATCTGGGGCCTTGATGGAAAGTCAGCCAACTCCTGGCCTAGAACAAAAACAGGGATAGATTCTATCTCAGAAAATACTCCTTCAGTACAACAGGTGGGATTAACATGTAGAAGGCGGCTATGCGTGGACTAAATTCAACTGTGTAACATCAGTCTTCTGGGTGCAGCTGTAGATATATTTGTATTAGCAGCAAACTACTTATCAAACTGAATATACAAAATTCCTAGTTTCCCTCTATTTGAAAAAATACCACTTCTCATAAGGCAACATATTAAGGGCCAATGTTCTCAACCCAATTCAAATCCCTGTTCATTTCCTTCATTCTTCCACTAAAACCTATTTTCTCTCTCCCCTAGGTTCTCTTTTTTTTTAAGTAACAAGAAAACAAAAAATACTAAGATCTAAGCATCACCATATAAACTGATTAAATTCTCCAATCTGAGAACCTGGGTCTCGGCCTATTTGTGGAATATTGGCAAAAAGGTAGCAAAGTAGGCATTAGCGAATCTTAAACATAAATTTCCGGAGAAGGCAATGCAAGCCACTCCAGTACACTTGCCTAGAAAATCCCATGGGTGGAGGAGCCTGGTGGGCTACAGTCCATGGGGTCGCTACAAGTCGGACACGACTGAGCGACTTCAGTTTCACTTTTCACTTTCACACAATGGAGAAGGAAATGGCAACCCACTCCAGTGTTCTTGCCTGGAGAATCCCAGGGATGGCAGAGCCTGGTGGGCTGCTGTCTATGGGGTCGCACAGAGTCGGACATGGCTGAAGCGACTTAGCAGCAGCAGCAGCAAACGTAAATTTCAGATTATTTAAAAAACTAAATTTTAGTTCATCCATTAAAATTAAGCTCTACTGGTGGCCTCTATTAGACTAGGCTGGGAAATTATATGTATGGTGGTGGTAAGTTTTTAAAAACATTTTTTAATTTTTATTTATCTGGCCGTGTCGGGTCTTAGTTGTGTCATGCAGGATCTTTGTTCTGGCACGTGGATTCTCCAGCTGCGGCGCATGGGCTCAGTAGTTGAGGCGAGTGAGCTTAGTTTTTCTGCGGCATGTGGGTGGGATCTTAACTCCCTGAGCAGGGATCAAATTCATATCCCCTGCAGTGCAAGCTGGACTCTTAACCGCTGGACCACCAGGGAATTCCAAAAAATATATATTTTTTCTAAATGGTATGAGAACACAAACTTCAACATATCCAAATTGATCAACTCCCCACAGTTATATAAAAATTATTTCAAAAATAAGAGTCTCATAAATACATCATCTACACACATTCCCCAAAATCTAAGACACAATGTTCTCCAAAGGATTTTATTAAGCAACTTGTTTTACCAAGAATATGTTCGACATCAGTTCAGTTCAGTCCCTCAGTCGTGTCCAACTCTGCAACTCCATGAATCACAGCACGCCAGGCCTCCCTGTCCACCACCAACTCCCGGAGTCTACTCAAACTCATGCCCATCGAGTTCAACATAGGAAGGTGTAATACCACAGGTTTCAAATAATAAGCAGCTAAACAGATTTTAGATATTCTATACTAGGATTTCTTAACCTTGGCACTACTGATATTTGGGACTAGATAATTCTGTGTGAGGAGGACTTGGCTATGCATAACAGGCTGTTTGGTAGTATCTGTGGTCTCTATCCACTAGATGCCATTAACTAGTTTTGGCAATCAAACATCTCCAGATACTCCAAATGTCCCCTGGGGGACAAAACTGCCTCATTTGAGAACCACTTCACCAAATGAATTAAATTTTTTTAATTTTTATTTTTAAAAATACATTTAATGGTAGATATTGCTTTGCAAGTCAATTGTTTCACAGACATGTTAGGTGTCTAAGCTGGAAGGAACCTTGGAAATCATGTGGTCCAAACCATACATGTTACAGGTGAGAAAAATAAGGGCCACAGAGGGCCACTGGAACAGTTGTGATCTGAAGAGAGACAGGAGCCCATGATCCCCAGTTCCAGGTCAGGATACCAGGAGGACCAAAGAACCAATTCAATTCCACAGGTGCTTACTAAGCATCTCTTAATATTTTTCAAAGGGCACGCACTTTAATTTGATGGAGTTCAATTCATCATTGTGTTGTTTTTTGGGCTGTGCTTTTGGTGTTGTACCTAAATCAAGGTTACAGAGATTTTGCCCTGTTTTTGTCTCCATGTTTTATAACTTCAGGTTTTACATTGAGGTCTATGATTCATTTTGATTTAATTTTTGTATACAGTACAAGGTATAGATGAAGTTCATTTGCTTATACATAGATATATATCCAATTGAGCCAGCATCATTTTTTTTAACAGACTATCTTTTCTTCAATAAATTGCCTTTGTACTTGCATTAAAATTCAGCTGTCCATATATTTATTGGACTTTTTTCTGGACTCTTCTATTCCATTGATCTATTTCTCAATCTTTATACCAATACTACACTGTTTTGATTACTTTAGTTCTGCAATGAATTGTGATATCAGGTAGTATTAGCTCTCCAAGCCCGTTCTTCTTTCTCAAAGTTGTTTTAGATATTCTGGGTCCTGGCCATTTCTACATGAATTTCAGAATCGCCTTGTCCATTTCTACAGAAAAAGCCTGCTAAGATTCTGATTGGGCTTGCAGTGAATCAATAACTCAACTGGGCAGAGCTTTCACCTTAGCAGCAATGAGTCTCTGACCCCATGCACAAAGAATGTCTCCTGCCTTATCTAAATGCTCTCTAATTTTGCTCAGCACTGCCGTGTAGTTTTCAGTATTGCATACATGTTGCTATTGTCAATGGTATCGGTTGTATTAAATTTCAATTTCTGTTTGTTGCTAGTATAAAGAAGTGCAACTGATATTTCTACATTGATTCTGTATCCCATAACTTTACAAAACTTAGCAGTTCCAGTAGTTTCATAGGTTCCATCAGATTTTCTAACAGTTGTGTTTAAAAAAGAAAAAAGAGATACTTTTCCTTTTTCCTTTCCATTCTAGGTGCCTTTTATCTTTTTTGCTTGCTTGACTGTAGTGTCTAGAATTTATAGTACAGTGTGGAACAGAAGTGGTGAGAGTAGACAACCTTGCTTCTGGTCTCAGGGAGAAATCATTTGGTTTTCCATCATTAAAAATACATTATCCGTAGTTTTGGGGGGATATGCTCTTTATTGGGTTGAAGAAGTTCCTTTCTAATCTTGTTGTGCTCAGGTATTATCTGGAATGGACGTAAGACTATTAAATGTTTTTATTTTTGCATTTATAGAGATGATTACATGGTTTTTCTTTTTTAGTTGGTTCATAGAGTGAATTACATTTACTGCTTTTTAAATGTTAAACTAACCTTGCATTCCTGAATGATTACTCCACTTGGTCATTATATATATATTTTTAATAAAATGTCGCCTTCAATTTCCTATAATTTAAAATTTTTGCATGTGGAATATTTTTGTGCAGACTTTTTTTCTCATAAAGTCTATATCTTGTTTAAGTATAAGGGTTATGCTGGCCTCACAAAGAAAATTAGGAAGCACTCCTCCTCTGCAATTTTTTCAAGTGTTTGTACAGAACTGATATAATTTATTTCTTAAATGGTTAGTAGAATTCACCATCTGGGCTTGAATGGTGTTTTGGGGGAAATATTTAAATGACAAATTCAATTTTTCTAATAGATACACAGCCACTCACGTTGTCTACTCCTGAGTATATGTCTTTGAACAATCTTTTTCTTGTTATAAAATTTACAGACATAAAGCTGTCTATAATACTTTCCTGTTGTCCTTTCATTATCTGTGGAGTCTGTAATGATGATAACTCTGAAAGTCTGGTTAAAGCTTTATCCATTTTACTGATGTTCCCAAAGAAGCAGTTTGGGGTTGTAGTGATTTTATCTACTATTTGTCTGTTTTCTATACATTAATTTCCACATTGGTCTATACCATTTCCTCTCTTCTAATTACTTTGGTTTAATTTGCTTTTTAATTTCTTAAGGTAGAAGTAGAGGTCATTAATTTGAGATATTTTTCTAATACAGGCATTCAGTGATACAAATTCCCCCTAAGTATTGCTTTAATGGAATCCCACAAATTCTGGTATGTTCTGTTTTCATTTTCATTCGGTACAAAACTTTTAATCTCTTTGAATTGCATTATTTAGTTTCCAAGTATTAGTAAATTTTCCAAAGTTTTCTGTTTCTAATTTAATTCCATTGTGATCAGAGAACATAAGATCTCAATCCTTTTAAATTATAGAGACTTACTTTATGACCCAAAATATGGTCCATAATGGAAAATGCTTTATGTACATTTAAAGAGACCTGAGAATAATACTCCGCTGCTGTTAGATGAAATATTCTGTAAATGTTAATTAGGTCAATTTTTTAAATTCTCAAGAAAGGGTATTGAAACATCCAGCTAAAATTGCATATTTGACTGTTTCTCCTTGGAGCGCTATCCATTTTTGAAGTTCTGTTCTTAGAGGCACAAATGTTTAGATCCGTTATGTCCTCCTGATTAACTGACCTCTTTATCATTTTTTAATGACATCCTTTATTCTTGGAAATATCCTTTGCTCTGAAGAAGTCTACTTTGTCTAATATTAATACAGTCACTCCATCTTTCTTTTTGACTGTTGTGAGTAGAGTGTATCTTTTTCCATCCTTTACTGTTTGCATCTTTATATGTAAAGCATATTTTTTATAGGCAAGGATATAGTTGAGTCTTGCTTTTTAACCCAATCTGAGAATCTCTGTTTAGACCATTTATATTTAATATGATTCCCAATCTGGTCAAATTTAGGTCTATTATCTTACAATTTGTTTCTATTTGTCCAAGGTTCTTTTTCTCCTTTTTTTAATGCCTTCTTTTGAATTAAATAAGTATAACTCTGACTTCACTTTATCTCTTTTGATGGCTTATTACCTTCAACCTTTTTAAAAATAGAATTGCTTCAGGATTTACAGCATATAACTTTCGACTTACCATGGTCTAACTTCAAGGGACAGTACCACTTCACATACAGTATAAGCCTCTTACGATAGTATACTACCTAGTATCACTATCTTGCCCACCTAATACTCTATAACTAGATGCTAACTCTTTATTAAAACGGGAGAGAAGCACTAGAATAATGTAAAAGAAACTGTAGCAACAAACTCAAACCTTCTCCTTGGCTTCATTTAAAATGGTAAATAAAAACTGAAAAAGACATAGATGCTTTCAAAAAAGCCTAAAACTATAACCATACCACCTGGGTTCATTTCCTAGTTCTGCTACTTACATACTGTATAATATAAAGCAAGACAGTTAGCCTTCCTGTTGCTAAGTTTCTACCTCTTTAAAATGAAGGTAACAACCGTACCTTCTTTAACAGTTAATTGTGATGATCCAATGAATTAATACAGGTAAAATACTTAGAACAGCTCCAAGCAACTAGTAAATGGTTGAAAAATAAAGGATATTCCTGAGATATTCTGGGTTTAGTTCCAGAACACTGCAATAAACTAAATATTGCTATAAAGCAAGTCATACCAGTTTTTTGGTTTTCCAGTGCATATAAGTCATGTTTATACTACGGTCAATTAAGTGTACAATAGCATTATGTCTTAAAAAAAGGACATACCTTAATTTAAACATCTTTTATTTCTAAAAATCGCTAACCACCATCTGAGCCTTTAGCAAGTCAATCATTTTGCTGGTGGAGGGTCTTGCTTCAATGTCAGTGGCTGCTGATGATCATGTTGGTGGCTACCAAAGGTTGGGGTGGCTGTGGCAATTTCTTAAAATGAGACAAAGATGAAGCCTGACACAGTGACTGACCCTTCCTTTCATGAATGATTTTCTTGTAGCATGCAATGCTGACTGATAGCATTTTACCTACAGAACTTCTTTCAAAAATTGGAGTCAATCCTCTCAAACACTGCCACTGCTTTATCATTAAGTTTTTGTAATATTCTAAACTCTTTGTTAAAATTTCAACAATCATCACTGCTTCTTCACCAGAGGATTCTATATCAAGGAAACACTTTCTTGCTCACCCATAAAAAGCAACTCTTCATTCATCCGAGTTGAATCATGAGATTGGAGAAGGAAATGGCAACCCACTCCGTACTCTTGCCTGGAAAATCCCATGGACGGAGGAACCTGATAGGCTACAGTCCACGGGGTCATGAAGAGTCGGACATGACTGAGTGACTTCACTTTCACTTTTCACTTTCATGCACTGGAGAAGGCAATGGCAACCCACTCCAGTGTTTTTGCCTGGAGAATCCCAGGGACAGTGGGGCCTGGTGGGCTGCTGTCTCTGGGGTCGCACAGGGTTGGACACAACTGAAGTGACTTAGCAGCAGCAGCAGCAATCATAGGATTGTAGCAATTCAATCACACATTCAGGCTCCACTTACAGTTCTATTTCCACCATTGCTAGTTATTTCCTCCACTTATATCTTGAACCCTTTAAAGTCATCCAGAAGCAACTTCTTCCAAACTCCTATTTATGTCGATATTTTGACCTCTTCCAAGGAATCATGAATGTTCTTACTGGCAGCAAATATGGTGAATCCTTTCCAGAAGGTTTTCAATTTACTTTGCCTGGATTCATCAAAGTAATCACTATCTGTGGCAGCCATAGCCTTACATCTGTGACAGCTACGGGCTTCCCTGGTGGCTCAAACGGTTAAGACTATGTCTGCAATGCAGGAGACCTGGGTTTGATCCCTGGGTTAGGAAGATCCCCTGGAGAAGGAAATGGCAACCCACTCCAGTATTCTTGCCTGGAGAATCCCATGGACAGAGGAGCCTGGTGGGCTACTATCCATGGGGTCGCAAAGAGGCAGACATGACTGAATGACTAACACTTTCACTGATAGCCTTACAAAATATATTTCTTAAATAATAATGACTTGAAAGTCAAAATTACTCTTTGATCCATGGGCTGCAGAATAGATGTATTAGCAAGCATGAAAACAACACTAATCTTGAACATCTCCATCTCTTGGGAACCAAGTGCATTGTCAATGAACAGTAATATTTTGAAAGGAATCTTTTTTCTGAGCAGTAGGTCTCAACAGTAGACTTAAAATATTCAGTAAAACACGTCGTAAACACTGTTGCTGGGAATGTAAATTGGTATAGCCACTATGGAGAGCAGTATGGAGACTGCTTAAAAAATAGTTACCACATGATCCAGCAATCCACTCCTGGGCATATATCCGAAAGAGACAGAAACTAATTTGAAAAGATGCACCCCCCTCAATGGTCACAGCAGCACTGTTTATAATAGCAAAGACTTGGAAGCAACCCAATGTCTATTAACAGATGAATGGATAAAGATGATGTGAGATTTATATAGTCGTATATTACTTAGCCATAAAAAAAAGGAGGAAATAATGCCATTTGCAGCAACATGGGTGGATCTAGAGATTATTACACTAAGTGAAGTAGGTCAAAGACAAATATCACATTATTTATATGTATAGTCTAAAAAAGTGATACAAATGAAATTATTTATAAAACAGAACAGACTCACAGACATAGAAAACAAACTTATGGTTACCAAACGGGAACGGGAAGTGGAGGGATAAATTAGGAGTTTGGGATTAACAGATACATACTACTGTATATAAATTAGATAAACAACAAGGACCTGTTGTATGGCACAGGGAAGTATACTTGATATCTTGCAAGAACCTATAATGGAAAAGAATCTGAAAAAAAATAACTGCTTCACTTTGCTGTACACCTGAAACACGACACTGTAAATCAACTATGCGTCAATAAAAGTTGTCTTAGAAAAAAAAACCACAACAAACATGTAAACCAATGTGCTACCATCAAGATTTTATTACGCCATTTGTACAGCACAGGGAAAGAAGACTTAGCATAATTCTTAAGGGCCACAGGATTTGAGGAAAGGTAAATGAGCACTGGCTTCACTTTAAAGATACCAGATACATTAGTCCCTAACAAGAGAGTCAACCCGTCCTCTGAAGCCAGGCTTTGGCTTCTCATCTCTACCTGTCAAAGTCCTAGATGGCATCTTTTTCCAACAGTAGGCTGTTTTGTCTACATTGACAACCTGTTGTTTAGTGTGGCCACCTTCATTAGCTAAAACTTTTGGCCAGGTTGCTGCAGCTTCTTCATCAGTACTTGCTGCTTCACCTTGCACTTTTATGTTACAGAGACGGCTTCTTTCCTTAAACCTCGTGAACCAACTTCTGATAGCTTCAAACTTTTCTTCTGCAGCTTCTTCACCCCTCCCAGTATTCATACAACTGAAGAGAGTTGGGGCCTTCCCCTAATAGAATATTGTAACTGGTTTGATCTTCTGTTCAGATCCATTATGAACAATAAGGCTGGTTCCGCTTTCTTATCTTGGCTTTCAACATGTCTTCCATGCTAAACTTAATCATTTCTAGCTTTTGATTTCAAGTGAAAGGCGTGCCACTCTTCCTTTCCCTTGAACACTTAAGAGGCCACTGTAGGGTTATTACTTGGCCTAATTTCAATACCCCATTTTTTTGGAATAGGGAGGCCTCAACAGATGGACAGAGATCAGTAGAGGTGGAGACATCAATGGCCAGTTGGTGGAGTAGACAGAATGCACACATTAAGCTCACTATGGTATATGGGGAAGGTTTGGGGTGTCCTAAAACAATTACAATGTAACATCAAAGTTCACTGATCACAGATCACCATAACAAATATAATAAGAAAAAAGCTTGAAATATTTTGAGAATTATTACCAAAATGCGACCCAGAGACAAGAAGTGAGCAAATGCTGCTGGAAAAAAGGCACCAACAGACTTGCTCATGGAGGGTTGCCACAAACTTTCAAACTGTAAAAAACAAAGTATCTGTGAACTACAATGAAGCAAAATACAATAAAAGAAGGTATGTGAGTAAATACAGCAAGTCCCATTACTCATAAGGTGAATAAGACTATTTTTTAGTGCCCTGTTCACTACCTAAAATAACCCTGATTACTCAACCCACACACTAGGCTGCACTTCTCTAAGTGAATCTCCAAGCAAATTATTTCCTTAGGCTCTTTTAGTTGCAAGAAATTCATTCAAATTACCCTAAAGAGCATGTTATGTATGACACTACTCACTGAACACTGGTTATGATCTTACTATTGTTATTAAAACTTTTGTGTCATCTCATTTAATCCTGACATCAGCCCCATAAGGAAAGGTATCAATATTACTTATGATGCTCACTTTTTACACATAAGGAATGAGACAGAGGAGTTAAAACAACCTTTCCAAGGTCACACAAGTAGTAAAAGACAGAGCCAGAACTCTACTGCCAAAAGTCTGACACCAACGCCTGCACGCTTTCCTGGGGAAAAAACGGGATGGGGTCTCCAGAAGGGCAGGAGCCACAGAAGTCCTGGAGTAACCGGAGAGGAGTATCTACAGAGCCAGACAGCACAATCTCCAGTCTCAGGCTCTGTGCCCATCCCTCTCTCACCACATGGCTTCCTGCTTACAATTTTGTGCTTCTCTCATCACAGATGCCTCATTCTCTTCTGGTTACCAACTGGCTTCCTCAACTCCTTTACCATTTCTGTAACTCACAGCTTCTGCTTATACTTAACTTTCCAGTCTCTTAAACTTTAGTTTTACAGGACTCCACGCTAACGTTATCTTCCCAGCTTAGGCTCTCATGGCTCAGTGGCAAATTAACTCCATGTTCCCTATACATGGCTGTAATTTTCCCCACCAGACAATGCTAGGTTGTTAGCTGGTTTACAGATTAGCAGCCCTTAGGTCAAATGCCCACTCCTGGATCAATCAGGTGGAATACAGCTTTTATGTGGTTAAAAACATAGCTATTGAGGTCTATTCCTCTGCAATGTACTGTGGAACTGCAGGCACACCAGAATTATCAAACACATGTCTGGGACACTGAGTCAGCCAAGTCACCCTTCATCTGGGGCTCAAAAGTCTTGTCAGTATTTTTAATCTATTTAGTTATAGTAATTAAGCAGTCATAAATACAACTTTTGGTTGTTATTAAGGAGATCATATAATTTACAGTGTCACACAAGTAAGACATGGGACATAGGCCCAGTGATTGTTAAGTCGAGGGTGGCCACACGACAGCAACGATATTACGACTGAGACAAGGAAAGCCCATCATCGTCTATCATTTTCAATTCTGCTCAGACAGAAGTAGTAAACGTCAATAACCCTCTCCCTTCGTAGCTACGTCCGCTGCACCGCACTGAACTGAAGCAGAAGAGGGGTCTAGATGTGCTGACACTATTACTACAGCCAATTCACAGCTGCTCACACACAGCATAGAGGCCTCAACAGTACTCTGGTTCCCCCAAGTTCGAACCTGCAGAATTATAGCTCAAAATATCCTTTTGCAGATGAGTTTGACCCTACACCCCTTGGCTTTTTCAATGGCAGGGGAAAGACTTTGAAATGAAAACTTTCTGCTACATAATTAGCTAAAACCAAGTAAGAGGGACAGAAAGGAAAAAGCAAACATATAACTTATCAATGCTACTTTCCTATCAATGTTGTTTTAAATCTTCTTGTTGGGAGGATAACCCAATACATATATAACTTACGTAGAAACCCCCTCCTTTTGGGAAAAAAAAAAAAAAAAACAACACTGGTTCTAAACAGTTTGGATTTTCCCTCCAATCTTCATTTACAATTGATCAATTTACAACCTTAAAAAGAAAGGAAATAGAGTGAGAAGCCAAAAGTCAGTAACAGTATATGTTATCCCTTAAATTTTAACTTGCTTTACTTCTAAGGACTGAATAATTTGGTCTCATTTTATCAAATTATTTCCAAAACCTCCAAAAACCCTTCGGGCCAAAGCATGCCAAAACTGATTGCTGTTGCTGTAACTTCAGTACTGCTGCTCCCCAAAGCTTATGTTCTTACCACCTTAATGAAACACATTTCCTAAGGACCACTCCTGCCCTCACTGAGCACATAACTCCCCCCTCTTCTCCTGCACACTGCTCTTCAATCTGACACATAACTACGTACAATCTCATGTGATTTACTGTGGTTTCATATAGAAGATTTCATCTCTCTCTCTCCTCTTCACCAAGAAGATGTAAACAACCAGTGCAAGATCTAGAACTTACTCCTCCAAGGATAACATTCGCAAGTACTGGGCTCACAGAAACCATTCAAAAACACTGCTGACAAAAAGAAGCAAGTCAAAAGAGGAGTTTCTTATCCAAGGGTATCTTCAAAACATTTCCCTTTTAATAGACTTACCCCTGGACCCTCAGCCCTAAGAAATGGGATCTGAACCACACAAACCTATTAAAAAATATATCCACAAATCTAAACTGTGAAAGAAAAGCAGCAGAGGTTATCCTAATGACAATGACAGAATAAAAGCTGTATCAGTGAAACCTAAAATACATACGAATCCCCTACCTACAAAACCCTAAAAGCTATGAAGATTTCAGCACATTCACAGAAGAGCAGCTTAAAAGCAACAACAGAAAACAGACAGATCTGTCATGTAAGCTACTTCCAGGAGGCCAGAAAAGTTCTAGTCAAATCCTGAGACACCTAAATCAGAATTTGAAGAGGTCTAACGAATTCTTTACTCAAGTAACCCTAGAGATCTAGAGTAACCCCAGATACAAGAGAAGCTAGGCTGTGATTAGTACACTTGATCTTCACGGTCCTGAGAGGAGGAAGAGTTAAGAACTAATTCAGCCTAGTACTTTGCTTTTATATCTCCTCATCTAATCCTTACAGCGATCCTATGAGAAGATACTTCTATGCCCACTTCACAAACAGGGAGGCTGAATATTAAGAAAAATTAAGTAACTTGCCCAGATTCACACAAACTTTAAGCACAGGATTAAAACCATGGTCTATGTGGCAAAAAATTGTTTTAATTATTTGACTGATTCCAAGAATATTCAGATGCATTATTTAAGGCAATATGAAATCACAGTTGTAATGTTCATATTCCTCTTATTACAAATGAATTAAGATATATATTTAATAGAAAATGCAACTGGGACTTTTTAGACTAAACCCAACCAAGACCCACTGCCATATTAATATTTTTCAAAAAGCACATCTGACTGTATCATTCATTACTTATTCAAAAAACTGCTAGTGGCCTCTAACTTTATGACAACTGGCTAACTATTTGGGTAAAAGGACAAAAACTAGATCTTACATTAAAATAAACAGGATGAATTAAAGATGAAAAATGTTTAAGGCATAAAAATACTAGAAGTAAAACTAGGTGAATTTTTTTTTAATGTTGGTGTAGGAAAGTCTAGGACTGACAATAGAAAAATAGGAAATAGTAGAAAAGACTGATAAATCTGACTAAAGAAAACATACAACACACACATACAGCCAAACATATATATATATTTCATCAATTCTAGGATGAATATTTTCTCATCTTTTAACATCTCTGAAATTAGGATGCCTCTTAAACTAAGAGTGTCATGGTTTAACTGACAGTATATTTCTATCCTTAATTGTTTATTAAACAGAATATCTCACAACTGAAGCCAATATAGATTTAATAAAAGACTCTAAAAAGAGATAGTTACTCAGTCACATCCAACTCTTTGAATCTCATGGACTGTAGCCCACCAGGCTCCTCTGTCCATGGGATTCTTCAGGTAAGAATACTGGAGTGCTTGCCATTTCCTTCTCCAAGGGATCTTTCCAACCCAGGGACTGAACCGAGGTCTCCTGCATTGCAGGTAGATTCTTTACCGTCTGAGCCACCACGGAAATACTAAGTTATATGACAGAAAATAAGATAGGGAAAAGGTCTACAACAAGCAACAAAACCAATATTCTTCATACATGAAGAGCTCTAACATGTTATTAATGTTAAGCAACAGGATGCTTCAACTGCACTGGTAATGTTTCATTTCTCAAGTTAACTGTATTTTTCTTTTTTTTTCCATTATGGTTTGTCACAGGATATTAAAAATAGTCCCCTGTGCTATACAACAGGAACTTGTTTATCCATTCTATATAACAGCTTGCATCTGCTAACCCCAGACTCCCAATCCACCCCTCCCCTAACCCTCCTGCCTGGCAACCACCAGTCTGTTCTCTCTGTGAGTCTGTTTCCGCTTCACAGATAAGTTCATTTGTATCATATTTTAGATTTCACAGGTAAGTGATATCATTTGGTATTTATTTGTCTTTTTCTATCTGAGGTGTTAAGTGTATTAATCTTTATGTATTTTTTGTTTATTTGACTTACCTGCTTAAAAGACTTTTAAGAGATAAGAATACAAGCAATAAGTATATAAGATATGAAAAGGAAATTATAGCCTACATGTCCAAAAACATGAAAATATAAATTTCACCAAAAATATTTTAAAATGCAAATTAAAATAAGAATTTATTACATAACAGATCAAAATCTATGTTTGTAAAGTTAATCACCAAGTCAGTGAGAGTACAGAGAAACAATTATACGGCACAGGCAAGAATGCAAATGTACTTAACCTCCAAACAAGCAAACCATCCTCCTTTTAGGAATTCATCAAAAGGAAACGACCAGAAAAGTACAGGAAGAAGTATAAGAAAAAATGCAAACTCTACCGCTCTTTACAGTATATAAAAGTTAGAAACAACCCAAGAGTTCCATCGAGAGACTGCTTAAATAAATTATGATGCACCCACAGAAAGTGATATGATGCAACCATTAAAAATGAAGGCAGATATGGCTGATTCGTGCTGATGTTTGGCAGAAACCAACACAATTATGTAAAGCAATTATCTTTCAATTAAAAATTAATTAATAAAAAACTGAAGGCAGAGAGAAACTGTCTTTGGAAATGATATAAGTATCCTTAAAAGTATACAAAGACTTTTTACATGAGCACCAGATTTTTTAAAGCTTATTTTTTTCATTTTTTTCTGGCTTGATGTGTTTTACTTTTTTTATTGAGATACACATAAACACTAAAATGTACTTATGAATTTTTACTATGTAGATGTGCATGTAACCACCAGTCAAATAAAGATATAGAGCATTTCCAGCACTCCAGAAGTCTTGCTGTGCTAGTTCCAACCCTTAACCACTACTTTGACTTCCAACAACAGAGATGAGTTTGACCTTTTCCTGAGCTTCAAGAAAAGAGGATCACACAGAACATACTCTTTTGTGTCTGATGTCTATCAATAGTTTGTGATATTCACCCATATTTGCTAAGTATAGCAGTAGTTCCTTCTTTTTCACTGATATATAGTATTCCAGTATAGAGCATACCACAAATTATTGCTACATTTTTCTGCTGATGGGCAACTGGCTTGTTTCCAGTTGGGTGCTATTACGGAAAACAAACTGCTGCATTTTTTCAGATTTCATAAATGTTTTATTTGTATTGTTTCTTATTTAGTTTTAGATATTTATATTGATAAAATAAATCAAACAATCCAGAAAAATATAATAAGAAAAAGAAAAAAACCCTGGTATCTCACCACATAGACAACTACCATTTTCTTTTCAAGATTTATGTTTATTATGTTATAAATGCTCTTTCTTCTATATCAAGCCCTTTTCCTTCAAGTTATTTTCTCCCTTCTTTCTCTCCCTCTTTTTTACCTAAGACCACCTAGGTAACAAATGTTTACATCTGGTGTGCAACATTTTTCAATCTTACAAGATCACTTATACTCTGTAATAAACATTGGATTTTTACTATTTTATTAAAATGGGATATTTTATACTTTTCTCTGTAACTTGCTTTTCTCAATTAAATATAATGACATTGCCTCATATCACTGATTATTTTTGCCATGTCTTGCTTTTTTAAACAGCTTTGAAATATAGGTCACATACCATACAATTTATCCATTTAAAGTACACAATTCAGGAATTTCCCTTGTGGTCCAGTGGTTAGGACTCCTGAGTTTTCACTGACAAGGCCTCACGTTCAATCACTGATAAGGGAGCTAAAATACGACAAGCCACACGGAGAGGCCAAAAAGAAAACGTATACAGTTCAATGGCATGTAGAACTATCAATGCAGTCAACTGTAGCACATTTTTAAAATCTTAAAAAGAAACCCTATACTCTTTAGGCCTTCCCATCCCCTACCTGCAACCTCACGCAATCACTAATCAGCTTTCTATCTCTACAGATTCCCGTTCTGCATGTTTCATACAAATGTAATCATATAATATCAGGCCTTTTGTGACTGCTTCTTTCACCAAGCATAATATTTTCAAAATTTACTGATGATATAACATGTATCGTACCTTACTCCTTTTAAGGGCTAAATAATAATCCCATTGGATGGATATATCACATTTTGTTTATTCACTTGTTGGGTGATAGACATTTGTGTTATTTCTATTTTTTTCCTTACAATGAATAATGTTGCCATAATCATTTGGGAACAATTTTTTTATGGAGACATGCTTTCATCTTCCTTGGGTATATACCTAGGAAAGAACTGCTGGGTCATAATGGTAACTCAACATTTAATCTCCTTAAGAACTGCCATACTATCTTCCAAAGAAGCTACATAATTTTATATTCCTGTTAGTGTTTGAGGGATCCAATTTCTCAACA
The DNA here is from genome assembly GCF_027580195.1 of Bos mutus. Taxonomy (NCBI): domain Eukaryota; kingdom Metazoa; phylum Chordata; class Mammalia; order Artiodactyla; family Bovidae; genus Bos; species Bos mutus. The sequence goes on from NC_091632.1 coordinate 25,960,599, forward strand.
TCCACACCTATACTTGCTACATCACCAAACTTTTTAAATTCTAGCCCTTCTAGTAATGTGAAGGGGTATCTCATCACGGCTTGATTTCACTTCCCTTATACCAATCCCCAGGTCACGGACTGATATCTGTCCACGGCCTGTTAGGACTGGGCCACGCAGGGGGCTAGTGCGTGACGCTTCATCTGCTGTTTCCCACTGCTCACATTACTGCCTGAACCACCACCCCCAACTCCTATCCATGGAAACTGTCTTCCACAAAATTAGTCTCTGGTGCCAAAAAGGTTGGGGACCACTGTCTTACAGCTAATGATGCTGAGCATTTTCACAATGTAAACATGTATTAAATCATCATTCTGTATACTTTAAATGTCTTACACAATTTTGTCAATTATACCTCAAGAAAGCTGAAAAAAAATACATTTAATAACATTATATTTTCTCATCTCTGCATAATGTTCCTTTCTTTGTTAATGTCGATGATGTTAGTTAAAATATAAGTGTAATAAAGGCAAATGTTTTTGTATTTTTGTTTACAGCTGTATCCCCAGCACCAAGAACTATTCCTGGAACACAGAAAATGCTCCATGGCTTTTAAAAAATGAATAAGCAAATGATTTCTAAATCAAATATGCATTTGGGAAAAATTATAGTACTTTCTTTTGGCATTTCTCTACAAATGAGAAGTTATATAGGTCATGTTTGTATGTATAAAAACATATACACATATAAGTATACAGTACTTATATGTGAATAGTTCTGATGATTAATTTTAAAAAACCTCACCTGATTGTGGGGGGAGGGGGGAGACCTTTAGTAAGATATCATATTTAGTGAGATTTTAGAGATATTTCTATTAAAGCCAGGAACCTGAAATTTAGAATCATCTCTCTCAGGTAAGTGAGCCCTTAATGCTGACAAGCCAACACAATATATTCCTCTCCTCTATTCTCTTCACTTTTCCACTCTTTGATGGACAACTGTGTCATGTACTTTCCCCCTTGTCAAACTTCCGATACACACAACCTTTCTTCCTCACTCTCAGCTAATGATCCTGCTTATCATCCACTAACAGAAAACCTCAGATGAGAACTTCCTCAAGCCACCACCATCATGTCTGTCTGCAAATTCTGGTCTTCTCTCCGGACTCCTAGTAAAGCAACGGCTAATCCTTCCACCTGTGCTCAGACTGGGGTCAGCAAACCACGTGCCTGTGCTGTCTACGGCAGCTTCATGCTGCAAAAGCAAAGCTGAGTAGCAGTAACACATGGTACTGCCCACAAAGCCTACAATACTATTCAGCCCTTCAAAGAAAAAACTGGCTCAGCCTCCCACTAGATGATCACCTCTCCTCTCATCTAATACAGACACTGCTGGCTGAAGTGCCCAGTGAGTCCTGCGCAGAAGAAATGCGCTAAGACCCACACAAGACACAGAAGACAAGAGAGACACAGACTGATGACCAAGAAAGGATCTCAACAGACACCGGTCACGTAGAAAGGAAGAAGAAGATGAAAGGGCATAAGGCTTTTCAACAGCCACCTGAAGCTAGGTAATTACAGTACCACCCCTTAAATTCTGAAGGACAATTACTTCAGTTTAGAATCCCACACTGAGGCGGGCCAAATTATCAACCAGCTGTCAGGGTAGAAGAAAGATATTTTCAGCAATGCAAACGTCTCAGAAATTTCACCGCCTCAAACACTCTTTCTTGAAAGTTACTGAGGGATGTATTTCACCAAAACAAAGGGGTAAATCAGGGAAAGAGGAGGACAGGGATCCAGAGAACATGGACCCTAACACAGGGAAAAGGTAAAGAGAACCCCCAGGGTCACAAAGGGAAATCACAAGCTGATGCCCAGCAGAGTGAAGAGCCCCAGTGCTGATTTGGGCATAAGGACAGGGAACTCTGAGATATTTCTAATTAAAAAAAAAAAAAATCAAGTGATCAATCTGATGTGTTTGCACATACTGAGACAGTTCCTGGTGGGGGCGGGGTTGGGGGGAGACAAATAGGACACTAAGCAAAAAAAGAAAAAAAAGAAAAAAAATTTAATATTTATTTATTTGGCTGCAACAGGTCTTAGCTGTGGCATGCAAACTCAGCTGTGGCATGTGGGATCTCGTTCCCTGACCAGCAACGCAACCTAGGCCCCCTGCACTGGAGCACAGAGTCTCAGCTACTGGACCACCAGAGAAGTCCCCCCAAAATTTTAAATCCATGAAATACAATCATAGAATACTGCATAGTTCAACAGTAAACAGATACACAAAGTCATAATAATGTAAACTATAAACAACAAGTTACATAACTATATGTTACATTAGGAGATATAACGTAATAGGAGGTGACTGTATTAAGGAGATAAAGGGAGAGGAAGCTCAGCGGGCCTAAGAACCCTAAAGCATAGACTCATTTTCCAGAGGAGGAAACCAACAGATATCTAAAATTGAAAAACAAGTAATATCTTAAAATATGGAAATAAATATCAGAAAGAAAAAAAAACCAGCTAAATGTATCAAAAATAATTGTTCTAAAAGCAGGACCTGGGAGGGAAAATTATTCAGGGGGTGGGGTTTTCATTTTAAGTCTTACGGTACAACTTTCTTTTTAACTGCACAGGTGTATTATTTAAAGTCAAAAGTTAATGTGTTGTTGTTTTCAAGAAACATAACTAGTGTTTTTTGTATCATTTAGTATCAATTAATTCAACCACTCCACAAAGTTTATCTGGGCATTGACTGTGCCAGGCACTTTTCTAGGTGCTAGGAAGACATCAGCGAGTAAAGTCTTTGACCCTGTGAAGGACTTCAAGGAAGGTCCCTCCTTATATCCAGAGGGAAGCAGATAATAAGCAAATTAACATATGCTTTAATGTCAGATAAAGTACTGTTGTGAAGAGAAATAAAGATGAGGGTAGAGTGTGATGGGGCTGCTTTTTAGGCAAGGTTTTCAGAAAAGGGTTCTCCAAGAATGAACAACAAGGAAATAGAGCTCTAAAGGAAAAATCTGTTTGGAGAAAAGGTCATATAAGCAAAATAACAGAAGGGTATCAATTAAGCTCAAGGTGAGGGCTTCATTTTCAAGCCTCTCATACACCAAAGCCATGTGTCATTCAAAAGCCTGTATCAAAGTTCCCTGTGGTAGCACACATAAGCTGCCAGACACCTTCAAGCTGAGTCCTATGAACACTGCTTCCTACATCCCTAACTAGCCATTACTGACTAAAGGGACTCACTAAATATATACTCAAACTTTCTTCTTTCCATAGAATAGGCAGATGCCACATATTTCAAATTTCAGTGTTTTTATTCCTATGACATGGTTAAAAGGTTTCCTAAACCAAAAGTTCAAGATGTTAATCAAGAAGGACTCCAGATTAATTTCAAGCTACTGAAATATGTCACGTCCAATCTTTATTTTCTCACTGAAGAAAATCCGTAAACCAACGGGAGTAAGACATATTAAAAAAAAAAAACAAAAAACAATTTAGAGGGTAATTTATTCTCCAAGAAATCTCACTCAGGTTAAGCCAGAGTTTCAGGCTATCTGAATTATCTTTTTATTGAAAACTGAGTGAAGCTATTTGCTTTATTCTATATACAGTTGTTATACAATAAAAACTTCACATTCAGAAAAGAAGATTAATTTTAATACATCTTATTCTCAAAACATTTATATCATTAAAAGTAGATCCAAACTGTCTTTTTTTATACAGCAATAAAAAGCAGAACTTTTAGATTCTAAACAGGTCTAATTAAATCTCAACTAACAGTTGGGTTTAGAGTTTAAAAGTTATTTAGAAATTTCTGGAAAGGCAGGCTAGCAGCTATACCGTATGCTGAACTGCAGCAGTGGATGTGGATGCTCCCCCATCAACACTCCCCAGGTGGAGCATCACACTGTAGTAAGAGCTAAGGCTTGGGTTTAGGTTCACTGCTTGCTCGTTGGTGTACTCACATTTTCAAACCCATTTCCTCAGCTCAAAATGGAGATGATAATACCTACATAAGGTCAATGTTCTGGGCCTCCCCGGTGGCTCCATGGTAAAGAATACGCCTGCCAATGCAGGAGACAGGGACTCCATCCCTGGGTGGGGAAGATCCCCTGGAGGAGGGCACAGCAACCTACTCCAGTATTCTTGCCGAGAAAATTTCATGAACAGAGGAGTCTGGCAGGTGTCACAAACTGTCAGACATGACCAAAGTGACTGAGCACACGCACAAGGTCAATGTTAATTGCTGGCACTCCTGTAAATAAGAAGTACCAACATATTTAAGAATCAACAGTATATTAAAAAGTTTTGTAATCTGCAAAGGTCCCTGGGTCAGGATGATCCCCTGGAGAAGGAAATGGCAATCCACTCCAGTGTTCCTGCCTAGAGAATTCCAGGGACGGGGGAGCCTGGTGGGCTGCCATCTATGGGGTCGCACGGAGTAGGACACGACTGAAGCGACTTAGCAGCAGCAGTATATTAAAAAGTTTTGTGATCTGCAAAGGTCCCTGGGTCGGGATGATCCCCTGGAGAAGGAAATGGGAACCCATTCCAGTATTCTTCCCTGGGAAATCTCATGGACAGAAGAGCCTGGTGGGCTATATAGTCCATAGGGTCTCAAAAGAGTCAGACATGACTTAGCGACTAAACGACAACAATAATTTGTGACAAACTATACCAGTGTTTGTCATATTTTAAAAAGAAAAATTTCCGTCAGAATTCTCTGATTTAGCGATAACAGTTATTACATTCTAAGGAAGAACAATAGGACCTTGGTCCACTCACACATACACAGCCAGAGGAAGAAAAAATTTAGGGAACGATTTAAAAAATTTAGGGAAAAAAAGAATTAGACTCCCTTAAAAACAAGTGCCAAGAAAAATATTTTTAGCAAACATCTCATTTAACTATATAAACCAAAAGTATAAAGCTGTCTAACCACATGTAAACTGTGCATCATGTGACTTAAGGTAGAGTGTTTATTTTGGGGAACCAGACACCCAAAGTACATAAACATCAGTGTATTTTTAAAATAACTTGTCTTGATGCTTTTGTTCACTCAGTAATAATACCCACTATCCTTAGAAGGAAAAACACAACAAATATCCTTAACCAAAAAAACTCTTCAGAGGAGTTTTTACTTCTTAAAGTTGTAAACTAATGCTAAATAGTGTTATCTGACAATCTGCCTACCTACCCTTTAAGCTCCATCAGGGCACAGACCTATCCTTTTCTCTGTTGTATCACCAACAACTAGGCAACTAACTGGCACCAAGTAGAAAACGAATAAACGTGTGGAATGAATGAATGAATGTACAAACTGGGCCTCTGGACAAAAGTGCCTTAAACTGCAACAGAACAATTTCACTTACACATATACCCATCATTCACTACAAAAAACTGCTGTCTCAGCTCTAATGACAGGTACTAAACCGAAAGAGACATGTACTAGGTACATAAACACACACAAATACACTACTCACATATATGATAAAAGAACATCAAGTATCCACAAGGTCAGTTTTAAAGTAATTATATTTTCTCTCAGGACATTTTGGTCAGTTCTTGCTGATAATCAAAGAATGTATCAGAAAAGCGTATTGCAATCTGGAATGATTTAGGCAAAATGAACAATATTTCCAGAGTTCCATTCTCAGTGTTTTAAAGTCAAATTTCTTAATTGAATGAAAGGTGGAATAAAATGGGAAAAAAAAAAAAAAGGTAGATCTTACCATTTCAAAATAATGTCCTTGCATTTGGTCTGTAAGCTAATAAAACAAGTACTTTTCCAAATCTTTGAAGCTAGACGATAAACTTTATGCCTACAAAGCTTGAGTAAGAGGCTTTTATTAAAATAATACCGTTTGGATAAGATCCTTCATAATTCTAAAGTCTCCAGGAAGATATGCAGCAGTAACAGTAACACACATTATTTATGATTCTACAGCACTGTATAACCATAATTATCTGGATGGAATAGGCTTTTAGAGCCAGCAAGCTATGATCTATGACTGTAATACTATGCTGCTCAGATCCAAAAGTTTCCCAAAATTCTGATGGTCATCTTCAAAGAGACAGAGCTGGCTTGATGGTGAATACAGAAAAACACCAAGATCAATTCACAAACACCGGTACGAAAACAAAGCTCTCTATAGCAACTACAGTGTCGAAATTTTAAAATCCTGGGCATGTAAAAGATAAAGCTCAATTAACTGCTGACTGTATTTCCTTCTTAACCATCTTAAAGGCCAGGTACTCTGTATTTCTTTTCAGAGCTTTCTTCAACAGAAATTTAGTGTTTCAATGGCCCCCTCCTCCACAGCTAACATCAGTGCCCTTTCTTCCTCCTCCCTCAACCCTCCTGGGTAAAACAAATTAACATTTGTACTAAGGTACCTCCTATCAGCTCGCAGCTTCTTCCCAAACACGCCCACGTACAGTGAAACTGGACTGCGTCTACACAACATACAGCTACAGGAAAAGAGCTTTGATGGGGGCATGTGGGGGCATAATTTAGCTCAGCACAGGTTTAAGGTTATTTTCCAGATACAGATAACAGCTCCTCACTCCTGGCTCAGGTTTCTCTCAAATCACCTCCAAAGCATGGTGTTTATGAGCCTACCTAATCCGATACTGCAATGGAATCCCGGATATTTGCAGACAGATATCCCCGCTCTGCAAGTGTTTGATCAGACCCCTGGGGGAACCTCTTATTTTTTATTTTTTCAGTACGCCCGCTCCTAGCAGTACAGCACACCCGATCTCCGGCAGCGGCGCCGGCCCCGCGTCCCGCCGCGCGGGGCCAGCGCAAGACCGGTCCCTCCGGGTCCGAGTCGGCGGGCGACTCGGGCTGCTGGCCGCTCCGCAACAGGTCACCCTGACCGCGAGAGTGCGGGTCCGCAAGGCGGCCAGCCGGGCGGCCGGGCTTCTGAGGCGCAGCTGCGAGGGCTGGGGAGGGGGTGTGGCCCGCCTCGGCGGGTTCCGGCTCCCGGAGCCCCGGCTCCGCTCACCTGAAGAGAGGCTGAGGTGCCGCTGGGCGCCAAGGCAGCGCGGGCGGAGGCCGGGGGCTTCCGCCACCCAGGGGAGAAGCGAGGGGAGGCGAGACGGGCTGACCCCCGGCCGCAGGACAGGGAGCCGGAGCGGGGACCCCATGGCCGCCTCCTGACGCCGAAAGCGAGCTGCCGAGGGAGGCGCGGCCCTGGGTTCCAGCCCCCTCCTCCCTCAGCCCAAGCCCCGCAACCCCCTCTTCTCGACGAGGGCGAGCAGTCCCGGGGCCCGCGGCCGGGCGAACGACACACACCGCAGCGCCCCAGGCGCCGCCATTCCCCGCGATGCCGCCGCCGCTGCTGCGGCTCCGCGCCGCTCTAGGGTCGCAGCGCACCCACCTTCCCTCCCCCGCACCGCCCACCGAGACTCCGCTCCAGGCCCGCGGCGAAGGCACCGACCTGTGCAGCCCCGGCAAACGCCTCGGAGGTTGGAAGGACGGCGCGGGCCTCGCGTTCCGCCGTTTTGCCGCCGCCGCCGCCGCCGCCGCCTAGGGTAGCGCTCAGCGACCGGAGCAGTCTGCGTCTCTCATTCAGCGCCGGCCGCCGCCGCGGCCGCTCGGGGGAGGGGAGTGAGCTGGATCCACCCCGTCCGCGCCGCGGGTGGGGGAGGAGAGCGGGCCGGGCGGGGGCGCGCTCCGAGCAGGCGGGGCGGAGCCGCGCTCGTGCACCAACCGAGCGCGCTCGCGCGGGCCCCGAGCGTCGCGGCCGGCGGGGGTCTTCCCGGCGCGCGCTCCCGCCAGCGGCTCCTTTGCCGGGCGGAGCCCAACTGTCCCCGGAGGCCCGGGGCCGCGGCGCGCGCCCACAGCCGCAGTCCCTCCGCCTCGAGCCCGCCGGAAGGAGGGGCCGCTACCAGCCAAACGAGGGGGCAGGGAAGGATTGGAGGGACGCACAGGTGGGGCCTCCGCAGCAGCTGGGCCACCGGCTCCCCGCGCCCGGCCCTCCGCGGTGAAATCCGCTGCGGTGGCCGCCTCTTTCAGCGCCCGGCACCTTACCTTTAAGGCCAGAGAACGAAGAAACCGAGAAAACCCTCGGCTCGCGGATACTATATCCAGCCCGCGCTAGAGGTGTTTTTCGAAGTCATTGAGCACAAGTGAGGAGGTTCCACGTGTGAAAAGCCACCCCACTGCCGTAGGATCATAAATTGTAGAGATCAATACTCTCTCTCATTAAGATTCAGGAGGTGTTAGAAGTAGGCCTTTGTGTGATGCCCTTGGCTTAATGAGCAGATGACAGGGACTTTGGCATCCCTTGGGTCTCAGATTGATGAGTTTCAGGTGAGCAATATTTTCACGTTGAATCCAAGAACAAGATTCTGGAATATTAAATATTTCCTGTGAATAAAAAAGGAATGGATTTCGTTAAACAGCGGAAGGGTGTTGTTTCGGAGGGTGCACTATACCGGGTGGCCTATTTAGAATTAGCACCATTTGATGCAGTCTGACTATAAATGGAAGGTGATCCACCTTTGTATATGCTATCATTAGACCATTTAGAAATGGATGGTTTATTGGATGATCTGCCTCTCTCTCTCCAGGCAATGTATGGTAGAATGTGAAAGGAATACTGTGAACCAGCGTTGCCCATAAAACAGGAAAGCGACAAAATCCTTCCCATTTACTTTCTTTCCTCTCTAATTACCCCTAAACAGAACAGATTAATCGTATATATTGTAGGATGCTAATTATTTTCTCCAATAACTGCCCTTCACTCTAGTTAGGGAAGCTAGAATGCCCTTCAACTCTTGCCTCTTAAATAGAGTTACTTCTTTAAAGCACCTCCCCGCCCCCTTCTCCACACCCAAAGTTGTTAAAGAGCAAACAAAAAAAGGATAGGTAAAGTTCATGTTCTTTTCATTTTTATTTCATTTACTTTCAAAGAAAGTCCTAAAAAAAAAAAAAATCATGATGAAATCACTAGGAGAAGCAAAGAAACCAAACTGTCAAATGAGAATAGACCAAGGGAAAGTAGAGCAGACTAATGGTGAAAAGGGGAGAATGTGTGATGTGTAAAGAAAGTTTTTCCACAGATGTTAATTGCTTCAAGTTCCAAAAAATAATAGGCAAACAGAACTAGCATTTGGAGGAAAAATCCTTCTAGTTGGGTAAATCTTTAATCTTCTTAAATTGTTAAGAGAGTAAGGAAAAGGTTATGTGCCCACAGTAATAATTCAACAATATAGATCTGCATATATAAATCCCATTATCACTGCTTTTGAAAAATAGGAAGACTGAGGAACAACAGGGAATTTTAGTTTGTGTAATTGTAATAACTTTAAATTTTGATTAGGGTTTCTCCTTGCTCAACATAGTGTGACTCATAAAAGAGAAAATTCTGATAGTAGCCTTTGCAATGGAACCAACAGCCAGAAGTTGAACTTCATACATCCAGTATCCACATGGGGAGATAACTTCAAGTACCAGGTACATGTGGGAAGCTTTCAGGAGCTGCTATATATTTTCTCACCTTGGCAGGACCTTCCCTTGGCCTGAGACGTAGCATTGCCAGTGTCTGTTGCGGAAACTGTCCCACTTCTACCAGCAGTCAGGCCACACACTGTGTATCTTTTATTCCCAATGTTCTCAGGTGAGGCAGACCGGCACTCTCTCTCCTGTTTCCTGGAGGGAATGATGAGTGATATGAACCCAGTGGGGATCCTCATTTCCTACCCGCTGGTGGTTTCAGTGTGGACATTACCCAGCTCCTGCAGAAAAGATCTGAGCTAGAATCTGCTGTAATTCCCCAAAGTTTTCCATTTTCCATGGACAGTATTGACTCTGCATGAGATAGCTGAAACGGATTTCTCCAGCCTCGGAATCACCCAACCTCGGAACTGCCTGCACCACACTATCCGACTTGTGCAATGACAAAGGCTTATTGTAAAAGCCTTTACTCTGTACTGTTCACCTGGTGGGGTTGATTGAGAAAAAGAAATGGGCTTTCAGGAAACAGGACTCAGATCTCATTTCTTCCCTTCACACCTACAAAGGTTTTGATTGCTTTCCATAGTTAGGAATAAAACTAGGAGAGTTTCATAAAAACAAATGAGCCTGTCTTCCTATATCTACCAATAATCTTTTAAAATTTACTGTAAAAGCAGTGAAGTTTTCATCTGGACTTGAGAAGAAGTCCTGTGACTCATGAAGCTAGGCCATGGAGATACTAAATTCTAACATACTGAATTTCTGAGTTTGGCATAATTACTCAAAATCTGTTTCTCATGTTGATAACCTGTAAAATAGTAATTTTATTAACCTTTAGAGTTGTGTTAAGTTCAAATTTCCAAAAGTCCAAATTTCGTTAAGATTGAGAATTTGTGTATAAAAATACAGAAAAAGTTCACTCTCAATGTCTGGTTCTTTTTTTTCCATAGCTTGGAAATTATTTTAGGAAGTCAGTATCCTTTCCTATTCATTGATATGCAAATGAAACAGTGACTTTTTACATCCAAAGAGGAAGAACAGCAAATTTTCTTTATCAGAGTATCTTTGCTAAGTCACTTCAGTCCTCTGTGCGACCCCATTGACTGCAGCCCACCAGACTCCCCCGCCCCTGGGATTCTCCAGGCAAGAACACTGGAGTGGGTTGCCATTTCCTTCTCCAATGCATGAAAGTGAAAAGTGAAAGTGAAGTTGCTCTTTTAGCGACCCCATGGACTGCAGCCTACCAGGCTCCTCCATCCATGGGATTTTCCAAGCAAGAGTTCTGGAGTGGGGTGCCATTGCCTTCTCCAAGAGCATCTTTAATCACAGTTAAATTCTCTGAGTTGCTTTATGTTTTCCATTTGCTTTTGCCAAAAGACAAGAAATATACAAAGTCTTAGTATAACAAAAAGTACTAATGTATAAAATAGAAATGCCATTATATAAAATAGAAATCAATAAGAATTCAATATGCTTAAAAGTAGTTTCAGAACAACCAGCATTATGTAACAGTTTTATTACTGTCCATCAATCTTATTTCCAAGGGGTAAGCCAAGGAACTCATTTAGATGTAGAACAAGCAGTTTCAAAGACGAGACCACCACTGTAAAAAAGAATCAACAAATAACTCTTGTCATTACACCTGTCAAAACAAAATCGAACTGGTGGCATAAGAAAGCTTATTATTTCAGTAACACTTAATTCTTTTACAACCAACAGAATTTCAGTAATAACATGTATCTCTGTTATTTTCCTAAGCTTTAATCTTTTTTTTTTAAATATATTTATTGGCTGGACATTTTGAAAAGATCTGTTATGTTTGCAGTGTTCTGACTGAAAGTATAGGCAAAGTAGCATATTCAAAATTCAAATGCACAGGTGTTTGAAGGAATAGACAGGCATTCTCCAGAAAACTTGACACCAAGTTACTGGAAAAGCCTGCCACAATTCCCAAATCAAGAGAGACATGCCACAGATAATAAGATACAAAGAACAGAGATAATCACCTGTCCATTCAAATATGAGCAACAAATTTCAAAAGACATCAGTTCAGTTCAGTTGCTCAGTCATGTTCAACTATTTGCAACCCCATAGACTGCAGCATGCCAGGCTTCCCTGTCCATCACCAACTCCTGGAACTTGTTCAAACTCATGTCCACTGAGTCAGTGATGCCATCCAACCATCTCATCCTCTGTCATCCCCTTCTCCTCCTGCCCTCAATCTTTCCCAGTATCAGGGTCTTATCCAATGAGTCAGATCTTCACATCAGGTGGCCAGAGTATTGGAGCTTCAGCTTCAGCATCAGTCCTTCCAATGAATATTCAGGATTGATTTCCTTTAGGATTGACTGGTTTGATCTCCTTGCTGTCCAGTAAGGACTTATTTTATGACTGACCTACCTCTAATAAGGGCAACTCTGCAGGGTATGGATCAGCAGGGATATATTTACTTTGTGAAGATTAATGTCTCCCTGGCACAACTCTTGGGGAGACAAACTAGTATGTAAATAAATGTTTGTATGAACTAATACAAATGAACTTTAATGACAATTGCAGTAATGCCTTATTTATATGACAGGATAAGGAAAGAGGGCAGCAAGGGATTGAACATAATTAGATATTCTAAGTAACTGAGGTTTTCATCTTCAAGTACTAGTTAGTAAGTTTCATTTAACCCACTTGTATTGATGTTTTTTTCGGAAATACCACTTGCTTCTCTGCCTGAAACTAATACAATATGGTGTAGCTTAACCTATTCCTAATGACCCAGAGGTATCTTATATCAATACAAAAGCTATGATACCAGGATGCCCCCAGAAGCTTAGAAGTACTTAGAACCCTTCATTCTACAGCAAATAATCATGGCCTACTATGTTCCTGCACCCCTTTGAGTCTAAATGAGCTGGACAGTCCTCATGATCAATCTTCCTGCTGTCCCTTCTTGCTGTACTGCTGCTACAGCATTGCCTGTGTGCACATTCACACCTCCGTTTGAATTGTCTTATCATGCTAGCCAAATAACCAATATTTTTTAAAAGGTGGGAGTAAAGAAACTCAGATAATGCTGCAGAGCAACTAAGCCCCATGTCCCACAGTGACTGAACTTGCACTCAGAGTCCACGAGCCACGACTACTGAAGCCCGAGAGTGCCTGGAGCCGTGCTCTGCGACAAGAGCCCGTGCTCCACCACAGTGAGAAGCCAGCGAACCCACAACTAAGAGTAGCAGCTCCCCCACCCCGTAACTAGAAAAAAGCCTGTGCACAGCAACGAAGAACCAGCACAGCCAAAAAAAAAAAAAAGGTTAGAATTAAAAAACAACAGAAATTCATAAATCCGTACTAGTAATAAACATTAAACCAATGGAGAAGGATATACTCTTGCTTATACTTGAACAGGTAAATGTGGAGGGAGTACTGGAGTTGGACAGTCATTTTGCAACCACAGTGGCACAGTTTGGGTAAGACAAGAATCATCAATAGGCACTAACTATGAGAAATTTTGATGAGGAACAGGATATTTGGGTCATCTTAAGAGTTCTTCCTAGAGATATCCTGTTAGTTGCAAGGAATGAAACACAGTAATTATACACTGGAGAAACTGAACAAAACCTTTACCAGGTAATCAAAATTAACGTCACGAATGAGGGACAGATGGACATTCTTTGCCTCAAGATGCAGTTCCCAGAGGACGTAGCATCTAATGAGGAAATGAGGAAATATAATGAGGAATCTAATGAGGAAATATCAGATAAATCCCAAATGAGGAATGTTATGTTGTTTTTTTTTTTTTTTTAAGGGGGTGGGAGTTATATTCTTCAAAGCTATCAATGCCATAAAAGGCAAAAGTTGTGAAAATATTCTAGCTAAAGAGCCATGACAGCTAAAGGCAATATGAGATACTAGGTTGGATCTTTAAATGGAGGGGGAAAATTTTATAAAGCAAATTATTTTATTAATTGGAAAGCAGATATTAGATTGATCAAAGTACTGTATCATTATATCATTAAAATCACTGAAATTCATAGCTATACTGTGATAATGTCCATAAATACTGCAATATTTAGGAGTAATAGGCTAAGATCTATGTATAATTGGAGGGAAGAAATATATTTATATAAAGAGAGAGAGGGAGAGAGAAGAGAAAACAAAAGTAATAAAAAAGTGAAATGTTAAGAATAAGTGACTCTGGATAAACATTGCTTGGCTGTTCCTTGTAACTTCTATAAATCTGAAATTATTTCCAAATAAAAAGCTTTTTTTAAATAAATGGATTTTAAAAAAATCATTAAGAAAAAAAAAGCAGCAGTGACAGAAGTAAGCAATCCATCCTAGACCGTAACATGCTAATTATTTTAAATGGCCGCCTTACTGCCAAATCCCCTATGCTTTCTAAAATTGACTACTTCCATGAAATTGTCTCATCTCTTGGGTTAAAATTACAGATATGGTGAATTTTTATAATTAGAGTCATCTTATCCAACCTTTTTATTTCATAAATGAGGAAACTGCGGCTCAGAGATTCAAGACTTATCCTAAACTCTTGAACCAGTTAACATGTCAGAGCACCGTCTTGATTCTACTTCAGTCCCTACAACTGCTGAGCTTTTTATCTGAGGTTACTGCTCAGTTTCTATCACTTTCTCTTTCCTCCTTCCTAACGCTGTTTCCTACGGTTCTTGTATTCCCTTCTTTTTATGATTATACAGGGAATTATTATGGCCTTACTGTTTCAACTATCACTGTTCCACTGGTGAAAGTCTCCCAGACCTCTGTCCACACATCTAATTGCTTCCATGGACATCTAGATGAGGACACTCATCATCAGTTCAACCCTTACAAAACTGAAATAACCACAGGAGAAAAAATAAAAATAAAACCTATGAAAATACACCTACCCTTCGTGATAATCAGAGAAAGAGATATTAAAGCAAGACATGTTTCACCTAATAGATTGACCCATTAATAAGATTCATAATGTTCAAGTTTAGCCAGAATGTAAGCAACAGACTGTCTCATAAACTGATGGCAGGAGTTTAAATGAGCATATCTCTCTGGTGGACAGTTTGCCAAAATTAAGGAAAATCTTAATGTACATACTTTTTGACTAAGCAATTTCACATGTAGATATTACTTGTCTTAAAAAAAATACTGCGATGACATTCAAAGAAATATATAGGACTGCTCTTTTAGTATTGTTTGTAATAGCAAGAATTGGAATACTTAATATCTATCAATAAAAGGGTTCAATTCAGTTCCGTTCAGTTGCTCAGTCATGTCCGACTCTTTGCAACCCCATGAATCGCAGCACACCAGGTCTCCCTGTCGATCACCAACTCCCGGAGTTCACTCAAACTCATGTGCATCAAATCGGTGATGCCATCCAGCCATCTCATCCTCTGTCATCCCCTTCTCCTCCTGCCCCCAATCCCTCCCAGCATCAGAGTCTTTTCCAATGAGTCAACTCTTCGCATGACGTGGCCAAAGTATTGGAGATTCAGCCTCAGCATCAGTCTTTCCAATGAACACCCAGGACTGATCTCCTTTAGGATGGACTGGTTGGATCTCCTTGCAGTCCAAGGGACTCTCAAGAATCTTCTCCAACACCACAGTTCAAAAGCATCAATTCTTCGGCACTCAGCCTTCTTCACAGTCCAACTCCCACATCCATACATGACCACAGGAAAAACCATAGCCTTGACTAGACGGACCTTTGTTGGAAAAGTAATGTCTCTGCTTTTCAATATGCTATCTAGGTTGGTCATAACTTTCCTTCCAAGGAGTAAGCGTCTTTTAATTTCATGGCTGCAATCACCATCTTCAGTGATTTCGGAGCCCCCAAGAATAAAGTCTGACACTGTTTCCACTGTTTTCCTATCTATCTGCCATTAAGTGATGGGACTGGATGCCATGATCTTAGTTTTCTGAATCAACGTTGAGCTTTAAGCCAACTTTTTCCCCCTCCTCTTTTACTTTCATCAAGAGGCTTTTTAGTTCCTCTTCACTTTCTGCCATAAGGGTGGTGTCATCTGCATATCTGAGGTTATTGATATTTCTCCTGGCAATCTTGATTCCAGCTTATGCTTCTTCCAGCCCAGCGTTTCTCATGATGTACTCTGCATAGAAGTTAAATAAGCAGGGTAACAATTAACAGCCTTGACGTACTCCTTTTCCTATTTGGAACCAGTCTGTTGTTCCATGTCCAGTTCTAACTGTTGCTTCCTGACCTGCATATAGGTTTCTCAAGAGGCAGGTCAGGTGGTCTGGTATTCCCATCTCTTTCAGAATTTTCCACAGTTTATTGTGATCCACACAGTCAAAGGCTTTGGCATAGTCAAGAAAGCAGAAATAGATGTTTTTCTGGAACTCTCTTGCTTTTTCCATGATCCAGCGGATGTTGGCAATTTGATCTCTGGTTCCTCTGCCTTTTCTAAAACCAGCTTGAACATCTGGAAGTTCACGGTTCATGTCTTGCTGAAGCTTGGCTTGGAGAATTTTGAGCATTACTTTACTAGTGTGTGAGATGAGTGCAATTGTGCAGTAGTTTAAATATTCTTTGGCATTGCCTTTCTTTGGGATTGGAATGAAAACTGACCTTTTCCAGTCCTGTGGCCACTGCTGAGTTTTCCAAATTTGTTGGCATATTGAGTGCAGCACTTTTTCACAGCATCATCTTTCAGGATTTGAAAGAGCTCAACTGGGATTCTATCACCTCCACTAGCTTTGTTCGTAGTGATGCTTTCTAAGGCCCACTTGACTTCACATTCCAGGATGTCTGGCTCTAGGTGAGTGATCACACCATCGTGATTATCTTGGTCTTGAAGATCTTTTTTGTACAGTTCTTCTGTGTATTCTTGCCACCTCTTCTTAATATCTTCTGCTTCTGTTAGGTCCATACCATTTCTGTCCTTCATCAAGCCCATGTTTACATGAAATGTTCCCTTGGTATCTCTAATTTTCTTGAAGAGGTCTCTAGTCTTTCCCATTCTGTTGTTTCCCTCTATTTCTTTGCATTAATCTCTGAGGAAGGTTTTCTTATTTCTCCTTGCTATTCTTTGGAACTCTGCAATACAAGGGTAGGTAAAAACAATTATACTGTTTCTTTGCATACATGAAAACATAGCTATATATAGACCAATATGGGAAAGAGCCCAAACATTGAAGGGAATCATGTACATGAGTCTCCAGTTTCCTTTTAAGTTGGTGCGTACATAGAAATCAGCAGAGAAAAGCTGTCACAATGGTTACTCCAGGGGAATGGAATTAGGAGTGGAGAAGGGGACTCCATTTTTCTACTTTATATATTTCTATTGTTTGCTTTTATCATTGTGGGGTTTTGTTGTTGTTTTGTTTTGTTTTTGTTTTACCAGAAGCATGATAGCTTTTATAAAAGCAACCACAGCAATCAAGGGTTTCCCTGGTAGCTCAGCTGATAAAGGATCCACCTGCAATGCAGGAGACTCTCGTTCGATTCCTGGGTCAGGATCCCTGGAGGAGGGATAGGTTACCCACTCCAGTATTCTTGGGCTTCTTTGGTGGCTCAGACTGTAAAGAATCTGCCAGCAACGTGGGAGACCTAGGTTCGATCCCTGGGTTGGGAAGATCCCCTGGAGCAGGGCATGCAACTCACTCTAGTATTTTTGCCTGGAGAATCTTCACAATGAGTCGGACACTACTGAGTGACTAAGCATAGCATAGCACAACAATCAAAGAGCTTTCTTTTTAACATGAAAACTTTTCTTTAATCTGTTAAAATTCCTATCAGTTCCTAAAGTTCCTAACAGTTACTGTTCCTATCACTTCTCTTTTCCAGGCTTTAGAATGAATGTTTACTCTTTTCCCTCCGTTAACATTTATCCACTTATTCTTGATCCTTATAATTTATTTGCAGACTGTTTTGCAATTATAAGCTCAAACAATGTATGTAGAAAGGTATTCCTAACTAGTCTCTTAGATTTAACTACACCCTTTTTTTATTCTTTTGCTCACTTTTCCTCCATCACTGTTTTCATTATGTCACAAGTCTTCTCCATCCTTACTCATTTGCCAGTTGAAAAATTCCCAGTTCTTTATGGTTCAACAAGGAGGCATCCAGGGACTTCCATAACCTCAGTCCACTCCCCGCCTGTCCCCAGTCCACACACTTGTTCAGTCACTAAGTCATGTCTGACTCTTTGAGACCATATGGACAGCAGCACGCCGGGCCTCCCTGTCCTTCACTATGTCCCGGAGTTTGTTTAGATTCCTGTCCACTGAGTTGGTGATGCTATCTAACCATCTCATTCTCTGCCCCCACCTTCTCCTTTTGCCTTCAATCTTTCCCAGCTTCAGGGTCTTTTCTAATGAGTCGGTTCTAAGCATCAGGTGGCCAAAGTTTGGAACTTCAGCTTCAGCATCAAGCCTTCCCAGGAATTTTCAGGGTTGATTTCTTTTACAATTGACTGGTTTGACCTCCTTGCAGTCCAAGAGACTCTCAAGAATCTTCTCAAGCACCACAATTCAAAAGTATCGACTCTTTGACACTCAGCCTTCTTTATGGTCCATCTCTCACATTTGTACATGCTGCTGCTAAGTCACTTCAGTCGTGTCCGACTCTATGTGACCCCAGAGATGGCAGCCCACCAGGGTCCCCCATCCCTGGGATTCTCCAGGCAAGAACACTGGAGTGCGTTGCCATTTCCGTCTCCAATGCATGAAAGTGAAAAGTGAAAGTGAAGCCGCTCAGTCGTGTCTGACCCTCAGTGACCCCATGGACTGCAGCCTACCAGGCTCCTCCATCCATGGGATTTTCCAGGCAAGAGTACTGGAGTGGGGTGCCATCGACTTCTAGTCATGTACAAATGTGGAGAAGGCAATGGCACCCCATTCCAGGACTCTTGCCTGGAAAATCCCATGGACAGAGGAGCCTGGAAGGCTGCAGTCCATGGGGTCACGAAGAGTCGGACACGACTGAGCAACTTCACTTTCACTGGAAAAACCATAGCTTTGACTAGATGGACCTTTGTCATCAAAGTGATGTCTCTGCTTTTTAATATGCTGTGTAGGTTTGTCATTGCTTTCCTTCCAAGGAGCAAATATCTTTAAATTTCATGGCTGCAGTCACTATCTGCAGTGACTTTGGAGCTCAAGAAAATAAAATCTGTCATTTCTTCCATTTTCCCCCTTCTATTTTCTATGAAGTGATGAAACTGGATGCCATGATCTTAGTTTTTTGAATGTTGAGTTTAAGCTTTTTCACTCTTCTTTCACCCTCATCAAGAGGCTTATTAGTTCTTCTTAACTTTCTGCTGTAAGAGTGGTGTCATCTGCATATCTAAGGTTGTTGATATTTCTCCTGGCAATTTTGATTCCAGCTTGTAGATTCATCCAGGCTGGCATTTTGCATGATATACTCTGCAAAGAAGTTAAATAAGCAGGGTGACAATATACAGCCTTAATGTACTCCTTTCATAATTGGGAACAAGTCAGTTGTTCCATGTCTTGTTCTAACTGATGCTTCTTGACCCACATACAGGTTTCTCAGGAAGCAGGTAAGTGGTCTGGTGTTCCCATCTCCTTAAGAATTTTCCACAGTTGTAATCTACACACTTAAAGGCTTTCACATAGTCAGTGAAGCAGAAGTAGATGATTTTTCTGGAATTCCCTTGCTTTCTCTAGGATGCAACGGATGTTGGCAGTTTGATCTCTGGTTCTTCTGCCTTTTCTAAATCCAGCTTGAACATCTGGAAGTTCTTGGTTCATGTACTGTTAAAGCCTACCTTGAAGGATTTTAAGCATAACCTTACTAACATGTGAAATGAGCACATTGTACAGTAGTTTGAACATTCTTTGGAATTGCCCTTCTTTGGGGTTGGAATGAAAACTGACCTTTTCCAATCCTGTGGCTACTGCTGAGTTTTCCAAATTTGCTGACATATTGAGTGCAGCACTTTAACAGCATCATCTGTTATGATTTTTAAATAGTTTCTTGTATATTCTTATCAATAAACAGCACAATGTCATATACATATATGAAGCTTGGAAAATACTTATTGAATATATTTTATACTAACTATGAACAATTTGGCATGAGATACTCAATATATGTTTAATATTTCCTAGAATTCAGCTTGGTTATAGAAGCTTATTCATGAGCTCCAGAGTAAAATTGCTTTCAAAAATCAAAATATTTTTAGAATAATGGAGAAAGTTAAGTGGGAAAAAATAGCATTCAGTTCAGTTCAGTTCAGTTACTCAGTTGTGTCCGACTCTTTGTGATCCCATGAATCGCAGCATGCCAGGCCTCCCTGTCCATCACCAACTCCCAGAGTTCACTCAGACTCACGTCCATCGAGTCAGTGATGCCATCCAGCCATTTCATCCTCTGTCATCCCCTTCTCCTCCTGCCCCCAATCCCTCCCAGCATCAGTCTTTTCCAATGAGTCAACTCTTTGCATGAGGTGACCAAAGTACTTAATATCACTTCATAAAGGTGATATGGTAGAAAATTTTAAAATATATTACAGAAGAGAATTTTCTACTATATCACCTTTATGAAATGATATTATAAAAGATATTTGAAAGAATATCCTTCTATATCTCTCTCTGCATTTATATATTGAGAGATATGCGTATAAAATTTAACAGTGAAACTGGAGTCTGTCATTTAGTGTTTTTGCTTACTCTGGTTCTTGAAAGTTTTTGCTAGCTCACAGTCAGGAACTGACTGTGGCTCAGATCATGAACTCCCGATTGCCAAATTCAGACTTAAATTGAAGAAAGTAGGGAAAACCACTAGACCATGCAGGTATGACCTAAATCAAATCCCTTACGATTATACAGTGGAAGTGACAAATAAATTCAAGGGATTAGATCTGATAGAGTGCCTGAAGAACTATGGATAAAGGTTCATGACATTGTAGAGGAGGCAGTGATCAAGACCATCCCCAAGAAAAAGAAATGCAAAAAGGCAGAATGGTTGTCTGAGGAGGCCTTACAAATAGCTGAGAAAAGAAGAAACACGAAAGGCAAAGGAGAGAAGGAAAGATATACCCATTTGAATGCAGAGTTCCAAAGGATAGCAAGGAGAGATAAGAAAGCCTTTCTCAGTGATCAGTGCAAAGAAATAGAGGAAAACAATAGAATGGGAAAGACTAGAGATCTCTTCAAGAAAATTAGAGATACAAAGGGAACATTTCATGCAAAGATGGGCTCAATAAAGGACAGAAATTGTATGGACTTAACAGAAGCAGAAGATATTAAGAAGAGGTGGCAAGAAAACACCAAAGAACTGAACAGAAAAGATCTTCATGACTGAAATAACCACGATGGTGTGATCACTCACCTAGAGCCAGACATCCTGGAATGTGAAGTCAAGTGGGCCTTAGGAAACATCACTATGAACAAAACTAGTGGAGGTAATGGAATTCCAGTTGAGCTATTTCAAATCCTGAAAGATGATGCCGTGAAAGTGGTATACTCAATATGCCAGCAAATTTGGAAAACTCAGCAGTGGCCACAGGACTGGAAAATGTCAGTTTCCATTCCAATCCCAAAGAAAGGCAATGGCAAAGAATGCTCAAACTACTGCACAATTGCACTCATTTCACACACTAGTAAAGTAATGCTCAAAATTCTCCAAGCCAGGCTTCTGCAATACGTGAACCGTGAACTTCCAGATGTTCAAGCTGGATTTAGAAAAGGCAGGGGAACCAGAGATCAAATTGCCAACATCCATTGGATCATCAAAAAAGCAAGAGAGTTCCAGAAAAACATCTACTTCTGCTTTATTGACTACGCCAAAGCCTTTTGACTGTGTGGATCACAACAAACTGTGGAAAATTCTGAAGGAGATGGGAATACCAGACCATCTGACCTGCCTCCTGAGAAATCTGTACACAGGTCAAGAAGCAACAGTTAGAACTGGACATGGAACTGGTTCCAAATAGGTAAAGGAGTACATCAAGGCTGTATATTGTCACCCTGCTTATTTAACTTATATGCAGAGTACATCTTGCAAAATGCTGGGCTGGATGAAGCACAAGCTGGAATCAAGATTGCTGGGAGAAATATCAATAACCTCAGATATGCCAATGACACCACCCTTAAGGCAGAAAGAGAAGAGAACTAAAGAGCCTCTTGATGAAAGTGTAAGAGGAGAGTGAAAAAGTTGGATTAAAACTCATAATTCAGAAAACTAAGATCATGGATTCCGGTCCAATTACTTGGTGGCAAATAGATGGAGAAACAATGCAAACAGTGGCAGACTTTATTTCTGGGGGCTCCAAAATCACTGCAGATGGGGACTGCAGCCATGAAATTAAAAGACGCTTACTCCTTGGAAGGAAAGTTACAACCAACCTAGATAGCATATTCAAAAGCAGAGACATTACTTTGCCAACAAAAGTCCGTCTAGTCAAAGCTATGGTTTTTCCAGTAGTCATGTATGGATGTGAGAGTTGGACTGTAAAGAAAGCTGAGCACTAAAGAATTGATGCTTTTGAACTGTGGTGTTGGAGAAGACTCTTTGAGAGTGCCTTGGACAGCAAGGAGATCCAATCTACCCTGAAGGAAATCAGTCCTGAATATTCATTGGAAGGACTGATGCTGAAGCTGAAACTCCAATACTTTGGCTACCTGATGCGAAGAACTGACTCACTAGAAAAGACCCTGATGCTGGGAAAGATTGAAGGCAGGAGGAGAAGGGGACAACAGAGGATGAGATGGTTGGATGGCATCACTGACTCGATGGCCATGAGTTTGAGTAAACTCCAGGAGTTGATGATGGACAGGGAGGCCTGGCGTGCTGTAGTCCATGGGGTCGCAAAGATTTCAACATGACTGTGTGCGTGACTGAACCAAACTGAACTGAGTGTAGTAATAAAGTTGCTTCTCACATTACAGATGGGAAAATCTTACTGCATAACCAATGAGTCCCTTTCCCTGGAGAGATGTAATTCTATCTGTGGTTTCGCATTCTGAAAATAAATATTCTAACTCCTTCTGAAAATTAGTAACATAAGCATTTAATTGTCCCTCTGTTAGACCAACCAATACATGTTATATAACTCTTACTGTATTTAATAGAGACTTCACTTAGCCAGAGAGACTTTCTTCACTATGACTGAGCATACACAGATTTGAAACTCATTGTTGAATAATGGCAATTATATTTTTCTTCACTGTATCTATAACATAGTGGTTATTAAGAGTATTTAACTTGAGAAAATATAAATGGTGGTAAAACTAGTTATAGACTGACTTTAAAATTGTGACTACACTTAGAAATCGTGATGTCATTAAAAACAGTTATTTTTCAAAAAATTGTTTTCAATTTACTAATATGTACCATAATATAAACAATAGCAGCACACATGCTGAAACTGAAATAAAGCCACTTTAAAACTAATGGGCTTTGGGGCCAAGTTATACCTAAACATAAATATTGATACTTGTCTCAGTTCAGTTCAGTCACTCAGTCATGTCTGACTCTTTGCGACCCCATGAATCCCAGCACGCCAGGCCTCCCTGTCCATCACCGTCTCCCGGAGTTCACTCAAACTCATGTCCATCGAGTCGGTGATGCCATCCAGCCATCTCATCCTCTGTCGTCCCCTTCTCCTCCTGCCCCCAATCCCTCCCAGCATCAGAGTCTTTTCCAATGAGTCAACTCTTTGCATGAGGTGGCCAAAGTACTGGAGTTTCAGCTTTAGCATCATTCCTTCCAAAGAACACCCAGGGCTGATCTCCTTTAGAATAGACTGGTTGGATCTCCTTGCAGTCCAAGGGACTCTCAAGAGTCTTTTCCAGCACCGCAGTTCAAAAGCATCAATTCTTCGGCGCTCAGCTTTCTTCACAGTCCAACTCTCACATCCATACATGACCAATGGAAAAACCATAGCCTTGACTAGACGGACCTTAGTTGGCAAAGTAATGTCTCTGCTCTTCAATATGCTGTCTAGGTTGGTCATAACTTTCCTTCCAAGGAGTAAGCGTCTTTTAATTTCATGGCTGCAGTCCCCATCTGCAGTGATTTTGGAGCCCAGAAAAATAAAGTCTGACACTGTTTCCACTGTTTCCCCATCTATTTCCCATATACTTGTCTAGATGTACTTATATCTCGGTACTTTTCTTCCTTATCAACATGATTAATTTTGAAATATAACCACAAGAAAGGCAAGGCTTCTGATAAATTAAAAACAAATTTATAGACTACCTTCTAAACTTGGTGAATTGAATATTCAAGTTTATATCTGCTACCTCCCAAAATTCACATAAAATTACAATAAAGTATAAAAAGAATGAAAGAAGAAAGGATAATGAATAAAGATTTTTAGAAGATGAAAAAATAAAGGATAAATAGATTTAAGTAAGTGGAGTAAAATGCAATGAGCTGTCTTTTTAAAAGGCAAAAAGAAGCTAGCTGATTTGCACAGCAGAACTCTGAGAAGTTTAGGAATTGGAGAGATGGGGTACTGAGAAAACTGTACCCATGTCATTCCTCATGTCATTATTCTAAACATTAAATAATATTACAAAAGTTAAAAAAATAACCTTGAAAAGTGTTTCTGTTGGATTTTATAAGTAATATCCTTTGTTATATGTTATGACATTAACTTCTAAGCACTTTTCTAAATCACCAATGTTTGGTGCTTGAAATTATAAGACTGGTACAATCACAGTATCTGCATTTCCTTTTCCTTGTTTCCAAACTACTGCCCAGAAATATCAGGTCAATGCTGTGTTTACCTTGTTTTAGATGCCTTCCAATTCTCTGCCTCATCAAACCCTGGGCTAGCCTTGCCTGCCCATGTCCACGGCAGGCTCCTCAACTTGCCTAGAAGTTCAGGGCCCAACTGGCCTAGAAAGGGAATTCACACAAACTTACTTGAGCAGCATTTAGTCAACTTATCTATTCTTTCTAGAGGGATTCATGTGATAAACCCATTTTAGGCTCTACACTCACAGTATAAAAACTTTCTGTCCTGCCACATTGTTGGGAGGTGACTGAAAAATCAGTCATCTTTCAACCTCCATCCCCCTTCTGGAAGGCCCAAACTCCACACTCTATCCTTCTTACAAACACCAGCTTTTGCCTAACTTTCGTTTCCTTTTACGTTTATTTCAATTTGATGTTACCTGTACACATCTCTTTCTATTAGGCAGGGCACTGTGTGATTTCCTCAGGTTTCATATAACCCACTGCTGCTGCTGCTGCTGCTGCTGCTAAGTCGCTTCAGTCGTGTCCGACTCTGTGCAACTCCATGGACAGCAGCCCACCAGGCTCCCCCATCCCTGGGATTCTCCAGGCAAGAACACTGGAGTGGGTTGCCATTGCCTTCTCCAATACATGAAAGTGAAAAGTGAAAGTAAAGTCGCTCAGTCCTGTCCGACTCTTAGTGACCCCATGGACTGCAGCCCACTAGGCTCCTCCATCCATGGGATTTTCCAGGCAAGAGTACTGGAGTGGGTTGCCATTGCCTTCTCCGATATAACCCACTAGGGAAAGCCAAAGTGGTGCTGAGCTACAAAGGAGCTAGGTTTCATATGAACTATAAATCCTATTCAATTAACCAAACAGAATTTGTTATGTAATCAGCAAACAGAAGTCAAACCTAAAATTAGTATTCAAGATCTAGGACAAGAGATAGAGACAAAAAGTCAGGAAGAAGATGAAATTTCCAGGTAAAAAAGTATTAATAATCAACTACTGTGTGTGCATGTTAGCCGCTCAGTCATGTCTGACTGTTTGAGACCACACTGATTGTAACCTGCCAGGCTTCTCTGTCCATGGAATTCTCCAGACAAGAATACTGGAGTGGGTTTGCCATTCCCTTCTCCAGGGGAATCTTTCCCACCCAGATATCAAACCCAGGTCTCCTGCATTACAGGCAGATTCTTTACCATCTGAGCTACCAGGGAAGCCCTAGTGGTTTCTGTTTTCTACAGAAAGCCTTGCAACATAACCCATCCTCTAGCCGGATTCATAAGAAAGGAAGATTCCCCACTGAATGTCATCAGGAAGAAACTAAGAGTGTAGCCAATGGAAAATGAGCTATCAACTTGAAAACTGTAACATGCTAAAAATCCTTGTTCAGATGTAATAGTAGGAAAAAATGTAAAAAAGAGGAATCTAAAAGGTAATTGTCCAGATACAAAACTGTTTTATCTAGTTAAAACAGAAATATTCTTAGAGTGGAAAATATCAGTCTATCTGACTCACAATCTATTATCTAGTATTTATTCCCAAAATGAATCTACCTTTGAAGCATGGTGAGATAGGGGAGGCACAGCTGGAGAGAGAGAATTAGGACCATATGGATGATCTGGCTAGGTAATTTAATAAATTCTCATCCTGATGCTCTTGCCCATTTAGTGAGATCTCCTCAGTCTCTGTATCCTGATTAAATTTCTCATCCTGCAGAGGATTCCTAGGGAGGACTGCTCCCCATTCCTACTATAACCAAGTAGGCCCCTCCTAAAAGAACAAGATCTCTCTCATGTTCATTATTGCACTTGGCATCTGGGCTCCTGTGTGCACCTGATTAACACTTAAAAAAAAAAAAAGTACATAATAGAACTTCTAGAAACTATTGTGTTAACAACTGGTGATGCCTTTAATGCACTTTCTACCTTGAATTTCATTAATATCTAACTTCTTATAATAGATTTTAAGCTCCTTGAGGATAAGAGTTCCTTCAGATTTGTAGTCCTTTGTTACCACTATCTCAGTGTCTTGCACGGAGAAGGTTATCATTAAATACATAACAGATAAAGAGGAACAATAATGATAATGGACAAGTCACTTTTCCAGAATCCTGGAATAAAAGTTTTTCTAGTGGTGAGCCATCAGCTTCTTCAAAATCTAAGTCATAGCTTACTTTCTCTTTTATTTCCTTAATCATTATTATTAATATTTATTGGAAATTTTTTCAGTGATATAAGAGCATATAGCTTGACAACAGATGTTTTAATGTTGTACCAGTTCTTGAGACATATTATTAGCAGATGCTTTTTCATCCCAGCTCGTCGCTAAGTTCCTTGAAAGTGGGGACCATGCCTTCAATCTCATCACACCATTTATAACTACTCTGCACACAGTATTGAGTAACATTGACCATATGCTTTTCATGGACCAGGTGTTTTCTAAGCATTTCATGCGTATTTAATGATTTAACCCTCATGGCAGCCCTATGGGGTAGGTACTAAACATAAGTAGCTAGTTCAAGGTCACAAGGCTGGGAAGTGGCAGCACCAGGATTTGATTCAAGGCAGTCTTGCTCCAGGTGCACGGTCCTAACCAATCTACTTTATTGCCTCCTAGACAGAAAACATTATAGTGGCTTCCTAAACAACTGATTTAATCTAAAATATTTCTTAAAGGCATGATTTTTGATCAGCAGTGATTTGTGGTATAGTCAGGTAGAAGAGATTTTTCTCCTCCCTTTGTTGTACTGTTCACATTACTAAAACATCTCCCTTACTACTATAATTCAACTTTGTTGTTCTTGGAATTCTTACAGGACAATCAAGTTATCCACTGCACCACAACTTCTTTACAGTTTGTTCATTTCTACTACTAGCATCTCTCTCAGAATGCCGAACCCAAAGTCCCTAGCTGCTGCTGCCTCATATAGGGCAGCAACATCAAAGCCATCTGCTCCTTACCAGCTAGGGGACCTCAGACAAGTCACTGGAATTCTCTCAGCTTCAGCTCTGTATAAGAAAAACTGGGATAATAAAATCTCCATGTAAGGTTCAGAGATGATGTAGGTTAGGGGACTAGCATAGCATCTGGTGCCTAGTAAAGCTCTGTTAGTGATTGTCATTATTCTCTTAGCAATTCACCTAACTCTTGCTGCATGAGTAAACCAACATAGTCAGTTCAGTTCAGTCACTTAGTCGTGTACAACTCTTTGCGACTCCATGAATTGCAGCACACCAGGCCTCCCTGTCCATCACCAACTCCCGGAGTTCACTCAAACTCATGTGCATCAAATCGGTGATGCCATCCAGCCATCTCATCCTCTGTCGTCCCCTTCTCCTCCTGCCCCCAATCCCTCCCAGCATCAGAGTCTTTTCCAATGAGTCAACACTTCGCATGAGGTAGCCAAAGTACTGGAGTTTCAGCTTCAGCATCATTCCTTCCAAAGAACACCCAGGGCTGATCTCCTTCAGAATGGACTGGTTGGATTTCCTTGCAGTCCAAGGGATTCTCTAGAGTCTACTCCAACACCACAGTTCAAAAGCATCAATTCTTTGGCACTCAGCCTTCTTCACAGTCCAACTCCCACATCCATACATGACCACAGGAAAAACCATAGCCTTGACTAGACGGACCTTTGTTGGCAAAGTAATATCTCTGCTTTTGAATATGCTATCTAGGTTGGTCATAACTTTCCTTCCAAGGAGTAAGCGTCTTTTAATTTCATGGCTGCAATCATCATCTTCAGTGATTTCGGAGCCCCCAAGAATAAAGTCTGACACTGTTTCCACTGTTTCCCCATCTATCTGCCATTAAGTGATGGGACCGGATGCCATGATCTTCGTTTTCTGAATCAACGTTGAGCTTTAAGCCAACTTTTTCCCTCTCCTCTTTCACTTTCATCAAGAGGCTTTTTGGTTCCTCTTCACTTTCTGCCATAAGGGTGGTGTCATCTGCATATCTGAGGTTATTGATATTTCTCCTGGCAATCTTGATTCCAGCTTGTGCTTCTTCCAGCCCAGCGTTTCTCATGATGTACTCTGCATAGAAGTTAAATAAGCAGGGTAACAATTAACAGCCTTGACGTACTCCTTTTCCTATTTGGAACCAGTCTGTTGTTCCATGTCCAGTTCTAACTGTTGCTTCCTGACCTGCATACAGATTTCTCAAGAGGCAGGTCAGGTGGTCTGGTATTCCCATCTCTTTCAGAATTTTCCACAGTTTATTGTGATCCACACAGTCAAAGGCTTTGGCATAGTCAAGAAAGCAGAAATAGATGTTTTTCTGGAACTCTCTTGCTTTTTCCATGATCCAGCGGATGTTGGCAATTTGATCTCTGGTTCCCCTGCCTTTTCTAAAATCAGCTTGAACATCAGGAAGTTCACGGTTCACGTATTGCTGAAGCCTGGCTTGGGGAATTTTGAGCATTACTTTACTAGCATGTGAGATGAGTGCAATTGTGCGGTAGTTTGAGCATTCTTTGGCATTGCCCTTCTTTGGGACTGGAATAGAAACTGACCTTTTCTAGTCCTGTGGCCACTGCTGAGTTTTCCAAATTTGCTGGCATATTGAGTGCAGCACTTTAACAGCATCATCTTTCAGGATTTGAAATAGCTCAACTGGAATTCCATCACCTCCACTAGCTTTGTTCGTAGTGATGCTTTCTAAGGCCCACTTGACTTCACATTCCAGGCTGTCTGGCTCTAGGTCAGTGATCACATCATTGTGATTATCTGGGTTGTGAAGATCTTTTTTGTACAGTTCTTCTGTGTATTCTTGCCACCTCTTCTTAATATCTTCTGCTTCTGTTAGGTCCATACCATTTCTGTCCTTTATCGTGCCCATCTTTGCATGAAATGCTCCCTTGGTATCTCTAATTTTCTTGAAGAGATCTCTAGTCTTTCCCATTCTGTTGTTTTCCTCTATTTCTTTGCATTGATAGCTGAGGAAGGCTTTCTTATCTCTTCTTGCTATTCTTTGAAACTCTGCATTCAGATGCTTATATCTTTCCTTTCCTCCTTTGCTTTTCGCTTCTCTTCTTTTCACAGCTATTTGTAAGGGGGTAACCGTAAAGATTTGCACTCTCGCTATTGCCTTTTGGTGCTATTACTTTTTAATTGTGCTGGTGTTAAAATTGATCAGATTCTATGTCTTACTGATGCTTATGCCCCATTAAGCAGTGAAAGGAGAGAGTGTCTGGGGTTTTTTTTGGCTGCCCCAGGTCTTAGTTGTGGCACACGGGATCATCTGTCTTCATTGCATCATGCAGGATCTTTTATTTAAATTGAGTAAAATCTTAGTTGCAGCACGTGGGATCTCATTCCCAGACCAGGGATTGAACCCTGCTTTGGGAGCATGAGTCTTAGCTGCTGGACTACCAAGGAAGTCCAAGGAGAGTGCTCTCTAATCATTGCTCTAGTTTCTTGCCACACAAAATTTGCAGTGAGTTGGCTGGTCATTTCACCTCTCTTGGTTAATTCCACAGCAGTCAGGTAGAGAGAATAGTGGCATTATTGATCTTGGGACATTTCTTGCAAGTAAAGAATATATAAAAATTTTCCTATCACTGTCCTAAGGCAGGGGCTTCCCTGGTGGCTCAGCAGTAAAGAATCTGCCTGTAATGCAGGAGACACAGGAGATGTGGGTTCGATGAGATGATCCCTTGGTGGAGGGCATGGCAACCCACTCCAGTATTTTTGCCTGGGGAATCCCATGGACAGAGCAGCCTGGCGGGCTACAGTCTACAGGGTCACAAAGAGTCAGACATCACTGAAGTGACTTAGCATGCAGGCACCCACACCTTAGGCAAAGTTGCTTACCGTTGGGCCTCATAGGTGCTAAACATTCCTGGAAGTTCATGGCAGATTGTACTTCAAGTTGATCGTCATCAGCGAGGAATGATAATGATCCAGATTGTTGCAGTACCAAAAGTATAAAGCAAGTGATTGATACTTACTATGTCTAGTCTAAAATTGCGCAGTGTACTGTTGGTAGGAATACAAACTAGTACAGCCACTATGGAGAAGAGTGTGGAGATTCCTTAAAAAACTGGAAATAGAACTGCCATATGACCTAGCAATCCCACTGCTGGGCATACACATCAAGGAAACCAGAATTGAAGAGACATGTGTACCCCAATGTTCATTGCAGCACTGTTTACAATAGCCAGGACTTGGAAGCAACCTAGATATCCATCAGCAGATGAATGGATAAGAAAGCTGTGGTACATATACACAATGGAGTATTACTCAGCCATTAAAAAGAAAACATTTGAATCAGTTCTAATGAGGTGGATGAAACTGGAGCCTATTATACAGAGCGAAGTATGTCAGAAAGAAAAACACCAATACAGTATACTAATGCATATATATGGAATTTAGAAAGATGGTAACAATGACCCTATATACGAGACAGCAAAAGAGACATGAATGTAAAGAACAGACTTTTGGACTCTGTGGAGAAGGCAAGGGTGGGATGATTTGAGAGAATACCATTAAAACATGTATATTATCATATGTGAAATAGATAGCCAATCCAGGTTCGATGCATGAAACAGGGTGCTCAAGGCTGGTGCACTGGGATGACCCAGAGGGATGGGATGGGGAGGGAGGTGGGAGGGAGGTTCAGGATGGGGAGCACATGTACACCCATGGCTGATTCATGTGAATGTATAGCAAAACCCACCACAATATTATAAAGTAATTAGCCTCCAATTAAAATAAATAAAATAAAATTGGGCAGTGTAGCATAATTAAATCTTGAGTTTGGTAGACTTGGGGATCTCCTAATTTTCCTACCCTCTTCTACTTCCTCCAGCCTAGTATTTGGATACCTTTATGAAAATTGGCAGGCGGTCATCCAATCTCTGCTGGGAATTCGGAGACCTGGGGATTGGGCTCTAGAACTAGCTGTGTCACTAGTCCAGACAACTCAACCACTGCAAGCTCCAGTTTCTTCTCTTGTGAGACATTGGCTCTCTATCTGACCTGCCCAGTTATAAACTCCTTCTTCACCCCTCTCCCAGCAAACAGGCAGTCCCAACTTACTATGGATCCTTCTCCAGAAGATTGCTGAAGCCTGGTATTCGGGACTCAGAAAAGATTTCCTGTTGAAAGGTATAAACAATGCTTGGGATCTCAGGTTTGTCCACACCAGTCTATTTCATTTATAATGCAGTTAAATTATGATATTTGTCTAAGAGTGAAAGAGAGGAAAAAGACATTTCTTCCCCCCTTTTCTGGATGCAAGTCAACATAGACAAAGCTTTGAAATGTGTGCAATTTATTGGGATGGCCAAGAAGTTCATTCAAGTTTTCCTTTAACATCTTACACCAAAATTCAAATGAACTTTTTGACCAACCCAGTATTTAGGCACCCTCTTACTTCCTTTTCTTTTTCTCTCTTCCATCTTCTAAGTGTCCCTTACTCTGGGTCCATAGACTCCACCTGTCATCCCATTCAGATTCTCATCACTCTGCAAAGCCCTGAGCTTTTTTTATCCTCTCCATTCCGACCCATCCCACTCCATCCCCTGTCTCCAACTCCTCTAGTCCCTGAGCCCTGACCTGGGTCATCTCAACAAACTTCCACTCCCTCAGTGAAGCAGTCTTCAGACAGATTAGTGAGAAGGAAATCCGATTTAAATGATGTATGAACACCTAAGCACAATAAGAGTTGACGCTTAAGTAGTGCTGTGCCTGGCACTATTCTAAGCATACGTCAATGATTTAGATCCTCAACAATCCCAGGAGAGAGGTGCTATACTGTCTACATTCCACAAATAAGGAAACAGGCACAGAGAATTTAGGTGGCTTGCTCAAAGTCACTGTACTACAGTCAGTGATGGAGTTGGATTCTGAATCCAGGCAACCTAACACAAGTGAATGTCCACATTCCAGGCAGCATAACATACATGTGAAAAAATTCTAGGAGTGTTAGAGAGGATTTTCTACCATAGCTGGCCACTGAACCAGGGTGGTGAAAGCAAATGCTTTGCAGGGCCCAAATAGATCATGAAAATGCATGAAATAGTGGCTTCACAGACACAACCTGTAGGAACCTTCCACCCATCCATGGACAAAAACACTGGCTCCTGTTTTTCTTGGTTCTCCCATTCCACATTTCTCTTCATAGAATTGTACAGATGACAAAACAAAGAATGGTTGACACTTCTAGTAACACACTTCAACGAAAGATAATTGTGTCTTGCAATGATAAATGGCAATCAGTGCTGGTTCCAGGTGTGTGAGGCCATCCCTATGGCAACTGCAGAGCCCGTGTGCCCTCTGGGAGGGTAGCCCTTCTCAGCCCTAGGCGATGCTTAGTTTTGCAGGCAGGTAAGGTGACTCCAGAGCCTATGCCCTCAACCACGTGTTATACTAGCTGGGTTCAAGTGACACCTAGACCACATTTTTAATGTACTTCATTGTAATATATTCACTTTCATGGTGAATGGTTGCATCTATGAATAAATTAGAAAAATGTCTGTACTTACCAGGACTCCTCCAGTTGTAAGTGCTATAAACTCAAGTATCTTTAAAACACACCCACATATGTAGGGGTGTGAGGACATGATGCTAGACAAGAGTTAAATCTAGGGGCCAAGCTATACAATCAAGCCCCATCCTTCCATCTCCCAGATCTTCTTGTATTGGTTTGTTGAATTCACCTACTTCTACAGATGAGAAGGTAGCACTCCAGATACACATCCTTCCAGCCCCCAGGTCTAGAAATGACAGCGGGTTTCCCCTCCAGCTCTGGCTGAAAAGTCCCAGGGAAGGACTCTGACTGGTTCCTCTTGGGTTGTGTGTCTACCCCTGAACCAATCACTTTACCTGGAAAGTTGGACCATTTTGATCAGTCAGGGCTAATTTATTTCAAATAATTTCAATAATTTCAAAAAATTGGCCTACTTCTTGTCAGATTCCAGTGGGTTATTAGTGTTTATAACTTATATTTATGGCTGTTAACAATTGATCCTAAACCTAGGTGTTATGTGACCTCTGTCATTTCTCATTCTTTTGTTTGTTTTTAAACTTTTTATTATGTATTGGGGTATAGCTGATTAACAATGTTGTGATAGTTTCAGGTGAACAGAAAAGGAACTCAGCCTTACATATACCTGTATCCAGGGCTAATTTATTTACTTGTCAGCATGATAGGGGAGAGTGGGTGGCAGATGACAGCTCCCCCCACCCCAAGCTCTAATAAAGTGCAAAGGGACAGTTGTCCAAATAATGAGTGGCTCTGAGCAGTCGAAAACTATAGCTGTTCACTCTAATGTTCAAGTTATCTCTAGCATGAAAATTAGGGAAATTAAAGAGAAAAAACAGCTTACACTGGATAAATTAAAAAACCAGAACTAGCTTTTGAATGCTTTGTTTATATAATATATGCCTTCTTGATTATAATAAATGTCTAAATAAGGAACTCCCTGGTGGTCCAGTGGTCAGGACTCTGTGCTTTCATTGCTAAGGGCCTTGGTCCAATCTCTGGTTACGGAACTAAGATCCCATAGGCCTTGTGGCATGGCCAATAAAAAAAGAAGAAAAAAGTCTAAATAAAAAGTGAAAAATTCAGTCAATCATAGAAATGTTTCTAAATGTTCAATTCCTTTGGTGTTTTATGAGAAACATAGATAACTGACAGCTTCCTTTATTTTTTGATCTGGATGTTTTAAGGCTACATTAACCTGGTTTAGTGTCATTTAGAATCTAGAATATGTAACTTAAAAAATTATGATTACACAATTAAAAAAAAAATCATTAGATCTTGTAGGAGATTTAGTGTCTTGCCATAACATGCTTACTCTCCACAAGTTAGAGCTAAACCAGAGAACTAATATAAGATAAAATGGAGAACTTGTTTTGCCATTACATTTCTATAATGGCATTACATTTCTTAGTTGAACTAAGAACTGAAATTGAGATATGCTTTACTTGAAAATTAGAGAATCATTTATCTTTGTGTATCTTTGTTATCTTTTCCCATTATATTTAATATGTAATTCGTACAATGGAATACAAAGATGTCTAGGGACTTCTCTCTTTAAAGTTAATGCCTTGTCTGTTTCTCTTTCAGCGTATTCAGTTTCTGTGTTAAATCCTCAAATTCCCAGCTGTAATATGGTGTGTGAAAGTAAAATAAGCATTTAATTTTGTATTGTTAAGGCAGATTTATTTCCTACTTGCTAAATGGAACACATTATTGAAGTCGTACCATAAGGCAGGTCCCTGTGCTAAACACTATACACACACAACTCATTGTATCCCTATAACTGTCCTGTGAGCAAAAGATCATTTACAGCTGAGGAAACGGGGGCATTCATTTAATTCTCAAAACAATCATCTGAGATAGATAACATTTTAACCTGGTATTATTGTTGAGGAAACTGAGGCCTGGAGACGTTTTGAAAATTACTCAAGTTCACAGAGCTAATTAGGGGATTTGAACCCAGGCGGTTTAGCTTTGTACTTGTGCCCTTAATCCCCGTTTAATACCTCCTCTAACTGCTTAATGGTTAGTACATTATCAAGAATACAATCTGTACTGAGGACAATTAACACTTAACCATAAAGTATGTATTAGACCTTGTTCTAAGATGAAAGTGAAAGTGAAGTCGCTCAGTTGTGTCTGACTCTTTGTAACCCCATGGACTGTAGCCTTTCAGGCTCCTCTGTCCATGGGTTTTTCCAGGCAAGAATACTGGAGTGGGTTGCCATCTCCTTCTCCAGGAGATCTTCCCGACCCAGGGATTGAACCCGGGTCTCCCGCATTGTAGGCAGACACTTTACCATCTGAGCCACCATACCCTTTGTCAAATTCTTCTTTATTGGTCTAAAGTTACACATTTCTCATATTTCTTTCTTTTCAGAGAAAAAGGTAGAAATAACTAAAATAACTCTAATTTACCATTCTCAAGTAAAATTTCAAAAAGACAAATTTCATAGTATTGCAGTAATTGAAGATGTTATGTTATGAAGTCTCACTTCAAACTTGTACCAGTTACCTGTTTACTGTTACAAGTAAAGAAGAGAGAAAGATTTGCCCATTAGGTCATTTGAACCTACTTCCAAATAAAGTATAGAAGAATTATGACTGGTTTCTCTTCTGCCTATCTTTCTTGGCCCAAGAAAAAGGTCTGGACTTCCTCTCCCCTTGAAGCAGATATCTATTTGTGGGCAAAACCTGTCTGCCTGAATCCTTTTCCAAAAGTAAATGTAGGACATCCAGGTCTGTTTGCATTTTTGTGTGTGTGTGAGAGAGATAGAGATCCTCTAAAGTCATTGTGACATTGAGAATTTGTTTACAGAAAATTTGTTTAGACCTCTTGTGTGACTGATTATACCACCATGACAATGAGTTTCAGGGAACCCCCCTTAATGATTAATGAAAGCATTCCTGCCTTTTTGTGTCCTACACATATTTCTGTCAAGGGTGAAGCTTCAAGTTAGGAACAGTGTTGATCTCATACTAGGATGGCTTAAATTCAGAACAATTGAAGCAGCATAGGTAAGTAATTCTTATTCTTTTAAATGAAACCATGATATTTTAAAGTACAAAAATTTTAAGACACATTTAATAAAACTGTTGGGTAAAAATTATATGTGATTTATTTTTAAATTCAGTTCAGTTCAGTTGCTCAGTCGTGTCTGACTCTTTGCGACCCCATAAATTGCAGCCAGGCCTCCCTGTCCATCACCAACTCCTGGAGTTCACCCAAACTCATGTGCATTGAGTCGGTGATGCCATCCAGCCATCTCATCCTCTGTTGTCCTCTTCTCCTCCTGCCCCCAATCCCTCCCAGCATCAGAGTCTTTTCCAATGAGTCAACTCTTCACATGAGGTGGCCAAAGTATTGGAGTTTCAGCTTTAGCATCAGTCCTTCCAATGAACACCCAGGACTGATCTCCTTTAGGATGGACTGGTTGGATCTCCTTGCAGTCTAAGGGACTCTCAAGAGTCTTCTCCAACACCACAGTTCAGAAGCATCAATTCTTTGGTGCTCAGCTTTCTTCACAGTCCAACTCTCACATCCATACATGACCACTGGAAAAACCATAGCCTTGACTAGACGGACATTTGTTGGCAAAGTAATGTCTCTGCTTTTGAATATGCTATCTAGGTTGGTCATAACTTTCCTTCCAAGGAGTAAGTGTCTTTTAATTTCATGGCTGCAATCACCATCTGCACTGATTTTGGAGCCCCCAAAATAAAGTCTGACACTGTTTCCCCAACTATTTCCCATGAAGTGATGGGACCAGATGCCATGATCTTCATTTTCTGAATGTTGAGCTTTAAGCCAACTTTTTCACTCTCCTCTTTCACTTTCAGCACACTTTATTCATTAAGCACATAAATAGTATATAATCATATCCAAATATATATCAAATTGATACATTCAAGCATTCCATAAAACATATTCCAATTTTAGTCAATCCTCACCTTATTTTAGTTTACAAAATATTTATTATACGCTCTTATTAGCAAGAAATGAACTTATATGGACATGATGAAAATTATATATATTAAATATATGCAAGGGAACACATATTTTCCAAAATTTGTATATACTGTGCATAGCCACCAGGTTTGAAGAATGAACTCAACTCCTTAGTATCACTTTCAAAATCTTTCACATTCAGATCCACAACTATATCTCCAATTTCAATCTTGATTATACCTTTGTATGAGTTTTTAAAACTCCTAAGCAGGATAAATAATTTTTAAAAATCATACTTAGACATATAATGTGATTGAAATACAGAAAAGTGAAATAGAAGATCTTAAAAGAAAATGAGTAATCATATATTATCTTCAAAGGAATGGAAATTAATTTTAACAGAAGTGGAAGTCAGAAAGTGGTAAAATAATATCTTCAATGGATCAAGAGAGAGACAAGAAAAACAATCTAAAATTATATAACTAGCAAAAACTTTCTTTCAAGAATTGAGATTCAGCCAATTGATTGCAGGAAATTCTAAAGAATATACTTCAAGAAGAATTAGCATATTCCCCAGAGGAAAGTCTGAGATGCAAGAAGAGATTAAGAACAAAAAAGGGGTTAAATTTGTGAGTAAACATAAATCTAAACTACAATATAGACAGGCTGTAGGTTCATCACCTCACCAGAACTGGTGTACAGCAGAAACCAACACACCATTGTAAAGGAACTCTCCTATAATTAAAAACAAATTTTTTTAATCCATATAGACTAAAAACACTTCTATAATAGCATATAAGTCCAGGAGTGATTAGAAATAGAATATTCAAAGGTTCTTGTGTTATTGAAAGTGTCAATAAGTGTTATACTTTGACAAGTTAAGCTATCAAGAAAGTCATGCTCTCCTGCTGGAAAAGGCCAGCCAGAGAGAGAAGCCCTGGAAAGACAAGGAGGAGAGAAAGGCCTGGGTTTCCAGCCATCTCAGCTGCAGTGAGGCCATCTTGGATCTCATCCAGATTGCAGCCGGACCTGCTGATTCTACCTAGAACAGAAAGAGAAGCCATCCCCACGGAGCCCCATGTGCGTGCTAAGTCGCTTCAGTCGTGTCTGACTCTGTGTCACCCTATGGACTGTAGCCTACCAGTCTCCTCTGTCCACAGGGTTCTCCAGGCAGGAATATGGAGTGGGTTGCATGTCCTCCTCCCGAGGAATCTTCCCAACCCAGGGATCGAATCTGCATCTCTTATGTCTCCTGCACTGGCAGGTGGGTCTTTACTACTCGTGCCACCTGCCCTACAGTCCACCCATAGAATCATGAAAAATAATAAAACGCTTGTCATTTTAAGACATTGGGATTGTCTGTTACACAGTAATGAATGCCTGATATAGAACACTAACAAAACCCTACAGCAGTCATCATATCCCATGGTGACATCCTGAAAGCATTCTCTTTAGGATAGGACAAGATTGGGATGCTCTACTTAACATCATACAGGAGATCCTGACCAGAATAAGAAGGAAAATAAAGTATAAAGGTTGAAAACAAACTAACTGGTAAATATGGCCAAGAATCTATGAAAAAGTTAATGATTAATTAGTTAATAAAAGATGATGCTCTTAAAATGCTACACTCAATATGCCAGCATATTTGAAAAATTCAGCAGTGGCCACAGAACTGGAAAAGGCCAGTTTGTATTCCAATCCCAAATAAGGGCAATGCCAAAGAGTCTAATGCTTAAAATCTTTCAAGCTAGGCTTCACCAGTATGTGAACCAAGAAATTCCAGACGTACATGCTGGATTTAGAAAAGGCAGAGGAACCAGAGATCAAATTGCCAACATCTGTTGGATCATAGAAAAAGCAAGAGAGTTCCAGGAAAACATCTGCTTCATTGACTATGCTAAAGCTTTTGATTGTGTGGATCACAACAAACTGTGGAAAATTCTGAAAGAGATGGGAATACCAGACCACCTGACCTGCCTCTTGAGAAACCTATATGCAGGTCAGGAAGCAACAGTTAGAACTGGACATGGAACAACTGACTGGTTCCAAATTGGGAAAGGAGTATGTCAAGGCTGTTAATTGTTACTCTGCTTATTTAACTTATATTCAGAGCACATCATGTGAAATGCCAAGCTGGATGAATCACAAGCTGGAATCAAGATTTCCAGGAGAAATATTAACAATCTCAGATATGAAGATGATATCACTCTAATGGCAGAAAGTGAAGAGGAACTAATGAGCCTCTTGATGAGGGTGAAAGAGGAGAGTGAAAAAACTGGCTTAAAACAACATTCAAATAATTAAGATCATGGCATCCAATCCCATCACTTCATGTTAAATAAAAGGGAAAAAATGGAAGCAGCGACAGATTTTATTTTCTTGGGCTCCAAAATCACTGCAGATGGTAACTGCAGCCATGAAATTAAAAGATGGTTACTCCTTGGAAGGAAAATTATGATAAACCTACACAGTGTATTAAAAAGCAGAGACATCACTTTGCCAAAGTCTGATTAGGCAAAGCTATGGTTTTTTCAGTAGTCATGTATGGATGTGAGAGTTGGACCATAAAAAAGGCTGAGTGCTGAAGATAAGAAGATTTCGAACTGTGGTTCTGGAGAAGACTCTTGAGAGTCCCTTGGACAGCAAGGAGATCAAACCAGTCAATTCTAAAGGAAATCAACCCTGAATATTCATTGAAAGGACTGATGGTGAAGCTCCAAAACTTTGGCCGCCTGATGAGAAGAGCTGACTCATTGAAAAAGACCTTGATGCTGGGAAAGATTGAGGGCAAGAAGAGAAGAGGGTGACAGAGGGTGAGATGTTTGGATGGCATCACTGACTCAATGGACATGAGTTTGAGCAAAATCTGAGTACAGTGAGGCCTGATTTGTTGCAGTCCATAGGATTGGAAAGAGTCAGAGACAATGGTGAATGGAATTGTTTCCTTAATTTCTCTTTCTGTTTCTCATTATTAGTGTATAGGAATGCAAGGGATTTCTGTGTGTTGATTTTATATCCTGCAACTTTACTATAATCATTGATTAGTTCTAGTAATTTTCTGGTGGAGTCTTTAGGGTTTTCTATGTAGAGGATCATGTCATCTGCAAATAGTGAGAGTTTTACTTCTTTTCCAATTTGGATTCCTTTTATTTCTTTTTCTGCTCTGATTGCTGTGGCCAAAACTTCCAAAACTATGTTGAATAGTAATGGTGAATCCATTCACCATTGCAATGGAAAGTATAAAATAGTTAGGAATATATCTACCTAGAGAAACTAAAGACCTATACATAGAAAACTATAAAACACTGGTGAAAGAAATCAAAGAGGACACTAATAGATGGATAAATATACCATGTTCATGGATTGGAAGAATCAATATAGTGAAAATGAGTATACTACCCAAAGCAATTTATAGATTCAATCCAATCCCTATCAAGCTACCAACGGTATTCGTCACAGAGCTGGAACAAATAATTTCACAATTTGTATGGAAATACAAAAAACCTCGAATAGCCAAAGCTATCTTGAGAAAGAAGAATGGAACTGGAGGAATCAACCTACCTGACTTCAGGCTCTACTACAAAGCCACAGTTATCAAGACAGTATGGTACTGGCACAAAGACAGAAATATAGATCAATGGAACAAACTAGAAAGCCCAGAGATAAATCCACGCACATATGGACACCTTATCTTTGACAAAGGAGGCAAGAATATACAATGGATTAAAGACAATCTCTTTAACAAGTGGTTCTGGGAAATCTGGTCAACCACTTGTAAAAGAATGAAACTAGACCACTTTCTAACACCATACACAAAAATAAACTCAAAATGGATTAAAGATCTAAACGTAAGACCAGAAACTATAAAACTCCTAGAGGAGAACATAGGCAAAACACTCTCTGACATACATCACAGCAGGATCCTCTATGATCCACCTCCCAGAATATTGGAAATAAAAGCAAAAATAAACAAATGAGACCTAATTAAACTTAAAAGCTTCTGCACATCAAAGGAAACTATTAGCAAGGTGAAAAGGCAGCCTTCAGAATAGGAGAAAATAATAGCAAATGAAGCAACTGACAAACAACTAATCTCAAAAATATACAAGCAACTCCTACAGCTCAACTCCAGAAAAATAAATGACCCAATCAAAAAATGGGCCAAAGAACTAAATAGACATTTCTCCAGAGAAGACATACAGATGGCTAACAAACACATGAAAAGATGCTCAATCACTCATTATCAGAGAAATGCAATCAAAACCACTATGAGGTACCATTTCACACCAGTCAGAATGGCTGCGATCCAAAAGTCTACAAGCAATAAATGCTGGAGAGGGTGTGGAGAAAAGGGAATCCTCTTACACTGTTGGCGGGAATGCAAACTAGTACAGCCACTATGGAGAACAGTGTGGAGATTCCTTAAAAAACTGGAAATAGAACTGACTTATGATCCAGCAATCCCACTGCTGGGCATACACACTGAGGAAACCAGAAGGGAAAGAGACACGTGTACCCCAATGTTCATCGCAGCACTGTTTATAATAGCCAGGACATGGAAGCAACCTAGATGTCCATCAGCAGATGAATGGATAAGAAAGCTGTGGTACATATAAACAATGGAGTATTACTCAGCCATTAAAAAGAATACATTTGAATCAGTTCTAATGAGGTGGATGAAACTGGAGCCTATTATACAGAGTGAAGTAAGCCAGAAAGAAAAACACCAATACAGTATACTAACACATATATATGGAATTTAGAAAGATGCTAACAATAACCCTGTGTACGAGACAGCAAAAGAGACACTGATGTATAGAACAGTCTTATGGACTCTGTTGCAGAGGGAGAGGGTGGGAAGATTTGGGAGAATGGCATTGAAACATGTATAATATCATGTATGAAATGAGTTGCCAGTCCAGGTTCGATGCACGATACTGGATGCTTGGGGCTAGTGCACTGGGACGACCCAGAGGGATGGTATGGGGAAGGAGGAGGGAGGAGGGTTCAGGATGGGGAACACATGTATACCTGTGGCGGATTCATTTTGATATTTGGCAAAACTAATACAATTTGTAAAGTTTAAAAATAAAATAAAATTTAAAAAAAAAACACCAAATTAAAAAAAAAAAGAGTCAGAGACAACATGGCAACTGAACAATAAATAATGAATCCATGTGATAAAACTATAAAGGAAAGCAAACAAATGCTATTTACAAAATTATAGTCTTTAGCTCTGAGAAGGAAGGGGAGGAGATTGGGTAGGGAGAGGTTCACAGGTTAACTTGTTTTCTTACACTTGAAGACTGAGTACTTGACATATATCTATAATTTACTATTCTTTTCAATCTACTCAATATTTAGTAAAGATTTCACCAAGTATTCAAAAACCCTCATGTTTAATCTGGATGATGTCAGGGAGGCATAACTGGAATGCCATGGTACCTAATAAAGTCTGAACCAAGCAGTCGTGGTGAACTTTGCAAAAAGAAAGCCTTGGAAAGGGGATAATCTGTTAACTTCTCTAAAAGGAAATGGAGAGCAAGAATTTGTCAGTGTCTGCCAAGTCCTCCCTTCCCGGCACCCCCACACTCACCTTTCCTGTTCATTCCCATTCCCTTAATACTCTCACTCCTCCATTGCCACTATATTCAATTCATATTAATTTGTATTCTCAGTATTTTTCATTTCTCCCCACTTTGAGCAGATTCCCAGGCCCCTTCATGTTTCCTTATCCTGGGGATTTTTTCTAGACAAAATTTACCAGGCAGCATGACATCTAAGGCTATTTCTGGGGTTTGTAAAAATCTCAAGCCCCTTGAAGAGGATGTGTCAGGTGTGTTAGAGGAAAAGGGATAGGGCGCATTGAACCAAGAGAGGGGCAGCCAGGAAACCTTCAGCGTCATAGATTACCTTCTGTCTGTATGTTTCAAATCATCTTTTCCTTCCCCACTCCATGTACTTCTGATGCAATAGAATGCGACTTCTGGTCCAGCACTTTCAAGTCTTATTGCTGGGCGGGCTGGCTCAGTGAGTAGTAGAAGCATTCCTGTAGCTATTCTGACACTGGAAGACCAGCAATGACTTGACTATTTACAGAAGTGATTGCAAGTTACTAAACCCAATCAGAATGCATCCC
This sequence comes from Bos mutus, assembly GCF_027580195.1. Taxonomy (NCBI): domain Eukaryota; kingdom Metazoa; phylum Chordata; class Mammalia; order Artiodactyla; family Bovidae; genus Bos; species Bos mutus. The sequence goes on from NC_091632.1 coordinate 26,003,322, forward strand.
CAACTCAACTCCTTTATCAGACCCCCAAAGTACCCACGACCACTCCAAAGTCACCCTACTCCAGAGGAATTGTGACTGAGAAGAAGTAAGAGGGCCAGGAGATGGAAGTTTCAACTGTTTACTTAAAGTGCCTACTTTTGCAAATTTTACAAAAACATAGGAATGTATGAACTTATTATGAAGGCACCTCCCATGGTCATAAGAGGGACGACCCTTCCAAGTGAGGGACCATGAAACTTAACCAGTAATAGCTTTAGGATATCTTATCTGCTGGGGGGCTTGAGGAATGTTTGCTCAATGAGTGAGTGAGCCAAAGATGAGACACTTGCATACTAGGAATCTCTTTTGTAGAGGAGGAATTTTCTATCTTAGCATATCTATCAGGGCCTGGATACGTTATCTTATACTAACTCCATGCTTATCAAATCTTCTGACAGAAAAAAATTTTCCCCAGGTACCTTATATGGGGGAGGTGATGTGTACACAGCAGACCTGAGTGAAAGCACGTTTTCCAGTGCACATTGATGTATTGTCAGTCTGGGAAGAAATCAGTCTCTTGACAATTTGATTCACGTTGTTTAGTCGGTAAGTCATGCCTGACTGTAGCAAACCCATGTAGCCCACCAGGCTCCTCTGTCCATGGGATTTTCCCAGACAAGAATACTGGAGTGGGTTGTCATTTCCTTCTCCCGGGGATCTTCCCGACCCAGGGATCAAACCCAAGTCTCCTGCATTGGCAGGTGGATTCTGTACCACCAAGCTGCCAGGGAAGCCCCTTGATTTTGTAGCTGGGTCCTAAGAAACTGACACCCTAGAGTGCCCGATGAAATTCCACTTCAGAACACGGAAATATGGCACCCATCGTATCTCCACTCATAAAACCTTGTCACCAGGCTCACCCTTCTCAGACAGAAGCATCTAATTCACCAAGCATGGGACTTCCCTAGTGGTACAGTGGCTAAGACTCAATGCTCCCAATGCAGGGAGCGGGGTTTTGATCCCTGGTCAGGGAACTGGATCCCACATGCTGCAACTAAGAGTCTGAATGCTGCAACTATGACCTGGTGTGGCCAAATAAATAAATAAAAATAGAAAAATTTAATTCATGAAGCATACCTCAAAACTGTCACTCTGATGACTCAAACTAAACTTTCAAATTGGGTGAGAGTTATAGATTACCTGGACAAGCACAGGTGAGATTAAAAGGGTGGATTGCTTTTTTTTCTACTGCTTTTCTATACTTAAAAAAATTAATGCTTGTTTTCATAATAACTTTAAAAAAATGTATTTATTTAAAAAAATTTTTGGCCACAACCTGTGGCATGTGGGATCTTAGTTACCTGACCAAGGATTGAAACCAAGCCCTCTGCATTGGACCACTGGACTGCCAGGGAAATCCCATGTTTTCATAATAACTTAAAATGAGAAAGAAAAATTACTTGCTAGTATATGGGACTAGGAGAGAATTTTTTTGCAGCTGTGAAACAAAGCAGTTCTTAAACCCTGCAAGGCCATGGAAGCGAAGAGCAGATTTGCTCTAAAATTGCTCAAGTACACATTGGGTGTTGCTTCAAGATCACAACCAGATTCTTCACTCCTTCAAGTGTCAGGTGCTTTGAGGGAAAGAGGAAAGACTGCTGCAACATTAACCATTTACCATCTCATCCTGTTCTTACATTTGAAGATTTTTAGGGCTGGAAGCAGGCTGATCAATACACCTATTTCCCTTATTGTATGAATGGGGAACCCAGGACCAAGGTAAGTTACTCTTGCAGGGTTACATGGTCAGTGGTAGATGTGGGCACTCTGGAATAGGTTTAGGATATTATTTTTAGGCTTAAATAATTCAGAATTGAGTGTCACAGAGGGTGTAAAGGAAGATATATAGTAAGCCAGCCGTTGTCCCAGAGTGTTTGCTGAAGGGGAATCGGATCCCCACCACTTCAGCCAAGTTAACAGCTGGTAACAGTTGGAGGCAACTGTCAGTTCTTAGAATTTTGAGCTTGCAAAAATCTCGCAATTAATAATATTAGGGAAGGGTTGTTCCTCCTGGTCCCATCCATCATTCATCAGAAGGTGCCTGGGACCACCAGCTGTCACACACAAACTGACTCCTAACCAGAGCAGAAACTGAAGTTGGAAACAGGATAAAACCAATATCCATCAACAAGAAGTTGACATTTTGAAGAAGGTCCCCAGGGAAGGTCAACCTTGTCGTCTGTAAAAAGAGACCGGAAAGAAAGAGAGGAAACCATGGCAAAAACAAGATAAAAAGTTTCCAATAACGTCCCCATGGGGGAAAATGTGACAGTAAAAGAAAATGATAATAGAATACCTCTGGAAATATAAATAAAGAACCGATAATTGCCTCCCAAGAGGGGAACCAAGTTTCAGGGTTTTAGGCATAGGAGAGACATTCTTTTTTTTTTTTTAACTATATAAACTTTTGTACATTTGGGTTTTGGAATCATATTAATTTTTAATCTATTTTTAAAAAATACTAGATTTAAAAAAAAGTAACAAGGGAATCTTTCTTAAAATTGTGGCTGTTTTTAAATAATCCCTTTGAAACAAGGATGCGTCTAGCTTAGTAAAATCCAGCCCTGACCGGGGCCTTCTGTGGCAATGCCGAGTGCCGGAGGGTGCACTGCCTCAAGCCTTATTCAGAAGGGGCTGCCTCTGACTGTAGCATCGCTTTCTAGCACGAGGCCAACATAAGGTCCTCATTCCTTTCTAGTGTTTCTTGCTGTAACTATTAAATACCTCCATGAAACTAAATATTTCCTTTTTTGGAGAAGGGTTAAGTATAGGCAGAATGCTATTTTAACAGCTATCATCATGCTGTCTAGTCCAGTATAACAAAGTTCCTGTCCTCCTGGCCAACTGCCCATACGAGCATGGTTTTGCTCATATTTGTTGGTATGTATGGAGCAGCAGTAAGGATTTTATACACATACACCACATATATGGTATATGCTATTTTTCCTTAACATTTCTCTATATACATATGTCTATATATACATATCAGAGAAGGCAGTGGCATCCCACTCCAATACTCTTGCCTGGAAAATCCCACAGACAGAGGAGCCTGGTAGGCTGTATACATACATATATTGGGCTTCGCTGGTGGCTCAGATGGTAAAGACTCTGCCTGCAATACAAGAGACCTGGGTTCGATCCCTGAGTTGGGAAGATCTCCTGGAGAAGGGAATGGCAACCCACTCCAGTGTTCTTGCCTAGAGAATTTCATGGACAGAAGAGCCGGTGGGCTACAGTCCAAGGGGTTGCAAATAGTTGGACACGACTGAGGGACTAGCACTAACACATACATATATACTTTTTAAGAAAAATATTTCAGAGACACAGTATTATAAGGAATCAGATTTATAGAGAATGGTGTCAAATAGGTTATGAAGTAACCCACGTAGCATGTAGGGTGTAGCATAAAAGAACACAAAGTTCAAGAGGCAGTGTAGGGGTTTCCCTGGTGGTCCAGGCAGTGTAGGGACTGCTTTGGTGGTCCAGTGGTTAAGAATTTGCCTCCCAATGCAGGGGACGCTGGTTCAATCCCTGGTCAGGGAACTAATATCCCACATGCCACGGGGTAACTAAGCCCTCAGCCACAACTACTGAGCCTGTGTGCTGCAACTACAGAAGCCCCCTCGCATCGCAATGAAGACCCAGCAGAGCCAAAAAAAAGGGAGGAGGTAGTGTAGATTAACTATTTAAAGCATGGACTCTGGAGCCAGGCAACCTGGGGATCTAGCTTTACCACCTAGTTAACAAGGCAACTTTTAGCAAATTATTCACCCCATTGTGACTCAGGGTTGCCATCTGTAAAATGAAGCTGATAATAAAAGTCTCAAAGTTTCATTATAAAGATTAAGTTAGTTAATCGATAAGAAGTCTGGTACAGCGATGGACAACAGGGTAAGCACCATGTATAAACATTAACTGTTGTTATTTTGCAAAGAACAATTTGGCAATATGGATCCACATCATAGTCCTTCTGGCCCCTAGATAGATACGTTTCCCCAATGTAACCATGTAATGATATATTTGATCAGGGTCAACCATGGCCTGAGAAGTGAAAAAGTCCTCAAGACAATCAACTTCTCTTAATTCCATCCTCACCCAGAAAGTGTCTTGATTACTAATCCAACTTTTCAGGTATGCGTCCTCAGGAAAGAGGGTGTGGTATTTTGAATGTGATTAAGGTCATCTGTTTCCTGCCACAAAAGCTCGTCTCCAATTAACAATAAACGCATTAATACTATGATTTATACATCCACACTGTGTGAGTGTATCATTGAGTCTGCACCTCTGGGGATACACTTGGAAAATCTAGTTTGTGAACTTTCCCAGCTGAGGTCCAAACCCAGACCTTTGTGTAGTTACTAGGGAAATATCCACCCAGAGGCCTCTTGGGGACCAGTCACCTGTCTTCTTTCCTAGATAAAACCCCTGGAGCTCATTGTAATTAGGGAGCAATCATTCCACATGGTTGCAGAACACTGTAGTCTCTTTGCTTAGTTTTCAAAGTATTCAGGTACAGTGATTATACTTGAAAACCTGCAGATTTTTTTTTAACCTCTATGTGAAAAATAGAAGAAGGGAGTTGGTGATTCTATTTTGAAAGCTAAAGTAGAACCAGCAGGGATTGGGCCTTTCTGTAGGGAAGAAAGAGGTAGAAAGTATATTCTGAAATACACTTTTCTCTTTTTTCCTACAAGGGCCTGGTGTTTAGGGTGTAGGTTACACTTGGGTAAATTATTTGGGAAAATAGGTAGTTTACTGGTGAGATTAATTGGAATTAGGATGCTCAAAATTCCAATACCAGTCTCAGATTGAGTTATTAACAATACTACATTCTACTCCAGTCTCATGAGAGGCCCCCTCTGACCTGTACTAGTCAGGCTCCATCTAGAATAATAGGTTTTTCTTCTGGGACTCTTGGAAGAGGGTCATTGACAATCTGGAGCTTGTCCAAGGGAAGGAAACCATAACAACACCATCTCACATGTATCAGTCAGGATATATTTAGTTGCAAGGAACAAAACACTAGAATTAAACTGAGCTAAGCAAAAGTAAGAATTTGACACATGCAACTGAAACCAGAAAATTGTGAAGTAAAATTGTTCTAAGACAAGGCTTTGCTATAGGTTCACCTGATGCAACCAGAACTCAGGTTTTTCTCTCTGTCTCCTTTTTGGGTGTTGGCACCTATACCATTTTGGGTATAGGCCCTTCCCTTTGTGGTCTAAGACAGATGTCAATATTCCCAAGGTCCCAAGAACCCTTACCCCCATCTCACACCTTAGAACCAATGCATTAATGTCTTGAGATTTACTCTAACTTGACTGGCTTAAGTCAGGTGCCCACCCTTGTGGCTATCACTGTGGCCAGGAGAATGGAGTGTTAGCCCTGGCCGTGAACTCCACCCTTGGAGTAGGGAGGGGATCAGCTTATCCAGTACCACAGAGAGTCCCACTTGGAAATCAGGGCTGGTGGAAAAAGGGAAGAGGAAATAAATGCTGCAGGAATAACCAATAAAGGTACACACTTTAACACATGAGGAACATATAGCTTGAAAAAGAGAAGACAAAGAAAGAGCAAGTAGTTGCCTTTGAAGGTTTGAAAGTTGTTTGGGGGCAGCATTAGATTTATTCCATGTAATTCTAGAACTGGTTTTGACCAAATTTTAGGGAATGAAATGTAAAAATTTCCTCTTTCTTTCTCTTCCCTTCTCTGCTACTCACCTTCCTCTCTTTCTACTCTTAAGTTATAACCTCTGTGAACTGTTGAATGAAAACTTTTCTTAAGATTAGAGTTACCCATAAGGACTCGACTGTGTCTTAAAGAATTGATTGTCTCATGGCTTCAAGCAGGATTTCTACTTTAATGGACCTGGACTAGCTAATGGTAAGATACAAGGTTTCCATGTCCGAGGTAGTGTGATTTAAGGGAGATTTGGAGGTATTTATAAAAGGATGATAAGAACTTAAGACATTCCAGAGTAAGTGTTGTTTGCTGATGTAACAGAAGAACTGTGAACTCCCTTTCCTTAAAACCAGAGCAATGATAGCAGATGGAGTGAGTAATGAGAACACCTTGGGCCAGACTGTGAATTCAAGAACGAGCAGAACACACAGGGAGGCAAGAGTTTTCATACGGATGGCCAAGGTTCTTCTGACCTGTAAAGGCTGCTTTGACTGAATGTTCTTTGGGTCTCCCATTCACACATGAATAATTAAACTAATCCCTTGTCTATTCTAGTGTATAGCAGAAGAAAAAAAAAAAAAAAAAAACCGTTGCTAACGTTCTTAACTTATTTCATAGCTGGATCTGTTCCAATTATTCCTGACATATTAATGAAATATAGCTGTCTTCTAACTAATATTTCTGATGTGGTCTGAATCACTAGCAAACAAAGAAAATACACTAAATTAATTTTTTCATAGAATACAAGAATAGTCAAAATGATATTGTGTCTTGTCCAGGCCTAATCAGAAACTGAATCTTAAAAAAAAAAAAATAAATACCATCTATTGAATGCCTACTCTGATTCACATACTGCTTAGCACCATAGATCTCATTTAATAAAAATTTCAGAACAGCCCCATGAAGTTATTATTGTTATGTCCATTTTACAAATGAAAAATGAGGTCTGGAAAGGTTAAATAAGATGCTCAAAGTCACACAGCTAATAAGTGGTAGAACCACTTAGGATAGGGACATAGCTCTTTCTAACTATAAACGTATCTTTTCCATATGACGCTGCTTTTATGCATGAGAGCATGTTTATGTGTGTGTATAGAGGGCAAGTTCATGACACTATGTGGTTTGATATTGTATTAAGAGCAATCTCAAAATACAAACCTTAATTCTTTTTACATATTTGTTATGCATATAAACAAACAAATGTATGGGGTGGAGCGGTGGAGTCATTTTAAAGAAATAAACACGCCATGTGGATTTTCAGAGGAGCCTTTTCATTCTTTAGTGCTTAGATAAGTGAACTCTGAAACAGCTTTTTTTTTTTCTCCTTTTGTTGTGGGTTTGTTTTTGAATGACTTGTATAGCAATGACATATTTGATTGTTATTTCTTGGGCTTGTTTTGAAATGTGTATTGAAGCCTTGTGAACTTTACAGTTCCTAGGGTCACACATTTTTTCTTAATGACTGCTAAATGATGTGTTTTTTCCAAAACTCCTAAGGGAGTATGACCTCCTTTAACCAGCAGTTCTTAACATTCAGAAAATTTCCTTTATTTTTACCCTAAGCTAGACATTCCTTTTTCTAGTTTCTCTTTCAATTTAGCAGACCTTCATGGGCTCAGCCTCCCTGAGCTGGGTAGTTGTTCTATTATCAGCTCTGCAGACCCCTTCCCCATAGCTACCTTCATTACACTCTTACGGCACCCTGTGTATGACTTCTCACAATCTATGACTGTGTCATTTATCTACTTGTTTATTAACTGTTGGGCCCATAGGGTGTAAGTTCTAGAGGGTAGAGACCTACCTCTCTTCCTCACTGTTGAGTCCCCAGCAACTTAGCAAGATGCCTGGCATAGGAGGCTCTGAATCAACCTTGTGGGGTTTTTTTGTTTATTTGTTTGTTTTTATTGGAGTATAGTTGCTTCATAATGTTGTGTTAATTTCTACTGTACAGCAAAGTGAATCAGCTAAACATATACAAATATCCCCTCTTTTTGGGATTTCCTTCCCATTTAGGTCACCACAGAGCACTGAGTCGACTTTCCTGTGCTCTACAGTAGGTTCTCATTTGTTATCTATTTTACACATAGTATTAGTGGTGTATATATGCCAATCCCAATCTTCCAGTTCATCCCTTCCCTCCCTTTCCCCCCTGGTATCCATACATTTGTGCTCTAGATTTGTGTCTCTACTTCTGCTTTGTAAATAAGATCATCCACACCAATTTTTTCAGATTTCATACATATACATTAATATATGGTACTTGAGAACAAACCTTGTTGACTGATCAAATGAACCTAGCAGTGCCTGCCACGTGATAGGTGTTCCATGAATTTTTCTTCACAAAGAGTGAATAAGCCTGAAGTGGTTAGGGAAGATGGTGGTGTTTGATCTGGTTCTATAGTAGAATTTGCAATATTTTGTTCAGAACAGACATTTTTGGGGGGGGAAATGATCCTTAAAATCATGTGAGGGCTACTAATTGTGAAGTGCTTCAGAGAAAGGGCACATACCCAAGCTGAGTCAGTTTCTGCTCTCCATTCCCCTGGGCACATCGGTCCATCCCTAGACAGGCACAGGGTCCCAACCAGTTCAACCAGTGCCTTGTTACCAATATCTTTCAAACTTGAGTTGGAGAAAGTTTTAATCCTTTCTTCTTTGGTCAAAGAGCTGCAAGGATGTCCATCCAAGGCAGCTATGTCTTGTACTCCCACGGAGGAAGCCAGTCAGAGAGCAAGGCGCTAAGAGGCAGGAGATGGGGAGGGAGCCCTGATGGCCAGGGTCCAACTGACAGCTTTCCAAGGCTTACTGTTCAGCTTCAAATCTGAGTCAATCCAGTGTTCTCTCATAAATCCCGCCCCCCCCTAAAAAGCAAAATGCTTGAGTAGATAGGTTGAGTCCAGGAATCCCAGCTAATACAAATGTGAGTAAGTAGACAGGAGTAGGGAGGGGCTTCTGGGCAAAAACAGAGATTAGATTAAAAATGATTTTTTAGGTAAAGCTCAGAACTGAACACTTAAGAATAGATATGACCTTCAGCCACCACATTTTACTGCTGTCTCCTGAGCCTCATATACGCAGTTAGCTTCGGCCATTGAAGTAGGAAATGAAACGTGATAACATCAGGAAATACTTAGGACATAAAAGGAAGTAGAAAAAGATGGATACAAATAAAAACGTAGTAAGAGTACAACTCCAGAGCACAGTGATGTTGTGAAAATCACACACTGGTTTGTGTCCAGTTTTAATTTACTGGAAGCTTGATGATGAACAAAATTGCCTAACGCTTTGAGCCTTTGGTTCTCTCATTTGTAAATCAAGGATAATATCACTCAGGGTTGTTGACATAGTAAATTTAAAACCAATAGGTAAAAAATAAAAAAAATAAAAAAACAAGAAAAAATAGTAGGTAAAATCCTTAGCACAGTATCTGGCATTCAATAAGTGTTACTTGTATGCTGTACGTTAAAAATAACAACACTCACTGCATTTGAAATTTAAAAGCACTGCCAGAAACACATCTAAGTGTGTATAGTACTTGTGTTTGGATTTGTTGATTTTTTTTAAAACAAATATTTATTGAATACTGACAGGGAACAGGGACTAGAGACAACAATGGGATACAACAGTGAACAAACTGAAAAGTCCTTCACTTTATGTAGCTCAAATTCCTGAGGGATATAGGCAGTACACAAATAAATTAAATAGTGGGTCACGTGACCCGAAATGCTATAGTCAGTGAGTACATAGTGTTCATGTGTGTAGAGATGGTTGTGCAACAATTTTAAACCCAATGTCCTTAAAAGCTTCACCGAAAAAGTGATATTTGAGCAAGACTTGAAGATGAAGAAGGATGGCAGGACTATGGATATTTTTTTCCCCTTATATTTACTTTTCTGATTTCTTAAATGAGTATTTGGCAACTGATTTTTAGATAAAAATTGTAATGGAAACAAAAGCCTGAATCTTGCTAGAAGTATTTATTATTATAACTTATCTATGGTGTTTTAGCTTTAAAAAATGTTTTTCCTTATCACTTATTCTCAAAACACCACAGCACTGCTGGAAGGCAAGTAATATTTTTCTCTTTGTGTTACAATTGAGAATGAATTTCCTCAAGGTCATACAGTTATTAAGTGTTAGAACAGATTCTTGAAATTCAGATATTCGTGCTCCAGATTTTGCACTCTAATAAATTCCTATTTCTTATAGCTCATAAACACAGAGTCCTCTATCTTCTTCTGAAACTTTATTTATCTATACCTCCAGGGGTACTGATCAATAACGTCTAATAACTCCACAGTTATTTATTATGTTCACTGGAGTGGGAACTGCAATAATAGTCTCTACACAAAGAGGAGTGTACATAAGTTTTTGAGTGGGGTTATATTATTGAATAAGTCATATAGCAGTGATCTATGCATTATTTAGTATAATACTTCAAAAATTATCTTTATCTACATTTATTTTGCTAAATTGTTAATAATATACAACTAAGTGAAAGAGGAGAGTGAAAAAGTTAGCTTAAAGCTCAACATTCAGAAAACGAAGATCATGGCATCTGGTCCCATCACTTCATGGGAAATAGATGGGGAAACAGTGTCAGACTTTATTCTTGGGGGCTCTAAAATTACTGCAGATGGTGATTGCAGCCATGAAATTAAAAGATGCTTACTCCTTGGAAGGAAAGTTATGACCAACTTAGATAACTATTCAAAAGCAGAGACACTACTTTGCCAACAAAGGTTCGTCTAGTCAAGGCTATGGTTTTTCTAGTGGTCATGTATGGATGTGAGAGTTAGACTGTGAAGAAAACTGAGTGCCAAAGAATTGATGCTTTTGAACTGTGGTGTTGGAGAAGACTCTTGAGAGTCTCTTGGACTGTAAGGAGGTCCAACCAGTCCATCCTAAAGGAGATCAGCCCTGGGTGTTCTTTGGAAGGAATGATGCTAAAGCTGAAACTCCAGTACTTTGGCCACCTCATGCGAAGAGTTGACTCATTGGAAAAGACTCTGATGCTGGGAGGGATTGGGGGCAGGAGGAGAAGGGGACAACAGAGGATGAGATGGCTGGATGGCATCACTGACTCGATGGATGTGAGTCTGGGTGAACTCCGGGAGTTGGTGATGGACAGGGAGGCCTGGCGTGCTGCAATTCATGGGGTCGCAAAGAGTCGGACATGACTGAGCGACTGAACTGAACATCAATCAAGGTTATGTTCTGAAATAATCTGCATATAGCCACTGTGTTCACTTCTTGACACTTCTCACCGAAATGAGAGTTGGAAAATGTGCCTTGAGCTTGTTGGGAATGAGGGGCAAGTCAAATATTTCATTCTTCTTAAAGCTTGATTCCCACTGAATAGTACTTATCCTGACATTCTTTGCAACTTTCCTACCCACTTCCGTGACAGTTTTAGCACAAACCCAGCATTTGTTATTGAGATTCAGAATCAAAACATACAATTAAACTAAATACAGTAGTGACATTTTAACTAAAATGTATAGTTATAATAAAATATAGTTATTAAAAATATTGGCTCAGTGTTTGATATAATTAACCTTATAACACAAACATACTTTTTCTTCTTGTTAACAATCCTGAAACATGTATCTGAGTCTTAGAAGCATAACATTAAGATAAAGTAAGAATAGCTTGTTCCTATAATTCATAAAAGAAAAAATGAGAATGAAGGAGAGAGAGAAAATTTCTTAGTTGAAAGACAAATCGTTTGCCTCAAGAAAAGAATCACAATTTCCTAGTCTACATAGATGCGTGTAGATGTGGCTGTAAGTTAAATGAGATAAAATGTGTAAAAACACTTAAAACAGTACAAAGAAGATGTCCCAGATCTGTTCATTGCTTCTTCATCTGAATCCACATTTGCATGGAAGGCAGAAAATTTGTAAATGATGGGACTTGGCACTCATCATTTCTACCTTTTACAAAATCTCTTTCATTACTATTTCTTCAGTTATTGAGTTAGGTGTCAAATTTAATAGAGTATTTTTAACTGAGTGCCCAATATATTTTCAAAGTCTTGTATGAATGAGCATCCCTTTCATTCTTTCTTTTCCTCTCAAGCCTCAGAGAAGAGTCAGAGTTGGGGTGAAGACTTTTCTAAGTCACGATCTTTGCAAAAGGAGCATGGTGTATTCACACTCGTGTCATCATCACAACTTGTATGAAAGCGTTCAAATTTAAAAAGTAAACTAGATAGTTCGAAGGGCAGAGAGAAAATAGCTTTGATCCTTAAGGATTTTTACCAGGAGCCATTTGTATGTTCCACTTCACAGAGCCTGCACGTTTATCTGTAGATCGCAAAGCATTTTGTGAACACTAAAGCAGAAAATTGCCGAGAGTGGACCATTAATGTAGGTGCATCTTCCCTGTCCAGTCTATCTCACAGAACTTCCCTGAACTGTAATTCTTGATTCTGTGCTTTTTAGACCTCATCACTGGCAAGCATGGGCTCTTCACTATTGGGGGAGAAGGATCTGAGAACAGAAGAAGCACGTGCAATACTTTCCAACCAGGCGGTTTCTAAGTTCCCTGTTGCCACAGCACCCTAGTATTTACCTGAAGGTGGATGACCAAGAATACTGGCAGAAAATGTGAATTCACATTTGAATTTGAATTTCTGCCTTTCCCCACGTGAAATGGGGAAAGCAAAACTATTCTATCATTAATTTTAGGGTTCAAAGACTCCATTCTTCAAATCTCTGGTGGAATGATAGTGAGGTGTGTGTCAGGAGGAAGGATGTCAAGAAAAGATTATAACCAAAAACGGGTTGCTAGTCTTCATCCTTCACACACAGCCCCCCACTCCCAATAAAACTAAAAACTTAAAACCTGAGTTGGGCTTCCCTAGTAGCTCAGTGGTAAAGAATCCACCTGCCAAAGCAGGAGACACGAGTTCAATTCCTGGACTGGGGAGATCTCACATGCAGGAGAACAACTAAGCCCACAACTACTGAGCCTGTGCTCTAGAGCATGCGAGCTGCAACTACTGAACCCCAAGCGCTCTGAGCTTATGCTCTGCAACAAAAGAAGCCACCACAATGCCCGTGCACCACAACTAGAGAGGAGCTCCCACTCACTGCAGCTAGAGAAAATCCCGAACAGCTATGAAGACCCAGCACGGCCAAAAATCAATCAAATAAATAATTAAAAAAAAATAAATTTCATTATTAGTAGGATGAAAAAGAAAAAACTTGACCCAAGGGGCTTTGAAACTGACTGATCCTCCATCATTTCTTGGAATGAAGAACTAGTCTGGATTGATTCCTTAGTAGAATAGTTATACTGTGTTAATTTCAAATGCAGTTGAGCCTTGACCAATGTGAGGGGTGGGGAAGAGGGTTGAGTGGCTGACCCTCCTTGTAGTTGCAAATCCACCTATAAGGCCCTCCATATCCACAGTTCAGAAACCATGGATTCAACCAACAGCAGATCATGTAGCACTGTAGAATTTACTATAGAAACAAAAATCTGCATGAGTGGGACGGCACTGTTCAAACCCGTGTTGTTCAAGGTCAACTGTATATGAACGATCCAGGACTACTCATGTCAAATGTCTTCGTTAAACTTTTTTTAAGTGAAAAAATATACACAGCATAAAATTTACTACTTTAGCCATTTTTAGGTGTGCAATCAATGGTATTATTATGTTAATTACATTCATGAACAAGTTCATTCATTCATTCATGAACAAGTTCATTCATTCATTCAATAATTTTAATTGAATGAGTGCTATGGAGCAGGCACTGTAGTCTATGAACAAAAACAAAGATTCCCTGGCTTCAGAGGGTTTCTTCATTTTAGCACACAGAGGTAGAGAACGAGCAGAAAACATAAGAGGTAAATAGATTCTGTGGCATTGGCCTGGGATAAGTGCCATGGTTGAATTCCAGGCCACACTGCTCCCAGGTGCTGAAGGCTTCTGTGTCCTTCAAACAGCTCTGAAACCTTTGCTCATCCACCTCTTTCCCCACAAAGCCCTGCCTCCGGTGATTGCTAGTGCTTCTGAAGAGTTCACTGTTTATCCGATTGGGTAATTCATAAAGAAGATGTGTTCATCTGAACCGATCACTTACTAAACAAATATTCAACAAATTCTGAAGACAGTTGGGGCTGTCAATAAAAAAGGTTAGAGGTCTTTGTGACACATAAATATTGTGCTTTTCCCAAGAAAACACTCTTCCCTTTAAGAATGAGAATCAAGGCACCAAATTCAAACAGGAGGACACGCACTCTTTGCCAGTCAAGTCAAGAATTTTTTTAAAAGAGGGGATTGTATAGAAAGAAGCATTTGCATTTTGAAAAGTCTTTCTCCCATAAAGTATTTGCATTTTGAAAAGTCTTTCTCCTCAGTGGGACTTCCCTGGTGGCCCAGTGGTTAGGAATCCACCTGCCAATACGGAGGACATGGGTTCCATCCCTGGTCCGGGAACTAATATCCCACATGCTGAGAGGCAACTAAGCCCGTGTGCCACAACTACTGAGCCCCCATGCTCTAGGGCCTTCTTGCCACAACTACTGAAGTTCACAAAACTGGAGCCCATGCTCTGCAACAAGAGAAGCCACTGCAGTGAGTGAGAAGCCACTGCACACCGCAACCAGAGTGTGGCCACCACTCACTGCGACTAGAGAAAGCCTTCAAGCAGCAGCGAAGATCCAGCACAGCCAAAAGCAACTAAATAAAATTATATAAAGACAAATAAAAAAAAACTTATAGTGGCCAAAGAGGGAAGGATTGGGAATAAAGTGGTTTATTGTGTCCTGTGGTGACAGTGGAAAGGGGATCCTGAAATGCTTGCTTCTCAAATGCAAGGATGATGTCAGATGCTTCCTATCAAATGTTTAGCTTCTCCTCAGGCTTTTCAGAGCTTACTTGGTGGTTCAGATGGAAAAGAAATTGCCTGCAATTCAAGAGACCCAGGTTTGATCCCTGGGTTGGGATGATCCCCTGGAGGAGGAAATGGCAATTCTTGCCTGGAGAATTCCATGAACAGAGCAGCCTGGCGGGCTGCAGTCCATGGAGGTGGCAGAGAGTCAGAACGACTGAGCGATTGACAGGCTTTCAGGTTGTGAGGAATATTTACATACCATAATAAATGTCTATTTTAAAAATATACTGAGAGGGTGGTAACTAGCCTTATCATGGCAATCATTTTGAAATACATAGAAATATCTAGAATAGGAAAATGTATAGAAATACACTATTCTGAGTCCCAGGAACTAACATAGTGTTGTAGGTCAATTATTCTTCAAAAACAACCAACTAGACCAGGAAAAAGAAATTAGATTTGTGTTTAGCAGACGTGGGGTCCTGGGAGTAGAATTTGATGAAGACATTCAAAACGTATAAAGTTACAAATGTAAGATAAATCAGCACTAGGGATATAATGTACAACATGATAAATATAACAATCACTGCTATATGTTATACATGAACGTTATTAAGAGAGTAAATCCTAATCTTTCTCACCACAAGGAAAAAAACATATTTTTCTATTTCTTTAATTTTGACTGTGTGGATCACAATAAACTGTGGAAAATTCTGAAAGAGATGGGAATACCAGACCACCTGACCTGCCTCTTGAGAAACCTATATGCAGGTCAGGAAGCAACAGTTAGAACTGGACATGGAACAACAGACTGGTTCCAAATAGGAAAAGGAGTACGTCAAGGCTGTATATCAACACCCTGCTTATTTAACTTCTATGCAGAGTACATCATGAGAAACGCTGGGCTGGAAGAAGCACAAGCTGGAATCAAGATTGCCAGGAGAAATATCAATAACCTCAGATATGCAGATGACACCACCCTTATGGCAGAAAGTGAAGAAGAACTAAAAAGCCTCTTGATGAAAGTGAAAGAGGAGAGTGAAAAAGTTGGCTTAAAGCTCAACATTCAGAAAACAAAGATCATGGCATCCAGTCCCATCACTTCATGGGAAATAGATGGGGAAACAGTGGAAACAGTGTCAGACTTTATTCTTGGGGGCTCCAAAATCACTGCAGATTGTGATTGCAGCCATGAAATTAAAAGACGCTTACTCCTTGGAAGGAAAGTTATGACCAACCTAGATAGCATATTCAAAAGCAGAGACATTACTTTGCCAACAAAGTTCCGTCTAGTCAAGGCTATGGTTTTTCCAGTGGTCATGTATGGATGTGAGAGTTGGACTGTGAAGAAAGCTGAGCACCGAGGAATTGATGCTTTTCAACTGTGGTGTTGGAGAAGACTCTTGAAAGTCCCTTGGACTGCAAGGAGATCCAACCAGTCCATCCTAAAGGAGATCAGCCCTGGGATTTCTTTGGAAGGAATGATGCTAAAGCTGAAACTCCAGTACTCTGGCCACCTCATGCAAAGAGTTGACTCATTGGAAAAGACTCTGATGCTGGGAGGGATTGGGGGCAGGAGGAGAAGGGGACGACAGAGGATGAGATGGCTGGATGGCATTACCGACTCGATGGACAAGAGCTTGTGTGAATTCCGGGAGTTGGTGATGGACAGGGAGGCCTAGCGTGCTGCAATTCATGGGGTCGCAGAGTCGGACACAACTGAGCAACTGAACTGAACTGAACTGAATTTTGTATCTATGTGAGATGATGCATGTTCTTTGAACTTTCTGTGGTCATCATCTATGGTCACCACAGTCAAATCATTATGCTGTGCACCTTAAATTTAAACAGTGCTGTATGTCAATTGTGTGTGTAGCTTAGTCACTCAGTTCTGTCCAACTCCTTTTGACCCCATGGAATGTAGCCCACCAGACTCCTCTGTCCATGGAATTATCCAAGCAAGAATAATGGAGTAGGTTGCCATTTCCTACTCCAGAGGCTTTTCCCAAGTCAGGAATCGAACCCACGTCTCCTGCATTAGCAGGTGGATTCCTTACTGCTGAGCCACCTGGAAAGCCAATATGTCAATTATAGCTCAATAAAACTGAAGGGACAAAAAGAATGTACAGGGAAGAAAGTAGTAAGTCCATGATTATGAAACTGGACCACACTTTGCCCATGATCAAAATTAAGATGCCAGGGCAAAGGGACACATGTGACTCTGAGGTACTCTGAAAGGATGCAACATTACTAAAATGGTACCTCAACCAGAAATGCATAACCTGGGAAAACATTCAGTTCAGTTCAGTCGCTCAGTCATGTCCGACTATTTGCGACACCATGAATTGCAGCATGCCAGGCCTCCCTGTCCATCACCAACCCCCGGAGTTCACTCAAACTCATGTCCATCGAGTCAGTGATGCCATCCAGCCATCTCATCCTCTGTCGTCCCCTTCTCCTCCTGCCCCTAATCCGTCCCAGCATCAGAGTCTTTTCCAATGAGTCAACTCTTCCTATGAGGTGGCCAAAGTATTGGAGTTTCAGCTTTAGCATCAGTCCTTACAATGAACACCCAGGACTGATCTCCTTTAGGATGGACTGGTTGGATCTCCTCGCAGTCCAAGGGACTCTCAAGAGTCTTCTCCAACACCACAGTTCAAAAGGATCAATTCCTCGGTGCTCAGCCTTCTTTACAGTCCAACTCTCACATCCATACATAACCACAGGAAAAACCATAGCCTTGACTAGACGGACCTTTGCTGGCAAAGTAATGTCTCTGTTTTTGAATATACTGTCTAGGTTGGTCGTAACTTTCCTTCCAAGGAGTAAGCGTCTTTTTATTTCACGGCTGCAATCACCATCTGCAATGATTTTGGAGCCCCCAAGAATAAAGTCTGACACTGTTTCCACTGTTTCCCCATCTATTTCCCATGAAGTGATGGGACCAGATGCCATGATCTTAGTTTTCTGAATGTTGAGCTTAAGCCAACTTTTTCACTCTCCTCTTTCACCTTCATCAAGAGGCTTTTTAGTCCCTCTTCACTTTCTGCCATAAGGGTGGTGTCATCTGCATATCTGAGGTTATTGATATTTCTCCCGGCAATCTTGATTCCAGCTTGTGCTTCTTCCAGCCCAGCGTTTCTCATGGCGTACTCTGCATAGAAGTTAAATAAGCAGGGTGTTGATATACAGCCTTGACGTACTCCTTTTCCTATTTGGAACCAGTCTGTTGTTCCATGTCCAGTTCTAACTGTTGCTTCCTGACCTGCATACAGATTTCTCAAGAGGTAGGTCAGGTGGTCTAGTATTCCCATCTCTTGAAGAATTTTCCACAGAATTTCCCAGGAAATAACTGAACCAATTTCTTTAAAAATGGCAATGAAAGACAAAGGCTGAGGAGCAGTTACAGATCAAAAGAAACTAAAGAGTAGGGTGACCAACCATCCCTGTTTGTCTGGGACTGAGTGGTTTCCCAGGATTCAGCATTTGCAAGGTTAAGATGGGAAAAGTCCAGGCAAACAGGAATGAATTCGTCACCTTCATAAGGAACCATAATAGTTAAATGCTACATGTGCAATGGGTGAACCTGAACTGGAGGGGAAAATGCTATAAAAGACATTATTGGGACAAGTCACAGAATTTGAAATTTTTTGAAAACTGAGATAAAATATAATATAAAATTACCATTTAAACTATTTTTTGGTATATAGTTCAGTGGCATTAAGTATGTTCACAATGCTATACAATCATCCTCACTATCCATTTCCAGAATGTTTTCATCTTCCCAAATAGCAACTCCATATCTACCAAACAGTAGCTGCCCATTTTCCCCTTCTCCCAGCCTCTGGTAACCACCACTCTACTTCCTGTCTCTGTGACTGTGCCTGTTCTAGGTGCCTCATATAAGTGGAATTATACAACATTTTCCCTTTGTGTCTGGCTTATTTCACTTAGCATCATGTTTTCAAGGTTCATGCATGTTGTAGCAAACATTAGAATGTCATTCCTTTCTAAGACTGAATAATATCCCACGGTATGCATGTACCACATTTTGCTTGAACATTCATCTCCTGATGGATATTTCAGTTATTTCTACCTTTTGCCTATTTTGAAAAATGCTACAATGAGCACTGGCGTAGAAAGACACTTTTAAAGCAGTACATCAGTGTAAAATTTCCTGAATGTGCCTGTACTGTGGTTGTAGAAGAAAACATCTTTGTTCTATGGCAATACACACTGAAATATTGAGGCAAAAGAGTATGATATATGCATCCTGTTCTCAAATGCTTCAGAGAAAAAAACGGAGACAAAAGGAAATGTGACGAAATGCTAAAAGTTGATGAATCTAGGTAAAGAGTATGAGTTCTCTCTATTTGTCTTGTAACATTTCTACAACTTAAGAATTTTAAAAATTCATCAAAATAAGGGAGGGGGGATTTTATTTATGATGGCTAGGCCTTATGGAGTAAGATAAGTCTATGAAAAGCCAGCTGTCACAGAGCCTGAAATGTTCTCAGAGGAGTGGAAGGTAGCCTAATTGGGTATCTTGCCCCTGTGAGCAGAAGTTGGCCACAGCTCCCTTTTCTAGGGCTTTGTTATGGTTTCTCAACTACTCTCTGCTTCTTTTTCAACCGCTCCTGTCCTATCAACTAATTTTGGCAACCTGTCCTGTCCTCTCTTCCTCTTGCCTTCAGCTTGCTCATAGCTTCTGTTTCCTCCTGGTTTCCACTTCCTCTTCTCTATGTGTGTGTTGGCTGCCACTGCTGTCTTCCTTTGGTTCCAGGCAGCTGTGATGGGTCATGTTGAATAGAGCATGACAATCTTTGCACAGAAAGAGCTACAGCCAGGACACGTGAGCACATTGCTCTGCCAGTTCAGTCCAGCTTAATACCCCATGCCTGTAATGCTTGGTGTGGTTGGGGGAGTTGGTATTGGGGGTGCAGTGGGGAGAAAAAGCATCTCTCACCCTAGGCACTAATGATTTTTTTTTTTCTTTTTACTGCGTGGCTTGCAGGATCTTAGTTCCCTGACTAGGGACTGAACCCAGGGCCACAGCAGGGAAGGCACTGAGTCCTAACTGCTGGACCTCCAGGGAATTCTCTAGTGATTCATTCTTGATTCATCTTGGAAATGTGTGGGAAAAAATGGAAACTGTATATAAAAGCTCAAGAGAATTGAGGAGATAAGATGTCATTGCAGTTTTGGAGAAAATTATCAGAAAACCCTTCTTCCCTCCCTTCCTCCCACAAAAATTACATGAAAAGCATATTAATAATAGATACTTTGGGGAATCCAAATTGTGTAAGATGTGGTCCCTGCCACAAGAAGTTTACAGTCTAGAACTATGTGTTTTAAACTAAAGTTTGCACCCACGTAGTATGCATTTAACCTGCATTAAAAAAAATCGAATAAGAGGGAAAATTATTAGAGTCCATCACTTTGCAATAGTCAGTACTGTTTAGTGAATTTTTATCTGTGTGTGCATGTGCCCACAGGATTGTGATATTAAATGTATTTCTACTGTGGGCTATTAAAAAACTGTCTGTAAGCCATTGATCTAGTAGAACTTAAACCTAGAGCTTCACTGATCACCCATGTGCTGATTCATATCTCCAGGATAAAACTGAGCTCCAGAAATGGCTATCCAACTGCCAGCTGGACATGTCAAACTCAACCTATTCAGCATTGCCCATATCATCTTCCTTCTCAAACTGTGCCCTTTCCTTACCTTGCGTGTTGTGTGATATCAACATCTACCTGGTAAATCAAATCAGAAGCCCTGGAATTCTCTATGGCATCTCCTTCTCCACTCATTCTTCATGCCCAACTGACCAGTTGGCCTCTTCCTCTCCATCCTCACTGGCAGTCCTTGGCTGGTTTCTTGCCATCCTTTGCTAACAAGTCTTCTTGTCTCCAGTCTTCTTTCATGATTCCCAAGTCTGTGTATTACATTGCTAATCAAATGAACTTCCAAAAGTTCTAATGCGGCATTTTTGTTTCTGGTTGGAAATCCTTGCATGGTTCCCCACTGCTTTCAGTTTAACGTCCAATCATGAGAGCTAGAGTCTTTCTTGATTTGCCCCTGCTGCTTCTTCAGGCTCAGTTGCTGATCCTCAGCCCCCTCTCAGATTCTAGAGATACCAACTAAATCTGGCTCCCAAACAGCTCAGGAGCTGTCATATTTCAATGACTTTTACTCCTGCTTCACATCACTTCCTTTGCTTCTTCGCTTGTGTCTAAATTCTACTGCTCTTTCTGGACACAGCTCTAGGGTCACCTGGTCTTGAGACCTGTTCTGACCACACTCCAAGACTTCCCTAGTATCCTGGGCATGCCGCTGTCCCAGCATTGACCAACCTGCATGGTCACTGCTGTCAGGGTTGTCTTGGTTATGTGCTAGCTGACACCAAGCACTTTGTTTTGTCCATCTCTGTAAGATGGTCTTCTCTATAAAACATGAAACTAACCCAAAGCCTGACATGCTCAGTACTGGCCAAACATGTATTGAAAGAACAAGTGCAGATGAAATTTCTTACTGGCCTACTCCTTGATTGTAAGGATAGTATAGTGATCAGATCAGATCAGATCAGATCAGTCGCTCAGTTGTGTCCGACTCTTTGAGACCCCATGAATTGTAGCACGCCAGGCCTCCCTGTCCATCACCAACTCCCAGAGTTCACTCAGATTCACGTCCATCGAGTCAGTGATGCCATCCAGCCATCTCATCCTCTGTCATCCCCTTCTCCACCTGCCCCCAATCCCTCCCAGCATCAGAGTCTTTTCCAATGAGTCAACTCTTTGCATGAGGTGGCCAAAGTCCTGGAGTTTCAGCTTTAGCATCATTCCTTCCAAAGAAATCCCAGGGCTGATCTCCTTCAGAATGGACTGGTTGGATCTCCTTGCAGTCCAAGGGACTCTCAAGAGTCTTCTCCAACACCACAGTTCAAAAGCATCAATTCTTTGGCGTTCAGCCTTCTTCACAGTCCAATTCTCACATCCATACATGACCACAGGAAAAACCATAGCCTTGACTAGACGAACCTTTGTTGGCAAAGTAATGTCTCTGCTTTTGAATGGTAAATAATTCTTGCAAATACTGTAGCTTTCAAGAGTCATTAGAATCAGAGGATTACTGATTGGCCAGATGTGCTTTATCTAATTTCGATTCTATCATTCCCTTTTCCACTGCCCCCTTCTTTGTCTAGAGCCCATAAAATGAGAATAGGAGAACATTACCATCTGCTTGTGGGAAACATCCAGGAATTTTCCTCCCAACATGTCTCTGTTTTGATTTTTTTTTTTAACAAAAAAGAGGAAATAGAAAGAGAGAAAGGAAGGGTGGGAGGGAGGAAGGAAAGAAAGAAAGAATGGCAAGTGGGCAATGTGGATCAAGTTTATTTTATCTTAGACACTCTTTGTTGTTCTAACTGTCCATCTGTAATGCTTTTTTTACGCCTTAGGGAGGTAGGCCAGGTCCTTTTGGTGCTTACTTTGGATGGGAAACTGCTTGGAAGCAGAGTGACTTTTGAGGAAACATCCAGTCTGGACTGTGTATTGTAAACACCCAAAGCTATCATATGAATTTATTTGTTCCCCACAGATCCGTCTTGATTTTCTCTTTAATCTAAGCACTGGGGATATAGTGATAAAGATGATGTAGCCTTTTTCTGTAGGAAGAAGGGACTTTTTTTTTTCTTTGACCCTATTCTTTTGCTGTTTCAAACTTTTATTTTCTTGGATTTTGCTTAACATGAGTGAAATTTAGCTATTTCTAAGTTATTTAGCAATTTTGTTTCAAAGGGTTCCACCTCTCTGAGACAAGGCAGAGCTCTTTTTTTTAAAGATAAATATCTTTTTAAAGATATTTATTTTTATTTATTTATTTATTTGGCTATACTGGATTTCAGTTGCAGCATGTAGGATCTAGTTTCCCCACCAGGGGTCAAACGCACACCCCCTGCGTTGGGAACAGCTGGACCATCAGGGAAGTTCCCTGCAGAGTTATTCTTAACGCCAAGGTTTCGAGTCCAGAAATGGGAGCTCCAAGAGTCAATATATTCCTTATCCAAAATAAATAGACCGTGGATGCAACATATTCTCTGAGGTGTATCCTTTTAATGTGTAACACGGGTATGATGTTACCTACCGCCTTTACATGTGAGGATTCACTGAGCTAAAATAGGTGAAGCACCAGCAGAGAGATGAGGACCCAGTGATGTAACACCCACTAGATGTGACTCACTCTTCTAGTGCATCAGAAGACAAAGGGGACACCGAGGCTGAACCAGGAAGTAAATGGCACAAACAGGGTGTTTGCACCACCCTTGTGATGCTGTGGTATCCACACGGTAGAGGCACAAGGGAGGGATTTTTTTTTCCTTAACATGCGATAAGTGGTCCAGTTGCAGACTTGTGAATAAAACAAATCCTAAAGCATCCTTTAAAGTGGTCTTTGGTGCTACATAATGTGCCTTTCATATCTTTGAGGGGAGGGGGAAGTCAGGGAACTATAACACGTTTTACGATCTAATTAGTTGCTTGATCTTAATAGAAAACTGCCTGGGCCCCTTGGGTTTTCCTGTACTCATCTAGGTCATTTCCAGCTTTTTCTCACAGTGAATCTGTTCTCCATCTCTGTTACACAACATCTGGAGTGAATATGATTTCTCAAAAGGCCCAAGTATGCATCTTGAGAGCAAAGCTAGCCAGTATTACTTTGAATCATAACAAATAGTGGTTTTAGCTACAGCAACATTACAGAAAGATTTGCTTGAAATTCTGTTGGTCATTAAAAACCTGACATTTTCCCAACGATATTGCCAATATGTTTTCAGAATGGCCCTCATTCCCATGCTTTCACACAAGATCCGATACTTCCTGGTTTCTAGAGCATCAATTAATGACTCCCTGACCACTGAGTAATGTGAGGTACTCTTGGCTTGGCCCGTTCTCAGATTCTGCCATGACCTCTAAGTTTCTGAATGTCTCAAGAGCAAAGAGAAAAAAAAAAAAAAAAAAATTCTTCCTGGGATTTTCACTCAAGCTATGGGAGAAATGTGATTGTTGAGCCCTCTATCTTTTCCTAAGGCTTTGGCTGAATGTTGTGCTGGTGGCAGAACTCCCCTTTCTTCCCAGTTTCAGTTTTACATGATGCCACACCTGTTACTGACACCTTGCCACCTCCTTGGAAGAGGTCATGTTCCCATCAAGTGACTCCTCTCTATGACACATTCAGCTCTGGTCTGACCCCTCCTACTTATTCAACGTCAGTCTCTTTCTGTATTTGCTCTCTGTCTCTATCAGGCTGGTTTCTTATCATTGCCCCACAAATACTGTGGTCATATCTGGGTTTTGCTTGTGCTCTTTCCCACCTGTTAAGCCCTTTCTTCTTTTTATTTCACCTATCCAAATCCCTCTAGCCCGTCAAAGCCCAAACAGAATCTATTTTTTTTTAATGTTCTAACACTCACTATTCTCCTGGTTCCCCAAACTCCTTTATTATTAATAACCAATATCCACTCATCATTCATTCATTCATTCTTACAATAAAGACTTTCTAAGAACCACTATGAGTTATCACCATCCTAGAGCTCAGAATACAGTAAGACAAGGTCTTTATCCACTTAACATTTCTTCTACACTTATTCTAGTGTGGAAGACATACATTAAGACAAGTGAGTAGTATAACTTTATATTGAGACAAGTAGTATGAGAAAAAAAATAAAAAGGCAGGATAATGGCAACCCACTCCAATACTCTTGGTGGGAGAATTCCATGGACAGAGGAGCCTGGCGGGCTACATTCCACGGGGTCATGAAAGTGTCAGGCACGACTTAGCAACCAAATGACAAGGGCTAGAAGGTGATTGCAGGAGTGGAGGCTGTTTTTCATTCAGTGGTCAGGGAAGGCCTCTTTGAAGAGGTGATATTTAAGCAGAGACTTGAATTATGAGAAAGAGTCAGTCATGAGCCAACCAGAGAGAAGAGTGCTCCTGGTAGAGGGAATAGAAAGTGAAGTCCTGGAGACAGAAATGTTGTAGAACAGGAGTCCCCAGCCCCTGGGCCATGGGCCAGTACTGCTTCATGGCCTCTTAGGAACTGGGCTGCACAGCAGGAGGTGAGTAGCAGGCAAGTGAGAGAAGCTTCATGTCTATTTACAGGCGTGCCCCATTGCTTGCATTACCACCTGAGCTCCGCCTCTGGTCAGATTAGTAGCAGCATTAGATTCTCATAGAAGTGTGAACCCTACTGTGAACTGTGCATGCAGGGGATCTAGGTTGAGAGCTCCTTCTGAGACTCCAATGCCTGGTGATCTGATATGGAGCTGAGGCAGTTATGCTATCACTGGGGAGAGGCTGGCACTATCTCCCATCATCCCCAGATGGGGCCATCTAGTTGCAGGAAAACAAGCTCAGGGCTCCCACAGATTCTGCATTATGGTGAGTTGTATAATTATTTCATTATCTATCACAGTGTAATAATAATAGAATAAAGTGCACAATATGTGTAACGTGCTTGAATCATCCTGCAACCATTCCCCCACCCCAGTCTGCAGAAAAATTGTCTTCCATGAAACCGGTCCCTGGTGCCAAAAAGGTTGGAGACTGTTGTTCTAGAAAGACAAGGAATGTTCTAGAACATCAAAAAGGTTAATGTGAGGCAGAGTGAAGCAGAAGATGAGGATGTAGAGGTGAGAAACTGTAGGGCTTTAAGGGAGAGAAGAATCAAGGGTAACTTTTCAATGTTAAGTCTGAGAATGTGGTAGGGAAAGCCTGGGGAGGAAAGGAATAGATTTGTGTAGGCAGGGGAGATGCTGAAGTTAAAAACAAGAGTTCATTTTTAGATATATTAAGTTTGAGATAACTTTAAGCATCCAAGCGTAGATGTTGGGCAGACAGTTGGATGTATACAGGTCTGAAACCCAATGAGAGGTCAGGCTAGATTTATAAAAAGCCAGGGGACTAGACAACATCACCTAGGAAGAGAGTATAGATTGAGAAGAGGCCAGAGCCCTGGGGCCCACCAGCATTTAGAGGTCATGGAGGAGCCAGAAAGGAGACTCAGTTTGTGGTCACTGAACTTTCCCACATATCCAAACACATCTACGGAATTGAGTGGTAAGCTTGTAGTTTCCTGTGTGCTGGACTTGTCATGACAGCCAAGACTGCGAACTTTTTGTGACTGCTCTCCACAAGAGTGAAGGTAAAGATCCAAAGCAATTTATTGGTGCCTACAGTCTTGGCATGGTCCTTGTTTACTGCGTACTTCTTACTGTTCCAAACGTTCTCACAGTGCTGAGTAAACACTACCAGGCTGTTGGGGGAAATATAGCTACTTCCTTTCTCAAGGACTGGATCAGTGAGTTAATTCTCACATGTATTTTACTGGCAATAAACTGATACACAGAGAGATTAACTGATTTATGCACAGCCCACACTGAGTCCATAGCTAGCCTGAGGCCACGCTGCTGTGTTTAGAATGAGTGCTGACTGCCAGCATCACCTGGAGTACTGGCTTTTTTTATTTTTTTTTAATTGCTAACATATATGGGTGGTCTACTCAGTGCTTTAGATAGTAACTCTAAACCCTCACAACAACTCCGTGAATAGGCGACATCATCCCCATTTTACAGGAAATGGGGAAACAGACATGAGAGAATTTCATATGATAAAGTGGCAGATTTGTCTGGTTCCTAATCCATGCTACATGCCTACTGAAACAGAATATCTGGCAATAGGACACAAGAATAGTCTGTATTTAGAAAACTCTCTGGAACATTCTTATATATATAGAAGTTTGAGAATCCAAGGTTCATGGGATCTCAGGTCTGTTCTTTGAAGTTCATGGTCATCTTAATATTTGCTCTATTAAGCCAATTTTAATATGTCAGTATCCATGTTTAAGTAAATTTATTACAGTCTCATAGACTATTCTGAGTAGTATTTTGTTAAACATAGGTAACAGCTTACTGCATAGTTTATCATCATTTCCAAAGAGGTAAAGCACATAATTTTACACTGAACCAGCTTGCGTTGTCTGATACATTGACAATTACTACTTAACAAGCCTCATGCCATGGACACTGACGTAGCTTACTCTCAGCAAGAATAACTCATCTTTTCCCATTGTCTTTATGATTCTACACATTTGCCTACACAGATCCATAAACAATAATGAAACAAATCAATCATATGGCCAGCTCAAGAACATGAATGACTCCATGCTGCAGGCTGAGAGGAGGTGGGAACGGGTTGTGTTTGCACTTCTCAGGCTAGTAAAAAGAAAGCCTTTTGAGGTAGGAGGTGGCCCAGAACCTGAAGAAAAATCAGTCCATGGAGTGCTCTCTGACGACTTTTGCAGATGTTCTCAAGAGCTTATGAGATGAAAGGGAAATGGAGTCATAGAAGAATTAAAAAAAAGAAAAGGAATCTAGTTCTTGGGTGAAAAAAAAAAAAAGAACCACAGTGAATATAGAAGGCCTTACGGTCACAGGTGACAACATCCAGTAAACTCATTTTTGTTGACAGGGAGTTGTATTCTACTGTCACAAGCCTCCACCCAGACTGACCCTCCAGTTTGCATCATCTGTACAGTGAGACTGGTTTCACCAGTTTGCACCTGTTAAACTCTTAGTCATCAGTTAAGTTGTTAAGTCTATTTTCCCAGCAGTTTATCCTAGACACACTTTTTAACCCCACAACAGAAATCAAGTATGGTTACACACCTGATGGATATTGTCAAAGGGGGAAAAATAAAAACAATTTGGAGCTGAAATGAGGCCATTACACTAGGGAGGACTGCAATCTGAGTCTTTCATCTGAAGAGAAACAAAGAAAGAGAAACATAAATGGGCTGGAAGGTGGAGAGGGACAGTAGTGGTGGAGGGGTGGGAATTGGGATGAACTTCTAAGGCTTACATCTTGGGTATGATGGTGTCAGATTTGACCAAAAAAAAATGCATGCAGAGAAGAAAAAAATATATATATAAGATGCTAAAGTAAATCTGAATTTCAGGAAAACAACTGATAACTTTTAGTATAAGTCTGCTTCTTGTAATATGTCTGAGATACTGAAAAATGATTTGCTGTTTATCTGAAATTCACATTTAGCTGAGTGTCCTGTATTTTATCTGGCAACTTTACTTGAGTAGTGCCTTTGAATCTCAGTTTAACAAAAAATCCTTTTAGAAAACAGATGTCTTCAGGAAACTGGGTCATGGATTCAACAATATAACACTTGCTAATTATGCTGCACAGCATGATGAGATGATATATTTATTTAATATAAATAAAATAGCAACTGTAATGACTGAAACCGCTATTTTGATTTGAAAAACCATTCACTTTATTTATCTATTTGGTATGAGTAGGAATAAACTAAAAATGGACAACAGTGGTTCTAAGGCTTATGAACAAGAAAACATCCATCCATTCACTCATGTACTCTTTCTTGCCTTACTTTTCATGTATACAAAGGCTTTCTGGTACATATGTTTTATTAAAGTTTATTTTAATAGAGAGGATTTATGCACGGCTGATTCATTTTGCTGTATAGTAGAAACTAACACAACATTGTAAAGCAACTATACTCTAATAAAAATTAACTTAAAAAGAATAAAGATACACTTAAAAAATTATTTTAGTGATCAAAATCATTATCATAAATGGACTCTTCAACCCAGTTTCTTTTTTTCTCTCTTTTGTTCCTTTATTAAAAAAATAATTTATTCATTTTAATTGTAATACAATTAATTACAATTTAATTGTAAATTACTTTACAATATTGTAGTGGTTTTTGCCATACATAGACATGAATCAGCCATGGGTGTACATGTGTCCCCAATCCTGAAACCCCCTCCCACCCCTCAGGGTTGTCCCAGTGCACCGGCTTTGAGTGCCGTTTCATGCATCAAACTTGGACTGGTCATCTATTTCACATATGGTAATATGAGGAGATACCCCTCGTCCAAGGTAAAGCGCAGCGGCTGCGCTTTGCTGGAGCAGCCGTGAAGAAATATCCCATGTCCAAGGTAAGAGAAACCCAAGTAAGATGGTAGGTGTTGCGAGAGGGCATCAGAGGGCAGACACACTGAAACCATAATCACAGAAAACTAGCCAATCTGATCACACGGACCACAGCCTTCTCTAACTCAATGAAACTAAGCCATGCCATGTGGGGCCACCCAGGACGGGCAGGTCATGGTGGAGAGGTCTGACAGAATGTGGTCCACTGGAGAAGGGAATGGCAAACCACTTCAGTATTCTTGCCTTGAGAACCCCGTGAACAGTATGAAAAGGCAAAATGATAGGATACTGAAAGAGGAACTCCCTGGGTCAGTAGGTGCCCAGTATGCTACTGGAGATCAGTGGAGAAATAACTCCAGAAAGAATGAAGGGATGGAGCCAAAGCAAAAACAATACCCAGTTGTGGATGTGACTGGTGATAGAACCAAGGTCCGATGCTGTAAAGAGCAATAGTGCATAGGAACCTGGAATGTTAGGTCCATGAATTAAGGCAAATTGGAAGTGGTCAAAGGAGATGGCAAGAGTGAACGTTGACATTCTAGGAATCAGCGAACTGAAATGGACTGGAATGGGTGAATTTAACTCAGATAACCATTATATCTACTACTGTGGGCAGGAATCACTTAGAAGAAATGGAGTAGCCATCATGGTCAACAAAAGAGTCTGTAATGGAGTACTTGGATGCAATCTCAAAAATGACAGAATGATCTCTGTTCATTTCCAAGGCAAACCATTCAATATCATGGTAATCCAAGCCTATGCCCCAACCAGTAATGCTGAAGAAGCTGAAGTTGAATGGTTCTATGAAGACCTACAAGACCTTTTAGAACTAACACCCAAAAAAGATGTCCTTTTCATTATAGGGGACTGGAATGCAAAAGTAGGAAGTCAAGAAACACCTGGAGTAACAGGCAGATTTGGCCTTGGAATATGGAATGAAGCAGGGCAAAGGCTAATAGAATTTTGTCAAGAGAATGCACCAGTCATAGCAAACACCCTCTTCCAACAACACAAGAGAAGACTTTACACATGGACATCACCATATGGTCAACACTGAAATCAGATTGATTATATTCTTTGCAGCCAAAAATGGAGAAGCTCTATACAGTCAGCAAAAACAAGACTGGGAGCTGACTGTGGCTCAGATCATGAACTCCTTATTGCCAAATTCAGACTTAAATTGAAGAAAGTAGGGAAAACCACTAGACCATTCAGGTATGACCTAAGTCAAATTCCTTATGATTATACAGTGGAAGTGAGAAATAAATTCATGGGATTAGATCTAATAGACAGAGTGCCTGATGAACTATGGACGGAGGTTCGTGACATTGTACAGGAGACAGGGATCAAGACCATCCCCATGGAAAAGAAATGCAAAAAAGCAAAATGGCTGTCTGAGGAGGCCTTGCAAATAGCTGTGAAAAGAAGGGAAGTGAAAAACAAAGGAGAAAAGCAAAGATACACCCATTTGAATGCAGAGTTCCAAAGAATAGCAAGGAAAGATAAGAAAACCTTCCTCAGTGATCAGTGCAAAGAAATAGAAGAAAACAATAGAATGGGAAAGACTAGAGATCACTCCAAGAAAATTAGAGATACCAAGGGAACATTTCATGCAAAGATGGGCTCGATAAAGGACAGAAATGGTATGGACCTAACAGAAGCAGAAGATATTAAGAAGAGATGGCAAGAATACACAGAAGAACTGTACAAAAAAGATCTTCACGACCCAGATAATCACGATGGTGTGATCACTGACCTAGAGCCAGACATTCTGGAATGTGAAGCCAAGTGGGCCTTAGAAAGCATCACTAAGAACAAAGCTAGTGGAGGTGATGGAATTCCAGTTGAGCTCTTTCAAATCCTGGAAGATGATGCTGTGAAAGTGCTGCACTCAATATGCCAGCAAATTTGGAAAACTCAGCAGTGGCCAGAGGACTGGAAAAGGTCAGTTTTCATTCCAATCCCAAGGAAAGGCAATGCCAAAGAATGCTCAAACTACTGCACAATTGCACTCATCTCACACACTAGTAAAGTAATGTTCAAAATTCCCCAAGCCAGGCTTCAGCAATACCTGAATCATGAACTTCCAGATGTTCAGCTGGTTTTAGAAAAGGCAGAGGCACCAGAGATCAAATTGCCAACATTCACTGGATCATGGAAAAAGAGAGTTCCAGAAAAACATCTATTTCTGCTTTATTGACTATGCCAAAGCCTTTGACTGTGTGGATCACAATAAACTGTGGAAAATTCTGAAAAAGATGGGAATACCAGACCACCTGACCTGCCTCTTGAGAAACCTATATGCAGGTCAGGAAGCAACAGTTAGAACTGGACATGGAACAACAGACTGCCTCCAAATAGGAAAAGGAGTACGTCAAGGCTGTATATTGTCACCTTGCTTATTTAACTTCTATGCAGAGTACATCATGAGAAACGCTGGGCTGGAGGAAGCACAAGCTGGAATCAAGATTGCCGGGAGAAATATCAATAACCTCAGATATGCAGATGACACCACCCCTATGGCGAAAAGTGAAGAGGAACTCAAAAGCCTCTTGATGAAAGTGAAAGAGGAGCGGGAAAAGTTGGCTTAAAGCTCAACATTCAGAAAACGAAGATCATGGCATCTGGTCCCATCACTTCATGGGAAATAGATGGGGAAACAGTGGAAACAGTGTCAGACTTTATGTTTGGGGGCTCCAGAATCACAGCAGATGGTGATTACAGCCATGAAATTAAAAGATGCTTGCTCCTTGGAAGGAAAGTTATGACCAACCTAGATAGCATATTCAAAAGCAGAGATATTACTTTGCCAACAAAGTTCCGTCTAGTCAAGGCTATGGTTTTTCCAGTGGTCATGTATAGATGTGAGAGTTGGACTGTGAAGAAAGCTGAGCACTGAAGAATTGATGCTTTTGAACTGTGGTGTTGGAGAAGACTCCTGAGAGTCCCTTGGACTGCAAGGAGGTCCAACCAGTCCATCCTAAAGGAGATCAGTCCTGGGTGTTCATTGGAAGGACTGATGCTAAAGCTGAAACTCCAGTACTTTGGCCACCTCATGTGAAGAGTTGACTCATTGGAAAAGACCCTGATGCTGGGAGGGATTGGGGGCAGGAGGAGAAGGGGATGACAGAGGATGAGATGGCTGGATGGCATCACCGACTCGATGGACATGAGTCTGAGTGAACTCCGTGTATTGGTGATGGACAAGGAGGCCTGGCGTGCTGTGATTCATGGGGTCTCAAAGAGTCAGACACGACTGAGCAACTGAACTGAACTGAACTGAATATACATGTTTCAATGCTATTTTCTCAAATCATCCCACCCTCGCCTTCTCCCACAGAGTCCAAAAGTCTGTTCTTTACATCTGTGTCTCTTTTGCTGTCTCTCATATAGGGTCACTGTTACCATCTTTCTAAACTCCATATATATGCGATAATATACTGTATTGGTGTTTTTCTTTCTGACTTACTTCGCTCTGTATAATAGGCTCCAGTTTCATCCACCTCATTAGAACTGATTCAAATGTAGTCTCTTTAATAGCTGAGTAATATTCCATTGTATGTATGTACCACAGCTTTCTTATCCATTCATCTGCCAATGGACATGTAGGTTGCTTCCATGTCCTGGCTATTGTAAATGGTACTGCGATGAACATTGGGATACACGTGTCTCTTTCAATTCTGGTTTCCTCGGTGTGTATGCCCAGCAGTGGAATTGCTGGGTCATATGGCAGTTCTATTTCCAGTTTTTTAAGAAATCTCCACACTGTTCTCCATAGTGGCTGTACTAGTTTGCATTGCCACCAACAGTGTGAGAGGGTTTCCTTTTCTCTGCACCCTCTCCAGCATTTACTGTTTGTAGATTTTTTGATAGCAGCCATTCTGACTGGTGTGAGATGGTACCTCATTGTGGTTTTGATTTGCAGTTCTGTGATAATAGGTGATGTTGAGCATCTTTTCATGTGTTTGTTAGCCATCTGTGTGTCGTCTTCAGAGAAATGTCTATTTAGCCTTGGGCCCATAATTCTGCATAGTAGACTTAAAATTTTAAATTTAAAGAAATAATAGACCCCACCAAAGCCAAAACAAAGCCCCAAAGAAAGTGTCGACTTGCCACCACCACTTACCACAATCTGTCCAATTCCAATTTGTCCCTGAGGGCAATAATTTAGCACATACAGAGGCTGAAACAATATAGGCTTAGAGTTGGGTGCTGAGATTGTGTTGGGAGAGAAAATGGGAGAAATAGCATGAAGAAGAAATAAAGTCCAAGTAAAAGAAGTGCAGAGTTTCCCAGGTGGCTCAGCAGTAAACAATCTGCTTGCCAATGCAGGAGACACAGGTTCAACCCCTGCGTTGGGAGGACCCCTTGGAGTAGGAAATGGCAACCCACTCCAGAATTCTTGCCTGGAGAAATCCATGAACAAAGGAGCCTGGCAGGCTATAGTCCATGGGGCCGCAAAGAGTCAGAGATGACTGAGCACGTGCGTGCACACACACATACACACACACAAACGAAGTGCCAATGTGCCATATTCTGGCTGAGAGATGGTAAGGCAAGGATGAGGGAAAGATAAAGGGAGGAGGTCTGACCTGAGGTTGTTGGGAAAGTGAAAGGATGGCAGAGAGGAGTGAGCAAGTGTGAAGGCTTTTACATTGACCAATATTTGAGAGACTGTCAGATGAAAGGAAATTTATTTTGTCTAGCTCTAGAAAATGAAACCAAGGTCAATAAACAGACTAGCAGGAAAACAGATTTTTACACCATTTAGACAAGAGCTTTCTAAGCTTTAGAGCTATCTGCTGATACAATGGGTCATCCCAGGAGATGTGTGAAGCAGAGGCTGGCTGAGTGGTGGGCAGGCCTGGGATGGTGATGATTCCTGTCTTGAATGAGGAGTAGATTAGATAGATGCTCTCCAAGTCCCCTTCCCGCCTGGAATGTATGTTTCAACACACCAGGACCTTGTGTCTTCTATCAATTGCTATATCCTTAGTGCCCGCTTACATACAGTAAGGTCTCAGTAAATCCGCATGGTCACAGGGGAAGTGCTTTCTGGAGAAGGTGGCGCTACTTTACACCATGGGCTTGATATGAGAGGGAAAGGGAAATTAGCTCAAATTAAATCAACACAGTGAACATCAACATTTGGAGGAGGATGGCTCTAGGGCTCTATTTTGTGTGAGCTACAAATACATGGGTTTCCTGGATGGCTCAGTGGTAAAGAATTCACCTGCAAAGCAGGAGACTTGAGTTCGATCCCTGGACTGGGAAGGTCCCTTGGAGTAGAAAATGGCAACCCACTCCAGTATTATTTCCTGAAAAATCCCCTGGACAGAAGAGCCAGGCAGGCTACAATCCAAAGGGTAGCAAAGAATAGGACATGACTGAGCACACACAATTACAAAGTCCATGTTTCCCTATCCATACCAGCCTGGAGAGGAAAAAGAAAAAAATAAAAACAAATACAACATTTCTTTGGTTCTTTCATTCTCTGCTTGCAGTATTTCTATTCTCTTCAAATTTCTTGCCAACTGGTTCTAGGAGCTTCCAGGGGATAGTGCTCCTGCCTTCTGAACATGTGACCATAAAAGGGTATTTGATTTTACTTTTCTGTCCTCTGGCTTACTATTTTCTCTCCTGCTTTGTCATACGGTGGTGATATCTCTACATTTCTATCAGCTCCAATACGCCATAGCTTCCATATACACCACTAAGGCATCAAGGTTGCCTGGACACCTGCCAAATATGCTCTTCCCACTACTGCCAGTGACGCTGCATACAAAGTACACATGTTGGTATACTTATGGATGATTCACCTTGTTGTATGGCAGAAACCAACACGATATTGTAAAACAAATATCCTCCAATTAAAAAAAAAGTATACATGTTGGGAGAGTGAACAAAAATCGTAATGGAGAGGACACAGAGTCAGTCAGCAGCAGCAAGAGCAGGTGACGCCAACCAGAGAGTCACTGAGCCACCACCACGTAAAGTTCCAATGGAGGAGGACAACCAGGAGAGCAGCTGCATTGCATGAAAGAACATGACCCTGGAGCCAGAGCAGGTGGGATGCCATTCTTCACCACTCTATGCCTCAGTCTCCCCCTGTAAGGAGCAGGGACCACGATAGTGCCTTTAATAAGACTGTTGTGAAGACTAAGCGAGCACAGGCAGAGCTCAGAGCTGTGTCTGCCCAAGAAAGCTGTCTACGAGACCCTTTATGAACAGTGCTGTCAGGATGCTCTGAAAATGTCCAGTTCCCCTCGGGTGCCACTCTTCCTGCTTTCCTCACTGGCACTGTTGCCTTATCAGGCCTCCTTACCTGTCTGCTGAGAAACCTGTATGCAGGTCAAGAAGCAACAATTAGAACCAGACATGGAACAGACTGATTTAATTGGGAAAGGAGTATGTCAAGGCTGTTTATTGTCACCCTGCTTATTTAACTTACATGCAGAGTACATCATGCAAAATCCTGGGCTGGTTGAATCACAAGCTGGAATCAAGACTGCAGGGAGAAATATCAACTTCATATATGCAGGTAATACCAGTCTAATGGCAGAATGTGAAGAAGAACTAAAGAGCCCCTTGTGAGGGTGAAAGAGGAGAGTGAAATAGCTGGCTTAAAACTCAACATTCAAAAAACTAAGATCATGGCATCTGGTCCAACAGTTCAAGGCAAATAGTGAAAAAGTGGAAACTGTGACAGATTTTATTTTCTCGGGCTCCAAAATCACTGTGGATGGTGACTGCAGCCATGAAATTAAAGGACACTTGCTCTTGGAAGAAAAGCTATGACATACCTAGACAGTGTATTAAAAAGCAGAGACATCACTTTGCTGACAAAAGTCTATACAGTCAAAGCTATGGGTTTTCCAGTAGTCATGTACAGATGTGAGATTTGGACCGTAAAGAGAAGACTGAGCACTGAAGAATTGATGCTTTTGAACTATGGTGTTGGAGAAGACTCTTGAGAGTCCCTTGAACTGCAAGGAGATCAAACCAATTAATCCTAAAGGGAATAAGCCCTGAATATTCATTGGAAAGACCGATGTTGAAGCTCCAATACTTTGGCCACCTGATGCGAAGAGCCAATTTATTAGAAAAGACCCTGATGCTGGGTAAGATTGAAGGCAAAGGAGAAGGGGGCAACAGGATGAGATGGTTCGATAGCATCACCCACTTAATGGACATGAATTTGAGCAAACTCTGGAAGACAGTGAAGGACAGGGAAGCCTGGCCTGCTGCAGTCCTTGGGGTCACAAAGAGTTGGACACAGCTTAGTGTCGAACAACAAGTGTATCCTTACAATAAAATTTGAAGTGTTGAACCTCTGGTAGTCCAGTGGCTAAGGCTCTGAGCTCCCAGTGCAGGGGGCTGGGGTTCTTTCCCTGGTGAGGGAACTAGATTCCACATGCTGCAACTAAGAGTTTTCATAGCATGCTGCGATGAAGACTGAAGATCCCACGAGTCACAGCTAAGTTTGGGTACAGCCAAATAAATAAAAATTAAAAAATATATAAATAAACTTTGAACAGAGTGGGTTTCTGCTCCTTGGAACAGGAGCCTGATTATGACTGTAGATTTGAATCCTTGGGTGAATATAATAAATCAGATTCTCAAGTTAGAATTTTCACCACTATTGTTTGAGAAGCAGTAGAGAATAAAATCAACAGGTAGTGAGCACCAACAGTTATCAAATACAGCTTTCACAGAGCTATCTTTGTCTTGGGGAAGCAAAGCAAACATTCACTAAATGATGATGAAATTTGAATATTTGTTCACATCTTCAGCAGAAGTGATGACACTCATCCTAAATGTGTAGACTGTGGAATCTAACTGCTTTCTGGTCTTGGTGTTACAGATTGTTCAGCCACTAGCAACAGATTCTTTTCTAAACTTTATAAGAAATTTAAACAAAATTTTTCTTTACCCTGAGTGGATTCTACATTTCGGTCAAACTAGCCTTTTGCTTGACCTCAAAGTGGGCCTCAAAGAGTAGCCTTTATTTTCAAATGTTCTAGGATGGAATAACTTTTCATTATTACATTTTAAACATATTTCAAAAGTATCTAGAGCATATAAAGGGAGAAATATTTGCTAGCCAATGGAAATTTAAACCTAGTATTCAAGAGAAAGCTTGGGGCTACAGATACAGAGACTTGCAGTTTATAGGTCATAATTAAAGCTCTAGGATAATTAAAGTGAGTGGAAAGGGGGCTCGTATAAAATGAAGAGTGAAAAAGACAAAAGACTACTTAGGAACTTTTTCTAAAAATCCATTGCCATCAGCTTTGCATGTGGAGCCTGTTGCTCCTATGCCCAACTTGGACCCAGTAAACCTCAGCGACCGAGGTGAGGGAAGTCAGTCCCTTTCAACCTCCTTCACCCAGTTCACCTACTCTCAACACCACAACCACCAATCTGTTCTCTGAATTTTTAAAAAGCATTTGTTTACTCTATTTATCTACTTATTTGGCTGCACTGTGTCTTAGTTGTGGCACACAGGATCTTTAGTTGCAGTTTGTTGTTGTCCTTTAGTCGCTCAGTCGTGTCCAACTGTTTGTGACCCCATGGACTGCAGTCCGCCAGCCTCCTCTGCCCATGCAATCTCCAGGCAAGAATACCGGAGTGGGTAGTCTATCCTTTCTCCAGGACATCTTCTCGACCCAGGGGTCGAGCCCGGTCTCCTGCATTGCAGGTGGATTCTTTACTGCTGAGATACCCGGGAAACCCCCTTTTAGTTGCGGCATGTGGGATCTGGTTGCCTAAACAGGCATCGAACCTGGGTCACCAGCATTGGGACCGTGGGTCTTAGTCACTGGATCACCAAGGAAATCCTTGTTCTTTGAATCTTTAAGTTCGGGTTTTGTTTATTTGTTCAGTTTGTTTATTTGTTCACATATCAGTGAGATTATATGATTTGCCTTTGTCTGTCTGACTTATTTACTTAGTTTCATGCCTCAAGGTCTATCCTATGTCCTCAAGGTTTATCCCATGCTAACAAAACTTTGAGCCCCATAGAACTGAGAGGGTATATTTGTATCAGCCACAGACAAGGGTGCCAAAAAAGAGGCATAACAAATTGCCTCCTGGCTGGTGGTTGTAAATAAGTGTCCATACGGATTCTTTCCTGGATTTCTTGGTAGTGGCTTTTTCCTTGGCTTGGCTACTGTCGTGCATTGGAGCCAGAGAATCAGATGGTATGTAAAGTAAAAGGACATGGCTCACTTAAAGCACAAGTGGAAAATTGTCTCTAAGGCAGCCTCAACCAGGCTTCCATTTTACCAGGCTTGGGGCACCCCCTCCATGTCCCAAGGGTTGATGAAGCCGCATCAACGCAGGCCAGAACCTATGCTCTGTGAGAGACTGGGGGTACTAGCAAGCCACAGGCCTTTG
Organism: Bos mutus; assembly: GCF_027580195.1. Classification (NCBI taxonomy): domain Eukaryota; kingdom Metazoa; phylum Chordata; class Mammalia; order Artiodactyla; family Bovidae; genus Bos; species Bos mutus. The sequence goes on from NC_091632.1 coordinate 26,041,311, forward strand.
ATTCCAACATTGCCTTTCCAGAAATTGGGGAAGGGGTCATACCGGATCTCAGAGCCGACTAGAAGTAACAGAGAGCAGCTGTAGGTGTGTAGGCACTGAGGGTGCTGGTGGGGCACACCTGGGGAGTTTGTGTGACGGGGGAACCCCTGGGTCATCTGACAGAATCATGCTCGTGCCCATGAACTGCAGCTGGCCTTGCACATACCACCAGGCGAGAGTTGAGTCAAACCAGTCCTGATGACATCGCTGAAACCACTTGTGAGGGTGCTCCGCAGTCAATCCTGTAAGATACTTCGATGTTTTAAAAAAATTTAATTAATTCATCAAACTATTTGGCTGCCTCGAGTCTTAGCTGCGTCCTGCAGAATCTTTCTTTGTGGCACGTGGGCTCTCTAGTTGTGGCATGTGGCATCTTAGTTCCCTGACCAGGGATGGAACCTGTGTCCCCCTGTGTTGCAAAATGGATTATCAACCACTGGACACGCAGAGGAGTTCCAAGATACTTTGATTTTTTTTTTTTAAATTCGTGGCTATTTTGTGAGAAACTCCATCTATAATATATAGTATTTTTAATTAAGTAGTGCCATCTTTCTCTCAGGATGAATCTAAAAGGGTGACTTTTACAGAACTTGATGCTGCTGAGAAGTGACGAATTGCCAACATGCAGGCGTGAGTGTGGGCTTCTTGTTATGGTGCATGTTTCTTTAGGAAGGTGACTTTGTGGGGTGGCTGTGAAGGTCCTAGGATTGCTATAAACAGAGGGGGCCATTCTGGAATAAACATATAACTTTATGTTTATAACTTGATCCCGCATTGAACAATTGGGGCTATTAAATCCAACCATACATCACTGAGATAGAATTAGGTTACATAACACAAATGTATTTAAACCCAGCCAGAGATTACTGGGACAGAATGCATGTGTTCTTCCCCATTACCTCCCTAAAAGCAGCAAATGTAAGTCTTAACTGGAGTATAACTTACAATTTCCTTTGGGAGGGAGGGGGAAGTAGGCCTAGGCAACTTTAATATAACATTTATAATAACTATTTTATATACTGCAGAATTTAGCATCTTAAAATTGCTTTGCCTTCACAGAGAAAAGTACCAAAAAGAGATGATGAAGCATGGCCAGGGCGGGGCAGGGGCGGGGAGAGGGGGCGGAGTGGGGGGCAGGAGTGTGCTTGTTAATGTGTTAATCATAAATGTTTATGCTCATTTTTCCTTGTTATATGTGCTCATTGGAAATATTTCTAAGATCATAGAAATTCCCAGCTTCTATAGACTAGCGGGGTTAGCAGCTTAAATATTCTTGAAATTTTACATACACAATCATATGGATGATGAAGAAACTACTTTCCATAAAAGGGCAGGGAACATACAAAGCCCTGGGAAAACACATTCCCTGTGGGAGGAATGAGATAAACGCTGGTAATGGGCTGTATTAACCATTCTCAGAGACAAAATGCAAACAGTCAAAGGCAGCAGTGAGTTGGGCGTGACTGCCGTGGGTAGCTAGACTTCATCCTTGCATGCAAACCAGAAGCCAAGAGATTTACCGAGCTCCCCGACGCAGGCGCATCTGTCCCTTCCTTAAATCCGATTTTCTTGCCATCTGTTCCTTTACTCCAGCCTTGGCTGTAAACATAGTTTATGCACAGGGATGCATTGTGTTGCCAGGCAGCTCTCCTTGCTCTTCTAAAACAAATCAGTTCTGAACTGAAAGACTGTGGGTCTCCCTATTATCCCTTTTCTCTAACAATATAAATTGTGAGAGTGTTGAGAGTAAGTTTAGAAATGACATTTTTAACTTCGTTTGGTACATGTGATGCAGTATAACTATCTGCCTCTGTAAGGAAACAACATTTAACGCATCGGGATGATTTAGATTGTGGAAAAGGATTTCCCCTGCTGTGCAGAACAGTAAGGACATTGTTGGGGACAGTCACTACCACCGCAGTAAACGGATCAAGGAGAAACTGACATAGCAGCCGCAGCAGCAGAGAACTCACTGCCTCCAAGGTTACAATTTGTCATGGGGGTGGGGGAAGGAGAGGCGTGAGATGAAGATGACTTAAAGATGTGTATCCTAGGATGTGAGGTTATGTCTCTGAGAATGTACTAGAAGAACCATCTGGCAGCTGTGGAGAGAGATCACCTGACCTCTGGTCTCCAGCTCTGGTTTTTTACAGCTATATCGTATTTATAATGCACTCTTCCTGGGAGAAGCTTGGAGCAAGCTACACATCTTTGAATGGATTCAGTTAATCCTTTTACTGAGTATTACTCATTAGTGAGTAATGAGAGCAGCAGAGAGGAGCAAACAGGAAAAAAAAAAAAAAAAGGTTCCACATTGAAAGTGGTCACTGCCATGGCAAAGAAGAAAATAACATTCACTCTGCTAAGCAACACCCAGAAAAGTAAACCTTGCAATTCTTCTCCACTGAGTCTCAGTCTAGGCAGTGGCAGAAGTGGTCAGAATTCACTTAAAGACGGTTCATTCTGATTTTGCAAGTCATTGTTGATTATAAGTCACCCCGCGGCAGGAAGAGATTTGCCTGCTCTGGGGCCCACAGTTAGGGGGCAAACTTCAGGCTAGTGTGGCTGGGGGACTGGTGACATACAGGCTTGTTGCTGTTGTTCGGTCGCTGAGTTGTGTCCTACTCTTTTGGACTGTAGCCGGCCAAACTCCTCTGTCCATGGGATTTCCCAGGCAAGAATACTGGCGTGGGTTGCTGTTTCCTTCTCCAGGGGATTTTCCCGGGTCAGGGATTGAACCCATGTCTCCTGCATTGGCAGACTGATTCTTACCACTGAACCACCGGGGCAGCTCGATGCATGGGGAGGACTGCCCAATTAAGTAAATGCATTGAGAATTACTTGCTGTCCGAAGGGAATTACAAATTTGGAAAAGGGAAAGGCTAGAATAAATACTGTGGTGCTAAATTGGGAGTGGAGGAATCAAGGTGAACTCATAACTTTTAGGAAGACATGGATATGGAGTTAGGTATAAGTGAATATAGATGTTTATGTGTGTGTATTCACATATCATGCATGTACACACGTACACATATGTAGACAGAGATATACTTATATTTCCTAGTTCTATCTGCTGAGAGGGCCAGAAGCAAAGATATCCCAGAAGGAATAAGCTTAGCTCGCTTGCAGAATCTGGCTTCTACATGCTATTCTTCATTTAATGGACCTGGGTTTCTTGGAGAAACAGCTGATTTGAGGGCTGGGGTAGGGGAAATAAAAGGTGAGACAGGAACATCTCGTTCTACAAACTAAGGCGATGCTCAAAAAATGATGAGGACATAACAAAAGGGCACAAGGCTTGCCTTCAATGAGCTCCCACTGATCAAGTCTGGCGCGATTTGAGTATCCTAGTAAATGACAGTTACTGATCTTACCCACCTGAATAAAATAGGAATCCATGAATCTACAATGATAAAAATTAAAGGGATAAATGGAGGAGAAAGAAAGTCCTATCTTACCGTAGAAGTTTAAAGACATTTTCTTCACAAAACACTTCGGAATGACTCAGCAGAGAATCCTATAAAACATCAACTCCACCAAATGTAACAAGAAAAATTAGTAATGGGACAAATTAACATCATGTGCCTCCTGATATGATACAATAAGAAGAGCAAGGCATTACTTCTGAGAGATTCTTGCTGCAAATGCATAAATCACAAGGAAATACCAGACAAACCCAAACTGCAGGATATTCTGTAAAATAACAATGTGCCTCAAGAAATGTCATGAAAAGAAGGAAAAATGGAGGCATTTTTCCAAAATGAAGGAAATTAAAGAGAAACGATAACTATAAAAGACCTAGACCTATCACCATGTCAGCATGTGAAATTTTTTTTTTAAATTGAAGTCTAGTTGATGTATCATGCTGTGTTAGTTTCAGCTGTACAGCAAGGTGGTTCAGTTTTTCTTTCTTTCTTTTTTCAGATTCTTTTCCCTGGTAGGTATATGCAAAATATTGAGTATAGGTCCCTGTGATATATAGTAGGTCCTTGTTGGTTATCTATTTTAGATATATTAGTGTGTATATGTTAATCCCAAAGTCCTAATTTATCCCCCCCCCACCGACTTTTCCCCTTTAATAACCATAAAATTGTTTTCTGTGTCACAACAGATGAAATTTGAATGGAATCTCTAAATTAGACGGTAATGTTGGGTCGATGTTAATTTTCTGATCTTGATGGTTATGTTGTGTGAGAGCATGTGTCTGTTTACAGGAAATACATAAATACACATTGAAGGATCAAGACATAAGGGGCATGATATGTCTGCAACTTTTTTCTCAGATGGTTTAGGAAAAAACTTTAATGTATGTGTGTATAAAGAATAAGGCAGATGTGGCAAAATGGTAACAATAGGTAAACTGAGTGAAAGGTAGAGGGGAGTTTCAAGAGCTACTTGTACTACTTTTCTATGAATTTTAAATTTCAAAATAAAAATATAAAAATAGAAAAAAAAAGCCTACTGTAAGTCACTATGTACATAGACCATAGTGAACCAAAGTAAGCAGGTCAATTCGAATGTAGTAACAATGGAACTTCCTTGGCGGTCCAGTGGTTAATTAAGACTCCAAGCTTCCAGAGCAATGGGCAAGGATTCGATTCCCTGGTTGGGAAACTAAGATCTCACACACTGTAAGGCATGGTCAAAAAATAAAATAATGTTTAAACAAAAGGAGTGTGCTCCCTAAATCTATGGTGAAAGCCTAAAGTAAATAAAGTGAAAGTGAAAGTCACTCAGTCCTGTCCAACTCTTTGCAACCTATGGACTACACAGTCCACAGAATTCTCCAGCCCAGAATACTGGAGTGGGTAGCCATTCCTTTCTCCAGGGAGCACTAAAAAAACAAAAAAAACAAATGGAATAACAATGAAGCTTAATGCAGGACACCCCCTTACTGAGTCCCTTCCCTCAGGTTGCTCATCAAGGGGGTAAACGGTACCCTGATGGGGTGGGAGTGCAAGATAAATAGCACAAAGAGTCAGCTGCTACAGCAATTCAAAGGAGCCCGAAGACTTCCCAGAGTTTTTGGAATGAAGAACCCAAGACGGGATTGAGGTAGGAGACCGGGCTCTTGCTTAGCATATAGTCACAGGATTTAGGCAATTCTGAGAACTCTGTTTTCTTTATCATCATGCAGGCTGGTCTGTTTTTCACCTCCACACTCTTGTACCTATTGCTGCTCCTTCCTGGAAGGTGGGCAGCTTATGAGCTGGGAGGATCCACTGCATCCATTTTTCCAGATTATCTCCTACCTATTCCTTTGCTTTGTTTGGCTGACTTGCCCCATTCCAGATTGAAAAGTCCTTTTCTCTGTTGCACCTCTATCGTTCTTAGTACATGTATCATTGCACATGTTCCTCTTCATGGTGCTTGTCAATTTGTGTATCCATCTCCCCCAGCCTGAGTCTCCTTGATGGCATTGCATCTTTGTAGCTCTAATGTCTAACCATGCTGGGGGCTCAGGAGTTGCTAAAATAATCAAATTAACCTGAGACTTCTCAAAAGTGTGTTTCTTCTTCTTTCCATTTTTACTCGTAGGCTAATTAAAGTTTTTCTTTATTCAGTGTAAACATGCATAGGCTTTTCAATTTCAAGTAGTGTGAATCCAGAGGGAAAATATTTTCTTTTCTGGGGCTTAGTGGTAAAAAAAGACTGCCTGCCAATGCAGGAGCCACGGGTTCAATCCCTGGGTTGGGAAGATTGCCTGGAGAAGGAAATGGCAACCCATTCCAGTATTCTTGCCTGGGAAATCCCATGGACAGAGGAGCCTGGTGGGCTACAGTCCATGAGGTCTCGAAAGAGTCGGACACAACTTAGTGACTAAACAACAACAACAGTTTTCTTATCTACCCTGAGACTATTGGAGAAGGTGGAGAGAGAACCACCAACATGTTAGTAACAGCAACAAGATCTGCCACACCAATGGTTAAATTCTTGATTCATGATTCAGTGACTAACCCACGTAGAAATATGTGAACTACTTCTTAGGGTTATGTTAGGGGAGGCACCATAATGACCACAGCTGACTCTAAGAGCCAGCCAAAATTATGTTAACCACTGATGCTTGCAAGCTTCTCACATCAAAGCAGAGTATTATATAAGCTGCTATCTGCGGAAGGCCAGCAGAGCTTCTTGCCACAGTATTATTATAATAATAATTAGCAACCCTATAAGCATTCTTCATCCAGGCACCATAAGCACCCCACAAATGTCACAAATTCTGTGTACCCAGGCATTGCTTGCCCCACAATGGAATGAGGCAGCATCAGGGAACAGAAGGCAGCTGCTTCCTACATATATCACTGAGGCTCCAGTTGCAAAGCTGAACTCCTCCTCCCCTTCTCCATGGTAATTGTGGTCTGAGATTTGAAAGCATATCTTTTGTGAGTCGATTTCTGTTCCACCTCTTACGCTATACCATGTCCGAGATTGCTGTCTTCTTAGGAGCAGTAAATCATCAATCTGCTGCTGAATGCTGAGGGGCTTCTGACTGGAGAAATTCTCTCCTTGCCATAGTTAATGCGGAAGAGCTAAAGTGTTCCTTTGTCTGCTGTCTTTACCGGTTTTAAACATTTGTTTGCACCAAGTGCTGTTTCACCCTTGAGGGAGCAGCTTCCTCACCTCATGGGCAAGCTGGCAGCTGTTGGAAGAGTTTTCAACACCAGATTATTTTAAGGCATCTGTAAAGTGGGTGAAAACTAACTCCAGTGCAAAGTGGTTAAAAAAAAAAACACGTAAACTTTTAGAAATAAATCAGAATAACATCCACGCCTCACAGAACAGCTGGCTCCTCAAGCACCTAGAAGTTTACTTGGTGCCTGGCGGTGTTTGCAAGATTCTATCCTGACAACCGGGTCACGGGCTTTGCTTAACAAAGAATAATATGAATCTCCTGTTTTCACATGCTGTTCAGCAGGGTGACATCTGACCAGAAAGACTGTGGTAATTGCAGTTTCTGGTTTCAGCAATTTCACATTGAAGTGGTAAAGCAAAAAAAAAAAAACAAACAACTCATTGGCATATTATAAAATTTTTAAATGTGTACTTAGTACTAAATATCAGCTTGATCTTAAAGTTTGTTGATATGGCCTTAAAGCAAATTAAAAAACCAAACAGTTTCATTCTTACACATAACAGCACAGCACATTTCTCGGTCTTATAATATCATATACCAGCATGGCTTAATATGATTGAGCCAAATTATATGGACAAGCTTACAAACCATTGTTACTATATTTGCAGCCCAATCAGCCCAACCTCACATAGGAGGAGGGCAGAGCTATTACCCTTGTTTACAGAGGAGGAAATGAAGGCCCAGAGAAGATGCATGGCTGCCAGACTTAGAACACGGTTCTCATGGTCCTAAATTTAGCCCATCAAGTCATGACATCTTTCCTGGTTGGGGATTACGGTTTTAAAAATGATTGCTCATGTGGCGATTCATTATTATAAATAATCTAATAATTCATGATGAAGGAACTAGAAAACCAGGGCTAGCAACAAGTGTGTGACAGCTTGAATTTTCACCAGCTGTATTCATTGGCTCCCAGCCCAGATGCCATCTGACCTTCAAGCTAGCCAAGCACGTGGATATTTCTTATCAGCACTCAGAACCAAAAACTCACTGTGATATTTTAGAGAGCCAGAATTTTGTTAGGGAGGAGAGAGGGTGAAGACAATAAAGATGCCGTCTATTTTGAGATGGACTTGTTATTTCTTCTTGGTTATGGCTCTGCGGGTGGGAACCATCAGTGCTGTTTCTCAAGTATATTTGAGCCCTTACTTATAGGTCTAACCCTGCATATAGATTCTGTAGAGAAGAAGAAAAGGTTAAGGTACAATTTTAGGCTCAGTGGTTTTCTGTGTAGTTGTGGAGAGCAGGAGCACATAAGATGATGTCCGAGCAACACTGGCAATTTTTGGCCCATTGATCAAATTCAGTTTGCCTCCTGTTTTTGTACAGTGTGAGCTAGGCATGGTTTTCACAATTTTAAATGGTGGGGAAAAAATTAAAATAAGAATACTATTTTGTGACATATGAAAATTATGTGAAATTAAAAATTCCATATCCATAAATCAGATTTTATTGGCACACAGCCACACTCACTCACTTACGTCTTATCCGTGACTGCTTTTGCATCACAGAGGGCAGAAGAGCTGAGTTGTTGTGACAGAGACCATATGGGCCACAAGGCCTAAAATAGTTATGAATACTGTCTGGTCCTTCACAGAAAATAGCTTGCTGACCTCATGGTTGATACTACTCTAATGGTTCTAGTGGGGTGATTTATAATCAGTTTAAGAACCAGAATGGCACCCCACTCCAGTACTCTTGTCTGGAAAATCCCATGGACAGAGGAGCCTGGAAGGCTGCAGTCCATGGGGTTGCTTAGGGTTGGACACGACTGAGCGGCTTCACTTTCCCTTTTCACTTTCATGCATTGGAGAAGGAAATGGCAACCCACTCCAGTGTTCTTGCCTAGAGAATCCCAGGGACGGGGGATCCTGGTGGGCTGCTGTCTATGGGGTCGCACAGAGTCGGACACGACTGAAGTGACTTAGTAGTAGTAGTAAGAACCAGAGGCCTTCTACGAACAGTGGGAGCATTTGAGGTGGAAATAAAGCTTTGACAAGAAAGTGCTTCCAAGTAGAGCTTGAGAATCAAGATATTGAGCCTTGTGGCTGAGGGAAAGGCCAGTCACATATGGGTGTCCACTCGGCTCTCCACTGACAGCTATATAACCTTAGTACATTCTTTAACTTCTCTAGCTCAGTTTCCTCAGGATTTAAACTGAAGTCCTGATACCCACGCCTCAGGACTATTGTAAAGCCCATAGTAAGATACCATACACAAAGTTAGCATATTGCCTGGTACAGAGCTGTTGTCTTGTAAACATTAGCTGTTAAGAGTAGTGATTGCCATTAATTCTCACACTTGACCATCTATTAATAAAATAAGGCAACATTTCAACTAAAAATTAAGCCCTTCAGAGGTTATTAGCGAACAAGCTGTTAAAATCTTAGACATGAATTTGAGCAATTGAATCTTGTGAAGTTGTCCTAAAAGAATTATAGCATGGGAATATATTCCCTTCCCAATATGTTCTATGAAGATAAGTTTAATAAGCCAGATAGTTCTATTTTGCCAGTGTATCCAGATTGGAAACTCTCTACGAGAATCTAGTGAAAGCTACCAACCCCACTCCTTGATAAACGCACACTGCACATGTAGACATGTTATGCATACAATCTTAGGGCTTAATGGATCCTTTGAAGCCCAGCTCTGGTTTCTAGGTTAAGAACTCATGCTCTAGTTGCTCACTCATACTTAGCAAACCCACAAGATATTGATATATGAACCAGAATGCTAAATTATTAATTCATGAAGAAGAAATAATGTCAAGTAGACTAAAATCCTTGCATTGGCCAATCAGCTCATTATCTTGCTATACAAAAGCTACATGAAAAGCCAAAGTACAATTAAAACTGAGAATGGAATCATAGCATAGGGAATTAGAGAATGGTCTTAATAGCTCTTGTCGCCAGACTATCATAGTCTGATGCATCCGTTTCCGTTGTAGAAGTACCCCTGCCAAGGATGCTGGAACAGTCAGTCCAGACCCTCTCCTGTTGACAGTTCCTGATGTTTGTACTCTCTGCTTTGAGACACAGTAAAGGCTAACCTCCTTCTGTGATCACTCTTGCTAAATAAAGGTATAGCACAAGCAGTTAGACCCCCAACATGCTGCTGCTGCCGCCAAGTCGCTTCAGTCATGTCCAACTCTGTGCGACCCCAGAGAGACTCCCACATGCAGACATGGTCATTTTCTTACATTATATCTAGTCATTCTATGCATATGAAATATCTATGTCTGTCAATCTATTGGGAAGTTCCCTGGTAGCTCAGACAGTAAAGTGTCTGCCTACAACGCAGGATACCCGGATTCGTTCCCTGGATCAGGAAGATCCTCTGGAGAAGGAAATGGCAACCTATCTATCTAGGTCAATCTATCTATCTAATCTATAGATTCCAGTTTAGGGTGAGTTTATTGTATTCATTTTTATAATTTCTTTTTCAGAGGGGATCTTTGCTAGAATTCAGGAGGTACTTGACTGTTCCCCATCTCTCACCTACCTCCAATCCATACTGACTATAGAAGAAAAGGATCCATAGTTTCCTTTCTCCTTCCTTCCTGTCTGTCTCTTTCTTTCTCTTTCTTAAATAAAGTTTAATTTTGAAATAGTTTAAGGTGCCAGTACAAGAAATTTCAAAAGTACTATAGTACATAGAGTTCCCCTGTACATTTTACCGTTGCATAATCATGGCACAGGTCAAAACCAGGGAGTTACACTGGTATAATACTATAAACTCACATTACCTTACTTGGATTTCACTAGTTTTCACATGCACCCTGTGTGTGTGTGTGTGTGTGTGTGTGTGTGTGTGTAGTTCCGTGACATTTCAGCACACATGTAGATTGAGAAACCAACACCACAAAGAAGCTTTGTGTCACTCCTTACTAGTCAGTGATTTTCTTTTATAAATATTCCATTTTCAGTGTTAGAAATCTTAGTCCAGGAGATTTTTACTATTTCACGCATCTGAAGTTCTTATGCAAATGACCTTGAGGGACAACTGTTGTGACCTACCAATCCCTTCCCCTGGGGAATAATCTCATTCACTATTACCAAGGCCTCAATGGCAACTTCTAGTCCCAGACTGTCTTGAGTTTTATTTCTGAATCTTTGAATAGTTTCTGTTATTGAGCACATTTTTTTAAATGTACATTTGTAGAAATACTCTAGCAGGATTTTTGAAAGTTAGGATTTCTGATTAAAATTTCTCTGACTATAGTTGCATAATAAAAAATTTCTTGGATTTCCCTGGTGGTCCAGGAGTTGAAAGTCCGCCTGCCAGTGCAGGGGACATGGGTTCAATCCCTGGTCCTGGAAGATACCACATGCTACAGAGAAACTGGGTTCATGTACTGCAACTACTGAAGCCCACGCGCCCTAGAGCCCATTCTTGGCAACAAGAGAAGCCATTGCAGTAAGAAGCCGGTGCGCCACAGCTAGAGAGTGGCCCCTGCTTGCTGCAACTAGAGAAGCCTGCACACAGCAATGAAGACCCAGCGCCATAAAAAATGAATACATTTTAAAATTTCATAATCTGTGAAACATGTTGGCGTGTATGTGTGTGTGTGTGTGTGTGTGTGTGTGTGTTAGTCACTTAGTTGTGTCCAACTCTTTGTGACCCCACAGACTGTAGCCCACCAGGCTCCTCTGTCCATGGGGATTCTCTAGGCAGGAACACTGGAGTGGGCTGCCAAGCCGTCCTCAAGGGGATCTTCCCAACCCAGGGATTGAACCCAGGTCTCCTGCACTGCAGGCAGATGCTTTACTGTCTGAGCCACCAGGGAAGCCCATGAATACTAGAGTGGGTAGCCTATCCCTTCTCCAGGGAATCTTCCTGATCCAGGAATCGAACCAGGGTCTCATGCATTGCAGGCAGATTCTTTACCAGCTGACTACCACGGAAGCCTGTGTTGGTATATACCTTCACACAAACGTAAACTTATTTCCTCTGGGCTCTGAAGTTTCCTATACGTATGTCCTTCGTATTGGCTTTTCACCTTGGGGGGTTGCATGCGGACGTATTCAGGGCCAGTGTCCTCTTCTAAAAAATACCATACAAGGTTACAATCTTCAGAAGTCTGCTCTCAAGGAGTTCAGTTTCCTGGTGAGTTTTCAGAGCAGTACACTGTTGTTTGCCTCAGAGTTTTCATAAGTACTTTTGCATGACCATCCCTTGAGATAGTAAAAAACTAAATGGTTATTGGAGCCAGCCCAGTGAACTAAGTGTTTTAAATAAATAAATAATGACACGTGCATAGAGTGTAACCATCATAACTGTCTATTTAAGGTCATTACAGAGACCAAAGCATAATTCAACCCAGGAGAACATAGCTAAAACATTCTCTAGGACCTAATTAATTCTTAGAATAAAAAAACTGGTTGTTGATCAAAGATTGGAGGATGATTGTCCCATGACTTGGAGAGGAGAAAGGAACCCCTAATCGGTGGTGGGAATGCAAAACAGTAAAGCCACTCTGGAAAACAGCTTGGCAGTTTACAGTTAAAAGTTAAACATAAAACTACTTGGAAATTCCACTCTTACCTAAGAGAAGTAAAAATGTATGTTCACACAAAGACACGTTCAAATGTTCATAGCTGCATTATTCATAGGAGCCAAAATCTGCAAACAACCCAACTGTTCACCAAGTAGTGAAGAGATGCATAAAATGTGGGGTATCCACACAATTGATCTGTGTGTGTGCTGAATGCGGTCCGACTCTGTGACCCCATGGACTGTAGCCCACCAGGCTCCTCTCTCCATGGGATTTTCCAGACAAGAATACTGCAGTGGGTTGCCATTTCCTTCTCCAGGGGATCCTCTTGACCCAGCGATCGAACCTACATCTCTTGTGCCTCCTGCATTGGCAGGTGGATTCTTCCCACTGCACCACCTGGGAAGCCCCAGAATGGATGTTACTCAGAAGTAAAAAAGGAAAAACTACTAACATATGGTACATAATAGATGAACTTTAATAATGTCATGTTTAGTTAGACACAAGAGACCACATATTATATGATTCCATTTGCAAGAAATGTCTAGAAAAGGCAAACTTCTAGAGACAGATATTAAATTAACGATTGCCTGGGTTTGGAGAAGAGAACAGGATGAGGGCATAAGATATTGTGTTGAGGGGATAGAAATGTTCTAAACTGATTTATAGAGATTTTTACACCACTTGGTAAAGTTACTAAAAACAATTTGAAATAGGTAAATTTTCTAATATGTAAAGTGTAGCTTGACAGTGCTGTTTTATTTTTAAAAAGGGAAGTAACCCACATTTTCTGGGAGACAGAAGGATCAGCCATGGGTAAGCACTCTAAGAAATTCTGGGGATTTTTCAAATCTCAGTTTGGGCTGAAGCATATGTTGTCAGTCACTCTCCATGCCTCAGCAATCCTCACTGTATTTCTCTCTTTGGAAGGTGCTCTTTTCCTCCCATTTCTAGTTTGAGACTAGAAAGCATTTCTAGTTTATGGTGCTTGAGTGGAAGAACCAGCGCTTTTGTTACCCCTTATACCCTCGGCTTCTCTGAATGGGAAGGGCCACGTCAGCAGATGCCTAATGGAAAATCTTAGTGGGAGAAAGAAAAGCTTATTTGTCAGTCTAAATCTGATTTGAGGAAATGGGGAAGGGAGGGTGCAGAACTGAAGAGATAGTGTCCTGGAGACACAGGGGAGAGAAGGGGGATTGGCCTACCTGATTCCCCTGGGGGAGAGGCACAGCGGGTGTAGGGGCACCCAGGCTGGAGAGAACCCACTCCCCTGGGAATCTCACACAGCTCTAAGAAGCTACCCATCTTACAGTAGTCCTGTGTGTCCATGATATTTGCACGACAGCATGGCCAGAGGAAGCTGAGTGGGCTAGAGGGTAGGCAAGTGTGGTGTAGACCAGGAGAGGATCCAGGGAGCAGAGCCACAGTCCATCCAGTGTCCAGAAGAGGACAGCTTGGACTAGAAGTGATATAGTACGAGTATAGTTATAAACCTCGCATGCATATCTATCATTTATTAGTTCTGGGCTCTTGAGCAAATTAACCCCTCTCTACTAATGATCTATTTCTATGTACATTTTGTAGTACACTGTACTATTATGTTATTCTTTATTCTATCATTATAATTTGCCTGTGGTGGTTGCATTCAGCTTTAGGGTCAGCTGTATGCTGAGGTCAGCTGAGATGCTGAACCAGTTGGGCCTCCCTCACCATGTGGTTCTTTTCATTCATTAGTTTGATCTGGGAGTCTTAAATGAAGTTGGGTTCAAAGACGATAAGCTCCAATGTGCAAGAATTTATCAGTAAGTCATGCTTGCTGAAGGATCATTGGCCAAAGCAAATCACCTGGGTTAGCAGGTAGGTAATCATTGTGAAGGTGAGAATACTGGGAGGTCTGATTCAGGTAGGTACCAGAAGCATAACAGCCTACCACACTTCCTAAGCCTCAGTTTCTTCATCTGTAAAATGAGGATGAGAATATTTCATTTGTCTTATGCAGAATAAATGAGGTCATATATGTAAAGCACCCATAAAAAAGTCTAGCACTTAGTACTCAGTGGATACTTGTTTTTATCATCATCACTAACATTGTTATTATCATTATTGCTACTGTACTTTCACCTCAGAGTATTATTAGAGTATCAGGAGATTTGGGAGTGAAAAACCAGGAGGGCCTGACCTAATCTAGGAAGTCAGGGAAGACTTATTTGATAAAATATTCCAACTGAGGTCTGATATATAAATTAAAAGTTGAAGATCCCCTGGAGAAGGGAATGGCCACCCACTCCAGTATTTTTGCCTGGAGAATTCCATGGGCAGAGGAGCTTGGCGGGGTACAGTTCATGGGGTCGCAAAGAGTTGGACATGACTGAGCAACTAATACACACACACACACAAGCTAAAGACATGGAAGCAATCATCTAACTGTCCATCAACAGAGGAATGGTTAAAGAAGATGTAATATATATATATATTGCTTCCCCAGTGGCTCAGCAGTAAAGAATCCCCCAGCAATGCAGGAGACGCAGGTTCTATCCCTGGGTCGGGAAGACACCCTAGAGGAGAGCAAAGCAACACACTCTAGTATTTTTGCCTGGAGAATCCCATGGACAGAGGAGGCTGGTGGGCTACAGTCCGTGGGGTCACAAGAGTCAGACATGACTGAAGTGACAGAGCACACGCGTGCACACATATACATATCTCTGCCATTGCTGCACATGGATGAACCCAGAGATTAGCATACTAAGTGAAGTAAGTCAGACAGAGAGAGATTTAATATCACAAGATGTAACCTAAATATGGAATCTAAAAAATAGGACAAATGAACCTATTTACAAAACAGAAATAGACTTATATACATATTAATAGAAAACTTATGGTTATCAAAGGGGAAGGGGAGGGAGGATATACTGGGAATATGGGATTAACAGATGCATACTACAATATATAAAACAGATAAACAGCAAGGACCTACTGTACAGCACAAGGAACTATATTTAATATCTTGCAATAAGCTTTAATGGAAAATAATTGAAAAATACAGCATATATACGTAAATATATAACTGAATCACTTTGTTGTACACCTGAAACTTACCCGATATTGTAAATCAACTAAACTTCAATTTTAAAAAAGTTTACTAGGCTAAAGGGATCCATGGGAAGACCATTCCAAGAGAGAAAACGGTGTGTGCAAAAACCCTGAGGCTGGGGGGAGTACACAGTAGCTACCATAGCCATGAAACAGATGATTATACAGTGTTAGCATTGCAAACCCAGAGATATTCCCTGGATGTTTTGAACATGTCCACCTTTAACATTTGCAGGGCCCAGAGCAAGAGTACAAAAAGAAAGGCCCATTGACTATACATCTAAGAATTTAAAATTGTAAACCTAGCTAATAAACTATCAATACAATATGTTCTATCCTCCTACCTTATCAGACACACCCCTGGCTCACCCCTGTTGACTTCGCAACCCCAGCTCCATCCTGCACTGTGAGTGTCAGCACACCTGCACATGGACCCCTCAGACTGCATATCCAAGCTTCTCTCCAGCAGCAGACAGCCACTGCCCAGCTACCTCTCAGCATCCTCGGGGTGTGTTCACCAGCTATGTGGTCAACTTTCAAGATGGAGGCTGGAGGCCATTCAAGGAGAACATTCTGGGATCTTGAGTATCCAACATACGGTCCAGGAGGGAAAAAAGTCCATTCTCTGAATGGACATATTCCCTGGTCCAGGG
This sequence comes from Bos mutus, assembly GCF_027580195.1. Classification (NCBI taxonomy): domain Eukaryota; kingdom Metazoa; phylum Chordata; class Mammalia; order Artiodactyla; family Bovidae; genus Bos; species Bos mutus. The sequence goes on from NC_091632.1 coordinate 26,057,221, forward strand.
GTTTGTTTGTCCTGGAAGGAGAGGCCAGTCAAAGGAGGATCAGAAAGGAGGGTCAGAAAGGAGCCCCTGAAATACAAGGCCCAAGCCTGGGCCCCTCACACCCAGCACAGACTGGTTTTGGGAACCCAGGGAAAATAACCAAAGCCATGGGAGGGAAAGGCTTCCTGGAGAAGGAAATGCCCAAGCTCAGTATTTCCCAACAGAGGAAGCATCTGCCACAAAATCGAAGTACATGGCATAATAAATCTAATGTTCCTTGATATCAAATATGAAATGCTACAACCAGGTGGCAGATGTTTTAGCTTTAGTCAAGGCATTTCTCTTTGAGCCCTTTTATTTGGCGAGATTGCCAGCGTTCTGATTAGCTGCAGTTTCAGTGAAGAAGGCTTACTCTGCTAGGCTCAAACATGGCTTAGCAAAGAACAGAGGTGTCTGTGCGCTCATTTCTAAGCTGTTATCATGAGGATGACTAGTTTGATCTCCTTGCAGTCCAAGGGATTCTCAAGAGTCTTCTCCAACACCACAGTTTAAAAGCATCAATTCTTTGGCTCTGCTTTCTTTATAGTCCAACTCTCACATCCATACATGACTATTGGAAAAACTATAGCTTTGACCAGATGGACCTTTGTTGTCAAAGTAATGTTTCTGCTTTTTAATATGCTGTCTAGGCTGGCCATAGCTTTTCTTCCAAGGAACAAGCGTCTTTTTCCCAGTCAATCCTAAAGGAAATCAGTCTTGAATATTCATTGGAAGGACTGATGCTGAAGCTGAAACTCCAATACTTTGGCCACCTCATGCAAAGAGTTGACTCATTGGAAAAGACCCTGATGCTGGGAGGGATTGGGGGTAGGAGGAGAAGGGGACGACAGAGGATGAGATGGCTGGATGGCATTACCAACTAGATGGACATGAGTTTGGGTAAACTCCAGGAGCTGGTGATGGACAGGAGGCCTGGCGTGCTGTGATTCATGGGGTCACAAAGAGTTGGACACGACTGAGGACTGAACTGAACTGAAGTGTGAAATAGCCATTTGCTAAAAATGGGAAGGGGAAAACACAATGGAATGAACACACACTGGAAAGCATAAACATGAGCCCGACATTCTTTCAGCTGACTACCACGGAAGCCTGTGTTGGTATATACCTTCACACAAACGTAAACTTATTTCCTCTGGGCCTGAAGTTTCCTATCATTATGTCCTTCAGATTGGCTTTTCACCTTGGGGGTTGCATGCGGACGTATTCAGGGCCAGTGTCCTCTTCTAAAAAATACCATACAAGGTTACAGTCTTCAGAAGTCTGCTCTCAAGGAGTTCAGTTTCCTGGTGAGTTTTCAGAGCAGTACACTGTTGTTTGCCTCAGAGTTTTCATAAGTACTTTTGCATGACCATCCCTTGAGATAGTAAAAACTAAATGGTTATTGGAGCCAGCCCAGTGAACTAAGTGTTTTAAATAAATAAATAATGACACGCATAGAGTGTAACCATCATAACTGTCTATTTAAGGTCATTACAGAGACCAAAGCATAATTCAACCCAGGAGAACATAGCTAAAACATTCTCTAGGACCTAATTAATTCTTAGAATAAAAAAACTGGTTGTTGATCAAAGATTGGAGGATGATTGTCCCATGACTTGGAGAGGAGAAAGGAACCCCTAATCGGTGGTGGGAATGCAAAACAGTAAAGCCACTCTGGAAAACAGCTTGGCAGTTTACAGTTAAAAGTTAAACATAAAACTACTTGGAAATTCCACTCTTACCTAAGAGAAGTAAAAATGTATGTTCACACAAAGACACGTTCAAATGTTCATAGCTGCATTATTCATAGGAGCCAAAATCTGCAAACAACCCAACTGTTCACCAAGTAGTGAAGAGATGCATAAAATGTGGGGTATCCACACAATTGATCTGTGTGTGTGCTGAATGCGGTCCGACTCTGTGACCCCATGGACTGTAGCCCACCAGGCTCCTCTCTCCATGGGATTTTCCAGACAAGAATACTGCAGTGGGTTGCCATTTCCTTCTCCAGGGGATCCTCTTGACCCAGCGATCGAACCTACATCTCTTGTGCCTCCTGCATTGGCAGGTGGATTCTTCCCACTGCACCACCTGGGAAGCCCCAGAATGGATGTTACTCAGAAGTAAAAAAGGAAAAACTACTAACATATGGTACATAATAGATGAACTTTAATAATGTCATGTTTAGTTAGACACAAGAGACCACATATTATATGATTCCATTTGCAAGAAATGTCTAGAAAAGGCAAACTTCTAGAGACAGATATTAAATTAACGATTGCCTGGGTTTGGAGAAGAGAACAGGATGAGGGCATAAGATATTGTGTTGAGGGGATAGAAATGTTCTAAACTGATTTATAGAGATTTTTACACCACTTGGTAAAGTTACTAAAAACAATTTGAAATAGGTAAATTTTCTAATATGTAAAGTGTAGCTTGACAGTGCTGTTTTATTTTTAAAAAAGGGAAGTAACCCACATTTTTCTGGGAGACAGAAGGATCAGCCATGGGTAAGCACTCTAAGAAATTCTGGGGATTTTTCAAATCTCAGTTTGGGCTGAAGCATATGTTGTCAGTCACTCTCCATGCCTCAGCAATCCTCACTGTATTTCTCTCTTTGGAAGGTGCTCTTTTCCTCCCATTTCTAGTTTGAGACTAGAAAGCATTTCTAGTTTATGGTGCTTGAGTGGAAGAACCAGCGCTTTTGTTACCCCTTATACCCTCGGCTTCTCTGAATGGGAAGGGCCACGTCAGCAGATGCCTAATGGAAAATCTTAGTGGGAGAAAGAAAAGCTTATTTGTCAGTCTAAATCTGATTTGAGAAATGGGGAAGGGAGGGTGCAGAACTGAAGAGATAGTGTCCTGGAGACACAGGGAGAGAAGGGGATTGGCCTACCTGATTCCCCCTGGGGAGAGGCACAGCGGGTGTAGGGGCACCCAGGCTGGAGAACCCACTCCCTGGGAATCTCACACAGCTCTAAGAAGCTACCCATCTTACAGTAGTCCTGTGTGTCCATGATATTTGCACTACAGCATGGCCAGAGGAAGCTGAGTGGGCTAGAGGGTAGGCAAGTGTGGTGTAGACCAGGAGAGGATCCAGGAGCAGAGCCACAGTCCATCCAGTGTCCAGAAGAGGACAGCTTGGACTAGAAGTGATATAGTACGAGTATAGTTATAAACCTCGCATGCATATCTATCATTTATTAGTTCTGGGCTCTTGAGCAAATTAACCCCTCTCTACTAATGATCTATTTCTATGTACATTTTGTAGTACACTGTACTATTATGTTATTCTTTATTCTATCATTATAATTTGCCTGTGGTGGTTGCATTCAGCTTTAGGGTCAGCTGTATGCTGAGGTCAGCTGAGATGCTGAACCAGTTGGGCCTCCCTCACCATGTGGTTCTTTTCATTCATTAGTTTGATCTGGGAGTCTTAAATGAAGTTGGGTTCAAAGACGATAAGCTCCAATGTGCAAGAATTTATCAGTAAGTCATGCTTGCTGAAGGATCATTGGCCAAAGCAAATCACCTGGGTTAGCAGGTAGGTAATCATTGTGAAGGTGAGAATACTGGGAGGTCTGATTCAGGTAGGTACCAGAAGCATAACAGCCTACCACACTTCCTAAGCCTCAGTTTCTTCATCTGTAAAATGAGGATGAGAATATTTCATTTGTCTTATGCAGAATAAATGAGGTCATATATGTAAAGCACCCATAAAAAAGTCTAGCACTTAGTACTCAGTGGATACTTGTTTTTATCATCATCACTAACATTGTTATTATCATTATTGCTACTGTACTTTCACCTCAGAGTATTATTAGAGTATCAGGAGATTTGGGAGTGAAAAACCAGGAGGGCCTGACCTAATCTAGGAAGTCAGGGAAGACTTATTTGATAAAATATTCCAACTGAGGTCTGATATATAAATTAAAAGTTGAAGATCCCCTGGAGAAGGGAATGGCCACCCACTCCAGTATTTTTGCCTGGAGAATTCCATGGGCAGAGGAGCTTGGCGGGGTACAGTTCATGGGGTCGCAAAGAGTTGGACATGACTGAGCAACTAATACACACACACACACACAAGCTAAAGACATGGAAGCAATCATCTAACTGTCCATCAACAGAGGAATGGTTAAAGAAGATGTAATATATATATATATTGCTTCCCCAGTGGCTCAGCAGTAAAGAATCCCCCAGCAATGCAGGAGACGCAGGTTCTATCCCTGGGTCGGGAAGACACCCTAGAGGAGAGCAAAGCAACACACTCTAGTATTTTTGCCTGGAGAATCCCATGGACAGAGGAGGCTGGTGGGCTACAGTCCGTGGGGTCACAAGAGTCAGACATGACTGAAGTGACAGAGCACACGTGCACACATATACATATCTCTGCCATTGCTGCACATGGATGAACCCAGAGATTAGCATACTAAGTGAAGTAAGTCAGACAGAGAGAGACGAATATCACAAGATGTAACCTAAATATGGAATCTAAAAAATAGGACAAATGAACCTATTTACAAAACAGAAATAGACTTATATACATATTAATAGAAAACTTATGGTTATCAAAGGGGAAGGGGAGGGAGGGATATACTGGGAATATGGGATTAACAGATGCATACTACAATATATAAAACAGATAAACAGCAAGGACCTACTGTACAGCACAAGGAACTATATTTAATATCTTGCAATAAGCTTTAATGGAAAATAATTGAAAAATACAGCATATATACGTAAATATATAACTGAATCACTTTGTTGTACACCTGAAACTTACCCGATATTGTAAATCAACTAAACTTCAATTTTAAAAAAGTTTACTAGGCTAAAGGGATCCATGGGAAGACCATTCCAAGAGAGAAAACGGTGTGTGCAAAAACCCTGAGGCTGGGGGGAGTACACAGTAGCTACCATAGCCATGAAACAGATGATTATACAGTGTTAGCATTGCAAACCCAGAGATATTCCCTGGATGTTTTGAACATGTCCACCTTTAACATTTGCAGGGCCCAGAGCAAGAGTACAAAGAAAGGCCCATTGACTATACATCTAAGAATTTAAAATTGTAAACCTAGCTAATAAACTATCAATACAATATGTTCTATCCTCCTACCTTATCAGACACACCCCTGGCTCACCCCTGTTGACTTCGCAACCCCAGCTCCATCCTGCACTGTGAGTGTCAGCACACCTGCACATGGACCCCTCAGACTGCATATCCAAGCTTCTCTCCAGCAGCAGACAGCCACTGCCCAGCTACCTCTCAGCATCCCTCGGGGTGTGTTCACCAGCTATGTGGTCAGCTTTCAAGATGGAGGGCTGGAGGCCATTCAAGGAGAACATTCTGGGATCTTGAGTATCCAACATACGGTCCAGGAGGGAAAGTCCATTCTCTGAATGGACATATTCCCTTGGTCCAGGGGTTTGTTTGTCCTGGAAGGAGAGGCCAGTCAAAAGGAGGATCAGAAAGGAGGGTCAGAAAGGAGCCCCTGAAATACAAGGCCCAAGCCTGGGCCCCTCACACCCAGCACAGACTGGTTTTGGGAACCCAGGGAAAATAACCAAAGCCATGGGAGGGAAAGGCTTCCTGGAGAAGGAAATGCCCAAGCTCAGTATTTCCCAACAGAGGAAGCATCTGCCACAAAATCGAAGTACATGGCATAATAAATCTAATGTTCCTTGATATCAAATATGAAATGCTACAACCAGGTGGCAGATGTTTTAGCTTTAGTCAAGGCATTTCTCTTTGAGCCCTTTTATTTGGCGAGATTGCCAGCGTTCTGATTAGCTGCAGTTTCAGTGAAGAAGGCTTACTCTGCTAGGCTCAAACATGGCTTAGCAAAGAACAGAGGTGTCTGTGCGCTCATTTCTAAGCTGTTATCATGAGGATGACTAGTTTGATCTCCTTGCAGTCCAAGGGATTCTCAAGAGTCTTCTCCAACACCACAGTTTAAAAGCATCAATTCTTTGGCGCTCTGCTTTCTTTATAGTCCAACTCTCACATCCATACATGACTATTGGAAAAACTATAGCTTTGACCAGATGGACCTTTGTTGTCAAAGTAATGTTTCTGCTTTTTAATATGCTGTCTAGGCTGGCCATAGCTTTTCTTCCAAGGAACAAGCGTCTTTTTCCCAGTCAATCCTAAAGGAAATCAGTCTTGAATATTCATTGGAAGGACTGATGCTGAAGCTGAAACTCCAATACTTTGGCCACCTCATGCAAAGAGTTGACTCATTGGAAAAGACCCTGATGCTGGGAGGGATTGGGGGTAGGAGGAGAAGGGGACGACAGAGGATGAGATGGCTGGATGGCATTACCAACTAGATGGACATGAGTTTGGGTAAACTCCAGGAGCTGGTGATGGACAGGGAGGCCTGGCGTGCTGTGATTCATGGGGTCACAAAGAGTTGGACACGACTGAGGGACTGAACTGAACTGAAGTGTGAAATAGCCATTTGCTAAAAATGGGGAAGGGGAAAACACAATGGAATGAACACACACTGGAAAGCATAAACATGAGCCCCGACATTCTTTCCCTTCCAATGCTATGCTGACCAAGGGCCGTCATTCACCCATGCCCCACTCATCCCCAAGAGAGCTGTTGTTGAGACTGAAGCACTAGAATATTTGATGGATAGAAGGATTCGTTCTCAATATTTATTCACCTACTTTACCATGAAAACGAGAAGTGTGCCTTTGTTTGTGGAAGCCCAAGGAAGGGTGGCAGGATTAAATGCACTAAAGAGAGCCAGGAAATCTTACATTTTTAAATGTAACAAGCTCAGTCATTTGGCCCAGGGGGAAATAGCAATGTCAGGAATGAAGTACTAATTATCAGCAATATCCCAGAAGGGAGGCAGGGAGATTGTGTTGAAAGGGACCCAGGGGCAGAGGTGGGTGACCCATGGCAGAGTCTTCTCAGCAGCCTAGTTCAAGGTCTTTGCAAGAGTAGGGCAGCCTCCTAGGGAATTTGTTCCTAATTCTTGTCCCATGCAAACCCCACCAAGAAAGCAATAAGTCTTGTCTGACTCTTTGCAACCCCATGGACTGTAGCCTGCCAGGCTCCTCTGTCCATGAAGATTCTCCAAGCAAGAATACTGGAGCGGGTTGCCATGCGCACCTCCAGGGGATCTTCCCAACCCAGGGATCGAACCCAGGTCTCCTGCACTGTGGGGGGATTCTTTACCATCTGAGTCACCAGAGAAGCCCTATATAAAGGTAGATGAGGCCAAAATATCTGCAATGGAGGAGAATGAGTGAACTCCAAAGTTCACTCATTGAACTTTGGGGCAGAGGCAGGTGAACTCCAAAGTTGCCAATTTGGAAGACTGGGAGAAAAGGCAAACCCATAGATAGATATTCAATTTAGGGAGAGTTGTTTATTATTGTTATTATAACTATATAATCAAGAGGGAATTTTTACTCAGTTCTTACTATGTGCTTAGCAGTGCTAAAATTTACAAGCATTGATTCTGTGAGGGACATAAACACCCTATGAGGAAAGTGCTATTATTATCTTGTTTTACGGATGGAGACAAAGAAGCTTAAGGAAATTGGGTCCAGAATGGCAGAGAAGATGATGGATCTGTTTTGGATAGAGTGAATCAGTTCTCAAAGGGCATCCCCATGACTGTCAAAAATCAGAAATTTAACCTGAAGGATAAAGTCAGGGTGGGCAGGGAAGAGGGGCATGTAGATCTCCACTATCTGTTCAGTCAATAAATAAAAATGTAGAAACAACACAAAATCAGAAACTGAAGTTAGGCAAGATCAGGACTAAAAAAGTAGCTTTGAGAGCCAGATGGTGCTGAGGACAGGGGTGTGGATGTGAATGGAAAACCTTCAGTGATAGGAGACCAGAGTGTGCTTGCGTGCTAAGTCGCTTCAGTCTTGTCCAATTTTTTGCATCTCCACGGACTGCAGCCTGCCAAACTCCTCCGTCCATGGGATTCTCCAGGTAAGAATACTAGAGTGGGTTGCCATGCCCTTCTCCAGGGGATTTTCCCGATGCAGGGATTGAGTCCGTGTCTCTTATGTCTCCTGCATTGGCAGGTGGGTTCTTTACCACTAGCCCAGTAGTAACCGGTAAACCAAGAATGGGAGAGATTTTTGTCTGTTTGCTCTTTTTCATCAACAGCCAATCAGAAGCAAACTTAACACTCTCTTGGGTCACAGCTTAAGGACACTTAACAGATAAGAGTTAACTCTGGGCTTGTAGAAGTGTTTAGAAGGCATGAGAAGAGATTCTCATCCACCTGAGTAATCCAGGAAACACTTATCCTGAAGAGAAGGCTAAGGCAAACTTTTCTAAACATAGCAATAGAAACTCTTAGGAGTGATTCACAGCCCCACTCTTCCTAGAAGCAAGTGGCTCAAGCATTTTAGTAAGAGGCCAAGGCAGATAAGCCACTGCATGAACTTAATTATGCATCGTTTAGTTTTTTTGCTATCCCGAGTGAGTAGGATTACTAAATGTTATATGTTTCATCTGTACCTATTGCAAGCACAGGTTGGGTCTAAATGCCCAGAAGAACCATTTCTCCAAAGTTCCAGCACTTCCAGCCAGCCCTTTGTCAGCACCAAATAAATGATGAGTGAACTGGAGAGGGGAGGCACTCTTTCTGAGAGACAGTGGTCCTCTGTAGGAGAGAGATGAGAACCACAGAACATCAGCTAACCTTAAGCTAACAGAGGCCTTGGAGATAACTAGGGCAGCGGTCCTCACACCTCAGCACACATCAGGATTTCACGGAGGACTCGTTAATATACAGGCTCCATCCCCACTGGCTTCATCACCTTGCTCTTTGATACACAGTGTGCATTTCTCTGTCACTGTAACGATGGTAATGACAAATTTTCATCTGACTGCACAATCAAGACATATTGATAGGAATGAAGTCCAGAGGCTGCACCTGAGCAGCGAGGGAGGTGGCCATTCAGGCCCAGTGCTCAGTTCTATGACCTGTACTGCTCAACTTTTGTCCTGTTAAATATATGCCATGTCATTAAGTGCTTTTAAATCTTAAAAAAACAAGGGAGAGGGGGGCATCCCCAGAATGGGATGGGATGGGATGGGACCTGAGAATCAGCATTTCTAACAATTTCCCAGATGATGCTGTTTTATTTCATCACACCTTGAGGATCACGCAACTGGTGCAATCTCTTCATCTCACAAACAGAAAGCCAAAGCCCTGAGGGTGTGAACAACTTGTCCTGGGTCGCCTAGTTAATGGCAGACCTAGGATTAGAATCTTAATCTTTCTCTCTCTTTTCCTCATTTCTAAGTGTTTCAGCATGTATTTCCTAAAAGTAAAAACTCTGTTTTGTAACCGGAGTACATTTATTTACTGTATTGTATTATAATGCCATATCAGGAATCAACACTAAAGCAATATTATAAACTAATGTACAGACCTTAGTCAAATTTTGTCAACTGTCCCACTTGTGTCCTTTATTGGACTAGGACCCAATCCAGAGTCACACAAATTTAGTTGTGATGTCTCTTCAATTTGCTTTAATCTGGAATGATTCCTCAGCCTATCTTTGTTTTTAGGGTCTTGATACTAAAGGGTATAGGTCAATTATTTTAAAGAATGTCTCTGGATTTGGGTTTGTCTGATGTTTTTCAAGATTAGATTCAAGCTCTGCAGTTCTGGCACAAGTAGCACAGCAGTGACACAGTGTCCTTCTCAGGGTATCATGTCAGGAGGCACAGGAGGTCTGTTTTTCCATTTCTCATGATAGGAACACTGATCCCTTGATTAAGACGGAATCTGCGGGGTATTTCCATGGTAAAGTTACTATCTCATCCCTTTGTAATAAGTGAATATCTTGTGAGAAGAAACCTTGAGACTATGTGGGTTTATTCCTCATCATACTTCACCTGCTGATTTTATCATTCATGAATAACTTTTCCCTGAAGCAACTATTAACGTGGTGGTTGCCAAGTGGTGATTTTTAAATTCTGTCCTTTCTCCTACATTTATTAGTTGGAATCCTACTGTAAGGAAAAATTTCCCCATTCCTTCATTCTTTCATATCAGTGTGGACTCACTTATGGGTTCTTTTTTATTCTAGAATCCATATCTCTTACCACCTAAGTCTGTTCTCTTTCAACTCTATGGCCCACTTGCTCATAACAGCATTATTTCAGAGATGAGTTCCTAGTTCATCACATTGGTTCTAAAACTGAATTGGAATTTTATTCAGACCATAAACTTTATGATAGGTCTCCTCTTTCATGACAGTGCAGGGTCCAAGCTACAGCCTAGGCACACCAGTGGTCTTAAGAGTACTAGTGTTATTGCTCTGGGTCACATTTTCCAAGGTCATAATAACAAGTTAAAAATTTTTTGCCTTAAAGCAATACCTTCATCATTTCCCACTCACCTTAACTCCTCTTGGGCTATGTGTGTAACAAGCCTAACCATGCTTGTATTATGGTCCTTGAGCAAAAGAAGGATCCCACCCTTGAACTCAGAGAATGGGAGAGAGGTAGGCAGAGCTGCTGCTGCTGCTGCCGCTAAGTCACTTCAGTTGTGTCTGACTCTGTGCGATCCCAGAGACGGCAGCCCACCAGGCTCCCCCGTCCCTGGGATTCTCCAGGCAAGAACACTGGAGTGGGTTGCCATTTCCTTCTCCAATGCATGAAAGTGAAAAGTGAAAGTGAAGTCACTCAGTCATGTCCAACTCCCAGTGACCCCATGGACTGCAGCCTACCAAGCTCCTCCGTCCATGGGATTTTCCAGGCAAGAGTACTGGAGTGGGTAGGCAGAGCTAGTCATGGCCAAACCTAGGTTTCTATGAAGGAAAAAACTGCTTTCGTTGTCAAGTTCTCTTTTTCCTGCTCTTCCTTCCCATTCCACTGTCCCTGGGGTACCTGAAGGAGGGACATCTGACTTACATTTGTACTTGGTTGTTCGAGTCCAAAGGAGAGTGCCAACTCACAAGTCAATGTTTGCCATTTTTCACTACTAATTACATGATTTTTAAAAAAACAAAACAAAACAAACGTTTACCACATCCTTGATTTCACCATCATGTCATTGTGCAAGAAAAATAAAACAGCAGAAGCAAGATATGCCCCCAAAAAACAAAACTGCTTTCTGTTTTTTAGAAAGATATATAGCTGACTCAAAATCATAAAGAAATGAAAATTTCATCTTCTGTTACACATACCTCTGTCCTCTAAGATGTACGCCAAGGGAAATTCCTCTCAGAATGTAGCCACTTATAACAAGTATCAGATTCTCTGGGAATAGGACCTCAAACTGAACCAGGCTGAGTTGGAATATCTAATACAGTAGTTCTCAAACTATGGTGATATTGCCCCCCAAGGGGCATCTGGTAGAGGGCGGATGCGGTTTTCTGGTTGCACAATGGGTAAGGTGGGGGAGGGAGGTTATTGGCATTTCATGGGCAGGGGCCAATAGGTTAAACATCCTGCTTGCATGGAACAGTTCCATATGGCATGAATTGCCCTGCCCAAAATGCCGATAACATCCATGGGGAAACAAAGAGCTTTTCCAGGAATTTGGAATTAGACTAAGATTCTAATTCAGTGTAACAGCTGTCTTGAATTGAGGAATTGTAACCCCAGGAACTGTTGGCTGTGGGCATTATTTACATAGTAGATTGGGCAGTAGAGAGAGCTAGTCTACAGTGAGAGGGGACCGACAAAGGTACATAGGAAGAAATGGGGAGAAGTGACAGAGTGAGATTCTTACTCACACTGTGATTCAAGCCCTTGGTTCTCATTACACTGCAGGCTCACCTATAAACTGTTGTTGGTTTCCGTGACACCCTGCTGCTTGCAAACAAGTGTTAACTTCGGAGAAACTAACTACCCTCTTCTGTCACCTGGATGAGCAACAGAGAAAGCTAGTGTGTCCGGGGAAAGAGGGAAGAAGACTCAGAGGGAAATAGGAATGTATCACTGGTGACAGCCTGAAAGCCTTAAGGGTTCTGGTCAGTTTTTGAGGCCCAACTGCCTGTAGACCAACCCAATGTGGCCGGAGAGGTGGGTCCTAGGAGATGGGTCTCTCCAGAGATGGCACTGTGACTGGGCAGGACAGGGGAAGGTGAGGAGCAGTTTCAGAGGAGGAAGTGCTGGGCAGCAAACTGTACTGAATTTGCTGCACACCCAGTGGGAGGTCAGCCCAGACTGAGACTGCTGCTGCTGCTAAGTCGCTTCAGTTGTGTCCAACTGTGTGCAACCCCATAGACGGCAGCTCACCAGGCTCCCCTGTCCCTGGGATTCTCCAGGCAAGAACACTAGAGTGGGTTGCCATTTCCTTCTCCAAAGCATGAAAGTGAAAAGTGAAAGTGAAGTCGCTCAGTTGTGTCTGACTCTTCATGACACCATGGACTGCAGCCCACCAGGCTCCTCCATCCATGGGATTTTCCAGGCAAGAGTACTGGAGTGGGGTGCCATCGACCTTCTTAAATCCCTTCCATGGAAAGGACCAGAATGTGTTTGGATTAGGTGAAGCTGTTTAATCTAGACTTGACTGCCAGGGGGTTGCATCTTGGGATGAGGGGTCAGTTAGGAAAATGGCCCCCAGATGAAAGCAAGAAAGTCACTTTCTTTAAAAGGAGAACAAAAACCCATTATGCTCAAGGGAAAACATCTCTTTGAATATTAGCCTTGGTTTCTTAATTAGCTTTTTATCTGCTTGAGTAGGATACTCAAGTTTGTGTTGAAGATGGTAGGTTTCATTTCTGTTACTCTTAGAACTGCAGGAGATAGAGGGGGAAGTGATGGTTTTGTGGCATATTTCTATTTCTGTGGGCTGATGCTTAATTGCACGGCTCTAGCTTCTTTAGCTTTTTGAAAAGGGAGATCAGAGAGGGAGAATATAATTCCAAGAACCTTGGGATTTACTAGCCTGCAAATCATTTAACCGTGATAAAGGCATGGCTTCATAAAGGGCGGTGTCATTTTCACCTGCCATTTCCAGGCAGTGAGTACAGATGGATGAAGGAAATGTGGACGATGACACCGTGTTCTGTGACATGGGGTGTGAGATCCGAGTTTTTCCCTGCAAGTCTTCCATACTATCTCAATTTTCTTGGGTTTCAAAGATGGTGCTGGTGTTCCCATGATTGATCAACACAATTTACTTGAGATTATATTCTTGTTACTTCCCACCCAGCAGTCCCTTAATGGTCTTCTCATTCCTAACACTGTCAGCATAGAATTAGCTTCAGAACTGGTTGCTTTAAGATATGAATCTTTCAAAAAATGTATCTCATGGTCATGAATTGAAACACAAGGCAAAAGTCAAGTCTTGTGAAATACTCATCTGATTAAGCCCCCACAGCTGTCTAAAGGAAGATGCTCCTTATCTTAACATGTCTTCAGCAGTAGAATTGCACCGATTCAGTCATTCTTGTTACTCAACCCTGCCTTGTCTGAAAAGCTTTAGACCGTCGGGTAGAAACTAGTTCCTGACATGTGGTGGGCAGTCAGTAAATGCGAGCTGAATTGAAGCCAAGCCTGAGTTCTCCTATTTGTGCTACCAGTTATCAGCGTGAACTGGCCCTTGTTTTTTGCATTTGTCATAGGGGCAGATTGAAGGACTCTCTTATCTGTAAGGTCTCTTGGCAATTCTAAAATCTACGAACAATAAAATGTTTTGTAATGCAATTAGTATTGTGAGCCATTTCTCAAGGCTTCTGTCTAACTTTTGGTGAATTCGTTACATTATTGACCCCTATGCCCTGCTCCAGTTGGCTTATTACATGCTCAGTGACCTTCTCTCTGATCCATGAATAGGCTGAGTTCTCCTGCCCCCAAGAAATTGCTCTTGCTGTCCCCTCTGTCTGGGTTGCTTTCCCACACTCTGCAAGGCTGGTTGCTTCTCATCACTTGGGCTTCAGCTGAAATGTCCTCTTCTAAGAAGTCTTTCCTGATGAATTATCTTGGGTATCTCCTCAAGCCTGACACTCTCCGTTACATCATATTTATTTCTTGTTGTCCAGTCTCTAAGTCACGTCTGACTCTTTGCGACCCCCTGGACCGCAGCCCGCCAGGCTTCCCTGTCCTTCACTTTTTCCCAGAGTTTGCTTGTCCGTTGAGTCAGTGATGCCATTCAACCATTTCGTCCTCTGTTGCCCTCTTCTCCTCCTGCCCTCAATTTTTCCCAGCATCAAGGTTTTTTTTCCCAATAAGTTGGCTCTTTGCATCAGATGGCCAAAGTATTGGAACTTTAGCTTCAGCATCAGTCCTTGCAGTGAATACTTTGGGTTGATTTCCTTTAGGATTTATTTCTAACAGTACTTATTACAACTTATCATTATCTTATATGTTTACTGTTTGTTTTAACTCCTTCCCCCTAGACAACAAATTCCACAAGGGCGGGCAAGTATCTGTATTCTTTTTCACTATGTCTTCAGAACCAGGCTTCCAAAAACCCGTATTCATATAATGCTTTTTCCAGAATCAAAAAGGCTGCCTCAGAAGAATGGATACAGGTATATGTATGGCTGAGTCCATTTGCTGTCCACCTGAAACTATCACAACATTGTTAATAGACTATACTCCAATATAAAATAAAAAGTTTTATAAAAATGTAAATATACCATTATAAAATATAAAAAAGAAAAGCAAAGTCTTCCTCTGAGAAGACTCAGCCCCTTGCTGGGCACTTGGGCTTGGTGAGCCAGGCATGGGCTGGATTTCAGCCCTTCCTAGCCTCTGGGCCAGGTACCCTTGTTTAGTGAACAACCTACACAATTGTGTGCACTCTTTCTGCCCAGTACCATGTAAAATGCAGATCATAGGAACATGTTAGTTGAATAAGTCAACTTTATTGAGGTTCAATTTGCTTACAATATAATGCACCATTTTAAGCACTCAGTTCAATGGATTTTGATAAATGCATGTATGCAGGTAACCATTACCACAATCAAGGTATAGACATTCCACGGCCCTCCAAAGTTCCCCTATGTCCTGCAGGTGGCTCCTCTCCCACACAGCACTCCCAACCTCAAGCGATCATTGAATCTTTTCATTGTATGTAGTTGTATCTCACCTTTTTGCTAAAGAATTTCAGAATGACTTTAAAATGGAATAAACATATCAAAGTCAATAAAAGGGAAGAAAAAAAGAGGAGAGGGCAAGATTAAGAGGTGCAAGGCAGATAATCCAACCATAGGGTTGATAGAGCATCTGTGAGTGAGCATGAAGTCTGAGGCTTAGCTGCAGCCTCCCTATGGCCAAGACAAGGAGGGAAAGTGGTACTTCAATGATCATCTGAAAGGAAGAAGCATTTCATTCATCATGGGAGAGACAAACTTTCCCTAGCACAAAGATCCAAGATATTCCTCACTTGGGTTACCAGACAGAAGTTTTTGAAGGATGCTCTGAACTGTATCTTCAATGAGAGTTTCATAGCAACTGCAGTAGGGATAGTCACTTGTCTATTTTTAATCCAGATGGTCTTCTGTTAACACTCCTATAGGAAATATTATTCCTAAATAAGATGATCTCACTGGGGTTTTTCAGATAAATGGGATAGTAAACCATTCAAAATTATTTTTTCTAGTGAGATCTGGGACTCAGGAATCCTTTACTGTCCTTTTGAGCAGAGCACTTGCTTTGAAACCCAGGTAAACAGGTGGGAGGGTTAATAGTTGTGAAACTTTAAAGGGCTTGGCCAGGATCCCTGTTTTGATCAAAGGCCTTCCCATCCCTGCCTGGAGCTGAGCTGTGAGTGGGGGATCTGACTGAAAAAAAGCCAAGATTTTCTTAAGGAATAAATTTTGGAGCTGGGTCAAAAAGAGCCAGGGCTCCAATGAGATGCCAAACTTCCATGTAGTAGAATGTTCAAACACTTGAACGTGAAAGATATTGTGGGCAAGTGTTGACAGCTTCTCACCACAGCCATAAAAAATTTCTCTGTAATGTCCTTGGAAGACTGAGTTCTAAGCCACTTCATCCTTGGCTGTTGATGGGTTAGAGAGGCCCTGAAGTTAATACCCTCTTTCCTCCTGGGTTTGAATCAACTGAGAAATAAGACGAAGGGGTAAAGCAGATGGGAGGTAAAGTAATCTGTTGAGCGAAGTGTGCCTGGTGTCTCTGGGCAAGTGAGTTTTCCAGGTCTGAACCCCAGAATCAGGCAGCCATTCCCACCCCATCACAGGCAATGCCAGGCCAGCACAGGCTTCTGTAAGAAGTGGGACAAGGAGAAACTGAGGATATCTGCTCCCTAAAGAAGAAAGCTGAGTGCCGAAGAATTGATGCTTTCAAACCGTGGTGCTGGAGAAAACTCTTGAGAGTCCCTTGGACTGCAAGGAGATCAAAGCAGTCAATCCTAAAGGAAATCAACCCTGAATATTCACTGGAAGGACTGATGCTGAAGCTGAAGCTCCAATATTTTGACCACCTGATGCGAAGAGCTGACTCACTGGAAAAGACCCTGATGCTGGGAAAGATTGAGGGCAGGAGGAGAAAGGGAAAACAGAGGATGGGATGGTTGGATGGTATCACCAACTCAGCGGACATGAGTTTGAGCAAACTCTGGGAGACCGTGAAGGCCAGGGAAGTCTAGCATGCTGCAGTCCATGGGGTTGCAAAGAGTTGGACACAACTAAGTGACTGAAGAACATTTAGATGTTTTTGTTCAGAACAACATTGTTGTTCAAAACAACCTGCTCAAAACAGTAGCTTTTGTGTAACAACACTGATGGTTGAGGTTAAACCTTTTTTTTTTTTTTGGCCTGCCACATGACGTGTGAGACCTTAAGTTCCCCAAGCAGTGATGGAACCTGTGTCCCCAGCTGTGAAAGCATAGTGAAGCCCCGAACCTTTCTTTTTGAAAATTAGTAGTTACCAGCACTACTTTCTTTCTACTTTTCAATAAGAAGACTACCTATAGTTAATTTTGTCAGGGGGTGTGTCTGTGTTATCTAAAAGCAGTCTTAGTCATTAATCTCTATATAAAGAAAGAGGAAGAGGGTGGGTCCCAAGGCACCTTTGTTTTACATTACTTAACAATCACTTGGTTCTTCAAGGTCAGTCTTGCACTCCTTGCTTTGGGGACTGCTATGATAAATAAGATTTTGCTAGAGCACTAAGAACAGTGATCTTGATATATTCATCTTGCAGGATCTACAGGTGGTTCTGCTGGGTGAAGTGCTAGTAAGTGCATTTTTTAAAAAAGGACTCCCTGAAATAAAGAAATTCTGATTTGTAGTGTTTTCTATTTTCCAATTTCTATGGAGTAAATGCTCCCTCCATGGTTGGTTTCAAGCTGTCAACATGACATCACCAAACACAGTTGGGAAGAGAAACACAGCAGCACACCAGGTTATGGTATCTCCACCAAACAGGCACCCAAATAGTCTCAGAAGAACCAATATTATTCTTTAGTTTTTAAAAATAAATACAAGTAATTAGGAAGTGATATGTTTTAAGCATCTATTACATTTGATTTTAAAATAATTTAATTGTGAGTTTATATAGTTTAATTTGTAATAATGGTTGCTTTTAACACGTCAGCTTCACAAATTCCTGAAATTTAAGGATCACCTCTCATGACATGCTAGGAGCCGGCTCCAGCATGTCATTGGTTCTGATTAACAGAATTAAAAGCCAAGGAAAAATCAGTACCACTATGAGGGGAAAAAAGTACCAATCAGTGGTGATTACTGAAAAGTCTGTGTTGGACAGAGCCCTAACCCCTTTTTTTTTTTTTTTTAATTGAAAACCTCCTGGAAAGGAGTCACCTTTTCATTTATTTATTTTTATAAATTTTTTAAAAATTAGTTAATTTATTTGATTGTGTTAGGTCTTAGCCACAGCACGTGGGATCTTTTTGCATCCTGCAGGGTCTTCTGTTGTGGCGCACAGACCCTCATGGGCTTTGTTGCCCTATGGCATGTGGGATCTTAGTTCCATGACCAGGGATCAAGCCCCTGTCATTTGCATCGCAGGACAGATTCTTAACCACTGGACCACCAGGGAAGTCCCCCAACCCTGCCAATTTTGGGGAAAAGATCCTAATGTTTTAATGAGCTATCCAGCCATCTCAACAGGCCTATGGTTTTGAGAGAACAGAGGATTTGCGTTTTGATTAAAAAAATAGGATAATTTCTACTTTCAGTCAATCCATCAGTCAGAACCTAGCAACAACTGTGACAAAGACAACAAACGTTTTGACATTTGACGTCAACTTGAATCTTGAACATCCCTTGTGGCTCAGCTGGTAAAGAATCCACCTGCAACGCGGGTGACTTGGGTTCGATCCCTGGGTTGGGAAGATCCCCTGGAGAAGGGAAAGGCTACCCATTTCAGTATTCTGGCCTGGAGAATTCCATGGATTGTGTAGTCCATGGGATTGCAAAGAGTTAGACACAACTGAGCAACTTTCACTTCACTTGAGTCTTGAGCAGTTTGCTGTGTTTCAGGACATGGTGGCTCATGGGGCTGAGGATCTACTGTGCACCCAGAGGGGAGGAAAGAGAGGCCCAGTGAGGAAGGCGAGAGGGAGACCAGAGCGGAAGGCTGCAGCAGAGTCGGAATGGATCCCCTCCTATGCTCATCAGGCCAGAGGCCGAAAGCAGAGCGTCAGTAACCACCCCAGAAAGTAAAACCTGGAAATGTTTTCATCTCATTTTCAAGGAGGACTTTTTACCCTAAAGACAGTCAGCAAATGGAGATGGCGGTATCAGAACAACAAACTAGCATTTCTTTCTTCTTTTTAAAAAGAAACATGATTGTTTTGTCTCTGACTTACAGAGTGCAGAGCGGAAAGACGTGTGTTTGGAGTCAGCGCTTCCTCTGAGCAACTTTGCCAAGCCACCTAACCTCTGTTCCCTCCTGTGCAAAACCTGGCAGAGTGGGCTAAAGGGCATTCTGTGTGTGTGTGAGGTCAGATGAGAGTGTGTGTGAAAGCCCCTTGTACATTCTAAGCCACTTGCAACCCTTTAAAACCAATATGCTGCCTTTGCAAACAGATTAAAAAAACAATTTGTGTGTGTTTTAAACATTTTTCCTGCAAGGGTGTAATGGATTATGGAATGAGAAACTTGCCTTTCAGTTCCTACTCTCCTCACTGTTAGCTCACTGCACGTCCTGCTAAGAACAGCCGTTTCTCTGAAATGCAGCTTTCTCAACACCGAAGTGGGAGGAGGACCGCTAACCTCTGTTAACATTCTAAAATCCCCTGCGCTCTTTTCTTTCAGCTCCTCTTACTACAGCCTTTATCTATGATTTGACTTAAAAGGTAACTCAGTTCTTTCCACGTCTGCGAGGCCCCATTGCTTAGAAGAGGCCCTCCTCACAGGGGTAACATGTCTATTTTTGTTCTCAGACCTTGAGTGAGGACAAAGAGGGTGATTCTGTTTTCTCCCTTAAGTTTCTGAGTCAAACCAAGGAAAACAAACACAAAAGATCCCAAATCACAGTGGGTTGTAGATACCTTACTATGGTAAAGACCCTGAAAATGACCTGGGGTTCTTCCATCAGTTTGGTCTATTTGCTGAGTTCAAGGTCATTTTGGGTGCAGCAGAACGTCATGCTGTTTTTCCAGCCTTTGGACAGAGAGAGAACGCAAAGCACATTTTGTAGTTAGGTTTTACACAAAGAGTTCCAAGATAAATTCAATACATATGTTCTGATTCATTCACACTTTACTCACTAAATAACTATTTGATATCTAAGAAGGCTTCGGGGTGTTAATGAAAAATCTCTTCAAAGAATTCTTTCCTTTGAACTCAGCAGTTATATTTTCCTAAGAATAAGAATGAATAATAGCCAGTAGAGTTTGTGGGTATTTGAAACACTGCCAAAATCCCTCTTTTCTTAACTTCAGGGTTCTTTCAAGATGGATAATGTATAATCGTAATTAAAAAACAAATTCATGTACATGGTATGCGTGTGTCAACTATGTGGGTATGTGCCAGAAATTTTGCTGAGCACTCCACATACATTGTCACTAATGTTTGAACAGTGTTTGAAGGTAGGTATTACTTCTCTTATTTATAGCCTCAGAAGATTTTACAGTTTCCTCAAGGCCAGAGCTGACAAGTCACTATGCCAAGATTCTATTGAACTCTCTCTGTTTGAATCTTCTTAGTTAATTTTGTTCCATTCAGCAAATATTTATCAAGTGCCTCTAAGTGCCAGGTGCTGTCCCAAGCCTGAGAAGAAAAACAAGGACAGACCTTGAGATGCTCCCAGTGAAGGTCTTCTTGCGTTGATCCATCTGCATGTGATTGGAGATTGAACGTCAGTGGGGGCTTATGAGGCTATGTCAATTAGGATGTGTTTGTAAACAACAGGAAACTCCATCCAAACTGCCTTAAATAGTAAGGAAGACATACAATGGCTGAGAATGCTAGTTATCCCCAAAGATTCATCTCCCCCTTATACCAGGAGAAGAATTCACAACTTTCAGCCAGGCATATATGACCTCCCAAAACAAAGACATTTTTTCAGCCACATCTAAAACTAGTTATAGTCACATAACTAAGTTCTGGCATCTAAACAGTGTTATATGTGTCTTCTGAGAACTGACTTTCACTTTACTCTTTCTTGCTGACTGGACTTGTGTGTGATGGCAGAGCTACCAAATGAAAGTAAGATATACTATCCCAGGACTATCTCTTTGGACTTTTTTTAAACCTGAGAAAGAAATGACCCTTTAACTTGTTTATGCCACTGTTATTAGGGTTTACAGTTATTTGCAACTGAACCTAATCATAACTCATATTCCCATAGCTCAAAGTCCAGCATTAGGGTAGGCTTCAGTGTTAATCTGATTCAGCAGCTCCATGATAATCAAAGAATCAGTTTTGTTCTAGGCCTTTGTTTTACCTTGGGTGTCAATTTCATCCTATGACTGAGGCAAGATGACTACTAACAAAAAGACCAGTATGTTCTTCTTTATCAATATTCAGAGAGAGAGAGAGAGAAAGAAAGACATCTGGAAGTATTCCAATAAAAACAATGAAGTTCCTTTCCCAGAAACCCTCTGATATCTTCTTGCTTTCCTTTGCCCTTAATTAGGTCAAATGCAGCCAGGGGAATGCTGAGTGAACTGATTGGCTTAGTTCTAATAAAACCAATCACTGTGGCAAGGGAGTGGGCTTATAATAATTGATTTAAACTAATTAGGGTCCACCCTGGAGGTGGGGTAGTTTTCTTTTGAAATTCAGGATAACATTAATCTAGGGTCAGTACAGTTGATTCTTTGCATCAATGAATTTAACCTTCACAGTTTATACCATCCTTGAAGGGACTCAATGGTCCATTGCGTAAGGAGTTTAGCATAACGCCTTTCTTGTGTGGTTGCTAAAAGGAGTCAATGAAATATTGTTGTTGTTCAGTAGCTAAGTTGTGTCTGACTCTTTGTGACCCCATGGACTACAGCACGCCAAGCTTCCCAGTCCACTATCTCTTGGAGTTTGCTTAAATTCATGTCCATTGAGTCGATGTTGCCCAGGTCATGCTAGTGGTAAAGTACCCTCCTGCCAGTGCAGGAGACATAGGGGACTCAGGTTCGATTCCTGGGTTGGGAAGATCCCCTGGAGAAGGAAATGGCAACCCACTCCAGGATTCTTTCCTGGAAAATCCCATGGACAGAGGAGCCTAGCGGGCTACAGTCTATAGGGTTACAAAGAGTCACACATGACTGAAGCCACTTAGCACAAACCATCTCATCCTCTGCAGCCCCCTTCTCCTTTATTTCAGGAAATAGAGGATGGTGAGGTAGAAGGAGTTTCTTACTGCTAAGTCCAAACAATGACACTAAGAAGTCCCCAGGGAAAGCCCTTGGAAATGTGCATGGCCCGTCAATCTACCCACTAGGTGGTGTGACTGGCGAAGGGCTGCTACCTGAAATTTCTCCTCCACTCTGGACCTCTCCTCCAAAGCTACCTGTGCCTATAATTCCTGGACTTTGTATTCTTTGGGATGAAAACATCTTTCCAGAAAGTCCTCAGTCACCTAGGGGAAAGTAACACATTTAACCTCAACACAAATACACTGATTGATTAGAGTCCCATCCCTCCAACCCCAGCACTACCACTACCTCCTTTTATACCAGGGGCACTGAGCCAAGGGGGGCAGTTGGGGTGTTGTCATAGAAAAGAAAGAGTTCCCAGGTTCTAGTCAGAGAGAGCTCGGTGGGATATCAAAATGAGGGTCCTGACCAGGGTAGGAGGCAGGGATAATAAGCGTGATCAGGAATTGGAGATAGTGGGGAAACATCAAAGTCAATTTCAATGACTGAATAATTTAGCCCAGGGCTAGCCCTGTGCTATCTATTCTGAATGACAAAGCAGCTATCGGTTGAGTCTGTGGCTGCAGAGAGACCACAGCTCTATTACTTCCCATCTTGGATGCCCTCGCAGTTGCCAGAATCTTTGAAGCTTTGTTTCTCCCTCAGCGCTCTGGCCTGAGGCAAGCCCACATGGTTCATCAGACAGCCTTGTTAAAATGACGGGAATCCATTCCTGTCTCCCCAGAGAGATGGAGGGCATTCATTCAGTACAGAAATCGTGGCAGAGAAGAAGTGAAGCCAAGAAATACTGGCCTGGAAGTAGCATTAGAGGAAGCTAAGATAGAGTGGAAAACAAAAGTCTTTCTCATTATTTTCAACCAACTCTAAGAGCAATTCTACAATAAATATCTTTTTTTCTGGAGTGAATTTGTTTGAGTAACATCTTCCAACTGAACATCAGCTCAATAGCTTATGTTAGTTTATCACTTAAAGCAATTAGATATCTGATTGTTGTTGTTTAGTTGCTAAGTCGTATCCAACTGTAGTCCACCAGGCTCCTCTGTCCATGTTATTTCTCGGGCAAGAATACTGGAGTGGTTGCCATTTCCTTCTCCAGGGGATCTTTCTGACCTAGGGATCAAACCCATGTCTCCTGCATTGGCAGGCGGATTGATATTAATCCAAAACTGGCAGGACCTAACTTATTCTTCTGAGGAGCCATTTCTGAAGTTCTTCAGAAGTGTTTTATTTTACCCTTACATAAGTATTTCAACAAGTGTCATCCTAGACCATTCATACGTAAACCATTCGGCAGGGAAAGGGTGGTGATGGTGGGGGTTGAAAGATAAAAATGCAGATCTCCAAGTTCCACCCAGAACTTACTAAACTAGACTCTCTGGAAATAGAGCCTAGAAATGAACATTTTAAACCAGTGAGTCACGTGATTTTAATATACTCCAGGGTTTAAGCACAGTGATTCCTAGAGCATGCCAATCATGATACCATACAATTGATGGTGCTCTATGCTCTGCAAAGACTTCTGTATAATACCTCATTTGAGTCTCACCACAAGCCTCAGGGAAGAATATCAGAGCAGGTATTATCATTTCCATTTTATGAAGATGAGCCCGTAGCTCTGAGTGGTCAAGTAACTTGCACATGGTCACATGCTTGTAAGTGGAGGTAGCCTGGACTGTAACTCAGGTCTTACAGCACCAAGATCAGTGCTCCCGCCATTACCCCTATGGTAACAACATTCCAATTGACTAAATGTGGAATTTCATCTTTGGCCACTGCCTAAAGGGAAGTAGTCTGAGCAGCCACAGGAAGGAGCATCATTTGTGGAAAGAGAAAATAAAACTGTAAAAACTTGGAAGATATCAATAACCAACATATCTAAGGTCATTAATGGTCTAATCATAATGTTGAATTTTTATGAAATATAATAAATAATTATTTTTATTACACATTCAGGTGTGTTCTGGTTGACTCTGTGATTGGTTTGAGCAGGAACAATCACATTTTTATATAGTGATGGACCACATGATCAGAAATTCAAGTAAGCCACATTCATTTACCTTTAGTTATAATGGTGTAGCACAAGCATAAGCTGGAATCAAGATTGCCGGGAGAAATATCAATAACCTCAGATATGCAGATGACACCACCCTTATGGCAGAAAGTGAAGAGCAACTAAAAAGCCTCTTGATGAAAGTTAAAGAGGAGAGGGAAAAAGTTGGCTTAAAGCTCAACATTCAGAAAATGAAGATCATGGCATCTGGTCCCATCACTTCATGGGAAATAGATGGGGAAACAGTGGAAACAGTGTCAGACTTTATTTTTTTGGGCTCCAAAATCACTGCAGATGGTGATTGCAGCCAGGAAATTAAAAGATGCTTACTCCTTGGAAGGAAAGTTATGACCAACCTAGATAGCATATTAAAAAGCAGAGATATTACTTTGCCAACAAGGGTCCATCTAGTCAAGGCTATGGTTTTTCCAGTGGTCATGTATGGATGTGAGAGTTGGATTGTGAAGAAAGCTGAGCACCAGAGAATTGATGCTTCTAAACTGTGGTGTTGGAGAAGATTCTTGCAAGTCCCTTGGACTGCAAGGAGATCCAATCAGTCCCCTAAAGGAGATCAGTCCTGGAATTTCTTTGGAAGGAATGATGCTAAAGCTGAAACTCCAGTACTTTGGCCACCTCATGTGAAGAGTTGACTCATTGGAAAAGACTCTGATGCTGGGAGGGATTGGGGGCAGGAGGAGAAGGAGATGACAGAGGATGAGATGACTGGATGGCATCACCGACTCTATGGACATGAGTTTGAGTGAATTCCGGGAGTTGGTGATGGACAGGGAAGCCTGGTGTGCTGTGATTCATGGGGTCACAGAGAGTTGGACACGACTGAGTGACTGAGCTGCACTGATGATGGTGTTGGAAGGCAGCTGTGCTCACCACTATACCACCAGTACTGCTTTTTTTTAAATGATAATTGTGCTGAATGAAAATCCATATGACTCAAATCTGAGTCAAGGACATTTGGGGAATTATTCACACCTATTTTCCTTTTGTTAGCAATCTACAATGTCCCAGCTTCATTCTGAAATTTTAGTGGAATTAAATCAGAGGAACTCAAAAAACTATATCATGAAGTTTGGTTCAATTACAATTATTAGCCAATCTGAGCCTGCTAATGAGACACACATGGGCAACTAGTTTCAGAACCATAGTGTTAGGCAGATGGGTAGTCCTTGCTGAACCCCTACATACATGATGATGGGTAATTTTACGGGTCAACTTGACTGGGGTACCAGATATCTAGTTAAACATCATTTTGAGTGTGTCTGTAAGAGTGTTTGCAGAAGAAATTAGTATTTGAATTAGTAAACTGAGTAGCCCTCCCTAACATAGGTGAGCGTCATCCATCCTGTTGAAGGCCTGAATAGAACAAAAAGGTAGAGGGAGGACCAATTTGATGCCTGCCTGACCTTGTCTGTTGGGACATTGATCTTCTCCTGTACTCAGATTGGGACTTACATCATTGACACTCCAGGTTCTTCAGACCTTCAGACTTGGACTGAAACTATATTCGTTTTTCTAGTTCTCTGACTTGCAAATAACTCATTGGGGGATTTCTCAGCCTCCATAATTGCATGAGCCAATATCTTATAAGGTCAAAAATCTCTCTCTAGAGAGAGGGTGGAGGGGGGGTGCGCGGAGAGAAGTGTTGGTTTTGTTTTTCTGGCAAATCCTAATACTGTATGGTTTTTTTCACCTAGATGTCTCAGTGGCTACACTGTGAGGTCATTTAGCTTTGACTCCTTGCCAGCCACTGAATTTCTAACATAATAAGAAGATCTGGGTTTCGTGTTGGGCCCGTGTAGAATGGATAGTTGAGCTTTGCCTCATGGCCTCAGGTTTGGCAGGCATCCTGTGGTGTGAGAGCATAAGTGGCTGGTTCATAGGATGGGAAGGCCCAGACCACTTTCCAGCATCACTTCAAAAACATCCTTTGGCATGAGACACTGAAAAAACTGAGTAAGTCCTTTGTTAACTTGGAGTCTGCACGAATGTTTATGTCACATTTGGTGAAAAATGCAGATTACACTGCTAGGCTTACATCACTATAATTAAAACTTTTTGCTAATAGTCACTTATGGATTAATTATAGTCGACCCTGAGTTAGAATAAATCCAGGCCATTGGGGGCAATCTGGGTACACCATATGATTGTATTTCTCTAAGTGCCAGTTGGGTTGTATATTTTTCCATTACCCCTCGGTCTAATTTTCTATCTTTTTTTTTTTTTTTTGTATCCCAGAAATGTATCTGTCCTCTCCACTAGAAAAAATATATTAGTTTGTTTTCTAATTTTCAAAATAGTTTGTAGTCATTGTTTAATTATTCTTTGAGTCACCTGGGTTTACAGGTATGAACTGTTCCACGTATTTGAGGTGCAAGAAATATCACTTATTTTTCTAGCTCAGGATTTACTCTCTGATCCCAGTACTAATTGTTTAGGAAAGGGATCTTCATTCTCTCTTTTCCCTCCCTGAGTTTTACCAGATCCTCAGGACCTACTCAGTCTAGGATGGAAAGAGGCCTCTGTCATTAATCCATTTAGTCACCAGAGAAGATGCTCCTTGCCCAAGTGGGCACAGGCCTCCCCACGGTTGGGGGGCACTGTAGCTGTACTCTCTCCTCACCAGACCAGATAGCATGGGAGCTGTTCCCAAGTTGAGGGGCTGGTGACTGGCCTTGACAGCATTCCTGTAGCCATCCTCCACTCAAGGTCCCACCACCTTCTGGGCACTGTGTGTTCCCCTCGCCTTAGGGACTTCAAATCAGAGAACTGACCACTCTCAGCCTGATGTCAAGCCTCTCTCCAGATATGTCATGACCCCCACACCAATCTCCACACCCTGCCTCTTCTTGCCCAGAAATCAGTGCTTCCAAACAAAGGCTTGAAACTAGAACGTAGCATGTGTCCTTTGGGTGCTAGGAACACAAGAACACAAAGGTTGACTGCATTCTCTGAGAGGAGTAAGGGGAAAATTCCCTTTAGTCTTTGCTGATGAGTCCACAGTAGCAGAAAGAAAAAAAAAAAAAAAAGCTTCCATAAAACCATAAACCACACACACAAAATGCAAGATACCAGATACTCTCAATATTTCACTCTAAGTATGACATATAAGTATATATAATTATTCTCCTGTTTTTCCTATAATTTTGCTTAAATAATGTTTATCTACTGTTACAGTGCTTATTCTCCCCTCTCCCCCAATATATTTTGTCCCTAAAACTGAATTTATTTCTGAAATATATATTTTAATCAGTTAGTTATTTTTATCCCCTCTCACTGTTTTGATGTCAGTATCATACAATTTTCATAAAGATTTAGTTGTTATATGTTGCAAATTTTACCTCAATATATTTTTAAAAAAAAAAGGATTTTGTTATCCTTGACTGCTTTTTCCTTTGGACTAATTTCACATTATATGTCAAGATGTATAAATTCATGTCTGACTGTTTGCAATCCCACAGACTGTAGCCACCAGGCTCCTTTGTCCATGGAAATCTCCATGCAAGGATACTGGAGTGGATTGTCATTCCCTTCTCCGGGGGATCTTCCCAACTCAGGGATCGAACCCAGGTCTCCCGCATTGCAGGCAGATTCTTTACCAGTTGAGCCACCAGAGAAGGCCTAAATTGTCTTTAGTGAACTTTAATTGCCCTAAATTTGCACACTGATTTAAGATCTATTACCTTTACTATATTCTCTTCTTAATCAGAAACGAGGAAAGATTGCCGTATTTTGGTCTCCCTTTACTTTTCCTATTATGGTGTTTTACATTTCTTTCAACATGATAAAACGTTTTTTATTCCAAGTTGAGTCAGTATTCAAGAATTTATGGTTTTTGTTACTCTTATAGAATGGAATCTCTTTTTCTATGTGTACCACTACTATAAAGAATAACACCAGATTTTGTGGACTTGTCTTATACTTCATAGCTCTTTGTCATTTCTCACCTAGTGGGTTTTACAAGTATACAATAATAGCATCTCTCAATGATACTTTAATTGTTCCTCTCTTGTGCAGATGCTTCTGTTTCTCGCTCTTCTCAGAACATTATTGTCAGCCCTATAATATCATGTTGAGTGCAATGATGACAGAGAGCCTACTAACTCTGCCTCCTGACTCTCCATTTTATATAATATTGGTTTGGAATTTTGGTTTCTTTAAAAAACTTTAACACAGAAACATTTTTGTTAAGATATTTAGAGTTTTCAAAAGGGACAATTGTTGGTTTGAATTATTTCTTGGCATCTAGGAAGATGATGAAGTCATTTTACAAATTTTTCCTATTAGCATGATGATATAAAACCTGTCCCTTGAACAAACTTATGGTCGCTGGGGGGAAGAATGGAAGGAAGGGTTAGTTAGGGAGTTTGGGATGGACATGTACACACTGCTACTTTTAAGATGGGTACGCAACAAAGAGACCTACTGATAGCACAGAGAACTCTGCTCGAGGTTATACGGCAGCCTGGATGGGAGTGGAGTTGGAGAGAGAATGGATCTATGTATGTGTATGGCTCAGTTCCTTCACTATTTACCTGAAACTATCACAACATTGTTTTATCCCAATACAAAATCATCTGACTCACAAAAATTCAAAAAAATATCCTGTCCCTTGAATGCATATGTGGACAATGCAGTCATATCTATATTTGGCTCATAACTCAAAGCTCAACAAACAAAGAAGCAGGCAAACAAGTAAACAGTAAACAAACCAACCAACCCAGGAGCTCAGACAGGCCTGAACTTCTTTATGAATGAAGCACAGTTCATTTGGGAGTGTTTATTCCCTGGAGACTGACCATTGTCAGTCCTTTGAAAGGTGCTCAGCTGATACCCAGATCACTTTTTGACCCCTCCTGCTCACCCCTGCATTCAATTGTCCTGTAGATTGTGATCAGGCCTCTGACGGGCCCTGAGGATGTCCCTTTCTCACAATCTTCAACTGAATTTTGCAACCACAGTGCATTCTTTTCAGTCATTCAGCCACAGAGATGAAAATTTTAGTTACTGCCTCATATGACAAACCATAGCAATTTTAGCCACACCACGAGTTTCATGGCCTACTATAAATAGAATTGGGCTTTCATTGCTAGACATACACTGATAATTAACAATAAATAGTTTTTAGTAAGTGTATATTGGGGTGAAATTGTACAACTCTGAATTTCACAATCTTGGTTAGAAGAATTGTTTGATTATGTGACGTATTTTGGACTGTGACCAATAAATATACTCTAAATTGGTCAGTGATGGAAATTTTTTCTTTACAAGTATTTTGTTAAGCAATCCTTTAAAAATACATATATCAAATTACCACAGATTGAAAAAAAAATTAACCCATTGTAAGTGAAGGTGAAGGTATTTGGCAATTTCTGTCAAAATTGCAATTGTCCAACTCTTTGACACCTCATGGACTGTAGCCCACCAGGCTCCTCTGTCCATGGGATTCTCCAGGCAAGAATATTGGAGTGGGTTGCCATTTCCTTCTCCAGGGGATCTTCCTGACCCAGGGGTCGAACCCATGTTACCTGCATTGGCAGGCAGATTCTTTACCACTGAGCCGGCAGGGAAGCCCGGTGGAGTTAAATGTCTATGCAATGTATAAGGAAATAAACACAGTATATTTAAAATTTATAATATAAAAAAATCTAGAAACATCTTAACTATGTCTTAACATGGATTGATTAAATAGGTTGTGACACATCCATGCAATGGAATCCCGTGAAACTGCTAAAGAATAAGTAGTCACTACAGGTGGTGACTGCAGGCATGAAATCAGAAAGCGATTGCTTCTTGGCAGAAAAGCGATGACAAATCTAGACAGTGTGTTGAAAAGCAGAGACATAACTCTGCTGACAAATGTCCGTATAGTCAAGGCTATGGTCTTTCCAGTTGTCATGTACAGTTGTGAGAGCTGGATGGTCAAGAAGGCAGAACGCCAAAGAATTGATGCCTTCCAACTATGGTGCTGGAGAAGACTCCTGAAAGTCCCTTGGACAGCAAGGAGATCAAACCATCACTCTTAAGTGAGATCAACCCTGAATATTTACTGGAAGGACTGATGCTGAAGCTAAAGTATATTTTTATATAATTTATATATATATATATGTAGAGACAGAGAGACTATATAATTTTTATAATGAAAAGTTACTGTTTTCACTTAAAGGCATGACAATTCTGAGCTAGATATTTTAGAAGACATAGAAGGATATAAAGATAAAAATAAGAATTATCCAGGGACTTCCCTGGTGGCTCTATGGATAGGAATCTGCCTGCCAATGCAGGGGACATAGATTCGATCCCTGGTCCAGGAAGATCCCACATGCCTCAGAGTAACTAAGCCTGTGAGCCACAACTACTGAAGCCCTTGCACCTACAGCCTGTGCTCTGCAATAAGACAAGCCACCACAATGAGAAGCCCGCCCACGGTATCAAAGAGTAGACTGTGCTCGCTGCAACTAGAGAAAGCCTTTGTGCAGCAACAAAGACCCAGTGCAGCCAAAAATTAACTAATTACTTAAAACAAAAAATCATTAGAAAAAAGAATTATCCAGATAAAAATTAAAAATTACCCAAAAACAATTTGCTATTTTCCCTTTTGGTACTTTTTTCAGTTCACGTTTATACTTTTAAGAAGATTAGCACTACATGATCATATGGTTTTATAGTTAACTTTTCTCCCAGTCAGTATTATATCATGAACATTTTTCCATATCAGTAGTTACTACTGAAAATGTTTTCCCTGAATTATCCATTTCTTTCTATTCTAATGCAAGGTAATTTTAGTTTGACCTGTTCATTGCTGTGAAGCCTGCAACACTGAATAGAGAATGGACTTTAGAATTTGAAGATCTACTGCACAGTTGCACTCATCTCACTCACTAGTAAAGTAATGCTCAAAATTCTCCAAGCCAGGCTTCAGCAGTACGTGAACTGTGAACTTCCAGATGTTCAAGCTGGTTTTAGAAAAGGCAGAGGAACCAGAGATCAAATTGCCAACATCCGCTGGATCATGGAAAAAGCAAGAGAGTTCCAGAAAGACATCTGCTTCTGCTTTATTGACTATGCCAAAGCCTTTGACTGTGTAGATCACAACAAACTGTGGAAAATTCTTCAAGAGATGGGAATACCAGACCACCTGACCTGCCTCTTGAGAAATATGTATGCAGGTCAGGAAGCAACAGTTAAAACTGGACATGGAAAAACAGACTGGTTCCAAATCGAAAAATGAGTCCATCAAGGCTGTATATTGTCACCCTGCTTATTTAACTTACATGCAGAGTACATCATGAGAAACGCTGGACTGGAAGAAGCACAAGCTGTAATCAAGATTGCCGGGAGAAATATCAATAACCTCAGATATGCAGATGACACCACCCTTATGGCAGAAAGTGAAGAGGAACTAAAAAGCCTCTTGAAAGTGAAAGAGGAGAGGGAAAAAGTTGGCTTAAAGCTCAACATTCAGAAAACGAAGATCATGGCATCTGGCCCCGTCACTTCATGGGAAATAGTTGGGGAAACAGTGGAAACAGTGATAGACTTTATTCCTGGGGGCTCCAAAATCATTGCAGACGGTGACTGTAGCCATGAAATTAAAAGACACTTACTCCTTGGAAGAAAAGTTATGACCAACCTAGACAGCATATTAAAAAGAGACATTAGTTTGCCAAAAAAGGTCCGTCTAGTCAAGGCTATGGTTTTTCCAGTGGTCATGTATGGATGTGAGAACTGGACTGTGAAGAAAGCTGAGTGCCAAAGAATTGATGCTTTTGAACTGTGGTATTGGTGAAGACTCTTGAGAGTCCCTTGGACTGTAAGGAGATCCAACCAGTCCATCCTAAAGAAAATCAGTTCTGAATATTCATTGGAAGGACTGATGCTGAAGCTGAAACTCCAATACTTTGGTCACTTCATATGAAGAACTGACTCATTGGAAAAGACCCTGATGCTGGGAAACATTGAAGGTGGGAGAAGGGGACAACAGAGGCTAAGATGGTTGGATGGCATCACTGACTCAATGGACATGAGTTTGAGTAAACTCTGGGAGCTGGTGATGGACAGGGAGGCCTGGCATGCTGCAGTCCATGGGGTCGCAAAGAGTCAGACACGACTGAGTGACTGAACTGAACATTCAAGTTATGCATCTGGTTAACTGTGTGATCTTAGGCAAGCTGCGTAACTGAATTGAAGCACGTTTTCCTCTTCAGTAACGTGAATAAAATATAACAAAAGCCAGCCTTACCTACATTATGATGATATTGTGAGGATTAGATGAGCTACCACAGTCAAATTGCTCTTTGAACTGTAAAGTCTGGTAGGAATCTACCTGTTACCCTAGTGCAGACCAGGACCTCTCTCCTGGTCTGCTCACACTGTCTCCTCCTTACTTTGGTGATTCAGATCTTCTCGGAGGAGTCCACCTCCTGAGTGGTGAAGACAACTCAGTCTGGCAAAGATTCTCACAATCTGGGTCAAACCCACATTTCTAGCCCCAGCTGCTGATTCCATCATCTTGACACCATTTTAGTTCCTTCCATTCACTTCTACATGGAAACATATTCTCCACGGTATCTTGTTGATATTGCCTTTACCCAGAATATCCTTTGCTTTTTCTTGTGCCTGGAAAAATCCTACTTATCCTTCAAGGCTCAAATTCAGTGTCAGCTTTCCTGTGAAGGCTTCCCAGATATCCAAGACTGAAATACTGGTTTCTTTCTCTGGTTCACTCAGCACTTGATCTAAACCCATGTAACACAGGGTTCAGGAATCTTGAACCCCTGGCATAATTTTCACCTTTGGGGTGTCTGCCCGTGCATGATTCATCGCCAGTTTTTTAGACTCTCCCTTTCTGTGCAGCAGCCATATTTGGCCATAGCTGATGGGAACACTGGTGATCCCTTGGGCCAATAGAATTTTCTTTCCTAGGACTCTGGAATGGACCTTTAGGATGGTAGTCAGTGTTGCCACAAGTAGAACATGTACATTGAGGAGCTGAGCCTGCCTTTATGCAGTGGCCATTTGGGGCCCATCTGGCACATACAGGTAGAGAATGTTGTCCGCCAAGAAGATCCAGAAGCAATGAACAGACAGGAGAGGCCATATAACCCCAGTGAGAAGGTGACTGAGAAGTGTCTTGATTCCAGGCAGCTTTCCAAATTCAGGGTCCCGATGATTGAGAGGCCCATCTGCAGTGTGAGCAGCTTTGGGCTCCATGAAGTAACCCTATGGAAATAATCTCTCCCTTTTGCTTAAGGAAGATGGGTACATAAATCACCACAAAATAATGCGGATGTTTAGTAACAGAGGCACACCCAAGGTTTTATGGAGCACCAGGGAGTGAAGGAAGGTGCTGAGGTGATGCATCAGGCATGGGTTCCTGTAGAAGGTGATGTTGGGCCAGTAAGGAGGGTGTTTCAGGTTCGGGAACAGATGAGCAATGCTGTGGTGGTGGGAATAGTAAGCAGCTCAGTGTTGCTGGGACATAAAGGCATGGAGATGCCAGGAGAGAGGCTGATGGGAGAGGTGGGCAGGGGCCCAGTCAAGAGAAGTCTTGGGTGCCATGGAAAGGAGCTTGGACTTCATCCTGGTGGTCAGTGGTTCTCCAGCCTGGCTGCACATCAGCTTTCTAGGGAATCTCAAAAAGAAATATGGATGCCTCATCCCATCCTGTCAATCAAATCAGAATCTCTGGGTGTGGGAAGCTGGGTATTGACTTTTTTTTTTACCCTGCCCAGGTGATTCTAACATGCAAATAGTGTGGAGAGCCTGCCAGGAAAACTTGAAGGGTTTTAAGCTAGAAATAGATGTGGTTTTAGAAAAGTGGCCTTGGTAGTTGGACTTAAGAGTATGAAAAGGTAGGCAGGGAGCCTGCTGGCAACTGTTACAGTGAGCAGGTGAGGGCTGAAGAGAAACTGTGCACAGGCGTGTGTGCTCAGTCATGGCCAACTCTCTGCGAGCCCAGGGACTGGAGCCCGCCGGGTTCCTCTGTCCATGGGATTCTGGAGGCAAGAACCCTGGAGTGGGTTGCCATTTCCTCCTGCAGGGGATCTTCCCAACCCGGGGATTGAACCCAAATCTCTTGTGTCTCCTGCATTGGCAGACGGGTTCTTTACCACTGTGCCACTTGGGAATCCCTGAAGAGAACATGATGGAGAGCAAAGACTGTGGGAATGGAGAGAAGTTTATGAACCCCTGTTAGGAGATAAAGTAGCTTGAACTTTATATTTAGTGACTGGAGAGGAGGGGGAGGTAGGTAGTGTTGACCTGAGGATTCACTTAGGAAACAGGATATGCCTCAGACAAGCAGACAGGAAGCAAGGGTCTGGGGGAAGCTGGTGAGTCCCACTCCAGACATGTGAAATTGGAGGTGGGATCTGAATGTCAGGTGGAGATCAGGTCACTGGACAGACCAGTCCAATGCTGGCGGCTCGACCAGGTAGAAACAATTTGCAGTTTGCTAGCTGATCGAGGGTCGCTTTATCTTTTTGTTATTTATTCAGAGTCGCCTCCCCCAAAGTCACTTTTCTAGCTGTCAAAGGTGTTCTGGGTGTGAAGAACAAGGAGCAGGCCCCACCCCAGATCAGCTCCAGAGATAGGGTGTGATGAGTATCTCATGAGTGCCTTGAAGTCAGGTGGCTTCTCAGAGTTCTAAAATTAGAGGAGCAGCTGTGCTTGGTGGGTGGTGATGCTGGGGCTCACTCAGCCAAGACCTGGGCCTTCCTGTGATGGACTCTTTGTGTTAGTGGGTCGGGGTCAAGCAAGAACCAGTTTCTTTGAAGAATTCCCCCAGGAGCTACGGGTCATGCCCGTATGCTCTAAGGGGGACAGAAATGCCTTCTGCTGCCAAGTGGAAGGGAAAGGCAGGGAGAGATATACGAGAAGGAGACTCACAGAAGAGTGTTTTTTTCAAGAAAGTTCACTGCAGAAATGACACACTTAAAAGCAAGTGAGGAGGCAGTTTGCACTGGAGGAATCAGAATTAGGTCTGAAACTGAAAACTTGCTGTGCTGCTCTGCGTTCTGCACATCTGAGTGCTGGGCAAATGCTTCCTGGTTGTGGTTTTGACTCTGTGGAAGGGTTCAACCTGGCCTCCAGATTAGGGTTCTGCTGCCATTTCCACCGACTGGAGGATTTGGGGAGGGGGGCCCAGGAGGGGTGTGTGTGTATAAGATTTCAACTCAAGGTGGATAAATGGATGGGGAGCCTCGGAGGGGAAGAGTAGTAAATGACAGAATATTTCACCCTGGTTCCATCATGTTGGATTTCCCCCTCCTTGAGCTTTGGTCTGCAGATTACATGTAGCGGAAAGAAGTCTGAGAAAATTAAAATTGACCGAGTAAAGGACTCACTACCTAACTGAAAAATGAATCAGTAACAAGCAGTAGGGAAATTATGAATCCAGAGGTATCAATTTATGTAGCATTTATCTGGGGATGCTTTTTCTACAAGTACAGCCCTAATCCCAGATAATACCAGAAGATATTTACTAGCAATATTGAAAAAAGTAATATCTACACATCCTTTGGGTTAATGTCCTTCATTTGCACAAGGAGTCTCCGTCCCCTATCCAGAGTGGTGAGAATGCCAGGAGGGGCGGTGAGGAGGGAAGGGTACAAAGAGGGAAGGCAGGTGGGATGTGAACGGAGAAACACATAAGGACCAAAAAGGAGGATTTTTCAGCTAGGTCTCCTGGTTTAGGATAGAGTTGGAGAAAAGAAACTTCCCCAGGAGTTCTGACTGTGTGTGCCCAGGTGTACATTATCCTAGGCTGAGCTGTATCTGTGCTTTGAAACCCTTCCCATGGTTGGAATAGTCCCTTCTGTAATCTTGGGTGTGTTTCCTTGAATGATTTTAGGGGGAGCTTCCAAGGCCAGGAGAGTAAGAGCGCAGCAAGCTCCTCCATGAGGGAAGGCAGAGAGAGTCCAGTGGAGAGAACTGCAGGTGAAGGTGAGTTGTTAAGGTGAGGGCTTTGGGAGGAGGGAGCTGGAGGCATCGGGAGTTGGAGATGCCATACAAACCTTCCTTTCTCGTTATATTTTCCATCTTGGACTTTCTTAATGTTGTTGAATATTCAGTATTCAACTCATTTACTTTCCTTTTTATAGCTGGCAAAGACCTTTATACATGTCCTCCAGGGGGCCAAGAGAAACCACCTTGCGGGTGTACTCTGTGTCTCTGCCTCCCATGTAATGAAACAGGCTGGGGAACCCTCACCCCCACTCCCCACACACACAGGCCCCAACCGCAGAGCCTGTAGTCCCCTGCTTCCCAGCTTCCTCTCCTCCAGCCCCTGAGCTGGGGGCCTGGCGGCCACTCTCTGCCTTTCTGCAGCCCACTTCTCGCATCGCCAGGTCCTCTCCTCCAGCCCCTGAGCTGGGAGCCTGGTGGCCGCTCTCTGCCTTTCTACAGCCCACTTCTCCCATAGCCAGGTCCTCTCCTCCGGCCCCTGAGCTGGGAGCCTGGTGGCCGCTCTTTGCCTTTCTGCAGCCCACTTCTCGCATCGCCAGGTTTCCAGGAGTGGTGTGTTGCCAGTGGTTGTTTACATGGCAAAGCTGCCCCAGGACAGCTTGAGCCAATCTCAGGCTACTTTCCAGGTAGAGGAGAGGAATTTCCAAATATGCAGCTGACTTCGTGGATCATCTAGAGGAGCTATTTATTGTGGGGGGTAGGGGCCTCCAACGGAGAACCTACCGCCCACCTTTATCTGTGCTCACTTTTCATGCATTCCAATACGGAGGCTAAACCACAAAATCCAAGATAACCGCAGATCGGAAAGTGGGCGTATCAGCATTTCTTGCATATATTACATACAACATTCCTTTTCCCTCTACCAACTGAGAGCAAATCTGCCCTTATTTGAGGGCACATGAATGACACAGGCAGTATGTGTCTTATGTGGTATTTCAGGCTCAGTTTATAAAGCTCATCAAAGTGGTGAAGCAGGATGTTTGGATGATGACTTGTTAAAGGAACACCTGAAATAACTATGATGAAGCCTGATGACCTAGACTCTGGGATCCCATCCCTTCTTGCTCCTGTTGGTTGACCATTTGGAGATGCTCTCAGGATCTCCCTTTGCTTCTGAATAAATGTTAAAGGAAACCAGCAGTTATTGAGCAGTTCTGTGTATGGTGCTAAACACTTCATACAGATAGTCTGTGTAATTTAATCCTTGAAACAATTCTGTGAGATAGGCGCCTATGATCCCACTTTACAGATGAAAACTCTGAGTCACCATGAGGGGAAGTAACTTGCCAGAAGTCTTAAGGCTTCTAATCCAGCTTCTCTGGTGTCAAAGTCTATATACTTTCTTGACATTATGTTACCTCCCAGTGAAGAATTAAATCCCTCTTTTATCTAGTTTCAAAGAATGAATAAGGAACTACATAAGACAGCTTTGATAACTGCGAATTCAAGGAAGTCTTAGCTTCTTAAGTATGATGAAAAGAAAATGGAAAGGGATCAGTTAAAATCTCATGAATTCATAACATGTTGCTGTGATTATCATAATGTATTTCCTCAAAATTAGAAATTGTGGGTAAAAACGGGGATCTCAAGCCTTTTTATTCAGAGGTAAGAAGCTACTGTGGCTCAGTTTGACTACAGGTTCCTAACTGGTTAATGTGTATGTGCGCATCGACAGGACAGCTTCCCAAGTTAGAAGAGCTTGAGGTCATCAAAAGATGAAGGGCTTATGATGACCACAGTTTTTTTTCCCCCTAATTTTATTTATTTAGCTTTGACTGTGCTGGGTCTTCATTGCTGTGCTGGCTTTTCTCTAGTTGTGGAGATTGGGGGCTACTCTTTAGTTGCGGTGCACAGGCTCCTTGTTGCTGTGGCTTCTCTTGCTGTGGGGTATGGGCTCTAGGGTGAGCAGGCTTCAGTAATTGCTGCTGGTGGGCTCAGCAGTCATGGCTCCCGGGCTCTAGAGTGCAGGCTCAGTAGTTGTGGCACATGGGCTTTGCTGCTTCACCGCATGTGGGATCTTCCCGGATCTGGAATTGAATCTGTGTCTCCTGCACTGCAGGTGGATTCTTTACCACTGAGCCACCAGGGAAGCTTGATGACCACAATTTTAAAGAGGGCTATTAATAAAGGAAATATGGACCTCTGATAGATTAAAACAGATTTTTAAAAAGAATCCATGACTGCTTTACAAAGTGCCTGGGTGACGGACAAAGACAGCAACATTAATTCAAATTAACCTAACAGTCCTCAGGATTTGGACACCCTAAGTCATTCTCCAGATCTGAGCCAGTCCAATGTATAACATGTACAGGCTTAGATGTCTGAAGAAAGTCACATCATTCCAGAGGAAACGTGAACACCTCACAGAGGCTCTGGGGATAATCCATGGCATGGATTGCTTTGTAAAGAAAGCAAAACTCAGAAGTGGCCTTTGAGTTGTGATGCTCCTCCTAGCAGTATAGGAACCTCAAATCAACCTAGGTTCTCTAAATACATTGATCTCAGTGTACTTGGTTCTGAAGTGCTTTAAACAAAGATATATTTCCCCTTTTATTCTAAAAATATATCTGGTCTACCGGAAGAGCCCTATAATGGAGAATGCCACCAAAACAGAGAAAATCCAATGTCTTCTTTTCATAGTCTAACTCTTTTGGATAAGATGATTTTCCTATTTGACTACATTTTTCATGATGGTTAACTCTAGTTGAAGAATATGTCAGACCCCATTTGAGCACTTGGCTGAGAAGTTGGGTCTGTAAATAGAATATGTAGCCCCTTTCTAGGGGAGAGAGAGGGAGTATTCATAGAATCTGAGCTAGGAGGGGCCTTGGAGAGAATGTGTGGTAGGCAGCCACTAAAATAGTTCCCAGTGAGCCCTGCCTCCTGTATTCACGCTCTTGCCTACTCCCCTCCCTTGGTTGTTGGGCTGGGTTTAGTGAGTCAATTCTACAGAACAGAATGTAACAAAGGGATGGGACATCACAAAGACTCTGATCCGTTTTGCTAACCCTCTCTGGCTCATAACAGCCAGCCACCATGCTGTGAGCTGTTCTGTGGAGAGACCTGTGCAGCAAGAGATGAAGGGAGGCCCCCAGCCAGCGACCAGAGAGGAACTGAGGCTCTTATTCTAACAGTGTGATTCTTAGTCTAGAAGGAACTGAATCTTGCCAACAACCTCTTGGGTGAGCTAGAAAGCAGATCCTCCCCACGTTGGACCCTAAGATGATGGCAGCCCCAGCTGACACTTAATTGCAGCCTCAGAGAGACCCTAAGTCAGAGGAATTGACTACACAGCACATGGACTCCTGACCCACAGAATCTGTGAAATAATAAGTTTATTGTCTTAGGCTGCTAAGGTTTGTGTTGAATTTGTATCATCTTGGATAACCTGATGGTTCAGTAGGTAAAGAATCCACCTGCAATGCTGGAGATGTGGGTTTGATCCCTGGGTTGGAAAGATCCCCTGGAGGAAGAAATAGCAACCCACTCCATTATTCTTGCCTGGTAAATTCCATGGGCAGAGAAATGTGGTGGACTATACAGTCCAAACGGAGAAGGCGATGGCACCCCACTCCAGTACTCTTGCCTGGAGAATCCCATGGACGGAGGAGCCTGGTGGGCTGCAGTCCATGGGGTCGCGAAAAGTCGGACACAACTGAACGACTTCGCTTTCACTTTTCGCTTTCATGCATTGGAGAAGGAAATGGCGACCCACTCCAGTGTTCTTGCCTGGAGAATCCCAGGGACGGAGGAGCCTGGTGGGCTGCCGTCTATGGGGTTGCACAGAGTCGGACACGACTGAAGTGACTTAGCAGCAGCAGCAGCATACAGTTCAAAGGGTCGCAGGGTTAGACATGACTGAGCAACTGAGCATGTATGCAGATAACTAATACTTCTTCTAATCCAACTTCTGTATTCTCAGTGAACTGATGGATATCTGGAGAGGTTTGGTACCTTGCCTGAACTTTCACAGACTCAGACCAGACCAGAAGTTATGCCCTTAAATTCTCAGATGGGGTTCTCTTACAATTTACAACTCCCCTTTGCAATTTGGTGTTACGGAAATTTGCCTGGCATGGCCTTATGTAACTCTCCTTTAAATGAGCCCCCACTTTTTCCTAATAGGATATCTCTGTTTCCAACTGGCCAGTAAGAGAAAGGGGCAAAGTCTGGAAGCCAGATCTTGAAGCCAATCGGTCCCTTTCATGGCCCCTCAGCAGGCCTCCCCAGTCCCAGCCAAACCCTATTCCAGACACTGAGCTTTTCCGTCCGCAGTTGGCCCTTTGTATCTGCAGTTTCCACACCCACAGATTCAATCAAACTCATATAAAAAGTATTTG
This sequence comes from Bos mutus, assembly GCF_027580195.1. Lineage (NCBI taxonomy): Eukaryota > Metazoa > Chordata > Mammalia > Artiodactyla > Bovidae > Bos > Bos mutus. The sequence continues at coordinate 26,097,369 of NC_091632.1, forward strand.
GAAAAAATTTCAGAAAAGTTCCAAAAGCAAAACTTGAATATGCTGCATGCTGGAAGCTATTTACATATCATTTACATTTTATTTACAACTATTTACATAAATCACATTGTATTAGATATTATAAATAATCTAGAGATGATTTAAGGTATATGAAAGGAGTATGTGCATATCGTTGTATTGTTGTTGTTTAGTTGCTCAGTCATTTCCAACTCTTTGTGACCCCATGGACTGCAGCACTCTAGGCTTCCCTGTCCTTCACTAGCTCCCAGAGTTTGCTCAAATTCTTGTCCATTGCGTCAGTGATGCCACCAACCATCTTGTCCTCTGTTGTCCCCTTCTCCTGCCTTCAATCTTTCCCAGCATCAGGGTCTTTTCCAATGAGTCAGCTCTTGGCATCAGGTGGCCAATCAGCTCAGTCCTTCCAATGAATATTCAGGGCTGATCTCCTTTAAAACTGACTGGTTTGATCTCCTTGCTGTCCAAGGGACTCTACACCATTCTATACAAGGGACTTGAACATCTGTGGTTACTGGTATCCTTGGGGGTGAGGGTCCTAGAATCAACCTCCTGCAGATACCAAGGAGTGACTGAAAAACCTTGAAGTTTCCAAATCTCTCTGGATAATAGACTCAAGCGTTTTACAGCCTTTCTCTCCCCTTCTGCAATTCGGAACTATCTCGTCTTGTTAATTCTTAGTGAAAGGAGGAGTCTCTCCTTGTCCCATCCCCTCGAGTCACAGATTTATGTTGTGTGCGGCCTCTAACCCTGGGCCTTCCGAGGAGAGGAAGTGAGGTGTCTCTGGGAGGGCAGGGCAGTCCCGGCAGCACAGTTGGAGTGTCTGGATAGAGGATGGAGAGGATGTGGTGGGGTGAGCCTGGAGCAGAGGGCACGGCTGGGCCAGGGGCATCTGGGCCGAGGCAGAGGTGGAGACAGACAGACAGTCTGTGTCGGGTAAGGGGCCAGTCGGGGTTGTGAGCAATGGTCTAATGGTCAGAACCAGACTCAGGGTCAGGAGGAGCTCACAGCCTCGGAGACAGGATAGCTAAGAGTCAATAAAGGGCAAGGCCAGGCAGAGGATCAGGCACTCAGGCCTCAAACACAGGTATTAGCATCAAGTAGACCTGGATGATACTCCATCCTGGGCCTTCATGTGAAAACAGCTGTCTGCCCAGGTGGCTCCCAATTACAGCAGAGGCCAACCTCCCTGGGCATGAATATCCTTCATCTTCAGTGACTTTCCACCTTGTACCAAGTGCCCTCAAGCTCAGAGAAAGGAGGAAGCCGGGTCAGGGCCGTGACCCTTTCACGCTCTGCATGTTCCTCCCCAGTGGCTCTTGGGGTGGGGGTGGGGGGCCAGGCAGCCGTGGTGGTGGGTTGTGGCAGGGTGGGCTGTGTGTTTTCTGGCTTATCTGTGTCCAGTAATGATAGGGAAAGAGAGAGGTAGTCTCCTCAGTGTTTGGTTGCTTTAAGATTTGGGGAGCAGTGGTTGGTGAGTCCAAGGGGACAGCTGCTTTTTATTTTTTAATCTTTATTTTGTTAAAAAGAACTTTTTTTTATGTAGACTATTTGAATCTGTTACAATATCGCTTCTGTTTTAAGTTCTGGTTTTGCGGCTACAAGGCATGTGGGATTTTCGCTCCCTGACCAGGGTCTGAACCTGTAGCCCCTGCATTGGAAGCACAGAGGCTTAACCACTGGACCACCAGCAAAGTCCCACAGCTGCTTTTTTTAAGATTCCAGATGGATCCACAGAAATCTTCAACCCTAGAAAGGTTGGCAAGCAGGAAAAATTGTCTGCTACTTCCTGCCACCTGGTGGATGCTCCAGCTATTTTATAGACCATTTCTAAGCACCTTGCTTCTGAAATGACCTTTGTAAAGAATGGAGTAGGGGTCACAAAACGGCAGCCTGCTGAGTCCCAGCCTTGGTTAAATTTTATTTGATTCAGCTCAGTACTTCAACGGAGAAGGCAATGGCACCCCACTCCAGTACTCTTGCCTGGAAAATCCCATGGACGGAGGAGCCTGGTGGGCTGCAATCCATGGGGTCGCTAAGAATTGGACATGACTGAAGCGACTTAGCAGCAGCAGCAGCAGTACTTTAAAAAAAAAAAAAAAATAGCCACTTAAAAATCAGGACACTTGGACTTCCCTGGAGGTCCAGTGATTAAGAATCTGCCTGTTGGTGTAGGGGACACAGGTTTGATCCCTGAGGACTTCACATGTCGTAGGGCAACTAAGCCCATGTGCCACGACTGTTGAAGCCTGTCCTCCTTAGAGCCTGCGCTCTGCAGCAAGAGAAGCCACTTCAAAGAGAAGCCCATGCACTGCTACTGAAGAGTAGCCCCCACTTGCTGCACACGGAGCAATGAAGACCCAACACAGCCTGAATAAATAAATATTTAAAAAAACAGGACACTTCATTCAAGTCCAGACTAAGCCTCATTCTCCTACAGTGGATGTCATGGCAAGGAGGCTGGTAGCCTCCTTCAGAGGCAACAAGCACTCTCTTGGGGTCTAGGCTTCTCTGGGCCTCACATGACACAGATACAAGTACTTGAATCCTGTCTGTTTTACTCATTTCCCTTGTCTTCCTGGCCCACATACATATCTGAGATTTTACTCCATGAAGGGAGTAAGTTGGTCCAGAAAAGGATGCAGGCATGATAAAGCAAAGATCAAAATTCCTATACTTCAAATATATTTTTGATACCTAGGAAAGGATTTTCATAATCTCCCTAATTACATGTCCGCTCTATTTTATTCTTTCTTCTGTGTTGTACTTTCAAGGGCTCTCGTAATAGAAATTGTCTGAAAGAGCCAACTGCACTTATATAATTAGCATAATGTTAATATTGGTCAAAGATAAATTAGTACTGCACAAACATGAGATGAATAGACAGAACCAGTTCCCATTAACTGAAAGAGGTCAGTGGAGAACATATTCAGAGATGCTAGCTTGGTCAAAAGTAATCTGCTCTGATTAAGATAGAAAGTAGCTGAATTGTAATAACAGAGCAGCTGCTAAATTCACTGTTGATTTCATCAGGCAACAAGGGATTGGGGATGACTGATGATGATTCCTGAGACTCATCCAAAAAGAGGCACAATGGAGTAATTTTCCTATCTAGTGTCAAATTATTAGCTATTCAAATGGATATTCCTACTTAATTTTAATAGATAAACTGGATTATTTGCTTCTGCTGCACTGTTTTTAATGTGCATCTTATATGATTGCACTTAACAACCACCACACAAAACACATCCCTACACTCAGCTACTCAATATATTCTAATTTAATTTGAAAATGTGCCCCCTCAAAATGGTTACTCGGAATGAGTGGATTCTAGTTTCTAGTTTCACTTAATTGCTATTGTGCTCTATTGAACAGGTGATTTTTCTCCTGCCCTGCCCTGCCCTGCCCCCATTTTTTCCCACATCTCTCTCTCTGAGAGTCATGGACAGAGAGAGAGGGCTTGGGTTCGAGGTCTGTAACTAAGGCCTTTTGTATGAAGGCTAAAGAATCAGAAGAGAGACTGAGAGGGTCTGTGGCCTGGAAGGCCCTTTAAAAGTACTGAGGACTTCCCTGGTGATCCAGTGGTTAAGAATCCACCTGCCAATGCAGGGGACACAGGTTCGATCCCTGCTCTGGGGAGGTTCCACAGGCCACGGAGCAACCAAGCCCGTGTGCCACGACTACTGAACTTGTGCTCTAGAGTCCGTGCTCCACGAAAGAGAAACCACCACAGTGAGAAGCCTGCACCAGAACCAGAGAGGACCCCCTGCTGACCGCCACGAGAGAAAGCCTGAACGCAGCCATGAAGACCCAGCGCAGCCAAAATACATTAATTAATTAAAAATAAATAAATAAAAATAAAAAGTCAATCAAGTTTAAAAATCACATGTCAAGCAGCCCAATCAAAAAATGGGCAGAAGACCTAAACAGACATTTCTCCAAAGAAGATAAGCGGATGGCCAAAAGGCACATGAAATGATGCTCAACACCCCTAATTATTAGAGAACTACAAATCAAAACTACAGTGAGATATCACACTTCACACCAGTCAAAATGGCCATCATCAGAAAGTCTGCAAGTAACAAATGCTGGAGACGGTGTGTAACTCTCTTACACTATTGGTGGGGAGTAAATTGGTACAGCCATTATGGAGAACACTATGGAGGTTCCTTGAAAAACGGAAAATAAAGCTACCATGATCCTACAATTCCACTCCTTGGCACATATCTGGAGGAAACAATAACTCAAAAAGATACATGCACCCCAATGTTGATAGCAGCAGTATTTATAATAGCCAAGACATGGAAGAAACCTAAGTGCCCATCAACAGAGGAATGGATAAAGATGTGGTATTTGTACACAAAGGAATACTACTCAGCCATAAAGAAGAATGAAATAATGCCATTTACAGCAATTTGGATGGACCTAGAGATTATTATACTAAGTAAACTAGACAGAGGTAAGTACACATAGCTGGTTCTCTGTGCTATACACCTGAAACTAAGTTACAAATCAACTATACTTCAATAAAAACAAAACCAAAAAACTGTATGTATCAAAATATAAGGAAAGAACATAAATCGATGCAGGGTTTCCAATCAGAATGAGGAATTAGGTCTACAAACGATTTAACTGAGAATCTAGGACTTACTTTGTTACTGAAACATATACCCTCTGGCGGTCTCTCTCGGTAGGCAACTGGTTCTATAGCACGATTACCACCAAACAATTGTCCCTAAGGAAAGGAATGAAATCCATTTCCACTTGCTATTCTGGTGTCCTACATTAATTTAATCAAAAGGCATGTACAGAGCCTCCACAATACAGAAGATGCTGACTAATAAACATTGATAAGTGAACAATGCCCCACTCTCAGTCTGAATTTTCCTCTAGTTAATGTGTCTCCTACCTGCCTATCATAGGGACTGAAATCTTATTAGAGATGCATTTCAAGTTGTATATGCGTGTGAGGTTGGCAAGCACACTGAAAACCAAACATCTCTACTTGTGTGAAGACCACCAACATGATGATACAGAGCTCCTGTTCATACACATGTGTACATCACACTCTCCTTTTGCGGTTGTGCAATAATTTTCTCTCTAACCTCACCCGGGAACATTTCATGCAAAGATGGGCTTGATAGAGGACAGAAATGGTAGGGACCTAACAGAAGCAGAAGATATTAAGAAGAGGTGGCAAGAATACACTGAAGAACTGTACAAAAAAGATCTTCATGACCCAGATAATCATGATGGTGTGATCACTGACCTAGAGCTAGACATCCTGGAATGTGAAGTCAGGTGGGCCCTAGAAAGCATCACTACGAACAAAGCTAGTGGAGGTGATGGAATTCCAGTTGAGCTATTTCAAATCCTGGAAGATGATGCTGTGAAAGTGCTGCACTCAATATGCCAGCAAATTTGGAAAACTCAGCAGTGGCCACAGGACTGGAAAAGGTCAGTTTTCATTCCAATCCCAAAGAAAGGAAATGCCAAAGAATGCTCAAACTACTACACAATTACACTCATCTCACACGCTAGTAAAGTAATCCTCAAAATTCTCCAAGCCAGGCTTCAGCAATACGTGAACTGTGAACTTCCTGATGTTCAAGCTGATTTTAGAAAAGGCAGAGGAACCAGAGATCAAATTGCCAACATCCGCTGGATCATGGAAAAAGCAAGAGAGTTCCAGAAAAACATCTATTTCTGCTTTATTGATTATGCCAAAGCCTTTGACTGTGTGGATCACAATAAACTGTGGAAAATTCTGAAAGAGATGGGAATACCAGACCACCTGACCTGCCTCTTGAGAAATATGTATGCAGGTCAGGAAGCAACAGTTAAAACTGGACATGGAACAACAGACTGGTTCCAAATAGGAAAAGGAGTACGTCAAGGCTGTATATTGTCACCCTGCTTATTTAACTTATATGCAGAGTACATCATGAGAAACGCTGGGCTGGAAGAAGCACAAGCTGGAATCAAGATTGCCGGGAGAAATATCAATAACCTCAGATATGCAGATGACACCACCCTTATGGCAGAAAGTGAAGAGGAACTAAAAAGCCTCTTGATGAAAGTGAAAGAGGAGAGGGAAAAAGTTGGCTTAAAGCTCAACATTCAGAAAACTAAGATCATGGCATCCGGTCCCATCACTTAATGGCAAATAGATGGGGAAACAGTGGAAACAGCGGCAGACTTTATTCTTGGGGGCTCCAAAATCACTGCAGATGGTGACTGCAGCCATGAAATTAAAAGATGCTTACTCCTTGGAAGGAAAGTTATGACCAACCTAGATAGCATATTCAAAAGCAGAGACATTACTTTGCCAACAAAGGTCCGTCTAGTCAAGGCTATGGTTTTTCCAGTGGTCATGTATGGATGTGAGAGTTGGACTGTGAAGAAAGCTAAGCGCCAAAGAACTGATGCTTTTGAACTGTGGTGTTGGAGAACTCTTGAGAGTCCCTTGGACTGCAAGGAGATCCAACCAGTCCATTCTGAAGGAGATCAGTCCTGGGTTTTCATTGGAAGGACTGATACTGAGGCTGAAACTCCAGTACTTTGGCCACCTCATGCAAAGAGTTGACTCATTGGAAAAGACCTTGATGCTAGGAGGGATTGCGGGCAGGAGGAAAAGGGGACGACAGAGGATGAGATGGCTGAATGGCATTACCGACTCAATGGACATGAGTCTGAGTGAACTCCGGGAGTTGGTGATGGACAGGGAGGCCTGGCGTGCTGTGATTCATGGGGTTGCAAAGAGTCGGACACGACTGAGCTAATGAACTGAACTGAACTGAACCTCACCCCAAGCATCTGATTTTAAATTTTCATTTTGTTTTGAATGTGACATAAACTTAAGATTCTTTTCCTTCAGAAGATATCAGAGGCTATCTGCCTCATGCGATGTGGAGATCCCACTATTTATCCCTATAATTCCTGTTATCTTCTCCCACCCCAAGCATAAATATTTACCTCCAATTTAAGCCTAAGTCAAAATGCTCAGTTCTTTATTATTTTTTAAAAATAATTCATACTTGGTGAAGTGTGCAGTTTTTTGGGGGAAAAAAGAACTCAAGAGGAAGATTTTTTTTAATAGACTTGCTAGTGTGGGACAGTTGTGCTGGACTGACATGCTGAGGCGACTGCCTGGACCACTATGCAACGTCTGCTAGCCTGCCTCACACCCCCGAAGTGAAAGTGAAAGTCACTCAGTTGTATCTGACTCTTTGGGACCTCATGGAGTATACAGTCCCACGGAATTCTCCAGGCCAGAATACTGGAGAGGGTAGCTTTTCCCTTCTCCAAGGGATCTTCCCAATCCAGGGATCGAATCCAGGTCTCTCGCATTGCAGGCAGATTCTTTACCAGCTGAGCCACATGGGAAGCCCAAAAATACTGGAGTGGGTAGCCTATCCCTTCTCCAGCGGATCTTCCCGACCCAGGAATCAAACTGGTGTCTCCTGCATTACAGGCAGATTCTGTACCAACTGAGCTATCAGGGAAGAACCCCGCAGGAGCTGAGTGCAAATACAAGTCTTAGTTGCAGGAAAAGGAAATGTATCTTCTTCTTCTTCCTTCTTTCCTCCTTAAAACAACCTTTTCCTGACCAAGGACTCAGAGACGGTGGGACACTTTTGTCTCTTCTGGTTAGTAACACACAGACACACTCTGTATCTCTATCTTCTTTCTGGTCCATCAAGCCTCCCTTTTCTGCTTTGCTCAAGAGAGGAAGAAGCTGCTCCACCTCATGTCCTGGATCATCAGAATCCCACATCCCAGTTCAGCTCCTAGGATAACCAGCCCCACCCCCAGGCCTTGGCAGGGAAACCCCCTCCCTTTAAAGCCTGGAATCTTGACTATTGCTGAACCCCCAGGACTTGCTCTTTATCACTCTGAGGGCATTTTCTTTGAATGCAATCCAGTCTCTCAGATTCCCACGTCCCAAGAAGCTGCTCTCTGTCCAGTGGAACATTCTGTTGCTGTTCGTTGGGAAGCAGTCTTATTTTGTTCTTTTCATTAGGGAATGTTTCCATGAGGGGCCTGCGCCTCGAAAAGGCTCCATGCTCAGAGAGAGGGAGGCTCTGTCCCCTCCCCCTTTCGTGACCTCTGTCAGGAGTTCTCTGAGGCTCCAGACAAGACAAAACAGGGAGAAATGCTTAGAGCTGTGCTGATAAAATTGCAAGATTTGCAAAGAAACCACTAGCCATGTTGCCTGGATATATTAAAATGTCATCTCTGTCTTTTGGACATGACTGGATTGTTTAGTTAATGCTAGAGGGAAAAATAGAGTTTTTCTCCAGGGAGAGAAGCAGAAGGAGAAGACAGGCATATGGACAGCCGACAGCATTCCAGCCACTTTGTCACAAAGACCTAAATCCACCCTTATTAGATTCAAAAAATCATCAGCTGATTTGAGACTCCTGGGAATGAGGCTGGGGCTCTAGCAGAGGTGGCAAAAGGCCCCTCAGTTTGGAGGCAGAAGTATAAATTCTATTCTATTTACTCACGTTCTTAGGAAGGGAAGCAGAGCTCCTAAACCTTTGTTATTATTTATAACAGTAAAAATTGTAATTACTATTGTCAGGCACTGGACATGTGTTTTAGGTATGCTATTTAATCCTTCCAGCAACTTGGAAACTAGCTATTATTACTATTGTGTATCTTTGATTTTGATTAATTTTTATTTACATTTGCATCACTCACATCCTTACTTGCTCAGGTCACTGCTCAAATATTTTTTTTTTTTTTTTTTAATTTTGGCTGCACTGGATCTTCTTGCAGCAAGTGGGCTTCTCTAGTTTCAGTGAGGGGGCTTCTTTGCCCCATGGTGTGTGGGATCTTAGTTCCCCAACCAGGGATCAACCCAAGGGCCCTGCATTGAAAGACAGATTCTTAACCACTGGATCACCAGGAAAGTCCCTCAAATGTCTTCTTGGACAAGCCTTTCCTGAGCCCCCAGTCCGTAACCACAGCACCTGACGGGCATGCATGCTAAGCTGCTTCAGTCGTTTCAGTCATGTCTGATCCATTGTGACCCTATGGGCTATAGCCCGCCAGGCTCCTCTGTCCATGGGATTCTCCAGGCAAGAATGCTGGGGCAGGTTGCTATGCCCTCTTCAAGGAATCTTCCCAACCCAGGGATCAAACCTGAGTCTCTTAGTCTATTCACACTGGCAGGTGGGTTCTTTACCACTAGCGCCGCCTGGGAAGCCCATAGCACCTGGCATTCTCTACTTTATTCGTGCAACCCCTTTGAAGCTGTTACATTCTGGGTGAATTCCTCCCAATTCCAATTTCATTCTCTCTTCAGCTATGTTTAGTTTAAAATTTATTCTACTAAGTTTAGAATTTTTTCAATGATCATATTTTCATAATTTCTAATCTTTATTTCATTTCTGCCTGTTTCAATACAGAATAGATCAGTGGCATATGCATAATGTCTTCATGTATCTCTTTAAGGATTCTAAATGTACATATTTTCCAAGTCTTTTTTCAGACGTTTTTGTTATCTTTTTTCCTGGAAAAAAAAAAACCTCATATTCCAACTATTGATTTTATTGGTTGTCTTTTCTTGGTATAAGAGTCTTTCATACATTTTAAAGTTGGGTTTACAGGGTCATCAACATGTGCAATGCTTTCTGCCTTTCTTTTTCTCTATGCATCACCCTTCTGGGGTTTGAGTTTGAGGCTGATTCCAAAGGCACTAGGCTATATGCCAGGTAGTGCTAGGCAGCAGGCTTTCAGGCTCAATTCACAGGCCAGGGTAGCCCTGCTCTGGCTTCTAGTTGTGAGCTCTGAGCGTGATTCTGGTTCCCATGCCTCCTGCAGAGCACATTTCCCCTGTGGTGTACCTGCAGAAGCCAAACTCACAGTTCCTACTACCTCCTTCCAGATCCAAAGCCTGCCAAGCCCTCAGATCAGCCTTAACTCATCACTTCACATTTCAGTTCCAGGATCATGGACATGTGTATCTCATTTTTTAGTGTGATTATGACTTTTTAAATTCTCTTGGAAATGTTATCTATCATTGCTATGTGTTGGAGCAGAGGGGACTTCAAAACATTCACCTGCAAGGCCATTGAATTCAGTGGATAGAAATAGAAACTGAGAAAAATAGAGACATGGAACTGGGAGGTGGAAAATGGGCAATTGTGTACGGGTTGGAAGAGTAGAGAACCTGACAAAATGATGAGTTCGTGTATCACTGGTGAGTTGATGTGCAGGAACCCCAGTTATTAAAATGGAAAGAAAAGTCACACAATTCAGAGTTGGGTTAAATGGCCATGACTTCTCAGGTCCTCCCTCCCTCTCCTTACTTTTTTTTTTTTAAGTACTTATTTTTCTATGTTTATTTATTTGGCTGCACAGGGTCTTCATTGCTGCATGCGAGATCTTTGGTTGTAGCATGTGGGGTCTATTTCCCTGACTGGGGATCGAACCCAAGCCCCCTTCACTGGCCACTGGGCCACCAGGGAAGTCCCATCCCTCTCCTTCTTTCTTCTCAAACTCCCTCTCCCTCATGAATCATTTCACGTTGGTGACAACTCCTAATATGAGCAACCATTTTGGTTTGCCTAGGACTGTCCTGGTTTCAGCCTTCAAAGTCTTGCTTTCTAGGAAAGCCTTAATCCTAGGCCATCTGGGATGGCCCCATCACCTGAACTCCCTACCTTTCACCTTGTGAGCCCAAAGAGAAGACTTCTAATATCAAAATTAACTTTACTAAAGGACGAGCTTGTGAGACAGTAATGGTAGGGGAAGAAACAGGAGCTGGCAGTGGGCCTTGGCAGCCTTTGCTTGGGTGGAGGAAGCCACAACCCAACAAATACCTTTCACTTCAAATTGTGTAGAAATGCAGACTAGAAAGGGCTCTTTGAAGTATGTGATTCTCAGAATTTGCTTGCTTGAGAAATTTGAGCAACCAGTGCAAATGGTGTTTATAATTCCTTATATATGGGGTTCTGAAATTACTTGCTTTAAGAAAGGGAGGTTGTACAAACATTATTTGATTTGATGTCTCTGTAGTCTTCTTGAGTTCAACAAGTCATGCTGTCATATTTAAGTATGTAATATTAGATAATATTCAGTTCCACTGACTCCATATTCATTATCAGTGATTAAAATCATATATCATCTCATTATATTCAAAGTACCTCTATCTTAGGAGAACACTGCTAAGTTTTATAGCTATCATCACCACGGACAAAAATAGGCTGCCAAGGTTGCTCTTGACTGTCAGCAATCGTTGCTAACACAACACTGATTTTGTTTGAATGATGATGGAGGTCAGTGGTGTGTAGCAGCAATGTACCTTGACTCAGGGAATAAATTAAGATCAATAAGTTCCATCTAGTCATGATTGTATAACACTTTTTCTCTTTGAAAAACCCTTTCCCATTCTTCCTTGCTGCTAGGACTGAAATGTTACCAACTGGGACCAATGAAACATAAAAGTTTGCCAGGAAATTTTTCTTTTCTAATCAAAGAGACAAACTTGAAGGAAAGCTTGCTGTCATCCCTTTTGCCTTCCTATCTGGAATATGGATGTGATGCCTGGAGCCGAGGTAGCCACATTAAGTCTATGAGGGAATAAGCATAATGATGACAAGCAAGGTGCCTAGTAAGTCAGAGTGAGAAAGAGAGAAAGATCCTGATAACACAGTTGAGCTCTCAGGCCACCCCTAAGACCATACCTCTGGACTTCTTGTTTAATAAAAACAATTGCCCTTTTCATTTAAGTCACTGTTGCTATATCTCTCTCTTTGCTGCTGCTACTGCTGCTAAGTCTCTTCAGTCGTGTCCGACTCTGTGCGACCCCATAGACGGCAGCCCACCTGTCCCTGGGATTCTCCTGGCAAGAACACTGGAGTGGGTTGCCATTTCCTTCTCCAATATATATCTCTCTCTTTACTTGCAACTAAAAAACAATTTCACATTGAAAAGCAAGGTGAATAATGCATAGTAATGACATATGGCTATGCAAATGGGAAAAAATGTTGCCATGACTTTTGGTGGATTTTTTTTTTCATTCCATACCTCTTTATGCTAATTAGGAAAGGAAAGACACTCTTTTTTCTTCCCTCAGTGCTCAATAATTATCAAGTATCAGTACAAAGAAAACACGCTACAATGTGCTCACTGTAGTGGCTATTAAGGGCTGAGACTTGTAAGTCTATAGGTAGATAATGTCATGTTAAAATCCTTCTGTGCATCTTGGAAATATAATCTCATCAGTGCTATATTATTTGGGGGCAAAAGGAAATAGGCTGAGATCCAGCAGATCTTTCAGGGCAATTTTTTTTTTTTTTTTTTACTGTGAATCTGGATTAAATCCACTGCAAGAACAAGATATTTACCTGTAGCAGGCTGGGAGTTGAACCCATGACCCTGTGCCATCTATCAATATAAAATAAGAAAAGGATTCAGCCAGTGCCCAAGTAGACAATGAGCCCAACCCAAGGCATTCCAAATAGTCTCTTTGTTGGTGGGAGGATACATCTTACCTTGGTCAAGGATGAGTAAAGAGGTCAAAAATGAATTATGTGGGGGAAATACTGTAGAACAAGGTACAGAGAACATCACTGAAAAGGCTCAGAGGAAGAACAAGCTTCTGAAAATGGTTTACTGCAGGAACCAGATTTGGGGAAATGTGTGGCATCTTTAATAGAAAAAAATGTAAGGAGGAAGAAAAAACACTAATAGAACCACCCCCAAAAAAAAACAAACATGTTAAGAATGAACCATAAGAGTTATGAGTACCATTAACTTCTAAGGACCTACTGTGGGCCAGCATTGCTCCAGGAGCTGGGGCTCAGAGATAACATAAACACAACCCTTGACCATCAGGGACTCACAGCGCAGTGATCTCATTCAAACCAAAGACCTTATTCCAAGTTGAATTCTAACAGTAGACTATGAGATCATAAGATCCTACTGTATTTGTAAGTGTTTATTTTCAGGGCACAGTCGCTCTATTTTGGAAAGAAATGAAATGACCATGCCTAAGTAAGTAAATGCAGCAGGGAATGCACAGAGGAATGGAAACCAGTGAATGTTTTGTTGAGCTCTGGTTGTTCCAAGAAAGGCACTTAGAAAATCCACCATACTTTAGAAGATATATTTCTCCTTTCTTAACAAGGAAGTGATGAAAGGTGCCTGGGAAGAAAGGTCAGGTAGCGAGAACAGCAAAAGCTACTGCCTCTGTCCAACTAGCATTTAGCCTTTGGGTTGAACTGTAAGCCCTTGGAGAACTCAGATGACTTTTGCACTAGCACAGGGACATGTCCAGGAATTTCACTTACTGCCCCTGATATTGACAACTGTCCATTCAATTTCTGGCCACCCCTCTACCTCCAGCCTCCCCTACCCTCCTGTGAAAACAGAAATTAAGCCAACACACTCAGAACTTCCTATCCTCTCTTCCTCACCTCTGAGGAAATATCAGTTCACAGCAGAAGAGTGCAGGGGAAGAGGATAACCATTCCTCAACCCGTTAATCAAGCTCTTTTCACAGGACCTTACTGGCTGGTTCACACTGATGGACCTAAGGGTGGGAGTGGGCCACAAGCTGGGCCAGTTGTAGAGAGCATGTCTTGCCCTGGGCCAAGTGACTGCATGCTGGACAGACAGCTGAACCAGTGGGGCCAACTGCAGTGCACCTTCGGAATTTATGACCTAAGGACCACCAAGTACGATGCTCATTTCCCTCTGTGGTAGAGACTAGCAGCTCAGAACTCATCAAGATGGTGGTGTTCCTGCCGTGGGGAGGAAGCTGGCCTGTGGTAGAATGAACGATATCAACACCCCAAGATGTCATGTGACAGAGGCATTCACAGCTGTTCCCAAGGCACAGCAACACCTCCACCTTCCTATAGTTATATCAGCCTTCCATACACATTTCCCTTTGAATCTAAAGGAGTTCATACTGGGTTTTGACATTTACAACCAAAGACAAACAACAACAAAAATCCACTGATTGTTATACCCTTTGTATATTCTGGGTTTCCAAAAGAAAAGTTTTCCTGATTATAAAATGAGATTCATAAAATTCAAACAATGTTGAAAATATATTTTAAAAATTACTATAATTCTACCATCCAGATACAACCATTCACTGTCTTAATACTCTTGCAAGCATTTCTTTTTTTATATTTACTTTTGTTTATTTGGCTGTACCAGGGCTTAGCTGGCATCTTTAGTTCCAGCATGCAAATGCTTAGTTGCAGCACGTGGACTGAGTTCTCCCACCAGGGATCAAACCCAAGCCCCCTGCATTGGGAGCACAAAGTCTTAGCTGCTGGACCACCAGGGATTTTTTTTCTTTTGAAATATAGATAAATAGATAATTTTATAAGACTGAGATTTTATAATATACCATTTCACCTAAAGTATATTTTTGCTATTTTTATAGAATAATACTTCTAAGATCAGATCAGATCAGTCACTCAGTCATGTCCGACTCTTTGTGACCCCATGAATCGCAGCACGCCAGGCCTCCCTGTCCATCACCAACTCCCAGAGTTCACTGAGACTCACGTCCATCAAGTCAGCAATGCCATCCAGCCATCTCATCCTCTGTCGTCCCCCTTCTCCTCCTGCCCCAATCCCTCCCAGCATCAGAGTCTTTTCCAATGAGTCAACTCTTCGCATGAGGTGGCCAAAGTACTGGAGTTTCAGCTTTAGCATCATTCCTTCCAAAGAAATCCCAGGACTGATCTCCTTCAGAATGGACTGGTTGGATCTCCTTGCAGTCCAAGGGACTCTCAAGAGTCTTCTCCAACACCACAGTTCAAAAGCATTAGTTCTTCAGCGCTCAGCCTTCTTCACAGTCCAACTCTCACATCCATCCATACATACAATACTTCTAAATATACATTTAAAAAATGGGTACATAGTGTTTTATTACATTAAATCAACTTAATGTACTCAGACCATTTTGAAGGACATGTAGGTTATCTCAAAAGCTTCACTATTGTAAAGAACACAACAATGAACATCTTTGTAAATACATTTTTGAGCACTTGATTACCTCTTTAGGATATATTACTCACTGCTCAAATTCTAATACTGTTACTTGTTTTATAGAACTCAACAAGTTTTTCCAACTCTTCCTGTGGCCTGACTTATCAGTTTCATATATGTCCTCTTGATTCACTCCTCATGTATTCATACTGTCAATAAATATTTACTGAGTATGTATTAGGTACCAGCCACTATACTAGATTTTAGGGAAACCAGTGTGGGTAAACTTTGGGCTTTATCCTTAGATCCTTGAAACCAGCATCTATTGAAATCTGACTCTGTGCTAAACACTGTACAGGATTCTTTACCTCATTTATTTTTTTTTTTTTTATGTTTTCTGCTCATGTGGTTTCTTCTTTTTTTTTTAATTTATTTTTTATTTTATTTTATTTTTTAACTTTACAATATTTTATAAATGAGGAAAAGAAAGGTCAGAAAAGTTGAGTAGCTTGTCCAAGATCCTACAGTTTTAGTAAGTCCAAAGCTGGAATTCGAACCCAGGTCTATCTGATTTCTTTCTGTCATACCTAGTTTAAGGAGAGAGATATAAAAACAAATGACAAAAGTAAACTGTAAGAGCTTTGTAAAATCTGAACAGAAGGATGGAATTATGTTCATCAACCACGATGACAGTAGAGTCAGACCTTAGGCAAGTCTTGCAGGTGGCTTTTTCATAGCCCAGGTTAAAGGGCCAAAACCCAACCTTCAGTGATTTGCCCTACTCCACCCAGCTCCAAGAGGCCCTTGGTAAGCCAAAATACTTGCCAGCTGGGACAATGGGGAGAGAAGCAGGCTGTTTCTAAACAGCTCCTATTTAGAGAAGCTTAAACCAGAAGGTTGTAATGCAGATTCCTAGAAAGATCAGAAGCACAGTGAGAGAGCAGACAGTCTTATCGAAGAAGAGCTCAGAGAAAAGGGACAAATGGCTGGGAAGCCTCAGGGCTCAGGTGTAGGGGTGACACCCTGAGTGGGCTCACCCCACGAACAGGTGATGCCTCAGCCATAAGCCAACCCTCAGGATAAGCAGGTGCTTCACTGGAGGCTGGGCATTGGAGGAGGCTGCAAACATGCTTACAAGGCATGAGGCTGCAATAGCTGATTGAGCTTGGATGGTTTGTGACTCAGAGTCTGCTGAGGGCCTTAGATTTGTCTGGACAAGATCCCACAAAGCTGACCAGGCAGCACCCCATGATGTGGAGCCAGGAAATACTTCCCCGGATCGACAGGCTTCAGCTGTTTGTCTCCCTCCCTAAGGGAAGTCTTGAGGTGCCGGGCATGCACATGTGGGAGTCTGCCTCTTGAGCTGCTATCTTCATCCCTCCCTTTCTTGTATGTCTTCTACATGGGCTCCTTGTCTTGCAGCTGAGCCCCCACTGGAAGGATCATGGCAGAGCTCAGTGAATTTCCAACCTAAACCAAACCCCTTTTTAAATACACAAAATCTTGACTGGAACACCAACAGAGAAAGCAAATGAAATTGGAGTTGTTCCCATCTGAGTGGGGGTTGGAAATGCCAGAGTCCCCTTCCTCTCCCAGGATGTTTTGTTGGGCACACGGTTTAAAAACCACCACTGTAGGGCTGCAAGATCTCTGAATTTAAAGTTAGAACACCCAGGTTCTAATCCTGGCTCTGCCACGTAGAAAGAGTGGGGCTTTCAAGAAGTCATTTAACCTCTCTTAAAGCAAAGTCACTCAGTCATGTCCGACTCTTTGCAACCCCATGGACTGTAGCCTACCAGGCTCCTCCGTCCATCGGATTTTCCAGGCAAGAATACTGGAATGGGTTGCCATTTCCTTCTCCAGGAGATCTTCCTGACCCAGGAATTGAACCGGGGTCTCCTGCATTGTAGACAGATGCTTTACCATCTGAGCCACCAGGGAAGTTTCCATCCGTGAAATGAAGATAGTAATTTTTGTCCCCTTCAGCAGTTTCTGTGAACATCAAGTGTAACCATGTGGGTAAAAGCAGCTGTAAAATGCCATGGAAGTGTGAGACGTTCCTTTCCTTGGCTTCTCCACACATGCCTAGCCCACGACAGCTCCACATCCTTGGATAGGGGACAAAGCCACATCTCTCAGGACCCAAAGAGTGTGATTTACTTACTTGTATGGTTTCCAAAGAGAAATAGTCATCTCCAAGGCAATATCTCTAAGGTTTTCCTCCCCTCCACGTTGTTATTTGTGGATGGCCTTCTTCACCTTTTTCCTGACTGATAGACCTACGTCTATGCCTCAGTCCCACACCAGGACGCCCAAACCAGCTTGCCCTCAGGCGCTCTCACCTGGACCACAGAGTCCGCCACAGCAGGACTCCATGAGTGCTGGCTGATTTAGTTACTTGGCTTTATGACTCTCCGGGAAGACCCTTTTAGCAGGGAACACCCAGGCCATCTCCTCTCCCCTCTAAGCATACCCCAGGTCCATACAAAGCAAAAAAGCTGTCTCTCCTCAGAGTTGTGTCAGAGAAAACGTGATGCCTGATGTTCCCGTTGCTCGGCACTGTCTGTGGCAGCACTACATGTGGCGAAAGGCAGCCTGAGGTGTGATAACACACCCACTCCAGGCCCTCCCACCTGCAGAGCCAAAGATCATAGGAATGAGGGTGGTGGTGGTGGGAACCCTGGTTCATCAGAAGGGACCATGTCAGCTCCTCAAAGTCATGGGCTGACTTAAATCGTGGTTTGATCTGGACGGTGGTTTAGTAAAAGATGGTGCCCACGCTTGTTCTCTGCTACCTGTCAGCTTGCCCACACTGCTAGGGGTCTCCTTCTATCGTGTGATACTCAGAGTGGGTGGCCTGAGTTGTAATCGTTCGTTCCCAGATAGTCACCAGGGCTTCCCTGGTGGCTCGACTGGTAAAGAATCTGCCTACAATGCAGGAGGCCTGGGTTTGATCTCTGGGTCAGGAAGATCCCCTGGAGAACAGAATGGCAACCCACTCCAGTATTCTTGCCTGGAGAATTCCATGGACAGAGGAGCCTGGTGGGCTACTGTTCACAGGGTTGCAAGGAGTCAGACGTGACTGAGCGACTAACACAGATAGTCACCAGCTCTATACCAAAGGTATATGCAAGTTCGTTATATTAAATTGGATTGACTGTTCTCTGGGTGGGACCTCAGCCAATGGTACAAATTCTGCTAGTAGAATGGTAGAGTGGTTTCAGGCCAATGATGCCAACAGTCACCTCTGAAGAGAGAGAAAGTTGACTTTGTTAAAAGGCTAGTGGTTTGGATTGCCCATTTTGGGCAAGGTAGATATTGGATTTCAAATGGGGACAACAATTTCACCCTGCATCCCATAGGCAAATAGAGCCTAATGTAGCAGTTACTCAGAAGAGATTTACTTCCTCCTTTTGCACCTGTTTTGACATTTCCTATAGTTTCATAGCCCACTTGACTTTAGTGGAACCACAGAGAGTTTTTCTGGAATTACAAAGCCAAATCTTGCATGTTCTTTTTCCTTTTTTTCTTTTTCTTAAAACTTGGTCCCTCATTTTAAAAGGTTTTACTGACATATAGTTGATGTAACGTATTATATAAGTTATAGGTATACAATATAGTAATTCACATTTTCAAAGGTTATATTTGACATATAGTTATCCTAGAATATTGGCTATATTCCCTGTGTTGTATGACATATCCTTGTAGCTTATGTATTTTATACACAGTAGTTTGCACCTCTTAATCCCCTACCCTATCTTGTCCCTCTCTCTTCCCACTCCCCAGCGGTAATCAGCAGTTTGTTCTCTGTATCTGTGAGCCTGCTCTTTTTTGATATTCACTAGCTTGTTGTATCAGAGAAGGCAATGGCACCCCACTCCAGTACTGTTGCCCGGAAAATCCCATGGACGGAGGAGCCTAGTAGGCTGCAGTTCATGGGGTCCCTAAGAGTCGGGCACGACCGAGCGACTTCCCTTTCACTTTTCACTTTCATGCATTGGAGAAGGAAATGGCAACCTACTCCAGTATTCTTGCCTGGAGAATCCCAGGGACAGGGGAGCCTGGTGGGCTGCCGTCTATGGGGTTGCACAGAGTCGGACACGACTGAAGCGACTTAGCAGCAGCAGCAGCAGCTTGTTGTATGTTTTAGATTCCACAAGTGAGTGATACCATGCAGTGTTTGTCTCTCTTATGTCACTAAGCACTGAATTTCCTTTTGAGTGGCAGAGTCCCATGAAGAGAAAGAATAAATACTGTGAAAGGAGTGAGGTCACTGGCAGAGAATTCTAAGCCTTGAGCCTTGAGATGCCTGGCAGCAAGATCCACTCTGCTTGCCAGAGCGGCACTCGAGGCTTTCACTGTTTGGCCTCTTCACACCGCTCAGATCTGCTCCTTGATGTTCCTCTGAAATGTGGTCACCCCTCAGGGCCAGGCTTTAGGACCTAGGTGTTCTCCCAGAGAATGATGTGGGAAGAGACGTTTCTTTGCCTCTTCCGCCCTCTCCACTCCCACAGCCCATCCTTGCGTCTTTCCATGGTGCACACGAGACATCACCCACACTCCCCGTGGCCACTACCCAGCTATCTGCACAAGCGGGGCTCCCTGCCATTCAGCCTGCCGGTCAGCTGTGGATGTGGTGTCACCTCTGTGTCCCAGGGGGACATCCTGACCTCAAGCTCAGCAGATTTCAAGCTGAAGACCAGAGAACCCATTGGTGAATGGGTGTAAAATGTGTTTGGTGCCTACACTCAAGATTTAATTCTATGTATCACAAAGGGATAGGGAGTGGATGCGGCAATTGCAATTTCAGTTGGTTCATTGGTATTAAATTCCTTCCCCACCAGATCTTTTACCAGAGCTGTTAATTTCTCCTCCATTTTTCTCCTTTAATTTTCTCTGCTTAGGGAGCTAATCAACCATGACAAGAATAAGACGCCAGCAGCCAGGGGAAGAGGAAAACAGGAGCCTGGATCCTCTGCAGTCTGGACCATGGGCTCCTGACCTGACTGTATCCCATCTCACAGGGATGAGTCGTCTCCCCATCTTCCTCCCTGTTTATAACCCAGGCCCTCCACAAGGGCCCTGTCTCCATGGGGCCCACTAACCAGGATGCAAGTCATTCAGTCATGTCCAACTCTTTGCGGCCCCATGGACTGTAATCCACCAGGCTCCTTTGTCCATGGAATTCTCCAGGCAAGAACACTGGAGAAGGTTGTCATTTCCTTCTCCAGGAGATCTTCCTGACCCAGGGCAGAAGTTCAGAAACTGTGACTTTGCTTCTGGGGTAGGAGGGGAGGAACAAGCTGGCTGTTGCCAAGGGAATAAGGAGTCCTATGTGAGTTTAAGATGTTCTTGGCCAGGGTACCGGAGGGTGAGCATGGAGACACGCCAAAGCCCCCAATGCAGGATATAAAACAGAAGTGTCCCTGGATAAGATGATGGGGCAGCTGGTGACCCACTTTGCATGTGCTCCTGGGAGACTAAAGTTAGTTCTGGCTCACACCAGGTGGAGGGCTTCATTTAGCTCTTCCCCACCACCGTGCTGGGGGCTTGCTACACTTGAGCTACAACAGGGTCTGCCGCCCTTTCAGAGTCATAGATGGGGCTCCAAGTGATCACTGTGTCTGTGTAAAGGCAGGGGAAAGTCACAGCTACTCCTTCCCCTTGCCCCAGGTCTGGACATCATCGATGTAAAGTCTGGCTGAAATGGACCAAAGGATTGTTGAGTGTTGCCTAGTTATCCTAAGGCCATCATGTCCTTCTCTCTCTTCACTCCACCCCAAACCTAAAATATCACCAGATTCCACAAGAGAGGCATCGCTAACAGACCTCACCAGATCCATTTCCATTCACCTGTCTCCTGTTAGGGGCTTCCCAGGTGGTGCTAGTGGCAAAGAACCCAATTCCAGTGCAGAAGACACAAGAGACCTGGGTTCGATCCCTGGTCTTGATCCCTGATCTCCGTTGGGTTGGGAAGATTCCCTGGAGAAGGACATATTAACTCACACCAGTATTCTTGCCTGGAGAATCCCATGGACAGAGGAGCCTGGCAGGCTACAGTTCAAAGGCTTGCAAAGAGTCGGACATGACTGAAATGACTTAGCAGGCATGCATGTCTCCTATAACATTACTCCCTGTGCTTGTCACCCTTCTGAGCTCTGACCCCATGATGGCCTTCCTTTCTGTGGTCCAGCCTCATTTCCTTATACCCAATGCTCAGCTTCTCAGGCCTTCAATTTTCTTCCTTCCTTCACTATGGTTTGTGTTTCCTTTGCAGTGAGTCGCCTTGAGCCATGCAGGCCCCCAGCTGTGCAGGACCCAGGAGGCAGGCACCCCGAGCAGGGTACCTGGAAGAGAGGAAGGGGTGTTGACCAAAGAGCCCCTGGGAAGAAGAGGTCTGTGGGTGGTGTGTCTCAGCTGTGGGATTTGAACAGACCCTTAAAGTGTTGGCCAGGAAACAAGGGCCCTGTTGGCCATACCCTAGGGGCACCCGTGTTGTGCAAGAGGCATGATGCTCCCAACTGTGTTTTTGAAAGACTACACATTAGAGAGGAATTTTTTTTTTTTTTAAAAAGGAGTGGGTACAGGGAGGAAAGGGTGGTGGTCTTAGGATGTGAGACATCCTCTCGGCTGCCTCAAATCAGAGGTTGTCAGGGCTGGATGAAGTCCCGTCCGCCACGCTTTCCGTGACCCTGTGGGAGTGTGGTAGGGAGGAGGGCTAGACGGAATAGAGATGGAGGAGCGCTCAGAACCCCTACCTCGGGCAGCCTGCCCGGCCAAGTGAGTGAGAGAACATCCCCTTTTTTGGTCTTGGAGATTAAGGGCAGTTATCTTGTCGGGAAAAAGTTATAGATTCTAATGCTTCCAAAACCGAGAGGCTGGTTGGTGCCTGGATGCTGATCACTAGAACAACAGACAAGCCAGAGGAAAAGCTGAGGGGGACTGGGACGGCGTTTAGGAAACTTGTCACCCATAAAACCACCTGACCTGTATTTGAACACAGTCATTTTCGCTGGCTCGCTGACAGTGTGACCACCACAGAGCGGGCCACCTGCTGGCATGCTGGGTGCTACATAGTGACAGCAAAAGACACAGGAGGCTGTGTTCACAAGGAGCTAAGTAGCTGATGGGGGAGGTGAGACAGGACCCAGGAACACCCAGCAGGATCTGTATGAATAAATACAAGAATTCCTTGGGGGAAGAAAAAAACGAATTCCTCGGGGATAGACAGCAACAGGGCAGATGGTCCCCAGCAGCTGCTACAGACACACACACAGACACACACAACCATGTGGGCCTTGAGATCAACCTTGGAGACTGACCCAGAGTCCTCAGATTGGTTGGAAGCTCTCAAATACTGTTTCCAGTGGTTTATTCCGGAAGAGACGTCGGCTCCTCTGGGAATCACTTTGGAGCACGTTCCCTCTAGAGACCAGTCATAAACATCAGGGACCAGGTCCCCGCAGAGCAAAGTCACTCTATGTAGATGGTGGATCAGGCCCCAACAGAAGAGGCTCAGAACCCAGTAGAAGAGGATCAGAAATAAGGGAGCCTCAAAAATAGTAAAATGGCTGCAAACTCCCACTCCTAAATCAAGCCAGTCACGTTAACAGACCTCACACCTGAGGGATGGTTTTGTTTGTCCATTTCTCCCACATAGAAGGAAACAGGTGCTAAGAAAGGTAAGTTATAAAAGAAAACTCCTGGGACTTCCCTGGTGATCCAGTGGTTAAGATTCTGTGCTTCCAATGCAGGGGGTGCAGGTTCAACCCCTGATTGGAAAACTAAGATCTGATGTACCGCAGGGCAAGTAAGCCCACCCACCACAACTGCTGAGTCAACACACTCTGGAGCCCGTGAGCCACAGCTAGAGAGTCCGTGTGCCGCAACGTAAGACCCTACTTTCCCAACGAAAGTGCTGCAACTAAGACCCAATGCAGCCAAATAAATTTTTTTTTTAATTAAATTAAAAAAAAACAAAAACAAAAAAACTACTGGCTTATCCTGATTATCTGGGAACAAACACAGAGATGACTTCTTTCCTATAAACGTGAAAGCTGTAGGGAGTGGAATCAGGAGTTCTCAACCAGGGCGCTCTTGGTATTACGGCCTAGAGAGTTTCTTTGCTATGACTGTCCTGCGCATTGTAGAATGTTTAGCCTGTCTCTGTTGACTGGGCCCTGGCTCCATGTGCGACAACCAAAAATGTCTCCCGACGCTGTCAAAGGTCCCCTAGGGGCAAAGTCATGTGCAGTGGAGTCTCACTGCGACAGATGAAAGGGTTGGGGTCCCAGGCTGCACTAGGGCAAGCCTCCCACTCATTTGGAAAGGGCTTGACTTCCAAAATGGAAACAGAATCACCGGAGGGTCAGTGAAGGTCACAGGGCTCAGCATGATCAAATTCAAATAACGTGTGGTGCCTTCTCGAGAAAAAAACGTTTGAGGATTTCCAGGGTCGATATAAATTACTTTTATAGCGTCGTTAGTTAGCTATGTACAGACATGAAACTAGGCATGTATCCCACAGGCTTGTAACTTCTACAACTATAAAATCAAAACAGCTTCACGATTGTGACAACCCAACAGCAAAGCAATAAATCTTAAGTTAACAGCATTCCTTTAATGAGACAGATGGCATAATTTTGTGGAGTAAACTGCCCCTGGCTTTGTCACTGGGTGCCAAGTCCTCTTGGGGGTAGGGCATTGTCCCCTGACTCACATCTCACACAACACGGTCTCTTCAAACTTCCATGAAAACTCTGGCTGTGAGCCTTCCATGAGGTCACTTGGCAAACGCAGACACTACTCATGAGGCCCACTTGTGCGTTCACCTTACCGGCCTGAGACAATCGAAGCAACACCTCTGGGCCCCAGTGTGATCATAACCAGAGAGTGTTGCTGGCTCTGTCAGCTTTAAGGTGGACTTACAGAGGACCCGGATGATGTACGTGTTCTTTAGAGTCTCATCCAAATGGGAAGAATTTCCTATTTTTAAAGAATTAAAGTTCCCACAGAGAACTCCCAAGAATACACCAGGAGACTCTCAGAGGAGTTCTAGTCGGGTCTGATCCTCTTTACAGATGAGGCTCAAGACCCTGAAAACTGCCCTGGGAAACGAGTGCTGAGGCTCAGGGCTGGCTGGAAAGGGGCCTGGGCTCTGGCGGCCAACGCCTTTTCCTCTCTGTCCCCGCACCACACTAGAGAATTCTTACGTGAGACTATGTATAAGATTTACCTTATTGTTTTAAATGTTCATTCAACTGAACACGTCCATTTTTTAAAGTAACTAAACTGACCTAGGGGGTTTCTTTTTACAAATCTCAGTCTTTTAGTATTTGTTTGTGCACACTTAGTGCAGATGTGTGTGAAATACAACACACACATTTACATAAAAGTTCATTAAACATTAACATCCAGTGTAGGGACTGGCCTGGTGGTCCAGTGGCTAAGACTTTGAGTTCGCAATGCAGGGGGCCTGGGTTTGATCCCTAGTCAGAGAACTGGACCCCACAAGTCATAGCTAACGATTTCTACACATTGCAATGAAAGGTTCCACACGCTGGAACCAAACATCCCATGTTCCACAATGAAGATCAAAGATCTCGCATGCTGTGACCAAGACCTAGTGAAGTCAAATAAATAAATATTTTTTAAAAAAATATTGAAAAATATCTAGTTTCATGAGAAATTGTGAAGCAAAAACTCATGAAACAAAACATTTCCAGTGCCCAGAAGTCCCGAGTATACTTTGCAATCACAATCCTTCCTTTCCTCCAAAAGTAATTGCCATTAAAGGAAACTATAAGCAAGGTGAAAAGGCAGCCTTCAGAATGGGAGAAAATAACAGCAAATGAAGCAACTGACGAAGAATTAATCTCAAAAATATACAAGCAACTACTGCAGCTCAATTCCAGAAAAATAAACAACCCAATCAAAAAATGGGCCAAAGAACTAAATAGACATTTCCCCAAAGAAATACAGATGGCTAACAAACACATGAAAAGATGCTCAACATCACTCATTATCAGAGAAATGCAAATCAAAACCACAATGAGGTACCATCTCATGCCAGTCAGAATGGCTGCGATCCAAAAGTCTACGAGCAATAAATGCTGGAGAGGGTGTGGAGAAAAGGGAACCCTCTTACACTGTTGGTGGGAATGCAAACTAGAACAGCCACTATGGAGAACAGTGTGGAGATTCCTTAAAAAACTGGAAATAGAACTGTCTTATGATCCAGCAATCCCACTGCTGGGCATACACACCGAGGAAACCAGAATTGAAAAAGACATGTGTACCCCAATGTTCATTGTAGCACTGTTTATAATAGCCAGGACATGGAAGCAACCTAGATGTCCATCAGCAGACAAATGGATAAGAAAGCTGTGGTACATATACACAATACTCAGCCATTAAAAAGACTACATTTGAATCAGTTCTAATGAGGTGGATGAAACTGAAGCCTATGATACAGAGTGAAGCCAGAAAGGAAAACACCAATACAGTATAATAATGCATATATATGGAATTTAGAAAGATGGTAACAATAACCCTGTATGCAAGACAGCAAAAGAGACACAGATGTATAAAACAGTCTTATTATGGACTCTGGCAGAGGGCGAGGGTAGGATGATTTGGGAGAATGGCATTGAAACATGTATATTATCATATGTGAAATGAATCACCAGTCCAGGTTCGATGCATGATACAGGATGCTCAGGGCTGGTGCACTGGGATGACCCAGAGGGAGGGGATGGGGAGGGAGGTGGGAGGGCGGTTCAGGATGGAGAACACGTGTACATCCATGGCAGATTCATGTTGATGTATGGCAAAACCAATACAATATTGTTAAGTAATTAGCCTCCAATTAAAATAAATTTATATTTTAAAAAATAGAAGAAAGTAAAACTCAAACAAAACAAAAGTAATTGCCATCCTAACCTTACTTCTTATAAGGATTCCCTGGCTTTTCTTTATAGTGTTGCCCTCTCTATATGCATCCCTGAACAACAGACTGAGTTCTGCCTGTTTGAGAGCTTCTACCAACTGCGTCTTGCTTCTTTTGCTCAACATTCTGTCTGTGGAGTTCATCCCTGCTACTGTAAATGGCTCTGGCCCTCACTTATCCTTTCTAAGTCGGGCAGACATTTGGGTTGTTTCCAGCTTGGGGCTATTAGGAACAATGCTTCTCTAAACACTCTTGTATATACCCTGAACCACAGGAAATACATACACATCTCCCTCCAGGGCATTTTCCCACAGTGGCATTTCCTCACTCGTCAACAGGGTGTCGTCAACAGCGAATCTTCAACCTCAGTAGCCAATAACTATTTTCCAAAGTCATTACTTCAATTGCAAGTCCCACTAGCAGTACTTCCCATTATTCTCTGTCCTCATTAGCACTTATTATTGTCAAACTTTAAAATTGTAACTGTCGGGTGGGTGTGTAGAGATATCTCATTATGGGTTTAATTTGCATTTCCCTGGTTATGAAGAAAAAAAAAAATAAGGTACCTCTTGCTTTAGTCATTGGGCACATGAATTTCTTCCTATGTGATGTGCCTGTTCAAATGTTTTACCATCTTTCTATTGTCAAATTTAAATTTTCTTCTTAAATCAATATTACCTTCATCAAAATTTTGTTTGACACAAATGTATGCCCATCTTTCAAGGTACCTCTGCTTACCTGAGGACTATATACAGCTAGAGGCAAAATGTCTAAGATCAGCAAGTTTGGAAGTGATTGTTTTTTCCACTCCAAGTCATTAAAAAGATAACAATAGATATTCACAGAGGAAATACCTATCCAGATCTTTTTTCTTGCCTTCATTTTCCAAATTCAACATCCTTTTATTGAGTTTGCTCCCTCCTGCTTCCCCATATTTTCCTAGAGAACAAACATACCTTTATATATCACCATACTTTGTTAAAATCACCAAGAACAGACAAAGTCATTTATTATTCTATTCTCTATTTCTCAGTGTGGTGTGTTGTATACACTGTTATGAGTTAGCTAAATGTCTATAATGAAGTGGTTGAATATATGTGACAATGCAGCTGAGATTTTAAATAAAATATGCATATACAACTCTAATAGTTATGATATCTAATGAAAAATAAACAGCTCAAGCCTCAGCTCTAGCTTTTGCTCCCCTTATCTCCTTTAGACATTTGGGGATGAGCTCATTGGCAAAGAGCGAAGCCCATATAATCTACCATTAAATAAATTATTCAGTAATCTGTGATGCCCTTGTAACATGAGAATCCCCTATTAAAAAAATAAATAGCTGCTCTGCTTATGGAGGCATGTGCCTACTGTATATAGTCTTTATAAAAGTTGCTTTGCTAGTGAACCCAATTAGGCCTCTCTGGTCATCTACAGAATTGATGTTTGTTGCAGGGTTTTTATACTCAACCATTTATCACATGCATATGTACGGGTATGTGATACATATACACACACCCAGAGAACCATCAGAGAAAGTCCAAGCACGTATGAGCTATTTGTTAGAGCTGTCTCTTTTTTCCCATAACACTTTGGACCCTCAAATAGGGACAAAGTGAGTATGGGACGTTCTATAATAGTGATAGGAGTTTCTGGCTGTATCCAAGCAACTGGGTCTCTACTTTTTTTAAAGTAAACATTTAAGTTGTCTGCTAAAAGCATCAATTTCCCTCCAGACAAATAAAAACGTGGACACCGTGTTTCCCCTCTTACCTCTCATTTTCCCCCAGGGGTGAGTAGAAGGCCTGGAAGCTGGGGTAGGATCCGGGCTACATGGAGTTGAGGAACTGAGGAGGCAGCTTACAGATCAGAACTGGGCAGAGAGCCCAAATGCATTCTCATTCAGGAAGGGCTGGAAAAGAAATAGGTGTATATTTTTCATAGTTTAATTTTTTGATTACAAAAATATCTTATGAACGTAGAAACATAATTGGTATGTGGACTAAGCAATTCCCTCTATTGTAGGCCCATGATGGCAAGAATAGCTCATTTACTCTATTATTCATGCAGTATTTGTCATTTTTGAGTTGGCAATTACTGAAAATGTTTCAACACTGCATCAAGTCATGTCTCAAAAGCAGACACTGATAGAATCCTAAGCATGTTGGAAAAAATGTAGATTGATGAGTGAAATGGAATTATGTGAATACTAGTGGAAATTAGGTGGAAAATTTGAAAATTTCCAACACTTCACACAGTTGTTTAGTAAAGAAGCTTCTGAAAAAACAGTACACGAGACAGAGAAAGACCAGTACTGTATGATATCACTTACCTGTGGAATCTAAAAAGACATAACGAACTAGTGAATATAACAAAAAAGAAGCAGACTCATGGATGTAGGGAACAAACTAGTGGTTACCAGTGGGGAGAGGGAAGGCAGGAGAGGCGATACAGGAGTACGCGATTAAGAGGTACAGACAACTGTGCATAAAAATAAACTACAAGGATATATTGTACAACTAAGGAACTATTAGCAACATATAGACAATAATAGCTATAAATGAAATATAACCTTTACAATTGTAAACCACTATATTGTATACCTATAACTTACTCATACTCTACAGCTATAGCTCAATTTTAAAAAAGTAACAACAACAAAAAATAAGATAACGTATTAGAAAAAACAATGCATGAAAGTTGCACAAATGAGTTTACAATTCAAAGCTGAAATATTAAAAGATTTCAGAACTTAAATGACCACAATGAGGTTCTACCACACACCCATCAGAATGATTATAATACGAAGTAGTAACGATATCAATTATTGGCAAGGATGCACAAAAATGAATCACTCCTACTTTGCTGGTGGAGAACATTTTGATAGTTTCCTATAAAACTAAACAGGCAGTTACCACATGATCCAGCAACTGCACTCTTGGGCAATTATCCCAGAAAATAAAAACTTACATTTTATCTTTATACAAAAATCTATATATGAACGTTCATGGCAGTTTTATCCATAATTGCCCCAAACTGAAAACAACCCAGATGTCCTTCAGTGGACGAATGGTTAAATTAACTATGGTACATCTATACGTTGGAGTACAACCCAGCATAAAAAGAAACAGCTTATGAACACGTGCAAAAACTTGGATGGATCTCAAGGGAATCGTTGCTGTTGTTTAGTTGCTAACTTGTGTCTGACCCTTTACAACTTCGTGGACTGCAGTGCACCAGGCTTCCCTGTCCTCCACTATGTCCCAGACCTTGCTCAAACTCATGTTCATTGAGTCAGTGATGCTATCCAGCCATCTCATCCTCTACTGCCCTCTTCTTCTCCTGCCTTCAATCTTTCCCAGCCTCAGGGTCACTTTTGAGGGAATTAAATTGAGTCAAAAAAGCCAGTCCCGAAGGTTTCATAGGTTTTTATTTCATTTATATAACATTCTTTTTAAATATGTTATTTATTTGTTAATTTTTGGCTGCACTGGGTCTTCATTGCCACACTCAGGCTTTCCCTAGTTGTGGCTTGTGGGCTTCTCATTGCAGTGGTCTCTCTTGATGAAGAGCATGGGCTCCAGGATCTGAAGGCTCAGTAGTCATGGCTAACAGGCTCTAGAGTTCAGGCTCTAGAGAGCAGTGGACGGGCTTAGTTGCTCTGCTGCATCTTCCTGGAATCTTCCTGGAACAGGGATCAAATCTGTGTCTCCTGCATTGGCAGGTGGGTTCTTCACCACTGGACCACCAGGAAAGTCTTATATAACATTCTTGAAACAACAAAAACATAGTAATAGAGAACAGGTTGTCAGGGGTTCGGGCTGGGGGTAGTGAGGAGGGAGCAAGATGAGGATGTGTGGCGTTAGACAAAGGTTAACACAAGAGATAATGATTGATAAACGAAACTCCACATGTGATAAAATAGCAAAGAACTTAATACACACACATACGACAAGGGAAATACGAATAAGATCTGGGGATTAGACCAGTGTCAATATCCTGACTCTGATATTGTCCCACAGTTTTACAAGCTGTTTACCATTGGGGAAAATTGGGCAAAGAACTTACAGTATCTCCCTGTATTATTTCTTACCAACCACTGCACATGAATCTACCTCAAAATAAAGTGTTCAATTAAATTTTAAAAAGTAAATGCAATCTGGTATTCTCATGATGGGCCTTTGTTAACCTTGTTATAGAAAGAA
The DNA here is from genome assembly GCF_027580195.1 of Bos mutus. NCBI lineage: Eukaryota > Metazoa > Chordata > Mammalia > Artiodactyla > Bovidae > Bos > Bos mutus. The sequence continues at coordinate 26,127,498 of NC_091632.1, forward strand.
AGAATTCAGGTGTGAAGCTACAGAAAGACCAGTGGGGAAGCCCGAGAAGCCCGGATAATGTTCAAAGTGGAGGACAAAAGCAGAGGCTGGAGTTATTCCTGCCCCTGTGCACGCACATGGATGAAGGGAAGGCGTCAGCGGAGGTTTTTTGGGCACCAGGGCAGCGTGAGGGGGGAGCTCTTAGCAACAGGGATCTGCTATATGCTAGTGAGGAAGCTTCCAGAGGCCCAGGAAGGGAAGACATAGCAGCTCCCAATAGGGGCCCAATTTCCAGCCATGAGTTTTTTTTTTTTAACTTCAGTAACTCAAACATCCTTGTTGTTGTTCAGGTGCTCAATTATTTCTGACTCTTTGGGACCCCATGGACTGTAGCATCCCAGGCTTCCCTGTCCTTCGCCATCTTCCAGAGTTTGCTCACACTCATGTTCATTGAGTCAGTGATGCCATCCAGAAGACAGAATGAATCCACAAGCTGCTGAAACCCAATCATGTGTGTGTGATGGATTCAAACCACAGAGAACGTGGATGATCTTTGGGTGACTATGCATGAGTCACCACAGCTTCAGTTGTGCTTCTGTTTGGTTATCAAACTGCAATTCCATTGATGCCCTCTCCAGGAGTGTATTCTCTGCGAGCAATGTGAGAAGGTGCTTGGGTTGAATTGAAAATTTGCCCTGAGTTTGCAATTATATGACCTTCTTTATTCAGACCCCAATAAACTCAGCTTTTGGATAATCTATGTTGAAGAAAAAGAATTGACCAAGAATGAAAAGAAATGGATGAGTCAATGCAGGAACTGGAAGTCAGTTCCCTGAGACCATGGGTGGGCTCAGTGGAACCTGAAAACCTTAAGGCCTCACTGCCGAGGTCCAGCCCCGGCTGATCCAGGGTATTCGAAGGAGAGACGGCATAGGCGACCTATTTATTTAAATATTTATCAAAGATATAAAGAGTAATAGAATGAAGATAGCTCAGTGAGGAAATTCAGTGGAGAAAAGAGGCTGAGTAGCTTGGTTTACACGGGAGACCAATAAAACTTCAAGACAAGAAGTTTGCACCACTTACGTAGGCTGCAGGCGTCCTTCCGTTTTCCCGAAGGAGAGGAGACACTGAGGCCTCCCCGGTCGGATCTTAGAAGCCCAGGCATAATTAATAAGCATGGTGGGTTCTGCGCTCCAGATGGAGACTCAGCCAGAGTGAGAGAGAGAGCGCGACATGGGGAGACCAAGTTTTGGTAAACAAGGCCTGCACTTTATTTTCCAAAGTAGTTTTTATACCTTAAGTTGTGCATAGAGGATAATGGGGGAAGGGGTAGAGTCCTGCAGTAAGCCAGGCTTTCTTCCTGCAAACTTATCATATGCAAAAGTTTAGGTGATTTGCATCATCTTCTGGCCTGGAGGCCAGTTAACATTTTAAGAAACTTATTTTTCTCTAAAGGTGATTATTCTAAAGTCAGGCGCCAGCCTCCAAAAATCATTGGACAAAGCTGCATTCCTATAGGGCAAAGGTGAGGTGGGCTCAATCAAGAAAAGAATTAACTCAAGGGTCCAAGGTTACAAACATTGAGGCTACTACTTACATTTCTATACACCCATTATATCAATCAATACACTGCCAAGGACACAGTAGGTAAGGGGTATGGAGACTTAGCAGCAAACATTGGCCCAATAAGTGAAAAACCCTTCACCAATACAATTTCTAATCAATCTTTTAACTACTCAAAAGAATCTGTGTTTAGACAGTTTAGAACATCTCCTTCCTCTCACAGTTGGGAGGCTCTGAACAATCACATGTGGCCGGAAAAACCTATTCAGGCAGGCTAGAGGATTTCCAAAGGAGTTTGTAGGTTGAAACACTGTCACACCCAGGAATTATTAACTGGAGCTGTAAGCTAACTCTTTTTTCAGAGAGAGGTAGTGGGGGACAGCCCCCCGTAAAGTCAGAGGTGTAGGTGAGAGCACAAAGCAGAAAGTAGGCAGACTCTGGTTTTGGGGGTAGATGCTCGAGAATTTCCAGAGGGACTCCCGAGGCTCCATCCCGCCTTTGCGTATGCCGAGCCTCCTTCCTCATGACCTTTGCCACGGGCGGAGTGCCTCACGCTGGCTCCCGGCAGTGATAGAATTCTAGTTGAGCTATTCCAGATCCTGAAAGATGATGCTGTGGAAAGTGCTGCACTCAATATGCAATATGCACTCAATATGCAATATGCCGGCTCCCGGCACCTCACCCCATCTCAGAGCCAGATGTGAGTGGAAGGGGCTGATAATAACTTAATGACTGACTGGAGTGGGGGTGGGCGTCCAGGAGATTAGTGAGAAAAACAAAACAGGCTTAGTACTTAGCATTCTGTTCAAAATTGCAAACTTCAATACTGATTTCTAAATAACAATTCACAGCCTGTACTTTACTGGTTCCTTAATCCCACTTCAGAAAAAGCATGTTCTACAGCATTTGTTTCTTAATAGCTCTAGTTCTGATTATCTGTCATCTTGGTTCATTTGCTGTCCTTCAGACACTCATTGTTGTTCTGTGTTTAAAAAACGGTTGATGTCCTTTATTTAGGTATCTTAATGAACCTCTACTACGCATTTTCAGCTTGAACAGTGAGATCTATATTTTTCACTCTCTTGATGGCCCACCAGAGTGAAACAGATAGCTCGGGGTAAATATGGAAAAAAGATGAACTTTGGAGGCAGACAGAACTGCATTTGCCAACTGTGTGACCTCATCAACTTATTTAACTTCTCTGAATCTATGTAGCAAAGTACTTAAAGGTACAGGCTTTAGGAAGATGTGTTACATATATTCAATGAAATATTACTCCAATATTGAAAAAAGATGAAATAATGCTATTTGTAGCAACATGAACGAAACTACAAATTGTCATATTGAGTGGAATAAGTCAGACAGAGAAAGATAAACATCATTTGATGTTGCTTATATGTGAAATCTTTAAAAAAAAAAAAACTTATTTATAAAACAGAAACAGACTCACATACTTAGACAACGAACTTATGATTACCAGGAGGGGATGGAGGGGGGAAGGCAGAGTTAGGGAGTTTGGGACTGACATGCACACACTGCTATATTTCAAGTGGATAACCAACAAGGACCTATGGTATAGAACAGGGAACTCTGCTCAATATTATGTAACAACCTAAATGGAAAAAGAATTTTTAAAAGAACAGATACATGTGTATGTATAACTGAATCACTTTGCTGTACACCTGAAACTCACCCAACATTGCTAATCAACTATGATCCAATACAAAACAAAGTTTTAAAAAAAGTTTAAAACAAAACAAAAAGAGTATGATATGCACTGAGAGGAGATAAATTTTGTGAACTTTGTGTATTTCCACCCAGAAAAGTACAGCAATACATTGTTATTTTTACCAATGGGATTTGATTATATAAAATAAAATGTGCTGTATAAATATATATAAAAGTACAGGCTTTTGGATCAGACCGTGTGGTTTGAATCCTAGTACCACTACATACTGCCTGAGTGTCCTTGATAAATTACTAAATGTATTTAAACCGTAGTTTCTTCACCTGTCAAATACATGTCCCAGCTAGTTTCCCTCCTTCCTTAATAATACACTCCTGGCTTGTAGCTGTGCCCATGGCCTTCTAAATAAAGGCCACATTTTTCAACCTCCCAGGTAGCTAGGTGTGGCTACGTGACTATGTTCTAAAATAGCACGTGCAATTTCTGGGAAGTATACTTAAAGGAAGGGTGTGTGCTCTTCTTCATCTCTTCTTTCATCTTATCTCCTGGAATGCAGATATGATGGCAGGAGCTAAGCAGTTCTCTTAGACCATGACAGTGAGAGCCATACTCTAAGGGCTGGCAGAGTTGAAAGCTGAAAGAAGCTGCTCTCTCTGAATAGTTTGAACTTTCATTTAAATTCTAATGTGAGCAAATACAACTTGTGTATTTAAGTCACTGTTAACTCGTGTTTTTTGTTACATGTTATATGAACCTAATCCTAACTGCTAGAATAAAGATCAAAATAGCTACCAAAGGACATGAATAAAAGTTCTTTCCTCCATAAAAGCAAAGAGAAAACTTGCCAAAATGATTAGAATCAATTTTTTTTTTTTAAACTCTGAAAATTAGCAAAAGACTTTTTGGTTAGCCTATTTATTCAATTTGTAGGTATATATTCAAGAAGAACCACTAGATCTCAGTAAGAACAGCAAGCTTTGTGGCATTGTAATATGATCCTTTTCCAGCTCTATGGTGACTTTGAAAATCAAAAGCTTCCAATCGTGCTGAAAATTAGAAACCTTCCAGCCACCGGAGGGGGCAAAATAGGATTGAAGCACCTTTAAAAACCTCATTCCCAGAGAATGGTTGTTATTTGACTTGTCTGGTGATCTTGTGAAAGACCCCACTGGCAAGGCTATCTTTATTTGACCTATGTTGGAGCTCACTCACATGGCAGGCCTTTTACTCTGGTATTTCTGTCGACAAAAATTCAAGGCAATTATTTGATTTTATAGCTGCCTAAAGTGGTAGGTAACAGTTGGGGCAAACAATAAGCTAACCAAAAAGTTCAAAAGGAAAACCTGTGGAATGAAATGTTTATAGGAACTTTGAAAAACCCTGACACTTTCTTGGGAATCTACAAGGACATAGAAAAGGAAAACTGTGGAATGAAATGTTTATAGGAACTTTGAAAAACCCTGACACTTTCTTGGGAATCTACAAGGACATACCCATTTGTAGGGCTGTGCACATATTCAGAAAATACCTGAGAAAGCCCTAAATTCTCACCCTGAAGCTCTGCAAAGGGAGGAAATAAAGGCTAAGACAGTTGTCAACGGCCTGGCTAAGAATTGAAAATGTGCTTCAACACTCTCCTCAGCAAAGACTAGGAGACTTATTAGTTCTACGTATTTAAAGAAATCTCTGTGCAATCATTAGCTGACCACTAAGATAATTAAACAGAGAGTTCAGTGGTTAACCTAACAAAGAAAACAGATTTAGTAAAAAAAAAAAAAAAAAAACACCACTAAATAAATAACAGCAAAACAAACCTGGGAAGGGTAGAAAATCTGATTTCCAAATTTGTCACATCATATTTAAAATATTTAAGGTTCAAAAGTATTACCAGACAAGTTAGTAAGCAAGAAAATACAGCCCATACACAGGAAAAAAGCAATCAATAGAAACTGTCCCTAAAGAAGTCCAGACAGTACATTTACTAGGCGAAGACCTCAAGTCAGCTATTTTAAATTTATTCAAAGAACTAAAATAAATCATGTCTAAAGAAATAAAGTGTAAGAATTATATATCACCAGAGGATATTAATAGAAAGATAGAAATGTCACATACACATATATACATATAAAGAACCAAATAGAAACTCTGATGTTGAAATGGAAAATTCACTAGGGGAGCTCAAAAGAAGATGGGAGGTGGCAGAAGAAAGAATTAGCAAACTGGAAAGATAGGTCAATTGCAAGTATCCAGTCTCAGGAACATAAAGAGAAAAGGAGAAGGAAAATGGATAGAACCTCAAAAATTTGTGTGGGACAGCATTAAGTGTACCAACATATGCATAATTGGAGTTTCAAAAGGAAAAGAGAAAAGACAAAAGAACATTTGAAGAAATAATGGCTTAAAAAGTCCCAAATTTGATGCAAAACATCAATCTACCATTCAAGATACTCAGCAAACTTCAGGCAGTATAAACTCGAAAGATCCACATCTAGACACATCAAAATCAAACTGTCAAAAGCTGAGGCAAAAAGAGAACCTTGAAAATAGCAAGAAGGAATCAACTCATCATATACAAAAAGTTTTCAGTAAAATTAACTCTTACTCCAGTTAAAAGGCAGATATTGGCAGAATGGATAAAAATAAACCAATACAATAGAACTATATGCTTTCTATAAGACATATGTTTTAGACAGAAATAAATTGAAAATAAAACAATGGAAAGAATATATCATGTAAACAGTCACCAAAAGAGAGCTGGAGTAACTATACTGATATCAGATAAAACATTACACAAATTAATTACATGTTATACTAACATATGACAAAATTGTTGCTAGAGAAAAAGAAGAAAATTTTATAATAAAAGGGTCAATCTATCAAAAAAGTCAAAACAATTACAAACATATACTTATCAAAGTCCCAAAGGACATAAAGCAAAAATAACAGAATTGAAAGGAGAAATACTAATTCAGCAATGTTATTGGAAACTTCAAAACCTTCCTTTCAATAATAAATCTAAAAATGAGACAGAAGATCAACAAAAAAACAGAAGACCTGAACAGCACTAGAAACCAACTAGATGGCAGATCTACAGAATGTTACGTACAATAGCAAAATACACATTCTTCTAAAGTGCACAGGGACCTTTCTCTAGAATAGCCCTATGCTTGGCTATAAACAACTCTGAATAATATTAAAATCATACAAAGTACATTCTTCAACCACAAACTGTAAGCCAGTGACAGAAGAGAATTTGGGAAATTCACAACTATGTAGAAATTACACAACATATTTCTAAATAACCAATGGATAACAAGAAAGAAAGGAAAATTAGAATAAAGACATGTGAATGTCTCCTGCATTGCCGGTGGATTCTTTACCAGCTGAGCTACCAGGGAAGCCCATGTAAAGGAAAACACAACATATTAAGTCTTATGGGCTTAAAACATGCTTAAGCCAAAACATGGCTTCTAAGCCAAAAATATGCTTAGAAGGAAATTTGTAACTGTTAATATTTTAAAAGAAGAAAGATCTCATATCAATACATAATCTTCCACCTTAAGAAATTGAAAAAGAAGAGCAAACAAAACTCAAAACAAGCAGAAGAAAGCGATAAAGATGAAAGTAAAAATAAAGTACAAAGAAGGAAAAAACTAGAAAACATCAACAAAACAAAAGGCCAATTTTTTTTAAAGATTAGAAAATTGACAAACCATTAGCTACACTGACCAGGAAATAAGAGAAGGCTCAAATTATTAAAATGAGGAATGACAGGGATTACACTGACCTTAGAGAAATTAAATAATAATAAGGGAATACTCATGAATAGTTGTAACAAGTTAGATAACCTTGATGAAAGGGCAAATTCCTAGAAAGATAATATCAAAACTACTAAAGTCGCCTTTGAGAGCTGGCAACTTTCACACCTTTCACTTCTCCCTGAAACTCCCATCCACAGTTCTTTCATTTTACCTATTGAAGCCACATGACATAATGCTAATCTGAAACCACAGCGCTCAGAATTAACACAGACCTGGTTGAGATTCCTCTTTAATTGCTCCCCAGATGAATGATTTGAGACACATTCCGCTCTCTGAACCTCCGTTCATTCATCTTATATAAAATGGGAGCAATGATTTATATACAATTTTCTCACCAAAACAAAAAGCCCTGAACCACAGGGCTTTACTGGTGAATTCTACCAAAAGTTTATAGGAAAATCAACACGAGTCTTTCACAAACTCTTCCAAAATATAGAAGAGGCAGGAACACTTCCTAACTTTCTATGAGAACAGTTGACCAGACAAAGACATCACAAGAAAGAAAGAAAAAAAAAAAAAAAACTAGGAAACTGAATTAGCAATATATTAAAATATTTATTATGCTTTATAATATATATTAAATGACATGGTAAATATAAAAGGTGAGCATGTAGTACTCCATCCATGTTCATTTCTTTCCTGTTTTCCCATAACAGAATCACCACTGTTTCCATTCTGATTTCCCTCTTCTATGTATAGTTAATCCTCATTATTTGTGAGTTCTGTATTTGCAAATTCACCTACTTACTAAAATGTAACAGATCAATACTCATGTTGCTTTCATGCTCATTCATGGATGTGTACAGAGTGTTACCACATTTGAGTTGTCCGACACACACGTTCCCAGCTGAGGCAAAACAAGTTTTCTTTTTTCTTATATTCTTTGGGGGGTTTGTTTAGTGATTTTTTTTTTTCACGTTTTTGTGCTTTTTTTTGTTGGTGATTTCACTGTTTAAATGATCCCCAAGTATAATGCTGAGGTGCGATCTAGATCTAGCGTTCTAAGGAATAGTGTCTGTGACATGCCTTATTCAGGAAATACATTGTATTAGATGAGCACCATTCGGGCATGAGTTACAATGCTATCGGCCATGAGTTCAATGTTAATGAGTCAACAATGTATTTTAAGTAGCAAAAGTGTTAGTCACTTAGTCATATCCAATTTTTTGTAACCCCCATGAACCGTAGCCCACCAGGCTCCTTTGTCTGTGGCATTTTCCAAGCAAGAATACTGGGATTTGTAGCCATTCCTTTCTCCAGGGGCTATCCCCAATGCAGAGATCGAACCCTGGACTCCTGCAATGCAGGCAGATTCTTTGCCATCTGAGCCATCTACAAAGCCCTATATTTTAAGTAAGGTGTCTTTAAATAGTTACACACATAAAACAACATTATTATTGATCAGTTGATAAAACTATTGTATCCAGAGGCTCATAGGAACTTAACTTGTATTTCCCAAAGGAGCAATGGTTCACTATTTTTATTTGCAATAACTTTATAGAACATAATACCATAAGTAACAAGAATCAGCTGTTCGTGTACCCTGCTGTAATAGATTAAAACACATGGCTACAATATGTGAAGCTGCTTCCATCAACAGACTATTTCCCCATACTTTGAATCTGGGCTGGCCTTGTTCTGTTGGTCACTTGACCAACAGAATGTGGCAGAAGGGTTATGCAAGTTCTGGAGCCTACATTCAAGAGAGCTTGAAGTTTTTGCCTTTTTCGTCTTGGACCACTGTCCTGAGACTATCATGTCAGGAAGTCAGCTGAGTCTACTGGAGGAGGAGAAGTCACATGAAGAACTGAGGCACCCCAGCCCACAGCCAGCACCAACTTCCAGAAATGTGAATGAGGACATCTAAAATTTTTCAGTCCAGTCAATCCAACCAAGCATAGCTGTATAAGTAAGCTCAGGAAAAGCCAGCATAGAAGCTGCCTATTCAACTCACAGAATTCCACAAAATTATAAAGTGTTGTTGAAACATAAGTTTGCAGTATTATGTTTATAACAGGAGCCAATATCTGATTCACCTGCCTGCTCAGAGTTCAGTGTGGCCATGGGACTTGCTTTTGCAAATTAAATTTGACACATATCACCTCCAGGTGGAAGCATTTATTTGCTTTTGCTTGTTTTCTCTCTGCTGTGGTTATCAGGGAAATGTGTGTTGGTAAGGAAGAGCCTTCAGACTGAATGGAACTCAGAGTCAGCATGGGAGGACAGTTGCTCTGGACAAATGTTCAGACCTCAGATATGGTCTGAGCAACAAAATTTTGTTATATAAATCCTAAGATGTGAAGGCTGTTTTTTACTATAGCGTACCTAGCCTCTTCTGATCAACACACTTGACATAGCACAAATGGAGATTTAAACAGACATTTTCTATACAAGGTATTTTTCCTACCCACCCAAGACTTTCTAGACCCCTTTAGAAAGAGTTTAGGCTGATGATTCAAAGCAAAGTTGGCTATCTGGGATTAATTACAAATATTAATCAGTTTCTTTGAATCCATTCATTCCACATACATCTGTTGGTGTCTTTACTGGTTAACTGTACAAAAGACATTGGGCCACCCTGGTGCTAATGTTAAAATTCTTTGGAGAACAAAGAGCTGATCCTGAAATAGGTCAGTAGATACAGCATGCAGAGAACAGAACACCGGTCAACTGACCTTGCTGTCTTTGCTGAGCTGTGTCCCATTATCATAGTCAAGTTCACCTTACAGCTCAACTAGCTTGCAACAATTTTCTCATGTGTCAAGTAAAATGAGAAGTAAAATGTGCCCTGGAATATAAATGGCTGATAAAAAACAATGGTCCTTAAAAATAGATATAGTCATTTAAGATCTGGTTACATTCCCTGTCTTTGATATGTTAATATACTACATACTTATATATGTGAATATGGATAAGTATTTGCATTTTTATTTTTTAAAATGTACACCAAAATCTCTAGTTAGTTATCTCTATAGGTGAGGCCCTGCATAGTGACAGACACTAGTTAGATTTGCAAATTGTAGCACTGCTCAATGTTTGAGGCCCCTGAAATTCATGTTAAATCCTGAAACCCAAAGTAATATTATTAAAAGGTGGGGTCTTCGGGAGGTGACTAGGTCAGGAGGTCAGAGTCCTAATAATGGGATTAGTGCTGTTTTAATAAGAGAGGCCCCAGAGAGATAACTAAGCCCCTTCTGCCAGGTGAGGATACAATGAAAAATCTGATCCAGAGGAGGGTCCTTACCTGACCATGCTGGCTCCCTGATCTGAGGCTTCCAGCCTCCAGAACTATGAGAAATATATTTCTGTTGTTTATCTGCCACCCAGTCTGTGGTATTTTGCTATAGCAGCTTAATGGACTGAGACAAGCGCTTGGTGGGTTTCTACACAACACACCCATAGCTCAACAAGGTGGAACTGTGTTAACAAAGAAGATCCTCATTATGGAGTAAGTTAAACATAGGCTATCTCTGGCCATCACACAGAGAGACAGAAGATGGATTTACATGTGGGAAGATCCCCTGGAGGAGGAAGTGGTAACTCACTCCAGTATTCTTTCCGGGGAAGTCCCAGGGACAGAAGAGCCTGGCAGGCTATAGTTCATGGTGTTGCAAGAGTTGGGCATGACTGAGCATGCATGCTGTGCTACACTAATGACATTAAATAGTGCTTGACAAATTGTGGATACACTTGGACTAAAAACAAGTGCATTTTCCCACATCGTGGTTAGTGTCTTCGGCTGCTTTAGATTCAGTTCTCAGTTCAGTTCAGTCGCTCAGTCATGTCCGACTCTTTGTGACCCCATGAATTGCAGCACGCCAGGCCTCCCTGTCCATCGCCAACTCCCAGAGTTCACTCAAACTCATGCCCATTGAGTCGGTGATACCATCCAGCCATCTGTGTCCATTAAATTAGAATCTAAACCACTGGAAGGGGCTCCCCAGGTGGCTCAGTGGTAAAGAATTCACAGGCCAACGCAGAAGACGTGGGTTCTATCCTGGGTCAGTAAGATCCCCTGCAGGAGGAAATGGCAACCCACTCCAGTATTCTTGCCTGGAAAATCTCATGGACAGGGGAGTCTGGTGGGCTACAGTCCATGGGGTTGCAAAAGAGTCGGACACAACTGAGCGACTGATCACACACACCACTGGAAGGGCCAAGTATTTCTGAATTTCCTAATAATTTGTTTCACCGCATGGGAATTATTCACTATCTTTCCTGCAGAATAACAGTAGCTCCTTCCTGTGGCTACAATCCTACCTCTACTAGTGTCATTCATTGTCCACAGTAGCTTAGCCCACAGTTTCCATTGATTCTGACCAGAGCCTTCTTTCTTTCCCAGCTACCCTTTTCCCTACAGTTCTGGGTGTTGTAAGCCAAAGTTTGGGACACCGGCAAGGATTCAGTTTGAGCCAAACCAGAAGAAATGGATTTGAATTTGAGTTAAAGGAGGAATGATTTGGAATAGGCATAAAGGAAGAATTCTTGATAAACACTTATCTTCAGGTTTGGAAACCGATGCCCTGATGAGTCAAGCCAGCCCCAGACCCCTTCTTCTATGATGAAACTCCAAGTGTGACCTGCATGTGACCAGGCACAACTGGACTGCTCCGCTTCCCCTTGTTGACTTTAAAAATGCACAAATAAAAGTTGCGAGTTAAGTTTTATTCGGGGCAAAATGAGGACTGCATCCCAGGAAAGAGCACCTCTGGAGCTCTGAGAAACTGCCCCAGAGAGGCAGGGGGAAGGCCAGTATATAAGTGATTTTTGTGAAGGGGGAGTACATGCAATCAAGCACATATTTTTCCAGAAGTTTTCTGCTGGTCTCATAAAATTTTTGCTAGTCATGAAGAACAGTCATCACCATGAAGGATTTTAGTGCTTTTCTAGATATAAGGAGATACAGGAATCGGGCTTGTTAAATCGACTTCTGAAAAGTCTCTAACTCTCTGAAGGCCTGCCCTGCCAGGTTTCCCTCTGAGCACCGAGTGCCTCAATTCCGCTCTCCACCTTGAGCTCCTTTCAAGGAGTATTGAAGGTCAGTGGCTGCAACAGCACATGCTTTAACCCTTGTAGAGGTAGATGGCAAGTGCCCATGGCAAGTGCCAATGTGTTGTTGACATTCTCAGGCCCAACCAGTCCCATCCCACTTCTGCCACACACACCCCCTCCTGTATTAACTCCGAAAGCACCAACTAGTAACAAGGATCTGCTTAAGCCTTCGTGGGAAAGCAGAGGAGGGCACACAAACATTCTGCAGTCGCATTCCATCCCCTTTAGAATCCCTGCCCTCTCTCTGAAGTTCCTCTCCCAACCTCTGTTTCTGCCTCTCCCTCCCATGCTCACTCCACTCCCATCCCCCAGATCCCCTCTCGGAACCCCAGCACCTTGCACCGCCCCCTGAAGAAAAACAGAAACCAACACAACAACATTCAGCACCATAAAAGATCTGCAGGTCCCCAGTCTGGCCCATCAAGCCTCTGGGGATGGAGGTAGAGAGTTAGGCTCAGGAGCCCCAAACAGGAGGTTAACTTGAGGGAAAACTCGGGCCATTCTTCAGCTCTGAAGCAGGTCACAGCACCCCAAGGCTCCCTCAAGCAGTGAGAAATGAATGGTTCAGGTCTCCTTTGAGTTGAAGGCAGGAGTTTGGCTGTGTGGTCTTGGGTTGATCCCTACTGGATGCGTGGTTCTGCAACTGACTTTCTTGGTGAGGCAAAAAATCATGCTACCAAGAATACAACCACTTGCTAGAAGCCTGGACACTTTCCCTAGAGATCGAAGTTCCTGGGAAAATCAAGAATAAAGAGAATAGGGACAAGTGAAAGTGATGGCAGCAATGTTCAATAGAAAATACTCGGAACTAGACAATAGTTTCTCATTTGATCTGACCTCAGACTGGCTGCTTGGGGCCCTGGGAAAAATCATTCAGGGTTTTTTCTTATCCCCTGCTTCCTCCACTGTAAAAATGGGGATGCCCTTCCCACCTCATAGGGGTCATTGGGAGGCTAAAATGAGACAATGCATAGGAAAGGATGTTGAGGGGAAAGAAGGCTTAGCAGTGAAACAAACAAGTTAACTTGCATTTCTTTTTAGCTTGAATATAGAGACTCCAGGATATAGTCAGACCAGCTTTTCCCACATGAGTTGTTATGGCTCCTGACGTGTTGGTGCTTGTGCAGAGCTTACTCATTGTTTCAGAAGAAAGCTCCTTTTATTGTGAAATTGTGAAATTGTTGCCCTAACAAACTATTATAGGATCCCTGATATGATGGTCAGAATTCCCCATGACAGAATGTCAAGGCGAGGTTATTTCAAGAAATAGGTGAGCTTGAAGAAGCAAATGGGGTTGGGGCCAGAACCAAAGAGATGCTTGCTAGAAACACAGCTGGAACCAAGTCCAAAAAGGCTTGAGAAAGAAACCAGAGTGTCTCAAGAAGAATGGTGGGTAGGGCTGAAGGAAAAGAGGGGAGTACTAACAAGAGCCCTTCACCTTGGAGAGCACACAAGTGTATTAAAAGTGTTTGCCTGCTCAGCCACGCAGTCATGTCTGACTCTGCAATCCCATGGACTGTAGCCCGCCAAGCTCCTCTGGCCATGGGATTCTCCAGGCAAGAATACTGGAGTGGGTTGCCATTTCCTCCTCCAGGGGATCTTCCTGACCCAGGGATTGAACCTGCATGTCCTGCCGTCTCAGGCAGATTCTTTACCACTGAAACACCAGGGAAGACCTAATACAGTGCTTATGCATCCATTATTTCACTGACTTCTCTAAATGACCTTATGAGGTGTGCGTTCCCACTGACCCTCAGGAAACTGTCACACCAGCTCAGAGAGGTTAAGCGGCTTTCACAAGGTCACACGGCGAGTGGCAGGGCATGGGAGAGACCTGAGGTGGGGTAGTTCGGGAAATGAGGACATTTGAATACTTTCTGCCATGACTTCTCCAGGACTTCCCTTTCCATTGTCGCATGTTACTAAAGACAGATGTCAGTCTCAAGAAAGGAGTAAATGTTAATGGCATTTGGAGGTCCAGCAGGGCCAGAATTTCAGTGGAAAGGCAAACAAATCAGAAGGTTGCCTTTTTTAGAAAAGAAAACCCCTAACTCCTTGTTTATCACTGAAACAAACTCAGTTCATGTGTCTCCCAGGTTTACTTGGCCTCCCACCCCCAACTACCCTGCCCCTCACAGCCCCCTGACGCACTTCCTTCCACATCCCCCGGTCCTCTGGCTTCAGCAGTTGCTCTTAATAACCCTGAGGGAACCCTGAGCTTTTGCATGATGCATGGAGAATTCCATGGACAGAAGAGTCTGGCTGGCTGCAATCCATGAGGTTGCAAAGAGTCAAACATGACTGAGTGACTAACACAACAAAGAAGATAAACAGCCTGTACCCGGCTGTCACAACTGCTGAGCCTGCGCTCCAGAGACTCTGAGCCGCAACTACCAGGCCCACGCACTGCAAGTACTGAAGCCTCTGCACGTACAGCCCGTGCTGCACAACAAGGAAGCCTGCACAGTGCCGCAACGAGAAGCCTACACGCCGCAACGAAGTGTAAACCGCACCCCCACCACCGCTGCAATAGAGAAAGCTCGCACGCAGCGACAAAGACCCGGCACAGCCAAAAAAAACCCTTTACACGTATATGTGACAATCCGTTACATGCATGAAAAAAAAAGTGCCATGATCACAAGCTCATGGAGTCAAGGCATTTTTAAATCCCCCAGAAGAAGCGGGTTCTGGAAACGTCAGGGGCAGTTGTTCTCACTAGGTGGGGCTGGGATGTAAAAGACAAGCCTTTGGGATCAGTCTTGGTTTCCACTTGCTGTCCCCTTCCAGGAATCTGTCACACTTCACATTTGGTAACTTTATCAGGCAGGGCCATGGAGAGGCCGTGTTTGAGGCCAGGGTGCAGCTGTAACCTGAGGGTTCTAGGGAGTGGCCCTGGCTGGTCCCCAGAGAGAGCTGCTGTCAGGGGACCAGGGCTAGCTGGAGCTAGGAGGAGGGAGCTGGGTGGCCCAGGCCCCTCCCTACACGTGTGAGAGCCACATGCCCTGCTGGAGAGGTGGGCGCTGGCCTGGACACGGACCAGGGAAGACAGACCGCCTCCTACCCGTCTTCCTTTCTTCTGCCTTCAGTCAAAACCCACTCTGCCCCTGAAGCCCGTCTCCCTCCCTTCCTCTCTCTGTGGCTGCCTTTGCCTGATGGTCTCAGGCATCTCTCATGCACAATGCAAGCTCCACACTGACCTTCTGACCTCCAGCTTTGCTTTCCTCTCATCTGGGTCCCACCGTGAGTGCATCAGAATCATGAAGGTGGAGATGAGGGTGGGACATGTGCAGGAGTTTAGGGCAGATTCTCAGGCCCTGCCCTGACCTAGTGAATGACACTTTTCCAGGTAGGGCCCAGGAGTCTGTATTTTTAACAAGTGCTCCAGAAGGTTCTGTGGCAGGCAAAGTCATCCTGTCCTTGGCTGTCAGTCAAATCTTATTTAAACACAGATTTTCTCATCTCACCCCCTAGGTATGGATACCATGGTAGGGATGGGATGGGGGTGGGTGTGTCTAGAAATGCCAGGTGAACTGGTGGGATTGGCCCACCTGAAGTCTCCTTACCTGAGGGATCAAGGTGCTGCCATCCTGGGAAAGAACTCATCTCAAGAAAGGAGGCGTTGGAAGAGGAAATGGCAACCCACTCCAGTACTCTTGCCTGGAAAATTCCATGGACAGAGGAGCCTGGCGGGCTGCAGTCCATGGGGGTCACATGACTGAGCATACTTGCATGAGGAGGGATGGAGGGAGATGGGTTGATAGCAATAAACAGGTAGAACTGAAAAAAAAAAGAAAGGAGGCAAGACAACCTTGACTACATAAGGAACACAAGCTTCAGTGAAGGCTGAGGAAAGGCTGGTGTTTCACATCAAAGCAATGTCTGGTCCTAACCCATGGACCTAGGGAGGAAGGGAGCTGTAAGTAGAAGCTGGAAGAACCATTGCACTAAACTTTAACACACAGACAGAGACACACACACACACACAGCAGCAACAGCACTTTTATTTTTTTTTAAATCTTTTGGCCTCAACGCAAGGCATGTGGAATCTTAGTTCCCTGACCAGGGATCGAACCTGAGTCCCCTGCATTGGCGGCACAGAATCCTAACCAGTGGATCACCCGGGCAGTCTCAGCAGCAGCATTTTTTAGAGGCCCTTTGGGGAGAGCATTTCTCCCACTCCACCAAAGGGCGACTGTAGTGCCACAGGGCATGGCATGGGCAATGATGCCCGATTAGAGAATGTGAGGACAGCCTGAATGGCAGCAGCACCCATGAAGGGACACCAGACCTCCTGCTTTAAGATGAAGGTCTCCCCGCTCTCACATCTAACCTCCCACTTTAGGTTCACCAGCTTCTTCCCGAAGTAGGCACCCTGACCCTAGTCGTTTCAGATTTCACCTCCACCCTCTGCGTGTGGTTAGGCTGTGACTTCTGTAGTAGGTCTGACAACTGGTGATTGAGGAACTTAAACCCTTACCAGAAAACCTGAGAGCTGGGGGTCAAAGCGAGAGAGAAGCTACAAAAAGCTTGGTAAATAAATACTTAGCATTCACTACACAGAAGAACTGTACAAAAAAGATCTTCACGACCCAGATAATCACGATGGTGTGATCACTGACCTAGAGCCAGACATCCTGGAATGTGAAGTCAGGTGGGCCTTAGAAAGCATCACTACAAACAAAGCTAGTGGAGGTGATGGAATTCCAGCTGAGCTATTTCAAATCCTGAAAGATGATGCTGTGAAAATGCTGCACTCAATATGCCAGCAAATTTGGAAAACTCAGCAGTGGCCACAGGACTGGAAAAGGTCAGTTTTCATTCCAATCCCAAAGAAAGGAAATGCCAAAGAATGCTCAAACTACCGCACAATTGCACTCATCTCACATGCTAGTAAAGTAATGCTCAAAATTCTCCAAACCAGGCTTCAGCAATATGTGAACCGTGAACTTCCAGATGTTCAAGCTGGTTTTGGAAAAGGCAGAGGAACCAGAGATCAAATTGCCAACATCCGCTGGATCATGGAAAAAGGAAGAAAGTTCCAGAAAAACATCTATTTCTGCTTTATTGACTATGCCAAAGCCTTTGACTGTATGCATCACAATAAACTGTGGAAAATTCTGAAAGAGATGGGAATACCAGACCACCTGACCTGCCTCTTGAGAAACCTATATGCAGGTCAGGAAGCAACAGTTAGAACTGGACATGGAACAACAGACTGGTTCCAAATAGGAAAAGGAGTACGTCAAGGCTGTATATTGTCACCCTGTTTATTTAACTTCTATGCAGAGTACATCATGAGAAACGCTGGGCTGGAAGAAGCACAAGCTGGAATCAAGATTGCAGGGAGAAATATCAATCACCTCAGATATGCAGATGATATCACCCTTAGGGCAAAAAGTGAAGAGGAACTAAAAAGCCTCTTGATGAAAGTGAAAGAGGAGAGGGAAAAAGTTGGCTTAAAGCTCAACATTCAGAAAACGAAGATCATGGCATCTGGTCCCATCATTTCATGGGAAATAGATGGGGAAACAGTGGAAACAGTGTCAGACTTCATTTTTGGGGCTCCAGAATCACTGCAAATGGTGGCTGCAGCCATGAAATTAAAAGATGCTTACTCCTTGGAAGAAAAGTTATGACCAACCTAGACAGCATATTCAAAAGCAGAGACATTACTTTGCCAACAAAGGTCCATCTAGTCAAGGCTATGGTTTTTCCAGTGGTCATGTATGGATATGAAAGTTGGACTATGAAGAAAGCTGAGCGCTGAAGAATTGATGCTTTTGAACTGTGGTGTTGGAGAAGACTCTTGAGAGTCCCTTGGACTGCAAGGAGATCCAACCAGTCCATCCTAAAGGAGATCAGCCCTGGGTGTTCTTTGGAAGGACTGATGCTAAAGCTGAAACTCCAATACTTTGGCCACCTCATGTGAAGAGCTGACTCATTGGAAAAGGCTCTGATGCTGGGAGGGATTGGGGGCAGGAGGAAAAGGGGACGACAGAGGATGAGATGGCTGGATGGCATCACTGACTCGATAGACATGAGTTTGAGTGAACGCCGGGAGTTGGTGATGGACAGAGAGGCCTGGCATGCTGCAATTCATGGGGTCACAAAGAGTCAGATACAACTGAGCAACTGAACTGAACAATAAAAATAATAGGATGTCACACAGAATAATAACAATATTTGTGACATTTTTGCTTATCTTTGTTAATTTCCATTAGATGTATAGGAAAATGTCAGGATCTTTTTTCATTATATATACATATATTTTAAAAATTTTTATTCATTCTTTGGCCATGTCGAGTGGCATGTGGGATCTTAGTTCCTCAATGAGGGATTGACCCTGTACCCCCTGCAGGGGGAGCTCAGTCTTAACCCCTGGACCACCAGGGAAGTCCCCTCTCTATATTTCAAAGGAAATCCTTGTGAGTTAATTATGCTTTGCCCCCATGCTATACATACTGAGGCACACTGCCCTTGCATTCTTGCTTCTTGGTTTAAATACCATCCTGGGTTTTTTTAACTCAGAATTGTGAGCTGTTAGCTGCAGGACTGCTCATAGGTCCCCCAGCTGCAGTATCACCTGGGGAAATGAGTAACTTGGATGTTTGGACAGAAAACACGCAGTTGTCCTCTTGCCAGGGTCAGAGAGTCCTCTCTGCTTGAGATCTTTGAGCCAAAGCTCATGCATCTCTGCTTCCCTCTTCTTGGATCTCACCCACGTTCAAGGCCAAGGTCGGTCTCCCCCTCTGTTTTCTTCCACTCCTCCCTGGCCATCTGCTTTCCATCTCTAACTTCCATATCTTTCTTAGAACTCCTTCAGCTAAAAGTTCGGGAATCAAAGGAAGAGCTGGAGGAGGCCAGGCAGCACTGGGACCCCAGAGAAGGCAGGTATGCCCATCCTTCTCTCAGCCCTTCATCACTTTCTCTGGCGTTTCCAAAGGGTGGAAGTTGTGGCTCAACACCAAAGACAGGAGAAAGAATCTGCCTTTCTCACTTCCACAGAAACATCCCATGGACAGGCCTCCATGCCCTGGCAAGGTCACAGACCCACTCCTGCACTCAGCTCTAGGGGAGAAGATGGATGCTATGACTGGTCACTCTCTTTATGCACCTCCTTACCCTCATCTTCCTATGACCCAAGCTCCAACAAGCAACGATAGAAAAATGGAAATCCACCATCACTTCCCTACTAGAGATCTTTCAGTCACTTCCTATTCCACTTAGAAGAGAATCCCAGAGTTTAGCCCTGGCCTAGATTACCACAGGATTTGGCCTCTGTGATTTCCCACCTTCATCTCCTATTTTCTCCCTTCCTATGGTTCAGCTATATTGGTACCTTCTTACTCAACCTCGGATAAAACAAACTCCTTCCTGCCCCAGGGCCCTGGCACCTGCTCCATCTGGGATGCCCCCCCCCACCCCCTCTGGAGCCTCCCATGGCTGGCTTCTTCCCTGCTAAGATGTCACAACCTCAGAGAGGCCTTTCTGCATCCCCCATGTCCCTCCATCACACTCAACCCCTTTACCTTGCTTTATTTTCATCACAGCATAAATAGTCACCTCCTTCTTTCACAATTATTTATCTACTTGTTTACGACTGTCTCCTCTGACCAGACCATCGGCTTTAGAGGCCAGGGACCCGTTCTCCTTGTTCGTAGGTGTGACACACCCCAGCACCTGGCGCTTAACTAGAGCTCAGCAGTAAACAATGAATGCAGACCTGGAGGTGGGGCGGCTTAGGATCCTGGAGATAAGCGGGCCTACAGCTTTGACAGGTGAGCAGTGTTTCTTGGAGAAGGTGTGGGTGTCAGACGCTGAGAGTGGATGATCTCCCATGCCACCTTTTCCAGTCTTTTTGTCCCCTTCCAGTCTCCATCTGATTCCCATCCTCTGCTTTTCTTAGACTCCTCATTCAAACCTGCCTTCTCACTTCTTGATTTTATAATGCCTATCACATAGATTAGAATACGCCAACGCTTTATTTGCAGTTGAGAAAGCAGCTAGCTGTTCACCTGCTTTCTAATACACAGAAATAGTTTCTTTCTGTTCTTTCTGGCTCTTTCGGAGCCTAGTACAGTTACTAGTTAGATGGATTTGCCTTAAAAAAAAAAAAAACCTTATAAAATGATACAACATAATGATATTATTCTTTTGTTAAGCAGCTCTCAAACTGTGTAAAATGAGTGGGTCACAGGAAAATGAGCTGACCCGTAGACGCGTGACTGAATTTTTTTGCGTCTGAATTCATGTTTGTTTGTAATATTACACACTTCACAAAATTGCCCTTCCACAGCACCAGATTCTTAATTAAATGAACACCACTGCTGCAATTCCCTGATAAATAAAATGAACATTTCCACATGAATTAGAAATGCCAACTTGTTAATGGCTTCCCTGAGGTTTCGTTACAAAATCAGCACTGTTTCTGTCACTGTTCAGGCATAATACATACCACGTGCCAGTCTAGAAATGCGAGTATTTTTCAGGCAATTGCTTCCCAAGTGCGGACTGGATATTTCATCAGTCAGGTTTCCTCTCATTCCTCTTATAATCCATGACAATAGTTAATTGGTTAGAAAAATATCTCATATTGTTTTACTTACTTTAGTGAGACGTACCCAATTCAGATCAGCTGGAAGACAAAGCTGGTCTGAGCTTATTAAGATTAGAAAATTTACAACATTTAAAAAATACCAGGGCTTCCAAGGTTGGCAAAGACTAAGCGACTGAGCATGCGTGCACACACAGGGCTTCCTTGGTGGTCTGCCTGCCAACGCAGGAAACAGGGGTTCGATCCGTAGTCCAGGAAGATCCCACAGGCTGTGGAGCAATGAAGCCCGTGAGCCACAAGTACTGAGCCCGCGCTCTGGGCCTGGGAGTCTCAACTGCTGAGCGCACGTGCCCTGGAGCCTGTGCTCCACAGCGAAACAAGCACCACAGTGAGAAGCCCGTGCACCACGATGAAGAGCACACATGCCCTGGAGCCTGTGCTCCACAGCGAAACAAGCACCACAGTGAGAAGCCCGTGCACCACGATGAAGAGCACACATGCCCTGGAGCCTGTGCTCCACAGCAAAACAAGCACCACAGTGAGAAGCCCATGCACCACGATGGAGCGTAGCCCCCACTCATCACAACTGGAGAAAAGCCCATGAGCAGCAATGAAGACCAGCACAGCCAAAAAATAAAACAAATAAATCTTAAAAAAAAAAAAAGAAAACTAGATAGTAAACTTCCTAAAGGCAGAGATCTTTAGGTCTATAGACCTATAGTTGACTATACCCATCTTTGAAAGTGAAAGTGAAGTCGCTCAGTTGTGTCCGACTCTTTGCGACCCCATAGACTGGAGCCTACCAGGCTCCTCTGTCCATGGGATTTTCCAGGCAATAGTACTGGAGTGGATTGCCATTTCCTTCTCCAGGGGATCTTCCCAACCCAGGGCTCGAACCCAGGTCTCCCACATTGTAGACAGACTGAGCCACCACCTAGTATTCAGGTGGCTAACTTGGGCATGGCCCGTGGCCTCCCAAAGCCTCAGTCTCCTCATCTGTCAAATGGCCATAATACTAGTAACCAACATTTCATAGGCTTGTTGTGAGGGCTAACTGCTTGGAAAGCACTCAACCAAAGGCCTATTTTGTAGTAATCACCTAAAAGAGATTACCTGATTGTTGTTAGGCTGAAGAGGACTCAGTCATTATTGCTTGGTGAGGATGACATGGAACTTGCTATTGTTCAACAAAATTGTCCCAAGTCCTTCCAAGAAGAGATCCTGTTCAGCCTCCTTCAAAGAATGGATGACTCATTTGTAGTTCATAGTACTATTTGCATACCAACAATTATTCTGCTGAAGTCCTTTAAAGAGCTGCTTTCTTAATTAAACCTAAATTTCTCCTTGAATGCTTGTTTGTCCACTGAACTTTCTTAGTAAATCTTTTAAGTGTAGTAGAAGAAACTGTCAGTCTAGCCTGACCAAGTACATTCTCATTTTAGGTGTGTGGCACACAAGAGAGTGAAGCTATGCTGTGTTTTAAATCAACAGAGCAACACACAGAACCGCTGCTACAAATGAGGCTCGTTTGTTTTTGAGACGGAGCCCTGGTACAGTCTCAGTTCAATGTCAGCCACCATTCTCTCCTAATTACCTCCTTTGCTTTAAACTCCCTTATTTAACATTATTTCCATCTTGGAACAGAGTCTTTGAATTCATTATGGGGACCTGCAGTTTCCACTTTTTCATTTATTTAGAAAGTCCCCTGGTGGTGTGTTCAAGCTTAGCCAGGCATTTCATTATTTTGGTGACTCATTTCTTCGTTCCAGAGACGTGATAGCAATAACAAGACAAAAATTAAACAGAACGTTAACTGAGTTAGCTAGGACATGCCTGGGCTGCCTCGAGCAGGCGAGGAGCCTAGAAGAAGACATCCAGGCAAGCCCCCAGCCTTGTTGCCAGAGACCTCTCCTCACCCCTCCCACTGCCAGCCAGGCAACCTCTGTATCTGTGAAGTGCCCCTATCATTGCCTGAAGTTCCTCAGAGCAACACGAGGCTGGAAAGTCCAGTTCACATGGAGAATTTCTGGCATCCTCAGAATTCTGTACTAGAAAGCAGTGGCACAGGGAGACAGTCCCAGAGCCCAGCCCACAGTCCAACCCCCGTTTCTGCCCAGCAGGCTCTGGCACCATGAAAACTCTCACATGGGGCTGGTGGACTTCCAGCTCTGTGTCCAAGCAGACCCATTGCAAATAGCTCCCCCTTGGCCATTCAGGGACTGGCAGTGTTGTCTGTCCAGGAGAGACAGATGTGAAGAGGGGCCTATGTGGCCCAGAGCACCTGGGGAATATTCCAGAAGTCAGAATATGGACTTAACCCATGAAAGTGCTGCACCTTGAACAGGCTTCCTCTTGCCTGGATCTAAAGGCAGTGCTAACGAGACATCACTCATCTCATTGAGGAAGTGGTTTCCACCCTGAAGTGGATACCAGAGAAAGGAGTCCAGTCAGATTCAGTTAAGACTGGATTTTTTTTTTTAATACTGTGGTATATTCTGCTTGTTATAAAACTTCAGATGAGGTTAAAGAAGGGGAAGAGCTTAGATGCTGGTGTTGCTATAGGCACCTCCCTGGAAGAGGTAAGACCTGAACCCGATCTCAAATAAGCATCTGGGGACCATCTGTCCACTATATTTTTTATAAGAATTTATGACGGCCTTTTCACTGCATGTCACCATCAGTCATATCACGTAATCTCTTGGGACATTTTTTTCTCTTTGAGTTTCTGTCTGTAAAACCACTCTGGCAAGACCCTGGTTTTCTGCCCATCTCAGTTTTGGGTAGCCCTCAGAACGGAGTTTGCTCTTGTTTAGTCTCTAAGTTGTGTCTTACTCTTTTGTGACCAGATGGACTGTAGCCCACCAGGCTCCTCTGTCCATGGGATTTACCAGGCAAGAATACTGGGGTGGGTTGCCATTTCCTTCTCCAGGGGATCTCCCTAACCCAGGGATTGAACCCAGGTCTTCCGCATTGCAGGCAGATTCTTTACCATCTGAGCCACCAGGGAAGCTCAAGAAACCACTCCTTAAAGACCACCACTCCCACTCCTCACCTCCACTGCGTGTGCTTAAATGGTTTCAGACGAACTTTACCACATTCAAGGGCTAGGAAGGTTTCAGGATTTTCAGAGGGAAAATGTTCTGTCTGAAACAAGCATCTCTGGATTATGTCTACATGACATAGGCACGTTCCTCCCGGCCCTCCAAGTTTGGCCCAGGATCGTCCCCCAGTCCTTTGCTTGGTGTTAAAACAAGTAACAAATCAGAGTGGGAACACTTTCATTTTTTCTGTCTTCCAAATGCCATTCTGAGATGGCCTGGTGGTGACTTATGAAATAAACCTCAAGGCTCTGTGTAGCTGTAGCTACTTGTCCTCCCCATGAGCCAGAGCGTGTCCTTGTGATGTTCATATTTATAACTGTAAAATTTATTCTTCAGTTTTAAGGCAGGAAATGGTGACTGGCTTTCACAGCTCCAGAATCAGAGCAAAAAAGGCGGGGACGTGGATTCCTTGGGTCTTCAGTGGAAAAGCCGAAGATCATTTTCCTGGCTTTTTGATGAGGTGGAAAGACTCTGGTTTTCGAATCACAGCAGCTGGGCTTGATCCCTGAGCCCCTCTTTGTCCTTTGTTGCATATACCCTGGGTGTTCTAGGCACCCAGGATGTCCAGGTGGGCGGCACCACGTTCAGTGGGGGATTGTGACTCAGGCCAGCTGTTAGCCTCCCTCAACCTTGCTTTCCTGCTCTGTAAACAGACAATGACATGGACCCCTCTCAGGGAGAATGATTAAGTGTAAGAAGTGGAAACACACCCCTGGCGCTTGCATGGTCAAACAGATCTTGCAGAGTCAGTGACCTGGAGCCTAGCGGCTCCCTGGAGGACCCGGGTGTGCTCGCATTCTAGTCCTGGGCTAGAGGCCCTGCCCAGCCCGTGGGGTCCCTGGGGCCTCCGTGGCTGCTGCAGAGCAAGTTGTCCCTGGTTAGCAAATAAGCTGATGTTTCTGTAGCTGCAACCCAGAAGATTCCTGCAAGTCTAGCACCCTCTGCCCAGCAAGGAAATGCATTATCTCTTTCTTAAAGACCCAAAAATAGTGGAAAACACATTGCAGAATCTAACTTGAAAATATAATTTTTAGAAAGTGACAAGACATTTTAGAAAAGTGATATTTTGAGAGGGTTCTAGATGCATCTGGAGCTCAGTTATGACCTTCTCAAATCTCTCATCTCAGCCAGAACCCATGTGTCCTCACAGAGCTGAGGGAACAGTCATTTTCCTGAACTCTCTTGAACAGTTTCTCTTTGGATCTGCCCATGTAATTGGGCAGCCAGGGTCTTGGGGACACAAAGTCAGAGGAAATTCTGAGCCAGGCACCATATTTGCTGGGAAGGTGGTATTGTTGTTCAGTTGCTCAGTCGTGTCCGACTCTTTGCAATCCCATGAACTGCAGCACTCCAGGGTTCCCTGTCCTTCACTATCTTCCAGAGTTTGTTCAAACTCATGTCCATTGAGTTGATGATGCCATCCAACCATCTCATCTTCTGCCGCCCTCTTCTCCTGCCTTCAATCTTTCCCAGCATCAGGGTCTTTTCCAATGAGTCGGCTGTTTGCATCATGTGGCAAAAGTATTGGAGCTTCCACCTCAGCCCACCCTTCCAATGAATATTCAGGGTTGAATTCCTTTAGGATTGACTGGTTTGATCTCCTTGCAGTCCATGGGACTCTTCACCAGCACCACAGCTCAAAGACATCAATGCTGGGAAGGTAGAGAGAATGTTTTCCATTTCTCACTTCTTGCTCAAAGTGCAAAAATGACGGGCCCGTCTGGCCTAGTCACTGCTTTCTGTCTCTGCAGCTCTCCTGGCGCCAGCTCTCAACTTCTCATTAATGTTCTGTGATGATCCCCTCCTGGTGGTGCGTCGCCATCATCGCACGGGGTTATTAGAGGGCAGACACCAGCAGGGAAGGTGCTCTGGGCTTACTCTCACAAATATCATCCCTTGTATTATCACAGCAATTACAAAATACTGCTCTTAAAAATGCAATAAGGAAATACCCAACTCTGTGGACTCTGTATATCTGTCTGCCAGCTTTCTATTTTTATGATAGCAGGTTGAGCCAGGCAGGAAAGTAAACCCCAGGGAAATGTAGTTACTTAAAGTTCTTCCAGGAGATAAGGACATGTAGACATTTTCTAAATTTTATTTAAAAACATTGTTTGTGCCTCTCTCATTCCATGAAGAATAAAAAGAATGAAAGAAACTGTGATTGATAGCACAAAGATCTAGAGTTCAGGAGGCTCAGCTCAGAGGAATGGGGGTGGGAAGGGAAGGGAGGTGTTTTAGACTCAAATCAGAACCATTTAAGAAAAGAAAATTACACGGTTGCAGAATGCAGGTTCCATAATAATGGCTGGCAAATGATAATTTCATTTCTTACAGGATTTATCCAATGCTGCACGACTGTTTGAGGCTTCCCAAAATTCTAGGCTGATGCTAATAAAGAGCTTATCTATTGAAAGAATGGAGCTCGATGTTCCAGTGAGGTCAGGAGAAAGAAAAATAAGTAAAACCAGGCCTGGGAAAGCTGAAGAGGCTGAGCGCAGGGGAAAAAATGCTCTAGAGTTGCTGAACCTGAAGTCACACCAAGCCAGAGGAGACGCTCAGAAAGGAAGGAGGACCTGCTGCCTGCAGGCTTCTCTCCATAAAACGTAGTGCCCCAAAGCTTCGGCTGGTATTGCTCCAAGTGGAACCTAGCCACCATGCCTGGGAATCTCTTCCAGTGTCTGTTAAAATTCAGATTCCTGGGCCCCACTCTCATCTTCTCGAATTAGAATCTTTAGGAACAAGAAGGTGGAATCTGCATTTTACACAAATAGCTCAGGGGCACGACGTTGCTCTTCAGCTCTCTCGGACATAGTTGGACAATGAACTTGAACGAGGGCCCTGCTACGTGTGGAGAAACATCCCAGGGGTGTTGCGGATGTACCAAAGCAGCAGGAGGCGGGTTAGTGCCCTAAGACCTACACTCAAGGCGCCCGTAAATCCCCAGGTGCCTGTTCCAGCTCCACTTCCTTGTTCCCCGGCTTCACTCTCCCCAGAAAGCTCCAGTGCTCTCACAAACAAAAGGCAGATTTGAATTGGGCAAATGGGGCATTGCCCAGAGGCAGAAGAAGAGGAGACAGCAGGTTTCCACAAGCATCTGAGAACCTTGGAAGAAAGTGCCAAACAACTGTACCCAGGAGGGCCCCCACGTCATCCTAGCTAGCCTGGGCCCTACTTGTCAAGGTGTCCAGTCCGGCTACCCTCCGCTTCTCTGCCTCCATCTCCCCTCTCCATTCCCATCTCCCAGGACAGCATCCCATTCCCCTATCCACCCCCCACCCAACCCCCCAATATCTGCAGGAGATCAGGATGTGACAGGCTGGTTTACTATCAAATCAAGAAGGCTGACCCCAGGTCTGGCCTTGACCATTGACCGCCTTGGGCCTTCTCATTTCACTTTGCAAGAGCTCCCCTCCTCTCTGCTCCCCCCCTCCGCCCCCACTTTCTTCCCCGGGCTCCAGCACATCTGTGGCCAAGCCCTTGTCTTGGAGGCTGCTCTGTGAGATGAGAATCCCCAGGAGAGAAGTTTGTGGAAAGCAAAGGGAAGGCCTCTGTCGGAACCGAGCTTGGATGAAGCTGCAGCGGACCTCCCAGGTCAGAGCTGCGAGGCCGGGGTCCTCTGTGACAGATGGAGGGGCCCTCCTCCTCCGGGGACCCTTTCCTTGCAAGTCAGCCCCCGGCCTCTGGTGCTCAGCTCCCTACGGAGTGCGGCGCCTGCGCCACCCAGTGGGCGTGGAGGGAACTGCACCCTGCCAGCCCGGCTCCCTCCCTCCGCTGGGGCAGGACTCCGAGACAATGCCTGGCGCCGAGTGATCCGCGGGATCAGGTTGCTATCATTCCCTTACCGGGAACGAATCCACTTTTAGCAAAAGAAGAAACCGGAATGGTAGTAATATCAACAGCGTGTATGAAGACAGTAACATCTACTAATTTCAGTGGCGCCTGAAATTTCTCCCAGTGTCATGTTCTGGGCGGGTGGACAGTATCAGAGCCCAGAAGCGAGAGGCCTTATTACCAGTCTATGCAAAGGGAACCTTGAGGTCCATGCCTTAGTCATAGTCATTTATTCACTGAGCTCCCTTGTCCTTTAAACTTCAGTCCCTGACATGGGAAGGAAGCTGCCCAGGAAACTGCACTCCGCCCTGGAGCCGGGGTAGCTCTCTTATGGGTCTCAGTGCTTCTTGGAGAAAGGCTGGCTGAGGGGAAGGGAGGGGGGCTTCAGAGTAAGGGAGCGTGTGCTGCGGTTCACCTCCTTGCCCTGAGGATGCTGCTTCCAGCCCGGCGGTAATAGAAAACGTGAATGCTGGGGGCTTGTCCTCTGCCCACCAGCCTTTGACATTGCCCTCTGTCTGAGGTGGGAATAGGAAAGTGGTCCCTGGCAGCCCAAGCAGGACTCCCTCAGCCGACCAGGTCTGCATGCCCACACCTGAGGCTGCCTTAAAGCCCTGGATACCTCTCCACAGGGGGCTGGGAGCCTCACTGAGCACCATTTGTAGAAAATCAAGACGTCGTGAAGACATGCGTGTACACATGCATATATTTGCATGGCTTTCTCCAATAGGTATTCAAGGGTACCCACAAGTCACCTCCTCAGAGAAACTTCTGCTCACCACCCTAGGACAACAGCGCCTGATCCACCTCCTGCATGCCGGCATTATTCTAGGCAGAGAGGACAGGGTAAAGATGGGACAGTGACATTCAGAGCTAAGACAGGGAGGGGAAGTGGTAGAAGATGAGGTGAGAGGTGGCGGAAGGCCAGAACAGGTTGGGGCTTGTCAGCTAGAGTAAGGGAGGTGACTTGTTCCTGCTGCCCAGTCCCTCCACTTCTCACCCCCAGACTCACACACAGCCTGTCCTCCGTACCTGCTTCAAGTCCCACCTCCCCCAGGGAACTATCCTGATTCCAGAGGCCACAGATCTTGCCCTCACACCTACATCTCACACTGCCTTCCTCCTGCCCCATGTGGACCCTGCTGCACCGAAGTTTGATGCTCCTTAAAGACATGGACCAACAGACTGGTTCCAAATAGGAAAAGGAGTCCGTCAAGGCTGTATACTGTCACCCCGCTTATTTAACTTACATGCAGAGTACATCATGAGAAACGCTGGGCTGGAAGAAGCACAAGCTGGAATCAAGATTGCAGGGAGAAATATCAATAACCTCAGATATGCAGATGACATCACCCTTATGGCAGAAAGTGAAGAGGAACTCAAAAGCCTCTTGATGAAAGTGAAAGTGGAGAGTGAAAAACTTGGCTTAAAGCTCAACATTCAGAAAACGAAGATCATGGCATCCGGTTCCATCACTTCATGGGAAATAGATGGGGAAACAGTGGCTGACTTTATTTTGGAGGGCTCCAAAATCACTGCAGATGGTGATTGCAGCCATGAAATTAAAAGACGCTTACTCCTTGGAAGAAAAGTTATGACCAACCTAGATAACATATTGAAAAGCAGAGACATTACTTTGCCAACAAAGATCCATCGAGTCAAGGCTATGGTTTTTTCAGTGGTCATGTATGGATGTGAGAGTTGGACCGTGAAGAAAGCTGAGCACCAAAGGATTGATGCTTTTGAACTGTGGTGTTGGAGAAGACTCTTGAGAGTCCCTTGGACTGCAAGGAGATCCAACCAGTCCATCCTAAAGGAGATCAGTCCTGGGTGTTCATTGGAAGGACTGATGCTAAAGCTGAAACTCCAATACTTTGGCCACCTCATGCGAAGAGCTGACTCATTGGAAAAGACTCTGATGCTGGGAGGGATTGAGGGCAGGAGGAGAAGGGGACGACAGAGGATGAGATGGCTGGATGGCATCACCGACTCGATGCACATGAGTTTGGGTGAACTCCGGGAGTTGGTGATGGACAGGGAGGCCTGGCATGCTGCGATTCATGGGGTTGCAAAGAGTCAGACATGACTGAGCAATTGAACTGAACTGAAGAGTCTTAAATTTATCATTGTCCAGTGATGCGATCCAGATTCCTGCCTTCTTGTTACCTGGCAGCAGGTGAGGGATGCCAAGACCCCTAGGGCCAGGGCCAGAGAGGGGAAGGGCCCAGGAAGGCCAGGACATAACAAGTAGGACTGCCTGAGAAGGGATGTTCATGGGAGAGGCCAAACCAGAAGGACCCCAGGGCTAGGGGCCATGAGCAATGCTGAGCTGGCCAGCAGGGAGAGCAGGTACACTCGGGTGGGGCTGAGGCAAGGGGAAGGTCAAAGGGTGGGTCACACCCAGAGCGGAATGAGGGTGTGGTAGGAGGTCAGCTGAGTTGTGGCCCCTGTGTGGGAGTGGGGCGCCCCTCTAGGCTGAGAGTGACAGGCTCCTGCTGGATCAGAGGGAGGCCAGGCAGCACCCACCCAGGCTGGGGAGATGTCCAGCCACCTCTACCCACTGGGGAGGCTGTGGTGAGAGGACCTTGGTCTACCCCATGGTGAATACCTGGGAATGGAATTTTTGAAACTCAAATCATGTTTTCCCTTGAAAGTGTTAGTCAGTCATGTCTGACTTTGCAACCCCATGGACTGTAGCCCGCCAGGCTCCTCTGTCCATGGAATTCTCTAGGCAAGAATACTGGAGTGGGTTTCCATTCCCTTCTCCAGGGGATCTTCCCAACCCAGGGATCAAAGCCAGGTACTCTGCATTGCAGGCAGATTCTTTACTGGCTGAGCCACCAGGGAAGCCCATAGTGAACCATAATTGCTTAGAAACTGCCTGCCTCAATTGCCAGGGGGCTGTGGCTTCTGACACACTGACTTTAAACTCTCTGTTCCCTGTCAATTAGCCAGTTTAACTTTCTACGGTGGCCCTGATGAAAGTCGCCATTCAGCACCAGCCCTAGATCCTGCGGAAGGGATATTGTTGCCATGGAGATGGAGTCTGGGCTTGGCACTGCCCGCTTAGCCGCTGGGTGTTCCTGAGGTTGACTCATAGTCCAGCATGCAGCAGGAGGCCACCTTTGTGGACCCCAAACCTTTCCTCCCCCAACTTGATCCTGACCACGACTTCCGCTGACCAGCTGTTGATCCTAGGCGCTTGCTACATATGTGCTGCCAAAACCTGCAGCCCAGGAGCCCACGGCTGAGCCCACAGGAGCCAACCTGTGGCCTCCTTGGAGCTCAGCCACACCTGAGACCCAGAGAGAAGCAACTCAGGTTGGACACAGTGGCTCCAATCGGCCTCAGGTGACTCACAGCAAACAGAATGATGTGGACGCCCAGTGTTTCACTTACCAGCTCACTTTGTATTTATCTGGCAGTGGCTGCACCAGCATTTCCCAGCAGGTTTACCCAGCTATTTAAATATGAGCAAGCTGGCTACAGTCCTCTCTCTCTCTCTGGCTGTGTGTCAGGATCAGTCACCTGGGGGGGTTGGGGCAGGGCTTGGTAATCACTGAAACCGCAGGCCTCCTGCAGAGATTTAATGGGGCTAGGGTAGAATCCTGGGCATCCCTGTGTTTCCAGAGCTTTCCAGGTGACTCACCCATGCAGGCAGGGTTGAAACCCACAGACACACTACCTCCACCCCCAGTGCACTCATAAGCACATCTGCAGCCTGGTCCTGCCCTCGGCTGGTGGACCTCTGATGCGAATTCAGCTCCTCTCATGCCTCACCCGTAATTATTTCTGTATCCAATTCTTTCTCCTTGAGTTTTCATAAGGTTTAAGTTTCTGCTTCATTTTTGGATGGTGACTTGAGTGTCTCATTCTGTAGAACACCTCTGAAGGCAAATTATTATGTTATAGAAAATCTAGTTATGAGTAAGTATGTTGAGAAGGAAACAAGAAAGGTGATCTTATTGTTCTTAGTTCTTACATAACACTTTCTTATAAATCTTTTGTTCTAGTTTTTTTAAATTTTAGAGACCTTTGAACATACACCAAAGTAGGTACATTAGTATCATGAACTACCACACACCCATCAATCTGCCAACCCCCAAAATAACCAAACTGGTTCCATGTCCCACACTCTTCCATTTAGCCCATCTTCTATTATTTTGAAGCAAATCCCAGATATCATACTATTTCATCTGTAAAAGTTTTAGTAAATCAAAAAAGAACTCTTTTTGTATCATAGTAATTCCTAGTGTTCAAATTTTCCTCTTGTCTCTTAAATATGATACCGTTAATATATAAAATATTTAAAAAATGATACAAACGAACTTATTTACAAAACAGAAATAATACTCACAGACTTAGGAACTTACAGTTACCAGAGGGGAAAGTGGGGAGAGAGGACAGATAGATTGGGAGTTTAGGATTGACATGGACACACTAGTGTATTTAAAATGGATAACCAAGGACCTACTATATAGCACAGGGAACTTGGCTCAAGATTCTATAATAACCTAAATGGGAAACAAATTTGAAAAAAAAAAAAGGCTACTTCTATGGGTATAACTGAATCACAAATCACTTTGCTGTATACCTGTAATCAACTGTGCTCTGATATAAAACAAATATTTTTTAAAAATTTCCCAACTGTCTAAAAATTGTCATAAATGGATTTTTAGGAGAAAAGTTTGAATCAGGGTTCAAATGAGGTTCATCTGTTGAAATTGGTTGCTTTGACTTTCAACCTCTGTAATCTTTTTTTTTTTTTCCTTGTAATTTGTTTGTTGAAGACACTGGGTTCTTTATTCGGTAGATTTAACCACAATCTAGAGTTTGCTGCTAACCTTTCTGTGGTATAATTTTACAGGATCTCTGTCCGTATTTTTCCTATAAATTGGTAATCGAGAGCTTAATAATCTTCAGGTTTGGTTTCAGTGCTGGGTATTCTTCCAACAGGAGGCATGTGATGTCTGTCTCTTTCCATATTAGATGCTGCAGATGGTCAATGCTGGCATCTTTTGAAAGCTCTGTTTCAAAATAGTGATATCTGATTCTACCATCTTCTCCTTCATAGAAGTATTCTAGCTTATATAAGGGAGGGATGATAGAATCAGATACTACTATTTCTCTACTGTTTCACACCTAAGATAATTGTTCGGTTTCCTCCATTTACCATTTCAAAACAATGAATTGCTTTCCTACCATCCTCCAACAGTGAACAGAGTTTAGTTTCTAGTATTACTATGAATTCATGGATTTTTAAACGTGTGTTTCAATTCATTGCAGTTAATATTCTAATTGATGCTTCCCGTTTTGACCAGTGTGCATCTCTTCCACTTGATTCCTGAATATTTTAAGCATGACTAGAGAACACTATAATCCCTGGTGGCTCAGTGGTAAAGAACCTGCCTGCAATGCAGGAGACAAGTAGACGCAGGTTTGATCCCTGGGTCAGGAAGATACCCTAGAGAAGGAAATGACAACCCACTCCAGTATTCTTGCCTGGAAAATCCCATGGACAGAGGAGCCTAGTGGGCTACAGTCTATGGGGTTGCAAAGAGTCAGACACGACTGAGCACAGCGCAACACAGAGAAGACGTGTACATTTTAAACAAGCCTAATCTTGTATGCTTTCTGCTTAGACTTAGCCATCTGTCCCAAGGCCCTGGTGCCTTTCAGTGGGAAATGGTATTTGGAGACCTCACTTTGGACGTGCAGAGTTTACGTATTCCTTTTATCTGACCAAAGTGTCCCCAGATTTTAGTTTCTCTATCCTGGTCTTAGAGTAGGTATTGACTTTAGTTCTGAGGCCACTAGCACTGAATCCACAAATGCTGATGAGCACCAGGTGGGGAGAGACAAAAAGAGCCTTCAGGTGTAGAGAGCGGATGGAGGAGGAGGAGGTAGGGGGAAGCCTGCGAGAGCAGTGTTTCTCAAACATGAATGTGCATGTGAATTCCCTGGCAATCTTTTTGAAACACAGAGTCTGATGGAGCGGGCCTGAGGGACCTGAAATGCTGCACATGTAAAAAGCCTCCAAGAGATACAGGCATGCTGGTCCTCAGCTGCACTCTAAATGGCCAGGCTCTCCAAGTAGTAAGTAGTTAGCGGGGTGTCAGGACTAAACGCTGAAGGAGCTCAGAGCAGGGATGAGGGAGCTGTCATAGAGGAGGTGGCATTTTGGCAGTGACTTTTCTTAAGAACCAGGAACATAGCAACAGAGTAGTGGCATCTTCACTTTTCAACTTTAAAGAAATTATTAAGGTGTAACATTCGTAGATCAAAGAGAACAAGATCCAGTTTTTGAGATACAATTCACACACTATAAAGTTCACCCTTTTAAAGTGTATACTTGAACCATCTTTCGTATAGTCATAGAGATCTATAATTGTTGCCACTATGTAATTCCAGAACATTCCCATCACCCCCCAAAAGAAATCCCATATCCATTAGCACTCATTCCCCACTTCCCCCTGCCTCAGCCCCTAGCAATTACCAATCTATTTTATATCTCTGTGGATTTGCCTATTCTGGACTTTTAATATAAATAAAGTCATACTATATGGAGGCCTTTGTGACTGGCTTTTTTCACTGAGCATAATGTTTTCAAGGAAGGTCCACTCACGTCATAGCATGTATCAGTACATCCTTGCTTTTTACAGTTGAGTAATATTCCATGGTATGGACAGATCGCATTTTGTGATTCATCACCAGCTGATGAACATTTACTGTTATGAATAATGCTGCTGTAAATATTCATGCACACGTTGTGTGTGTGTGTGTAGCTTATATTTTCAATTCTTCAGGGTATACACCCAGGAGTGGAATTGCTGGGTCATAGTGGTAACTCCATGTTAAAGTTTCTGAGGAAACAACAAACTGTTTTCCAAAGCAGCTGCATCATCTGTGGTTTGATAAATAAATGTTTATACATAGCACACACTCGTATCACCACCACCCAGGTCAAGAACAGGATATTATCAGCACTCTAGAACCCTCCCCTGAACCTCTAATTTGACCTCTGTCACCACCAATGGCTGGGGCTTTGAGAGGTAAAACCAGGGGAACGTGCCCTGTGGTGAGAGCAGCCTTATCAAAGGCATAGCAAACCAGGCAGGGCTTTACACCAGCTTTAAGTCCTTCTATGTAGACACATACCACTTTTTCCTGTTGTACCCAGGCCTGGTGAGCAAACAGGCTTCCTCCCGCAGTGCTTCACTTCCTGTGCAGCAAGCGGACCCTTTCAGAGCAACAGCAAGCCCTGACTTGGGATCCTCCAGGAGGCCCCGGGATTGGGGGTGGGCAGCTGAAGCACGGAAGCAATGCCCGATGCCCAAGATTCATCCCGAAGGACAGCTTCAGCGCCAAGCACCCTGGTGATGCCTGCTGCAGGGCCAGTGGCTGCCGTGGGGGAGTCTGCCTTGGCCATGGTCCTGTCACCGTCCCTTCCGCCCCTTCTGTGTCCAATTACCTCCCACCAGAAGGCAATGGCACCCCACTCCAGTACTCTTACCTGGAAACTCCCATGGATGGAGGAGCCTGGTAGGCTGCAGTCCATGGGGTCGCTAAGAGTCGGACATGACTGAGCGACTTCACTTTGACTTTTCACTTTCACGCACTGGAGAAGGAAATGGCAACCCACTCCAGTGTTCTTGCCTGGAGAATCCCAGGGACGGGGGAGCCTGGTGGGCTGCTGTCTCTGGGGTCGCACAGAGTCGGACACGACTGAAGTGACTTAGCAGCAACAGCAGCAGGCCCTTTGGAAAAACCCAGGCTTCCAGAAAGGCAGGACTATCTGAGCAGGTCTCCCACAAGCAGGGAATTGAGAAGGGGCAGCGGTCAATGCAGCCTCCTGTTCTACCGTCAGGATCTTCAGAGCGTGCTCCGCCGGGAGGTGCTCCTGGGAGGTGGCCCTTGCAGAAGCCGAGCCTGCCGTCAACCACAGAAAGGCCCCAGCTCTGGGAGGACCCTGCTCCTGCCTCAGTGGTTCTCCTGCATCCAGCCCTGCAGACCTTCTCTCTGGTCTCAACCCAGCACACACACACGTCACAGTCACAAAACTCAAAACTGCTCAGAGATGTATCACTGACCTGCAAATCCTTGACTTGCCAATGACTTTTCCATACCAGCACCCCCACCGGAAGTCCCTCCTGCTGGCTCCCCTAAGAGACTGTGTGAGACCACCCCGCCCTCCCCAAACAGGCGTTCTGGCTTTGTTTTCAGAATACCACCCCTGACACGAACAGCCTGAAGTTGACACGAACAGCCTGAAGTTGTCATGTCCTTTCAGCCCGCTCTCTGGGAATCTACCATCTAGAGGTGGATTTGGTTGGGTCTTCTTGAAAAGACGCACAGTGTCCCTGGGAGGACCAGCCTGCTGCATGTCAGCGTGTGTTAGTTTAATGGGTGACTCAGCTGCCAACACTGAGCTGACAAGGGCAGCTGCAAGCCTGGGGGTGTGGATGGGGAGTGGAGGGTGGAAAACCCTGGATCATGGTGACCATGATGGGCAGGGCAGGTTGGGGCATGTTGCAGGATCCCTGGGCAGTCCAAGGCTCTGGAGAGATGCCCAAGTCAGGGTCTAGAAAGGAAAATGGGAGGAAGCCAGAGACTAACTTCTTAAGGTTATATTTTATATGCACCAGGCAGGGGCTGGAAGCCAACTTCCTTTCCTCTTCCCCAGGGTCCTCTTGCTCCTACTGGTCTCTCTTCTTCTCCTCTTCCCACGCTTACTTTCCTCTCCTCCACACTGCCCTTCCCCTATTCCTTTCCTCTGACCCTGGAACAGAAAATAACCTTATTAGCTCTATTTCCTCTCTATTAAAGACTTAAAAGGCTTTAGCCTCAGGATCTAGTTGTTATGGCATCACTTGATGGGGAAAATGCATGGTCTAGCCCTGTGCCTGGCTCATCACAGGTGCTCAGCAAGTGCTGGTTAAGGGAATAAAAGCATGAATGAAAGTGACTTCATTTTGAGTTGCTAATGCCAGATCTGGAGGTGGACTTTTGGAACCCATCCCTATTTGAGTGAACACTGACTTTCCTGCAGGCACAGATCAGAGGTTTCTGTTGCCCTGGGCTCCCACAAGATTCCATAGATGAAGCCAGGGTGGGACCCAGGATCCAGACCCCTAATCTTGTGTGATTTATGTTCTTGCATCTTTGCAACTTTTGCTTCTGGAGGGGGCCAGTGGGCAGGGACTGATGGGGTCACAGCACCCTCTGCTGGTGTATTTTCATAGGTGGTTTTTGCATATCTGGGTTTATAGTTAATGTTTACTTTTGTTTTTAATGGGCTTGGGCGAGACTGGGAATGAGGATTTCTGGTTTTATGACAGGCTCATTCTTCATGAATATCAAGACTGAAAGTGGCCCTTGGTGATGAAAATGAGTGTCAGGGTGGGCTCCCAGACATTAACAATTTAATTGAAAGCAGGTTTTGGTTTTAACAACCTCCCTGGCCCCAGTGCCTAAGTGTCAGGTGGAAACACCTTCTGCTCCAGGCTCAGTGCTGTATCTCTGATAGTAGCAGGCTCTCTCATTTGCTTTTAAGAGGCACACATGAGGTTTTGTCTGAGTGAGCTGAGAGAACTTTCTCCAAGAGGGAGAACCAAAGTTGCCCACAGCGGGATTGGCCCCTGGAGAGGGGCCGGCGCTGAGCTTTCTGTACTCATCATGAGTCGTGGCTCCCCCGAAGCCAGGCGGACACTAAAGAGCTCCCGGGTAGGAAGGTAGCGGGCAGAGGGAGAGAACCCAAGGCCAAACTAACCCAGACTGTCACAGCCTCTTGCTCAGTGAAGGCCCCTATTTTCCATACAGCTGATGGCACAGCACAGCTTCTCACACTAGAGCACACTGGAGTCACCTGGGAAGTTGTGTTAAAATGCAGGTCCTGATTCAGTAGGTCTGCCATATAGCCTGAGACTCTGCATTCCAAACAAGCTCCTAGATTATGCTGATGCTGCTGGTCTAGGGACCACACAGGGAAAGCAAGAGTGTAGAGGAAATAGATTCTGACATCAGAATGCTCGGGCAGAATTCTGACCTCACCTCTGCCACTTATGCTGTGACCTTGGACAGATTATGTTCATTACCTTCTCTGAGTCTGCTTCATCCTGCACAAAATAGGGAAGATGACCATTTACGTGACCTCATAGAAAGACAGACAGAATGACTTCATGGGGTTGTTGTAAGAATAAAATGAAATGATGCAGGTGAAGTTCTTAGTGCAGAGCCTGTAGTGTTCAGCACATGGCAAATATCTTCATACTCATGTGTCCATCCGGCAAGTATCTGTCAACCCCCTGCTGTGCCCTTGGCACTGCCATGGGCCCCACATCCAGCAGTGACAGAAACACAATCTCTGCTCTCAAGGAACTTACATTCGAGCAGAAGACAGACCACAGACAAGTGAAATGGATAGGATGTGAGCTGGTGCTAAGTGAGCCGCAGAGGCCAACAAAGGAGAGTGAGGAGGATAAGGAACTCGGAGCGTGAGCATACTGTTGTTTGTGCAGACTGGGAAAGTGTCACTGGGAAGGTGACGCTGACATATATACACTGCTCTGCTGCTGCTGCTGCTGCTGCTAAGTCGCTTCAGTCGTGTCCGACTCTGTGCGATCCCATAGACAGCAACCCACTAAGCTCCCCTGTCCCTGGGATTCTCCAGGCAAGAACACTGGAGTGGGTTGCCATTTCCTTGTCCAATGCATGAAAGTGAAAAGTGAAAGTGAAGTCCCTCAGTCGTGTCCGACTCTTCACTGCCCCATGGACTGCAGCCTACCAGGCTCCTCTGTCCATGGGATTCTCCAGGCAAGAGTACTGGAGTGGGGTGCCATTGCCTTCTCTGATATATACACTGCTGCTGCTACTGCTGCTAAGTTGCTTCAGTTGTGTCCGACTCTGTGAGATCCCACAGACGGCAGCCCACCAGGCTCTCTCGTCCCTGGGATTCTCCAGGCAAGAACACTGGAGTGGGTTGCCATTGCCTTCTCCAATGCATGAAAGTGAAAATGGAAAGTGAAGTCGCTCAGTCGTGTCCGACCCTCAGCGACCCCATGGACCGCAGCCTTCCAGGCTCCTCCATCCATGGGATTTTCCAGGCAAGAGTACTGGAGTGGGGTGCCATTGCCGTCTCCGGATATATACACTA
Organism: Bos mutus; assembly: GCF_027580195.1. Classification (NCBI taxonomy): domain Eukaryota; kingdom Metazoa; phylum Chordata; class Mammalia; order Artiodactyla; family Bovidae; genus Bos; species Bos mutus. The sequence goes on from NC_091632.1 coordinate 26,166,241, forward strand.
CCATATGTAAAATAGATCACTAGCAGGAAGCTGCTGTATAGCACAGGGAGCTCAGCTCGGCGCTCAGTGATGACCTGGGCTGGGGGCGGGAAGGAGGCTCAAGAGGGAAGGGACATATGTATATAACACAACATTGTAAAGCAATTGTACTCCAATTAAAAAAAAAAAGTTCATTTGGATTTTCTGTAAGATGGGGAAAATCCAAATGAACTTTCTGGCCAACCCAATATATGTTAAAACTCAGAACTGTACATCTCCAAAATTCAATGTATGCAAATACTTTAAAGTAATAAAGACTATTTTAAAATGAAAAAAAAAAAAAAGAGAGAGAATGTAATTTTGAGGGGACGACCACATGGCTAGCTGAAGAAATGGGAGGGACCATTTGTGAGTGCAAAGGCCCTGAGGAAAGAGTGTATATGGTGTGTGTGAAGAAGAAAGAGGAGCCCAGAGGTGGTGGGGAAAGAAAACAGGTAAAGGTGAGTGTGGAGGAGCAGGGTCCATCCTTGAGGGCATTGCCAGCATCAACTTTGGATTTTTCTCTGAGAGAAAAGGGCAAACGCTGGAAGTTCTGAGCATAAGAGCAACACGATCTAACTGACATTCTAAAAGGATAAGTTTGGCTTGTTGCGGATGAACTGTGGGAAATCCTCCTCTACTCCAGGAGCACTGTGATTGCTCAGGCAAGAGAGGAGGGTGGCATGCAGAGATCCCTGGGAGCAGTGGTGGGAGGGTATGTATTCATGGCTGTAAACATCTACCCACATTCATCTTGTTCCCTATTATCCCTTTTATTTTTGGCTGCACTGAGTCTTAGTTGTGGAATGCAGGATCTTTGGTTGTGGCATGAGAACTTCTAGTTGCAGCATGTGGGATCTAGTTCCCTGACCAGGGGTCAAACCCCAGCCCCCTGCACTGGGAGTACAGAGTCTTAGACACTGCAGCACCAGGGAAGTCCCTCCTCTTTTCCTTTTAAATTATCCTTTGAGTGGGGTCCATTTGCCCCTTCCTCTGGGAGAATGCTTGGCTAGGGCACAACTTCATTGGCCACTCCCAGGAAATAGAAAGATCCAAGGTGCTTCTCATCAGAAAGGATGTGGGGAGATCTCACCTGACTTTGTCTCTATTCTTAAGGGTCCTTCCTGGGCCATCTTTCTCTTCCTTAAAAAAAAAGAAAAGCTGTTAGTTTTATTATACAGATAATGCATGTGCCTTATAGAAACATTAGAGATTATAGATAAACACAAAGAATGATGTCAGAAATTGTCATAATCTTACTGCTCAGAGAAAACCACTGCTATTATTCTATTCTTGTATATTTCTAAGTGTCTTCAGTTCATGCAGGCTCTATGTGCATGCACATACACACACATATAAATTTTTTACCAAAAAAATGGGGTGATATTTGAATACTATGTAATACACCAATACTATCGATGGCATTAAATATATTTCAACAACATATTATTCTTAATGTCAGCAGAGCATTTCATTTTATGGGTGTACCACAATTTATTTAACCAACTGGTGTTCATTTATGTTGTTTCTGATTTTAAAATATATACATGTCACAAATGACTCCTTGATGAGTATCCTTGTAGCTAAATCCTGGCAGCCATCTGTAATTTTTTTCCCTATCTTTTAAAGCATCTGATACATATCACCAAGTTGCTCTCAGAAATATTTGTGTGAATTAGACTCATCCTGGAGTTGCTCATCTCCCTACAGACACATGACCCATAAAAAACAAAATGAACATTTCTTGGTCACATTTAAAAGCTGATGTTGATATTAAAGTGTCAGGGGGCAACTTTGCACCATTTTGCTTCACCACCTGCTGAAGGCCCACTCTTCATCTTCTGGGTCCTCTAGGATTGGAATTAGGGTCAGGCTTTCAGACTCACTGTTCAATCTCTGAGTAAGATCTGGATTGGATTTGGTTGCGGGTTTTTGTTTGTTTGTTTGTTTGTTTTTTCTAATATAGAGGGAAGTACCAGAGTCACCTTGGTCACACTTATCAGAAGGGAAGTCACCTTTCAAATACTGAAGAGGGTGCAGGGAGGCTCTAGGGATCCCTGAAGCCAGACAGGAACACTTAGGAAGGTGGGTGGGAAGTTCATTGCCATGGAAATGTATATACTCAGACCTGTTGCACCCGGGAGAGATGGGGCTCCTGACCATGTTGGTGGATGCCTGAGCCCACCCTCACCCACCTTCTGGAGCTGGCGGCAACCTGTGACCAGGGAGAAGGGAGGCTGTGAGTTCGGGTCATACCAGGGCCCAGGGCAGTGATGGGAAAGGATGATACAGTCTGGCCTCCTTCTGGGCCCAGCCCTGCCTGCCCACCTGTTTCTCTGGTGACTCCTTGAGTCAGGGCCTGGGGCTGCAGCACCTGTCACCTGTGGGTGGGCTGGGGTGATCCACTTGCCCTTCACTCTGCTAGAAATCAGACACCGAGATTAGAAAGGAAGGATACTGCTTTACAAGGGACCACTCTGACCTCTAGAACAGTCTCAATCCCCATACCATCTAATAATTTCTTATTGATTCATTTCCTAATATATACTTCCTCTCAAAACACTTATTTTTTTTTAATATGGAAATAGTTCAAATCTCATTTCATTGCAGACCTCACTCTGACTGCAGTCAGTCCAGGTGTTGGGAAACTGCAATGGAGAACTGAAACTTTTTCATCTGGGAAAGGCAATTCTGACTTTGTCGTCATTGCTGTCAGAGTAGTCTGGGTTTTTTTGAGAGTTGAATTCCTCCACATATGCTCTCATTTAGCTCTCACTGAAAGTGATGTGAAAGTCTCTCAATTGTGTCTGACTCTTTGAGACTCCATGGACTATATAGTTCATGGAATTCTCCAGGCCAGAATACTGGAGAGGGTAGCCTTTCCCTTCTTCAGGGGATCTTCCCAACCCAGGGATCGAACCCAGGTCTACCACATTGCAGGCAGATTCTTTACCAGCTGAGTCACCAGGGAAGCCCAAGAATACTGGAATAGGTAGCCTATTCCTTCTCCAGCAGATCTTTCCAACCCAGGAATGGAACTGGGGTCTCCTGCATTGCTGGCAGATTCTTTATCAGCTGAACTACCAGGGAAGCCCTAGCTCTCATTACCCCTTTGAATTAGACGTGGTTATATTCACATTCCAGATGAAAGCATGGAGTCTGAGAGGCGACGTGACTTACCTGCAGCCACACCATTAATTCATGTCCAGAGCCAGCTGACCCTGAGATCTGTTCCTCCTTTGATCTCATCTCATTGCCCTTGGAAACGCAACCAGCCCCAGAGAGTCACAGAGCACTGGCCCAGAAGTCAGAAAACCTGGGTTCTGGTCTTGGCTTTGCTACACATGGGCTGTGTGGCTGAGGGCACTTCACTGCACCACTCTGGACCTCAGAAGCCTCACTGTAAACTGAAAAGATCCAACCACTCTCTGAGATTCCTTCTAACCGTGGGGCCTTAGCTCAGGCTTATTGGGTGGTAACAGAAAGCTGCTTTGCTTAAACAGAAATGGGCGCTGTGGTCCAAGGGTCTGGAGACTCTCATGAAGCCAAGCCAGGGGCCAGCACCAGGCCAGCAGGGCTGAGGCCAGGCAGTGGTACTTGCTGTCCCCTCTCTGGAACTGCACGAGTCTCCACTTCTCTCAGCTCCTCTGTTTTCAGTCTTCTCTCTCTGCAAAATGGTTTACTTTTTCTGCAGATTACCTTTCTCTGCTTCTTTGGCTGATAGTGGCAGATGCCCCCCCAGCTCCTAATTAGAAGACCAGTTCTGGGGGCCAACTGAGTCTCCCAAAATTCCAATTTCAAATTCCCAGGGACAGAAATTGACTGGGCAAGTTGAGTCGGCTGTCCACCTTGTTCTGATCAATTGGGTCCTGTAGTGCAAAGCAGAAGTGGTGGCCCGGGTTGGGGAAACGCGCCCTCCCCACAAGAGGCTCTGTTCTCAGGAGAGGAGTCACATCTTTTCAGAGAAGAGACAGGTCAAACATAATTCCCTTCCAGATGAGGTGACCTTGAAACCAACAGAAAAAGCACAAGCTCACCAGCAAAGCTGGCCCATGGGAAGCATTGGCAGGAATGGCAGGCTGTGGCTCCCTGAAGGTCTGTTCCCAAGGGCAGACATGACAGCTGTCTGACAGCCAGACAGACCTGTCCCCCAACACACAGTGTTGTCCTTCTGCTGCCTGTGAGTTGGATGACGTGAAACTGGGACACAGGGGAGCTTGGAAAGGTCAAGGGACAGGGACTTCGGAGACCACGCCACCAGTCCTCGGGGCTTGGTTAGCACTGCGCGGTCATTTGCACAACGAAGACTCAGCGCTTCAGCTGATCCCAGCAGCTGTTTCCCTGATGACCTTGTTTCAGTTCTTCAAACCGGCACATGGGTTATCTCTCACTGTGTAACAAACTGCCTCAAAACCTAGCGACTTAAAGCAACAAGCATTTATTATTTCACAGTGTCTGTAGGTCAGGTAGTTAGGAGAAGCTCTTCTGGGTTCTGGCTCATTGTCTCCTCATGAGGTGCGGCAGTCAAGCGATGGCCAGGGCTGCAGTCCTCTCAAGGCTCAGCTGGGGCTGGAAAAGTGCTACTCATACCAGTGTTGGCAGGAAGCCTAGGCTCCTTGCCATGTGCCACTCACCATAGGCCTGCTTGGGTCCACACCCCATGGCAGTGAGCTTCACCCAGAATTGGTGTGCGAAAGAGAGCAAGATGGAAGCCACATGTCCTTTATGACATCATCTCAGAAGTAACACACCATCACTTCCGTCATATTCGATTCATTAGAAGCCAGACACTCTGTCTAGTCCTCACTTAAGGGGAGAGGAACTATGTTCCTCTTGAAAGAGTATCGAATTTGTGGGTCTATACCAAACCAGAACTGAGCACAGAATTGAGCCATACAATGTTCCCAAGTGTCTGGAGGTTTGGGAGTCAAGGGATGGGGTCTGGGGTGGGGGCTCCTCTTTGGTGGCAGAAATCAGTCCCCAAAGATGTTCTAATCTCCATAACTTGTGAATATGTTATGTTATACAGCAAATGGGAAGTAAGGTTGATCATCAGCTGACCTTTAAACTAAGGAGAGTAGCTGGATTATCAAGGAGGGCTCAGTGTAATCACAGGGGTCCTTCCAAGTGGAAGGAGGAGGCAGAAGAAGAATCAGAGTGATCCTGAGCACTATTTACAGTAGCTAGGATACAAAAGCAACCTAGATGTCCATCAACAGATGAATGGATAAGGAAGCTGTGGTACATATATACAATGGAGTATTATTCAGTCATGAAAAGGAAGGCACTTGAATCAGTTCTAATGAGGTGGATGAAACTGAAGCCTATTGTACAGAGTAAAGTAAGTCAGAAAAAGAAAAACAAATATTGTATATTAACGCATATATATATGGAATCTAGAAAAATAGTACTGATGAACTTATTTGTAGGGCAACAGTGGAGATGCAGACACAGAGGACACTGAACTGAATGCAAAGAATTTCACTCATGGCAGGATAGTTTGTTGAAGTCCGATTTTCTCTGAATCTTTCTTCATTCTCATTTCAAGGCAGCAGCCAGGCTTCCCCTTATCTTGGTGGAGGGATTTCGGGCAGGACACAGCATGGGGCAGTGGGAGGTCAACGGCCCGCCCCCACCTTTAAAGGCCTCTGAAGGGCAAGGTCTCCTTCAGGTGGGGTGGGGATGAGGAAACATGCCAGAGAATAAGGGTGGATCCTCAGAGCCCCAAAAGGGAGCAAGTTCCCATGAACAGTGGAGCCTTAAGTCCTGCTTGGTAATGAGACCACAGAGGGAGGCAGTGCAGGCTAGACCCTGGGCTGAGGAGTTCCTCCTATTGCCCGCCCCCCACACACACACACTTCTGGGATCATACAGAATAGCATAGGATATCTTCAGGGCCTTCCCTTTGACCTGGGACATCTGTAGAACCAGGTAAAGTGGAGGGAGGCAGTGGAGACACTAAGGATGACCCTAAGGATTTCCCTTTGAACCATGAGGAAGCAAGAAGAGAGGCTGGAGTCTGAAACACACTGATTTTGATCTAAAAAAGTGATATTCCTTCCACACTCAAGTTTGAGACTGATATTCAATACTTTGACTCCTGCTTTGGCTTTAAACGAAGATTTTACTCTCCGGGTGGAAGGAGCTGGGGGCAGGGTGGTATGTGAGAAGGCAGCAAGTCTTTCAAGGAGTGGGGAGAGGCTGAACCCAAGCCGCTGATGGGTCCTGAGGCAGCATTAAGTTGGAACTATGTCCTCGGTCACACAGGAGTTGAAGTACAGGTAAATCAGAAAGCAGGTCCAGACGCCAAGGGTGAGAAGGATGCCCAGGCGTGGTATGGAAGTTTTCTGTTATATGGGGAGAAAGTCAGGAGCCTGAAGCGAGGTCAGCTGGGCAGCTGGCAAGGCACCCTGCCCTTCACAGAGGCCTCTGGGCAGCCCCCAGGCTGGGCTAAGCAAGTCCTCCTTTCTCGAAGTGCCACGCCCTCTAAGGCCGGGCGGATGCGGTGGGGGCGGAGCCTGCACAGGCTGGGGTTGATGGGAATGCGCCCTGGAGCACCGCCTTTGGGATGACTGGGCACCCGATTGAGACAAGGGGCTTGCAGGGATCTACCTACCCCCGATCGTAGTTGTTCTGTGGGGTACACAACAAACATTTCTCCTGTGGAGGACAGAAACGGCACAAGAAAGATCATTTTTCCCTGGTCCAAGATGGCCAGGCTGCTGGGCACCTCATCGGGTCTTGCTATAGGAGAGGACAGAACAATATAGTTGCACTTGGGAGTGGGCGCATCCAGGGTTGAGTCCTACTTAGTCATGGTTTCAGAATCTCCCCAGTCCTAGAGGGCAAGACCCCAGAGTGGATTCAAGACTAGGGAGGCATCCCCAGGTCGGGAGAGGAGTGGAACCCGGGGAGAGAGCCCAGGGGAGGTAGAGGGGAACAGGAGACCAGGGGCTTTAACACTGCAGCAGGGTGGGGAGGGCTTCACTTACAAAGCAGGAGTCACACTGGTGAAGGGGATCCATTGGGTCTTTTGGTTGTTGCAGTGCCACCATCTTTTTGTGAAGGGAGAGCGGTGCTCCACCAGCCCCATCCATTTTCCTGAGCCGGAGCTGTGGCTCTGTGTCTGTCTTTCCTATCAGCCTGAGTTCTTGCTGCATCTTCAGTCCTCTCCTAAGGGGACTGGGGAGTCAGGAAGGGGCAGAATTGGGGAGAATAATTTTCAACATGAAAGGAACTCACCAGTAGCATGGGTGGCCATGGAGGGTCTTGACTCCAAAGCCACTGGGGGCAAGAGAAACTAAGACAGCTCCTTGAAGGCTCTGGGAGTCCTCTGAACTTCAGGGACATTTGGCAAAGAAAAGGAAGGAGACTCTTTAGGGATGAGGAGAGATGGGGGCAGGTTGTACTTACAACTTGCTGTTCTTCTGTATATTTATTAAAACATCCATCTTCTCATCCATATCCTTTTGCATTTCCTTCCAAAAGAGAAGTCAAAGCTAGAATCATCATCATGAAGGGCTTCTGAAATCCCTTTCTCCTGCTTCACTCTGTGAACCACTGAGGCCACCTCCCATATTACTTCCTCAAGAATCCTCACTGGCCCTGGGTGAGGTAGCTCACAGAATGTTCATGACACATGCCACCCACCCCTCCTTGTCTCTTTCCCCATTCTACGAGGAAGCTGAAGCACAGGCAGAGTCCTTAGGGGCTGGTTCAAAGTCTCCAAGTGAGTTAAAGGCCAGGATCTGTTTTACCTGATCTTACACCTGAATGAACTGGAGAAGGAAATGGCAATCCACTCCAGTACTATTGCCTGGAAAATCTCGTGGACAGAGGAGCCTGGTAGGCTACAGTCTATGGGGTCGCAAAGAGTCAGACATGACTGAGCGACTTCACTTCACTTCACACCTGAATGAAACCCTATCTGCTTTGGTTCAATGCCTATAAAATCATGGAACCAAGAAAACAAATCTTATGACCCCTAAAGACACGTCTGACGCCAATGGTTTGACCCCTGCCATGTACACAGATCCTGGATATGTGTTTGTTACATCTCTTACTCAATTCCTGGCAGAAATGGTCAATGCAAAACAGATAATAGTGCAAATGGCTCCTCACATGTATTGTTAAGAACTGAAATAATAATAAAGTCTTCTTGGTAAAGTTTAAAGCTATAAAATTTGACCTGGAAAAATTGGAGAGAAATAGTGGTCACAAAGAAACTCTAAGATGGCTGATGTTATTACTGATAATATCTGTTGAGGACAAAAATAGGGTTGGATTGAATATCACAAAATATTAAAAAAAAAATTCGCTTCCAGGAGAATCACTTTAATAATAAAAAAATGAAAGATTTGGGAAGAGTTTATTGATCTGGGGTAGAAAATTAATCAAGGAATTACTGTCAGGATGGAAATGATTTCCCAAAAAGATCTTTTTGAAAAGCACTTAAGTGTTTGTATAAATTTTGAATAAGATATTTGTATTCATAAGTAAAGTCAAAATATCTTTGAAGTCAAAATGCCCCCTGGGTCCAAGGAAGATCCTGAACTCCCGATGCAGGAGGCCCAGGTTCCATCCCTGGTCGGGGAACTAGATCCCATATGCTACAGCCAAGACGTGTGCCACAAATAAGACCTGGCACAGTCAAATAAATAAATATATTTAAAATTCTCCCCTGGGTCCAAAACATCAGAGTTTGCGGGGAGCTGCCCATGAGAATGGGGTCCTTTGTCCAAAGGATACAGCTCTGGGAGCTGCCTCAGTCCTTGAGGGTTTGCTTGCAAACATAGCTCTCTGTCCCGCCACCCCAGAGATTAGGCGCTTATTTACTGCAGACACCTGGAGTTCTGTGCAAACTTCTCACGCACAGAGAAATGTTATCTGGTGTAAGAAATAATAACAGGGTGCCATTCCCATGCTCTCAAGATTTCTTGTGACTGTTTGTAAGATGTATAGGTCAACCAAGAAAAAATGTCAACTGTCTTGTCTTTCTCATGCTCTCCTGTATAAATATAAGATGCTGAATAAAGTCGGTGTCAGACCGCTTCCCTTTGTGTCTGAACCTCTCGACCCCATCTTTGTTGTAGTCTCTTGCTGTAGTTTTCTTTCTCAGCCGCGCGGTGCACGTTCTCGGGACCTGATCGACTTTGCCGGCTGGCACCGGCAAGAGTTAATACATTTCACTTTCTTAGAAGTCTCACCATCACTTCAAACTCATACTTCAAACTGATCTCCATCATGTTCTCTTCTAAATTTGCTCTTTCCCTACTGTCTTTGTGACTGTCATCTCTTTCTTCTAGCCATCCAGATTAAAACTGGTGTCATCATGGACGCTTGCCTCACTTATATTCTTTCTACTGAATCAGTCACCAAGCATGCTATTTTCCCTTCACTGCATCGTTCGGATTGACCCTTTTCCTTCTGTTCCTACACTGGGTCCAGCCTTCTTCACCTTGAGCCGGGATGCGGCTTCCTGTTTGATATTCTTGCTCCAGACGACCCCACCTGCTTCCTGGTGCCCCCACCCTCACCCCGCCCCAGCCACCTTGCAAGCAGCTGCCAACTCAGCTTTCTGAAGTGCTGTTCCTAGCGTGTTCTTTGATTAAGAATCTCCAGAGGCTTCTTACCGCTTACACAACCAAGTCCCAACCTGTCTGCCCGTCTTTCAAAAGCCTTCATTATCCATCGCCTTTGTGCCCACTCCGTTTTATTTCTCACAGTTTCCCCCAATGATCCCACTTATATGACTGATCTCCCCACTGACCGTGATAAGCTTCTCATTCCTCCTGCTTCCATGCTGTGTGCAAGCTGCTCCCGTGCCCAAAATAGCCTCCTTTGTGCCCTGTGATACCCAGCCCTACCCACTAACAAAACACTTACTGTGTTTGCATTTTAATACAGAAATAGCACAACCTTTTGCAGAAAAATCGGACAATACAGAGGAATATAAAAGGGAAAATTAATCTCATCATCTAGTGATAACAGCAATTAACCCTTTTGGTAGATTTCTTTCCAGTCTTTTTTCTATATAATTACTTACCTATTTTTTTTTCATCTAGTTGTGATCAGCCGGTACATTATTGCTTGTATCTTGCTTTTTAAAATTCTCATTATAAGCATTCTTTCTAAACACTGTCTCCTATAGTTAATTTTCATTATATGTTAATAGATATATCATAATTTATTTGACTGTTCCTCTACTATTGAAAATTGTGGCTGTTGACAATTTTTTGCTGTTATAAATAATCCTGTGATGAACATCTTTTTATATGTACCCATGCAGGCATTTCTGATTATTCTCATAGGTTAAATTCTGAGAAGTCAAAGAGTTGATAAGTCATGGGGTTTTGATATTTTTGATACCTATTGTCTAAATTCCTTTTCAGTTTTGTACAAACTTGTACTCTGATCAGCTGTAAAGAGCATTCCTATCTTGATTTGTAATTGTCATAGATTAAAACTTGGTTTATTTGAATGTGGCAATTACCTAAGTTGTTTTCATTTGTGTTTATTTGTTTATTCATTAGGTAAAACTTTGTATTTATTGCTTTTTAGTAATATTCTTTTTTTTTTTTTTTTTTAGTAATATTCTTATCTGTGGATTGTTCACATACACCCTTTCCCCATTTTCCTATTTGATTGTTAATGATTTGTGTGAGTTTTATATGTTATAGATAAAAACCTTTTGTCTATGTTGATCATATTTGTGGAAAATTATTTCCTTCAAACTGTTCTTTACTTTCTAATTATGTGTATGGTGCTTTTCTGTTATGATTTTTAAATTTTTTGTATTGTTAAACATATCAGTATTTCTTTTATGATTTCTTTCATTGTAATTATATTTAGACCATCCAGTAAAATATATACAATTTCTTATTTTTTTTTAATTCATGTTATAGACTATTTCAGTTTATAGTGTTAACTGAGTTAAGTTTTCCCCTTATATAATCAGGCAATATTCTTCTTTTTGTTTAATTTTTATTGGAGTATAGTTGATTTACAGTGTTGTATTAAAGTTTCTGCAATACAGCAAAGTGAATCAGATAAACATATATCCACACTTTTTAAAATCCTTTTCCCATGTAGGTCATTACATTGAGAAGAGCTCCTCATGCTATACAATAGTTTCTTATTGTTGTCTGTTTTATATATTGTAGTATGTATGTGTCAACCCCAGTCTCCCAATTTACCCCGCCTCCCCTTCCCCTCCCCCCAGTAATCATAAGTTTATTTCCTTCATCTGTGGCTGTGTTTTTGTTTTGTAAGAAAGTTCATTTGTAGCATTTTTTAGGATTTCACGTATAAGTAACATGACATTTGTTTCTCTCTCTGACTTACTTCACTAAGTATGACAATTTCTAGGTCCATCCATGTTGTTGCAAATGACATTACTTCATTATTTTTTATAGTTGAATATTTCATCGTATAAATATTCTTAATATTGATAATCTTGTCCTTCTCACTGATAATTTTAAAAATCATCTTTATTGTATTTTAAATTTTATAGAGCTGTGGTGCCCAACTGTGAGCATATAATTGAATCAACTGAGGATCTTTAAAAATTACCAATGCCCAGACCTCTGATTTAACTGCTATGGGGTGCAGCCAGCGGTAAAGAGAGGCAGCTCAAAACCACAGTACAGGTGATTCCAGCGTGTGGCCAATGTTAACAACTACTGCTGAAGTGCTAAGGACCTGGTTCTCATCAGAAGCAACCATCTTAATCATGTAACAGCATTTTGAGCAATGGTGCCCCAGCTTGGCGGAGAAGGCAATGGCACCCCACTCTGGTACTCTTGCCTGGAGAATTCCATGGGTGGAGGAGCCTGGTGGGCTGCAGTTCATGGAGTTGCTGTGAGTCAGACATGACTGAGCGACTTCACTTTCACTTTTCACTTTCTTGCATTGGACAAGGAAATGGCAACCCAGTCCAGTGTTCTTGCCTGGAGAATCCCAGGGACAGGGAAGCCTGGTGGGCTGCCGTCTCTGGGGTCGCACAGAGTCGGACACGACTGAAATGACTTAGCAGCAGCAGCATGCTGCTTTACTTAATTTGTCTGCTTATCCTTGGGCTGTACCACCTTCGTTTGATTATTGTGACTTCATTATGAATTTTAATATCTGGTAAGGGTGATGCCTCTTTACAACTCTTGAAAAATTTATAGGTAAATGTGTTTGCCTATTTATACTTTTACATTGGTTGTTCTCCTGGGGAACATGAATAAAAGCCCAGGCTGCAAGGACCTGAGCTCTGTTTCTTAATATTAGTGCTCCCACTGATTCTGAAACTCAAAATTTGAAAACTGCTATTCTAGAAACTAGATAATCTTTTCAGTAATTACTGAATTCAAAAATAACCTTATTGGACTCTTGGATAGATTTGCATTTAACTTTCAAACTTTTAGACTCACCGTACCACCCACTTTCCCTAGGGCACTTCCCTGGTGAACCAATGGCTATTACACTGCGCTCCCAATGCAGGGGCCCAGGTTCAATCCATGGTCAGAGCACTAGATCCCACATGCCCCAACTAAGAGTTCACGTGCCACAACTAAAAAGATACTGTGTGCCACAAAGAAGACCCGACACGGTCAAATAAATAAATATTGAAGAAAGAAAAAGACTCACTTTCTCTAAAATGACTTTCTGGTCACCCCAGTCCACATTCACTTCTCATGTCTTTAAACTCCTACTTAAGTGACAACTGGTCATCATTTAACTTTGTACTTGCATGGCTCCTGTGTGCTCAGTTGCATCTGACTCTTTGAGACTCCCATAGACTGTAGCCCGCCAGGTTCCTCTGTCCATGAGATTATCCTGGCAAGGATACTGGAGTGGGTTGCCATTTCCTCCTCCAGGAGATCTTCCTGACCCAGGGATCAAACCCTCATCTCCTTGGCTCCAGCATTAGCAGGCGGATTCTGATACCTACCTGTTATTTATGCAATAGAGTTTGAGTCTCTTACTAGATTGTAAGCACTTTCAGATCAGGCTCTGGCTTCTCCTTCCATGATTCCTGGTACGGTACTGGCCCATGGAGGTCATTCAGTAAGTACTTACCTTCATAATCTCCACAAATTCCTGGAGTTTATCAAAATCCTTGTCCATTACATCCTTTATCTAGTGAGGAAGAAAGGCACGCAGCACATTACTGAATGTGGAGTTGTCTTTTGAGAGTTTTAAGGTAAGTGCTGTATCTGCTCCCCTGGAATGAGCTGATAAAGTTTAAGGAATGTTCTAATAATGACTTATTTAAGCCACTTCTTCCTAAGAGTCTGTGAAGGGTAAATGCATGTACCACCAAGTCACCACCAGCAGCAGCCGGGGCATAACTTGGATCTGGCCATTGTAAGGCTGCCACGTGGAACCCAAATCACAGCTCCAATTACACACTCTTGCTTGAGTATTTTCTTTGTTCACAAATATACTATAGGTGATTTCATCAGAGAAACAAGAGTTCTTGGTCTGCAGCTTGCTCAGGGGAGGAGAAATTGGCCCCTGATGGCCTCCAAATTCCAAGTCATCCCCTCTCACTCTGTTACTAAGATTGTATCTCCCCATCCTAATCAATGAGACACCTTAGAGAGCCCTTATCATTCCAAAATTGGATTTAAGCCTCAGACATGAAAGAGACAAATAACCTAAGCTGCCTGACACAAGCACTCTAGGGAATTTGGGCTTAGTTAATGGGATTGCTCTTACATGCAATTTTCGAATTCCTTCACTATTCAAAGTTAGGTGTTGCATTTTCCTGGGAACTACCCTTTAACTCCATGAGAGGTCAAGTCTCATCCTGTTACCTGTTTTATCTCCTCCATTTTTTCCTTCAGCTCTTCCCGCACTTCCCTGAGTTCATTCTGAGGAAATAAAACAGAGGAGTAAAGAAGTGTCTTGGATGGAAGGGAAACAGTCAAAAGAAGGAAAGATAAGATCCTGGGGCATAAGGAGCAGAAGATCATTGCCAGGAGGGAGGAAAGAAAGGATGCTGTTAAGAAAATAGTACGGTGGCACGCACTGTACCTCCGGATGTTGATGCACTGTGAAAAGGCCACACACTCCCTGCTGTGGTGTCACCACCAAAATCGCAGGGTTTAAGTCTAATGGCGAGGAAGCATCAGACAACCTGGACTGAGGCCATTCTACAAAACAAATGATTTGTAATCCTCAAAACTGACAGTGTCGCAGAATACAAGGTCGAAGAACTGTTCCAGATGAAAAAAGACTTGGAAACTGGAAGCCAGGTGTGATTCTGAATTGGATCCCAAACCAAAAAATTTATCTCCTCTTTTGTTATGAAAGACATTGGCAGGATAACTGGGGGAATCAGATTAAGGGCTGTAGATGAGAACTGTATCAACATGAATCTCCTGACTTTGATGTCTGGATGATTGTACTATGGCTGTGTAAGAGAGTGATCTTGTTTTGAGGAAATGTATACTGAAATTTCGGAGAACCACATGCTTGCAAATGGTTCAGGATATATATATAGTGTGTGTGTGTGTGTGTGTGTGTGTGTGTATATACACATATATAAATATGATAAAAAGAGAAAATAACATGATAAAACATTTGGAAATCTGGGGGAAGAGTATACTAGAACTCACTGTACCATTTTTTGGGAAAATATTCTGTAAGCCAGAAATAATTTTAAAGTAGAAGCAGAAGGCGTGAAGTCGCAGGGGCCTGAGCAGAACTGCAGGGACCAGCAGTTTATCTGCCCCATACGTTGCTCCGTCAGCTCCACCTGTTCACTGGGTTGGTCCAACCTGCTGCCTCCAGCGTCCCCACACCTACCTTTAGCTCCTTTGTCCCTCCTGGTTTGGTAAATGGCCCTTCTTGTTTAGCTCCTTTGTAGTCATATGTCTGTCGGTTGAAAACAGAAACACAGAATATTGGAAATAGCCATTGTGGGCAGAAGAGGCAAGGGAGATCCCCCGTAGGTTCGGCTCCTCGCTTCTGGCCTGGGCAGAGGTGAGAGCTGGTGGCCTGGCCCCACCAGCAGCAGCGTTCCCTCAGTCTTTCTCCTTTGTCTGAGCCCATCTCATTCCACTCCCTTCCTGGCCCGCTGGGCCTCAGCTTTCCATGCCCTTAGCAGTCATGCTCATTCCCGCCCCAGGGCCTCTGGGTGTGTGGCTTCCTCCAGCCCTGGCGCGCATCCTTGGCCCTCCAGCGGCCGGAGCCTTGTCCTCTCCAGGCTGAGGAAGGCCTTTCTGACAGCCCCCCAGACCTACAGTAACCACCCAGTTTTGGCTTCCTATTTCAATCCCCTTTATCATAGGTAACACTACTGAATTTTTCCTCATTTATTTATGCATCTGCTTTGTTCTATGACAGCAGAGTGCTCTCTCTCACTCTCTCTCTCATGTATCTGCCAACACCTGGAACAAGTCTTGGCCACCAGGATAGGCGAATGACCCCTGGCTCCAAGTCACCTTCCCAGGGCTCTCAGGCCTGGCTGCCAGGATGGCATCAAAAAAGCTTCTTACTTTGATCGGCTCCGGCTTCAATTCCAGGCAAACTGCCTTGTAGTTCTTGCTCTGCAGAGAGGGAAGGTGGGATTCAGGCTGCCAGGCATCAGGCTTGAGGAGGACTAGGGAAGCTGGGGGAGGACTGGAAAAAATTGGGGAGGACTCCCCCCAACTCAACCCTGCCTGTCCAACTGCACTTAAGATCAGGCCCACACACCCCCAGCCCCTGAGCCAAGACAACTCACATTTTGTCATGTTAAAACCTGCCTGTTCAGCAGGCTGCCCTCTTCTTGCTGGGGGGGCCGGCAAGAGCACTTTGAGATAACTGAAGGAAGCTGGCTAAGTAGTTTTTCGGGAACACTGACTTTGGAGGTAGACAGATAGACTGGAATCCTCCTCTCAGCCATCCTCCTCACTGGTTGTGTTAACTTAGGCAAGTTACTTAGTCTCTCCGGAGCCTTTATTTCTTAATCTTTAAATTGTGGGTGATAATTACCTTTATTTAATGAGCTTCTTCTATGCCTTAAACATGTGGGTCAGAGGTAGGCCTGGCTGGGGTCATGGCTTCCAGAGTGGCTGGAGTTGGGGTGGCCCATTTCAGTGCTCCTCGTCCTAGCGGGGAGTCCTTGCCACCTCAAGGCCCGGGGTCCATTCCCCACCATCCTTCCAGGCTGAGAGGCTAGCTACCTCATGCTCAGAGGGAGAAGGAAAAGCCGAGGGTGTGCTGGGGACTCTCTGTACCCCCACCCCCGCCTCTACCCAGTGGGCGCTCAGCGTTTCCCCTTTACCAGGCTTGTCTTCTTCGGTTCCACCCTCTTGGCCGACATGATGGAGGAGGCCAGAGTGTTCTTCCACTTCCCAACCTCCCCTCGACGGGCCCCCGTGACCAGGCCACTGTCCTAGGCAGCTTACAGGCTGAGGTCAGGCAGGACCACCACCTCTCTGTGGGTGGAACAGCTGAGGTCACAATGCCCAGGACCTACACACGGGCCCAGAGTGTCACTGCAGCTGCGAGCCTGGGGTGTCTAGGCCACTGAGAAGAGGACCTCAGGCCGGGTTCCAAAGCCACGAAGTTTCCGTCCGGCAAGGGGGAGGGGGACCCCCTGCAGAGTCCACCTGAAGGACAGCAGCCTGTACGGCCCAAGCACAAGGCACACCCTGGAGAAGGAAAAATTGTTGGCCGCACCCCAGCAGGACCTCCCCCATCTCCTAAGACTAGGAGGAGGCATCTGCCCTCAACAATGAGTTTCTCTTCAGAGACCACTCACCTCCTCTTCTGGCCCTTCCTTGAGCCTGAAGCTATTTTGGGTTGAGGTGCCCTGAAGTTTTTGCAATTCAAGGTGTCTGTGCTGTGCTAACCCGGGGCTCTTGGTACCAATCTCGGCGGGGTGATCTCTGATGCCCTGGCCTGACTTTACAGCTGGCCCTGCCCCTCTGCCCTCTTCCACCCACCTCCATTCTTCCTCCTGGTTTTTCTACCCTCCTGGAAGAGAGTCAGGGCAAAAAGCAATAAGTAGACTGTGAATGGTGAGAATCCTGGATGATGTGCAAGGAAGGTTACTGAGGCCATTCTGAGGGTAACTGTGATTTGTGTTTAAAAGACAAGTGGACACAGGGTGGGAAAAGGAGGGTGGGATGAATTGGGAGATTAGGATTGACATATATACACTACCATGTGTGAAATAGATAGCTAGTAGGGATATAGCACAGGAAGCTCAACTCGGTGCTCTGTGATGACCTAGAGGGATGGGATGGTTGGGGCGGTGGAAGGTCCTAGAAGGAGGGGATATATGTATATTTATAGCTGATTCACATCGTTGTATGACAGAAACTAACACAATATTGTAAAGCAATTATACTCCAATTAAAAAAAAAAAAAACAACCCACCAAAAGAAGTTTAAACAACATGGCCTCCCCTGAGACCTAAAATTATTCCATATCCGGGTTAGGAAACCTAATTTCTCTTCCCTCTTATCCTTGGGTATTCCTTCCTCCCTTTCATTTCAAATACTAGTTGCTTCAGAAAGGAGGGCCAACTTGGAAATTCCTAGGACAGACAGTACAGGAAATGATGCAAATTGTGTGTTAAGTATGTGCCCGCATCCCAGACAAGACCAATTGTACTCACCTGGCCATTTCCTGGGCCTGTGCCTGTCCTTCCCAGAGGCTCTGGGCTCTGGGACTTATTTTGCAGCTTCCATCCTTGGGACAGACCTTGATCTCAGCTCATCACAACCAAAGGAGAATGTCCGTCACTATTCAGCTGGGGAGGGGAGGGTGGGGGCAGGAAGTGGTGGGGAGTTTCCCAGGCTCCTTTCCCCCTCATTCCAAATGAGGGGTTGGAACACTAAGTCCTTTGACCACTGTGCTCAGTCCTTCCAGATCTGCTGACTGCATGGCAGGAGGGCCCCTTCTTCACAGGCTTCCAAAGATCCCACAGGCTTTAGCAGGAAACTGCAGTGAAAATGACCGACTCCTTCTCAGTGTTTACCAGCCTAGTGAAAATGGGCACCATCTCCTCTTTGTTGGGGATTGAGTTCCTCCTGGACCTGAAGAGAAATGTCCTTTGTTTGGGGGAGCACTTGTTAAATGAGCCTCCTTCTAGACAAACTCACTGATCCATATATCAGGAAATTGAGTGTAAAAGAAATCAAGGCCTTGTTGTGAAACTGCTTTATAATGTAGAAAATTTACACAGACGCACACACACACACACACCATCATCATCATCACCAATTTGTACATTATCATGATTTGGACAGAAATTTGGCCACAGACCCACATTTTGCCTTCATACAGTACTTGCTGTTCATGCCCTCAAATACATCACTGTTGTCATCAATATGTCCTGGAAGGACTGGGGATATGTTTAATAAACCTAAATAAATGAATCTGTTATTTTCTTCTCTAAGATTTTGCAACCGCTTGAGGCCCTAAGTGAACAGGAACTAAAAGGCCTCTTGATGAAAGTGAAAGAGGAGAGTGAAAAACTTGGCTTAAAGCTCAACATTCAGAAAACGAAGATCATGGCATCTGGTCCCATCACTTCATGGGAAATAGATGGGGAAACAGTGGAAACAGTGTCAGACTTTATTTTTTTGGGCTCCAAAATCACTGCAGATGGTGACTGCAGCCATGAAATTAAAAGACATTACTCCTTGGAAGAAAAGTTATGACCAACCCAGATAACATATTGAAAAGCAGAGACATTACTTTGCCAACAAAGGTCCGTCTGGTCAAGGCTATGGTTTTTCCAGTGGTCATGTATGGATGTGAAAGTTGGACTGTGAAGAAAGCTGAGCACCGAAGAACTGATACTTTTGAACTGTGGTGTTGGAGAAAGCTCTTGAGAGTCCCTTGGACTGCAAGGAGATCCAACCAGTCCATCCTAAGGGAGATCAGCCCTGGGATTTCTTTGGAAGGAATGATGCTAAAGCTGAAACTCCAGTACTTTGGCCACCTCATGTGAAGAGTTGACTCATTGGAAAAGACTCTGATGCTGGGAGGGATTGGGGGCAGGAGGAGAAGGGGACGACAGAGGATGAGATGGCTGGATGGCATCACTGACTCAATGGACGTGAGTCTGAGTGAACTCCAGGAGTTGGTGATGGACAGGGAGGCCTGGCGTGCTGCGATTCATGGGGTCACAAAGAGTCGGACACGACTGAGCGACTGAAATGAACTGAACTGAACTGAGGCCCTACGTGGGAGCAGCCTTGTGATGTGGGTATTACTGTGGTATGGTATAACTTTGTTCCTTGAAGGCCATAGGCCATTCTTACCTGAAGAATGTCAGATAGACTTTTTCTAAACCCCCTTCATGGCAATAATCCACTGGTCCAGGGCAAGAAGTATATACAACCCTCCGAGAGGAATTCTCTGGGCCCTGAGCTCCCACTTGAAGTTGAAAAGGGAGGCGTAAGCAAAACTGCTTTCTGGGTGGCAACACTGGTGTGAAAGTCGCTCCCTGGGCAAGACAACTCAGAGGAAACCCAACATTGAAGCAGGCCACGGTCATTTGCTGAACGCCCTAAACATAAGCATTAATTTCTTTCTATCTCATTCTTGGTTAAAACAAAGCCCTCTTCTTGTGCCCCCACCACTCTGACACCTGTGACAATGACAACCCACACAGAGAGCTGTGAATCGAGGGGCCCTGCCTGTCTCGGCCACACACCTCACTGGAAGGTCGCCTTTATCCAGGCTCAGGCCCAGGCCGGGTCTCAGCAAGGAGCTCCGGGTCACTATGTAGGGGACTCCACAGTAACACCCCGCCTGCTCATTCAACACTGAGCCTGTGTGCCGAGCGCTCTGCTAGGCACTAGGAGCACAAGGATACCGGAAAAGGCCCCTGGCGTCTAGGGACTCATCACTGATGGGCTGACAGGGCATCATTAGAACCACACTTGCAATATAGTGAGTAAGGTCAGGGTGCTGAGAGCCCAGGGAGAGGCTCGGCCCGGTTCTCAGAGCTGGCTCTCTCTCATGTTCTTCTGGATCCCATTCCTGGCCTAGTGAGCTTCCCACTGCCCTTGACTTTAGAGAATTTCTTCTCTAAACCGGTGCCGGAGGTGTGGAGAGCCACGTTACCTCCTACATACCAGACTTTCCCGTCACCGATACCCGTCTCTGTCTCTGAAGATGACACACTCTGCCCAGCGCAGTGGGGCCGTCTCTTCCACGCTGGGCCCTGTATGGCGAGTGTCTACTGTCTCCAGCACAGCGAATGGGTCTTCCTTCTGGCAGAAAGAGGTGCTAGCTTGTCCCAGCAGGTGTGCTGGGTACCGTATCAGCCTTCTCTGCTCCATCTGGCCCAAGTTCACCTTTACCTGGCCTTGTCACTCGGCACAGCAGCTGGAACTGGAGTTAAATCTACACATCCTCTAACAGAGCAAGAA
Organism: Bos mutus; assembly: GCF_027580195.1. Classification (NCBI taxonomy): domain Eukaryota; kingdom Metazoa; phylum Chordata; class Mammalia; order Artiodactyla; family Bovidae; genus Bos; species Bos mutus. Next base: position 26,186,631 of record NC_091632.1, read on the forward strand.
GGTGTCCTCTGAGCCGCCTGTGTCAGGCTTTCACCACCTCCCAGTGTCATAACACACACCCATTCCCAGAGGTCCTGTGGGCGCCTGCCTCGGGAAATAATGGGATGTTCATAAATGGAACAACCTGGTTTTGTGCCTGGATCTCCCTCAGCTCTCAGAGAGTTGGAAAACCTCAAGCCCCACATCCACACAAAGGAGACTTTGCAGGGCCCACCTGGTGTCAATGAGATTCATCTTGCTGACCTCTCTCACCAACCTCACCTGGCCTCCGCCCTGCTGCTCTCTGCCAGCCCCCCGCCCGCCACCCCTGGATGTTCTACGGGCCTTCTAATGTGCCTCCCACTTCGTTACTTGGATTAGTCAGGGTTCTCCAGAGAAACAGAATCAATAGGACATCTATTTATATATCTATCTGTCATCTATCTATCTAGACATTTATCTTAAGGAATTGGCTCACGTAATTACAGAGGCTGAGAAGCCCCATGATCTGCCATCTGGAGACCCAGGAGAGCCAATGAGGGCAGTTCCCTTCTGAGTACAGAAGACTGAGGTCCTAGCTATAAAACAGGCTGAGAAAGGATTCTTTCTTACTCAGTCTTTTGTTCTGCCTAGGCCTTCAACAGATTGGATGGGGCCCACCCACATTAGGGAGGACAGTCCGTTTTACTCAGTCTACCTATCCAAGTGTTAACCTCACCCAAAGCACCCTCAGACACATACCCAGAATAATGTTCAACCAAATTCAGCTGACCCTTGAACATGGGTTTGAACTACATGGGTCCACTTACAGGAGGATTTTTTTCAGGAGTAAATACTGCAGTGTTATGCAGTCTGAAGTTGGCTGAATCTCCAGGTGCAGAACTGTATATACCAGGGCTGACTAGAAAGCAATACAGACTTTTGACTGTCCAGCGGGTTGGCACCCCTATCCCCCACATTGTTCAAGGGTCAACTGTAGGACTTCCCCGGTTGTATAGTGGATAAGAATCCTCTTGCCAATGCAGGGGACATGGGTTTGATCCCTGGTCTGGAAAGATTCCACATGCCACCGAGTAACTAGAGCCCATGTGCCACAACTACTGAGCCCGGGTGCTGTAACGACTGAAGCCCCTGCTCCTAAAGCCTGTGCTCTGCAACAAGGGAAGCCAGCACAACAAGAAGCCCAAGCACCACAATTAGCGCCTGCTCGCCACAGCTAGAGAAAGCCAGTGAGCAGCAGTGAAGGCCCAATACAACCGAAAAGAAATAATTTTTTTTTTTTTAAAAAAAGAAGGGTCAACAGTCTCTGAGCACCCTGTGACCTAGCCAAGTTGACGTAAGATTAAACATCATATTACCTGTCTCTGCAGTTTTCTTGACCCATCTCCTCATTTTCTGGAGCACAGCTCCTTTCCTTGAGTCATGTCAGATGTGGCCTGATCTCGTGGTAATAACTGACCTCTGGCTTGGCCTCAGGCCTTGCCCACTGGGGCCCTGGCCCCTGGCTCTTCAGTACCAGATCCCTCCTTCCTCCTTTGTCCCTGTTGGAGAGCTTCCTCCCACCCTACTGCTGTGGCTGGCAATTTAAGGCAAAGGTCTTCCAGGAAGACATTTCTCTCTCTCTGCTCAGCTGTATGAATCAGCCGATGCAGAGGGGTCGGGTGAGGGTGGGGGGCCCACACCTCCTCCTCTGCTCACTCAGGGTGTTTTGTCCCCTGACACCCATCTGGTAGGAGGGTACTTGTCCATACCCTCCTGGTCCCCTGTTATTCCAGGAGGGAACGCTGTATTTCTCAGATTCCCTCAAGCAGCCCTTGACTGTCTCAGCCCACTTCTGAGCTCATTCTCTGCTCAGAGTCCCTGCCCTAGTCTCTCCAGGCTCCAGAATCTCTCAGCCTGTTGCTCTGTTTGGTTAATGCCAAACAGGTGCGCAGATGAGTGGGGCTGTAGGCGTGGTTTGCTCGATGGATAACGCAGGTATAAAGTCCCTGGCTGGCCCATTGCTAAGGAGGGACTTTTGGTTTCCCTTAAGAGGGGCTTTGGGCTGGTGGGCCTGGATTCTCTGGTTCAGCGATTTCCTAGTGATCCTGCCAGCCTTCTTTCCTTACAGGTTAAACTAGAGTCAAGGGCTCACCTATAGGGATATGGGGAATCACAGGAATAAAATAGCTAGTGTCTTAACCAAGCATTTTGAATGTGTTTATTTTATTTAATCCACACAATGATCCTAAGAGGTAAGTGCCATGTTCTTTCCATTTTTCGGACGAGGAAGCAGTTGCAGAGCTGGGTGGAAGAGCCATGAAATGAAGCCAGGCAGCCTGGCTACACAGCCAGCAGGTTTATCCTCCTTCCCAGGCCACCTCAGTGGGAAAGAACCCTCCTGCCAATGCAGGAGATTCAGGTTCAATCCCTGGGTCAGAAAGATCCCCTGGAGAAAGGAATGGCCACCCACTCCAGGATTCTTGCCTGGGAAATCGCACGGACAGAGGAGCCTGGCGGGCTACAGTCCACGGGGTCGCAAAGAGTCGGACACCACTGAGGACTCAACAACAACAACATGTGGTTTGCACTCAACTAACTCCTTCCCCTTGGAAACGCAACCCCCCAACAGCATACTTAAAATGAAAAACTTAAAAGATATTAAAAGGAAATTAATAATGAATTTATTAAGTTATTGAAAGTACTAAAAGGATGAAATAATTGCTGAAGAAAATTATGTAAAATAGAACAAACCAAGCAGTTCACATATATATATACACACATACAGTTATATGAAACAAAAAGAATTCAGTAACTTGGGAGAGAAATGATCAAAATTGGAGATAATGCATGTGAGTTAATGAAAAGAAAAATAGTCAAATTAGGTAAATAGTATCAACTCTGGAAACATTTACTTTTCCCCACATTTTTATTGTAATAAAATACACATAAAGTTTACTGTTTTATCTTTTTTCTCACCATGCTGTGCAGCATGTGCGATCTTAGTTCCCCAACTAGGGATCGAACCTGTGCCCCCTGCATTGAAAGGGCAGAGTCATCTCCACTGGGCTGCCAGGGAAGTCCCCTCAACCATTTTTAAACGTGCAGTTCAGTGATGCTAAATGCATTCACTGTGCTGTCAGCCATCACCACCATCCACCCCCACAACTCTTTGCACCTTGTAAAATGAAAACTGGCACCCATCTGTTACCAAATGAAACTGGGGTCTGCTCGCCCCACATATAGCAAAGCCAATCAATTGATACCGGATTATGGTGAAGGAAAGTACAGTGTTATTGCAGGGGGGGCAAGCAAGGAGAATAATCAGCTCATGTTGAAAAGACCTGAATGCTGATGACTTTCAAAAATGGGTTTCCAAAGGCAACCTTAGGGGTGAGGGCTGCAGGGTGTACGATCAGCTTGTGGACTTCTGATTGGTTGGTGGTGACACGGTGATGTTTCAGGAATTCTAATCATCACCTTCTGGTTCCAACCCACCTTGGGTCCACATGCTAACCGTCAGCATGTGGTCGTCATCCCCCACCTGGCAGGGGTGGGGCGGGGTCTTAGTTTTTGCAGAACTCAAAGATAAGTGTCAGATTATTGTCTATACCCCTTCAGGAGGAACTTGGGTCCTGTGACTCTGTTTTATGGTTAAACTGTTATTTAAGCTGTTATATTCTTCTTCTTGCTTGACTGCTTTTCCTTTGTTTCTGCATTCCCTCACTTCCCTAGTTAGTAACTGAATGGGTCTACTCTTTGGAACTCAGGGAAGACCTAGGAGAAGAAAGCCCCCCCCCTTTTTTTTTCTTTACAAACAAGAAATGGGGGACACAGAAAGACTTCTTTCCTTGGGAGGGCAATGCAAGGTTCTGCTTAGTTTTATATTAAACAACTGTCCATTCCCTCCTTCCCTAGCCCCTGGCAATCACCATTCAACTTTCTCTTTCTGTGAATTTGACTAAGTAACTCATATAAGTGGAATCGTACGATCTTTGTCCTTTTGTGACCGGCTTATTTCTCTCAGCATAACGTCCTCAAGTTTCATTCAGACTGCAGTATGTGTCAGAATTTCCTTCTTTTTGAAGCTGAGTCATTGTACCACGTTTTGTTTATCCTTTCATCCTCAAAGGACACTTGGGACGCTTCCGTGTTTTAGCTATGGTGAATAATGCTGCTATGAACATGAGTTTACAAACATCTCTTTGAGTCCCTGTTTCCAATTTTGGGGGGCATATACCCAGAAGTGGAATTTCTGGATCATAATTCTTTTTTAATTTTTTAAGGAACCTCCATATGGTTTTCCACAGTGGCTGCCCTGACATTGACATTCCCCCTGACACGTGTTCCGCATTGCCACACCCTCACCAACACTTGTTATTTTCTGTTGTTTTGATGGCAGCCTTCCTAATGGGTGTGAGGTGGCGTCTCATTGTAGTTTTGGTTTGCATTTCCCCCTGGGTCAGGAAGATACCCTGGAGTAGGAAACGGCAGCCCACTCCAGTACGCTTGGCTGGAGAATCCCATGGACAGAGGAGCTTGGCGGTCTACAGTCCGTGGGGTGGCAGAAGAGTCAGACATGACTGAGCACACATGCATGCAATAACTAGTGATGTTGTACATCTTTTAATATTCTTACTGGCCAACACATTTACTTTTAAAGGAATAAAGTAGAATTTTTAAAAAATCAGTTATTAAAACAGCACTGAGAGGGGAAACATAAATGAAAATTTTGAGCCACAGTGGAGTCCAAGGGTTCACATTCCTCCTGAGGTACAAGTAAAAAACCTGTCTTCCAGATGAAGGAAACCCGGCTGGCTGCCCAGTACTGTGTGCTACCCACCACTAGGTAGCGCCCAAGAGCAAAGGACCCGGGTGTCTCCCCAAGGGATCAAAGAAAGTGTCCATCCGGATGATGAGGACTGAAAACGGAGGCTCAACTCTTGCCAAATGGGTGCACCCCATGTTTCTTGTTATGTTTAACATTTGTCTATAAACATGTTTTGACTTTGCACCTATGATGGTTCCAAAGAAACAGGGCATTTTATAACAGCATAAAGAATAATTAACACGTCAAAAAAAAGAAAGTGTCCAAGGAAGGCTCCAGTGACCTGTTCCAGGAGCCCCACTGCCTTCCAACTATGTGGGCATTTTGAGAAGCTCTCTGTAACAGAACTTTTCCCTCAAGCAGGAACAGCCCCATGGGGCACACTCGTCCAACAGTTCACATCCACACAGAATTATCATACATTGCTGGTGGGAGTGGAAAATGATACAGCCACTCTGGAAGAGAGTTAGCAATTTCTTATAAGCATAGGCTTACCACATGACCCAACAATCCCACCCCTAGGCATTTACCCAAAAGGAATAAGAACATATACCCACACAAAGACTTGTTCACGAATGTTCATAGCAGCTTCATTCATAATGGGCTCAAACTGGAAAACAACACCAAACCCACCAGCAGGACAATTGAATAAACAAGGTGTAGTGCCGTCTCTGGGGTCACACAGAGTCGGACACGACTGAAGCGACTTAGCAGCAGAAGCAGTGTTTCCCTACAATGGACTACCCCTCAGTGATGAAAAGGAGTAAGCTACTGATACATATGACAAGATGGGTGAACCCGACAGACATTTTACTGCGTGAAATTCCATTCAAACAAGATGCTGGAAAATGAATCTACAGCCACAGAAAGTAAATCAGTGGTCGCCTGGAGCTGGAGTAGGGGAGGGACTGCTGAAGAGGGCAGGAGGGAACATTTTAGGGTGTTGGAAATGTTCTATGACTTGATTGTGGTGGTTCCACTGGTACATGCACTCTGCAAAACTGATCAGATTGTGCACTTTAAACAGGTGCATTACAAGACATATAGGTGCATCTTATTCTGTGCACACAATAAAATTAAAAAATAAGTGCACCTTAAAACTCTTAAGCTGGTTTAGAGACAAATAAGCAGATGATGCAATGCTTCTTCCACACTAGGATTTGTGCAACCTATCATATCCACTACAAAGATTATTTTCATTTAATCCTCATAATGTCACTGAAAAATAGCTATTATGACCCTCATTTTGCAGATAAGAACTGTTTAGGAAGCCCCTCCCCCCAGTCTTTCCTCCTGTGACTCTCTTACTCTCACATCATATCACACCATCCTCACAACTTCTGATACCAGACATACGACAATTTTCACCCACAAGGAGCAGTTCTCTGTGTCCTGTAATTTAACTCAGTCTGACACTACCCGGAGCTTGAGTCAGATCCCATCGGTGAAGGGCTCAGTCCTACAAGGCTCCCTGCCCCCTCCACCCACTTCAGACGCCAGTCCCCAGTCCAGGTGCTTTGGACTAAGTGGCTGCAGATGGACGTTCCTGCGACCCTCTGCTCAGGTACAACTAATTTGCTAGAGCAGCTCACAGGTCTCCAAGAAACATCTTACTCACCAGATTACCAGTTTATCACCAAGGGATTTAACTCAGGAACAGCCAGATGGGAGAGAGGCCTGGGGCACGGTAAGGACTCTCCCCAAACCTCTATGCGTTCACCAACCTAGAAGCTCTCTGAACCCCACACTTCTGGGGTTTCTGTGGAGGCTTTTTTCCCCCCTATTTTTTGGCCATACTGCATGGCTTGCAGAATCTTAGTTCCCTGACCAGGGATCGAACTCATGCCCCCCACAGCAGAGTGTGGAATCTTAACCACTGGACTGTCAGAGAAGTCCCTGTGAAGGCTTCATTACTTAGCCCTGAGCGATCATTAACTCTGAAGGATAGGGGGTTAGGGCTGAAAATTCCAAGCTTCTCATCATGGCTTAGTCTTTCTAGGTACCAGTTGCCATCCAGGAGCCCATCCAGAGTCACTTCATCAGAAAAAAAAAGAAGACATTTTTGTCACTCAGGAAATAACCAGGGCTCTAGGAGCTCTGTGCCAGGTGGTGCTAGTGGTAAAGAATCCTCCTGCCAACGCAGGAGACATGAGAGACATGGGTTCAGTCCCTGAGTCAGGAAGATCCCCTGGAGAAGGGCATGGCAATCCACTCCAGGCAAGAGCCTGGAGAATCCCATGGAGAGAGGAGCCTGGTGGACTACAGTCCACGGGGTCGCAAAGAGCTGGACATGACTGAGTGACTTAGCACATACGCACCAGGTACGGGGTGGCAGAGACCAATATATGTTTTTCTATTATCTCACAGGAATCAAGGCTCTGAGAAAACCTCTCGAGTTGTGCTGGCTGGGTATTATGGCCACAGTGAACATCTCTAACAGAGAGCATGGACAGACGGTCTTTAGCAGCTCACTTTGCAGAAGAAAAGCTGTCTACTCTCAGGGAGCCTGTCCAAGTAATAAAGGAAGTATGGGAAAAATGCTACAGGGGCTACAGATCTAACTGGTCTGGGAGAAGAGATACATGGCGACTGTTGAAAAGTGAAAACTGTAGCCCCGAGTGTACCTAAGGCAGTACTGTGTCCGGGTGGAAACCCGCGTGTACCTAAGGCGGTACTGTGTCCGGGTGGAAATGCATTCCTAACCTGGCGGATGGAAGAGGTGCCACAGGAAGTTTCCGTGAAGGCTTTTGCTTCCCAGGGCTCATGCAAACCAAGTGTTTGTTCCTGCTCACTTGGGAGGCCTGCTGCTTCCTTCTCTCTGTCCCTTTTATCCAGCTGGGGTTTCCTGACACAAGTCAGGTAACCAGAGCCGTCCTCGCTCCCCTCATCACCGGCCCTCTGTGTCCAGTCTGAGTCTCCTCATTCATTCATGTTCTCAAGATCTCCACGGGTCAGACAGAATCTGAGACAGGAGGGACTCCAAAGAGAAGAATAATAGCAAAGCCCCCTACAAACCACAGTACCTCCTCTTCATTGAGAGTGTTTGCTGCACTTATTATGGGATGGAGCTTCCCCGGTGGCTCAGCAGTAAAGAATTCACCTGCCTGTGCAGGAGAGGTGGGTTCATTCCCTGGGTCAGAAAGATCCCTTGGAGAAGGAAATGGAGAAGGAAACCCACTCCAGTATTCTTGCCTGGGAAATCCCATGGACAGAGGAGACTGGTGGGCTACAGCCCATGGGGTCACAAAAGAGTCAGACATCGAGTAACTAAACTGCAACAGCATTATGGGATGAGGGCTTTGTGACTGTGGTGCAGTCCCGGCTGTCCAGGAGCTCTTGGAGTCGTGGGAGAGAAGAGAAGGGCATGTGGAATTTCAACCCACAGTACCAGGAGCGGCCCTGGGGGGTGGGGGGACTGGAGGCTGTGCCTGAGCCCACACTCACTGCACTGCCCCAGGGCTTCTCCCCTGGGAAGCCTAGCAGGTCCCTTACATCATGAGACTGAGGATACCTAAGCGAATGGCTGGGTGAGAGGGTTCTGGCGGGGGTGGTGTTTCCTGGGCCAGGAGTGTCGCGATCTCTTCCATCCCCAGAGAGTGGCCCTGGCACACATGGGTTCTGCCACTGGGAAGAAGTCATCTGAGGCCATCACTGCACAAGAGAATATTGTGCAGGACATTATTGTTGAAGCATGAACAATTTTTTCCTCTTTCCCTTTGCCCTTCCAATCAGAGGGGCTGTTTGCCTTTCCCTCCAGGAAGGGTGTGAAGGGGTGGAGGGCAGAAAAAAAAAAAGAGTCTTCCAGGCTTTGGTTTTCAAAAGCTTAGCTCTTAGGGGAATGGAGAGAGTTGTGGGCATAAACAGGATGTTGGGAGGGAGGGTGGAAGGGAGAGAGAGAGCTGTTCTTGGTTCCCCCAGAGAAAGTGTCTTGGCATCTGTTCTGTGCTTATTTGGGGGGGCCAGAGCCTAGCCTGGGTGGGGGGCACTTCTGTCCTCACTGAAGTAGGATTTGTCGGCAGGGGGGGCAGTCCACACCTCCCTGCCTCATGCTTTGCAGTGACCCGACCTTGAATCACTGCCCTACTTCCTACCCTGGAGTTTTGAGCACGTAATTTCCTTCTTAGAGCCACAACTTTCTCACCTGTAAAACAGGATCGTGACAGGCTGTCCCTGGCGCTGTGGTTGTTGGAGGGTGGGCAGGGAAGAGAGTGCAGCGAGCCTGGCCCACACACGCCAGCTCGCTTTTCCTCCTCAGGCCTCCCTTTTCTCTCCTTCCACTGGGCCCCTTGTCCCTCGGTCCTGGGGGACCCCAGGGATCTCACCTCTCAGGCCATCTTCCTCCTCCCTCCCCCAGCATGGCTCGCCCCTCCCCAGCCTGAGCCCGTTGCTCATCCCAGTAACCCACCTCCCCTGTCACTTGCAGGAGCACAGCCATCTTTTCTGCTCCTCTGTGTCTGAGCACCTCACACAGTGGCTGGCCTGCGGGAGGCACTGGGTAAGTGTTTGTTCAGTCAAATCTGTCCAGGTGAGTAGGAAAGAGGAGGAGAGTGGGGATCAAGAAAGAAATGACCCGCAGACCAGGCACAGCCTCTTCCAGAGCAGGGGTGACTTTCCACCTGTGGTCCTGTCCTGCATCGTAGTCATGCTGGTCATGGGGCTGCGACTGTCCCTCTGCACAGCAGGTAAGGCCCCCGCCCGGCAGGAGGGCACCGGGCCCCAGGCACGTCCAGAGCGGGGACCTGCAGGAAAGGTGCCCCTCCCTCAGAGGTGGCAGGTGAGACAAGTGGGAAGAAGTGACTGGTTTTGCAAGTCAGTTTGATCGTGAGAGCAGCCTCAGCTCGCCCTCCCCTGCCTACGTCTCCTCTCAACCTTCCCACCCCCCATAGCCGCCCCCTGCCCACCCCAACCCTCCAGGGGTCAGAGCCTGGAGTTTGCTGTTCTGTGTAGACTTTCACTCATTCATTTCTTCATTTACGCATCTAATCGACACACACAGTGCTAGTAGGTGCCAGTCAGGAATGGCCCCCGACTTCACGGAGCCCTCATCCTAGTGGGGGTTAGAGACATTGGGCCAAAAGTCAGGAAACAAGATCATCACGGAATGTGACTAAAGCAACGAAGGAGATGATCAGGGTGACAAGCAAATGTCACAGAGAGAAGTTTCTGCGGGATTTTTTAGACTAGGGGTGGGAAGCTTTCTCTAAGGAAGGGGGATTTGGGCTGAGCTTAAGGGCTAAATGAAGGAACCTTGAAGAGTAAAGCCAGAGAAAGGCCCTGAGGCGCTGGGCTGAGCCTTGTGGATGAGCTGGCTGTGTGCGGGAGCAAACTGGGGAGCCTGAGGCGCCTTCCTATGACAGCGGGCCAGGACCCACAGGCCTGGGGGCTGCGGTAAGGAGTGCCACCCCCTTCCCCAGTAACCAGTGGGAATGACCAGGTAAACAATCAGAAAGGCCCTTCTGGTCGCAGAGTGGGGAGCAAGCTGTGAGGGCTGGGGACAGAAGCTTCAGGGCTGGCGCTGTGCTGTCAGTCCCAGGGAGGGGAAGGTGGCTTGAGCCAGGTGGCAGTGGGCATGGAAAGAAGTGGAAAGTTCAAGAAGGTCCCAGATACACGCTGGCTGTAGAACTGACGGGATATGCCTAGTCAGAGACAGAGGGGCATCGACAGCGACTCCTGGGTGGGGCTTGAGGTGCTGGGGTGAGGGGCGCTGCATGATGGATGGGCTGGGAGGACCCGGACAGGCCGGATCTGTGGTGTGGACCTGTGTGCATGTGAGAAACGGATATTTGGACGTGTACACCCAGCTCAGGGGTGGAGTTGTCAGCTTACGTGTTTCAAGCCAGGAGATCAGCTGGGGCAGCAGGGTTTTTCAAACTGTGGGTTGGGACCCCTTAGATCCTAAAGTCAATTTAATAGGCCACAGCCAGTGATTTAATTTAAAAAAATAAACAGAATCAGACAAAAAAATATCAAAATGACTCACCTCTCATAAGAATGATTTTTTTATATTCCCTTTTCTCCATCCAGGGGTCCTCCAGCTTCTCTCAGCAACAGGCAGCATCTTCTCGGCCTCTGGTGGGTGTGAGGAGCGTCATTGTTTTCGGCATGTGCCTCGTCAGGCCTTTCCCGTGTCCTCCCCAAATGCACACCTTGCCCTCTGTGTGCGCGGTTTTGCGGTCTTACTTTCCTCCCCTTAGGGCTCTGGTTTGTGGCTGGTTTCCTCAAGGACAAGGACACCCCGTCTCCCACCCCAAGGCCCTGGGCAGTTCTTAACTAGTCCTCCTTTGCGGGCACCTCCTCAAGGGGATAAAGTCTTGGTTCCTGTGAGATGTCCGATGTGCTCATTTGTTTGTGCGCTCATTCATTCATTTTCAATACCTCCAGTTCCTCTGATGTGCTGGGTGACCCTGGGAATATAATGATGAATAAGGCTGGTTCTTTGCTTCCAAGTTGCCTTGTCTGGTGGAAGTAGATAAGCCAAAAGGTCCTTTTCCCCATGGGCTTTAAACAAATTCTGATGCTGGTCCCAGCAAGACGTTAAGATCTTTGCTGTCGGTGGCCTGGCCATTGGTGTATTTGAAAAGCTCCCCAGGTGATTCTAATGTGCAGCCCAGTGATAAGCCCGTGACTCCTACATCAGGGCAAAACCACTCTCTGACAAAGGGCCTTGCCCTGGGAGCCCCACCCACAGTCCCTGGGCCCTGGCTCTTTTCCCATTGGGTGGCCTTGGCTAAGTCACTTAACTCTCAGTGACTTGGTCTTTCAATTTGGAAAACAGTCGTAGTGATGTTTCACCTAGAGAGTTCTTGGAAAGGATTCAGTGAGCTAATGGCACACAGGGAGCGCTCAGGAACACTCTACTGTTATTAACGTTAACAAACGTTCAGGGCTGCTTATATGAAGGGAGCCTACCTTCATATAAGTGGGAAGTGGGAGACAAGAAATGCAAGGTGGTGGGGGGGCACTGAGAGAGCAGGTTGGGGGGAATGAGGGGCTGGCTAGTCTTTCAGGCCAAGAGAGAGGCTTGTGTGAAGGCCCTGGAGGCCGAGTGGAGGGCAGGAGTTGGGGGGCGAAAAGCGAGAGGAGAGGCCGGGAGACTGCCCATGGTGTGGCTGGACACCTGGGATTCGTGGCTAGGGTAGGGGCAGTGCTAAGATGACAACTCTCCCGCCCCAGCCCTGCAGCTGACCAGCGAAAGCAAGACCTTCTGGCGGGTGGCGGAGGAGCTAAGCTGGTCCGAGGCCCTGAAGTACTGCCGGTGGCACCACACGGACCTGGCCGACCTGCACAGCATGAGCAGCATCAGGGCCCTCTACTCTCTCACCAGCAGCCATGAGGCCTGGATCGGCCTCTTCTTCGACGTGCGCCTTGGTGGCCTGAGATGGTCTGGCGGTTCTTCCTTCAGCGCATTGGCGTGGGGCTCGCTGCTCACCTTCAGGGAGGGCCTCTGTGCCACCCTGTATTCAATAACTTTTCTCCCCAGCCTGGGGGCTGCCTGGTGCGCTGCCCGGAGGCCCTTCATCTGCTACTTCGGTGTGTTCAGAGTCACATCCAGGGCCTGGTCTTCCTCCCAGGGTCGCCTCTCAGGAGCAAATGAGACAGAGCGAGTGAGCGAGCATGGGTCTGGCTCAAGTTCTTTCAGAGCACAACTAACTGACTGTTATCTTAACCCTCGTTTGCTACATTCTTCTCTGCTGCCTTAGTTTCTTTCTCTTCTGTCCCTCATTCCAAAGACTCCATCAGAGAAAACAGGTGTAAATTAGGGTAGACAAAAAGTAAAATCTGGAATGTTCCATTATGTCCCCTCCTTCTGCCAATTAAGGATCTGGGGAAAGGGAAAAAAAAAGGGAGGGAACAGGGAAAGTCAGATTGGGGATCCATGTGCATCTATGCAGAAGCCAGAGCAGAGTCCAGGGTCTATCTCCTGATAAAGCACAGAGTGGTTTTGTCTCTAGGGGCTGGGGGCATGTGGAACAGCCACTCCCTGGGAGAACCCCTGCTTTGGGGAGGCAGGTGGGTGCATCTCTGCAGATAATCCATTTACCTGATGCGCGTGGTACTGGCTGTTGGGAAATAGCGCCCCCCGCCACCATCCTTGCCCCTGGCTGGCTCCTCTCTGTCCAGGCAGCTCTTTTCTTAAAGGTTCTGAGATCACAGAGGGAATAGTTATAGACAGCACCTTCCTTTAAAAAAAAAAAAAAAAGGCCAATTTCCGCTTTTCTCTCAGTCAGCCAAGGCCCATCCCAGCTCCTCAAATAGGGTCAGGGAGGGCCAACCTGATGGGTCCCCAATTCTATGCTACACCATGCCCATCATGGGGCCTTGAAATGTAGCCCAGAGTAGTCTAGGTTTGATCTTGCGATTCCCAGGCCAGAAGAGTGGTGAGTGTGCCGGAGTGGGCGTGGGAGTCCCCTTGAAGGAACCGTCATGTTGGGGGAGCTTTCCCCAACCCCCTGGAGCCTTTGGACTCTCCCTAGATGCTTCTTAACTGCATCCGCTTCTCTCCAGCTCTGCAAATCCACACACCAGCACAGCTCTTGTTGGCATCTGCCTGGCGCCCTCCAGCCTGTTCTGTACATAGTAAAATCTTAAAAATGTAAATTTAAAAAAAAGTAAATCAGATCAATTTGCTTAGACATATTCAGTAGGTTTCCTTAGCACTTCTAATCACAGTCTTACACACGGGGTCCCATCCCTTCTCAGCTCTGCTCAATATATTCCTTCCGACCTCTTCGCAAGGCTGGCTTCTTCTTATATTCTCTTCAAGAGCAAAGAACTCACTTTGCCTTACTCCTGCTGCTATTTTTCCAGGGCCTGCAATAGCATTTGCCACACAATAGGTGCTCAGTATATATATTTATGGAACACACGTGGATAGGAACAAAGGGGCCCACTCACTCTGGAGCTAGGTTTCTCCGGGCTTCAACTTGGCAATTCTCAGTGCCCACAGAGGACCCTGGGCAGCCCCACCCCCACCACATAACATGTGGCTTGTTTCACAGATCCTACTGTGCGGCCCCACACCCTCCTGGAGCCAGTTCTCAGCCTGACCGCCACTCCAAAGCCAGGTACATGCCCGGGGCTCCGCCTTCCCTGGCACTGGTCCACCTGGAGCAGGTGACTGTCCCTCCCCCCAGGCCCGGGATGCCTTGGCTTTGCCCCCAGGCTGACCCCAAGCAGAGGCTCAATGCCTTTGTTATTCATGGGGTGGGGGTGGGGGTGTGGGTGTGGGGGGGCGTGTGGTTCTCCAACCAGCCTGTGGTAGAGTCCAGCCTAGCCTGCACCCCAGTCTCTGATGTCCCCACCCCAGTGACTCGGGGGTGGGTGGAGGTGTGGGCAGTACCTCTCCACAGTCAAGGCCCATCCACCTAGTCAAAGTGAGTGAAAGTTGCTCAGTTGGGTCTGACTCTTTGCAACCCCATGGAGTGTTGTCCACCAGCTTCCTCCGTCCATGGGATCCTTCAGGCAAGAATACTGGAGTGGGTTGCCATGCCCTCCTCCTGGATCTTCTTGACCCAGGGAACAAACTTGGGTCTCCTATCTTTCAGGCAGATTCTTTACCATCTGAGCCACCAGGGAAGTCCACATGGTGAGGGGACTATTACTGCCCTGGTATTTTACAAAGAGTTTCTTGGGGTAGAGAAATTTCAAAGGGAATTCACTCCTCAACCAGCTCTGTAAAGTGGGTTTTCTGCATGCTGTGGAACACAGCACTGTGGAGTGAAGACACAGGCTTCCAAGGCAGGCGTACCTGATTTGAACCTCGTCTTGCCACTTAGTAAGGCATGAGTTTGGATAAGTCATTGCCTCCCTGAGTCTCCCCTTCCTCCTCTGTAAAGTGAGGTCTGCTTCTGGGGATTATAGTGAGGATTTTAAAAGATGACTTGTGCTAACAGGCAAAGCTCAGGGCTGGCGAGAAGAGAACTAGAGGTGCTTAAAAAAGGGTAGCTTTAAAAGACCAGTTTGAATAGGGAAAATTAGGGAAGGATTAGGCAAATCTGGATGGGACTTGGTAAGCAGGCAGGAGTCAGAGCTTGGGAGGCCATATTTGAATCTGAGGATATGAGTCCCAATTCTGCAAACAGAGGTGTATCCTTTAACAGGTTTCTGGAATCAGTCCATGCCAAAACACATCCTTTCCAAACTTCCCTTGCTTTGAATCACAGATGTTTGTGTGCTGCCTGTAAGACAGGCCTGGCCAGGGGCAGGGTAGGCGAGGGTGTCTCGATCTGTCTGAGCGCCACTGGAGTCAGGACCGTGAATGTCCAGCAGCCTCCTGTCCAGCAGGTGTGCCCCTCACCAGGCTTACCTTGTCCCTGGCTCTCCTGATGTCATGAGCCTGGGAACACCACATGCTCCCTCTATTCTGCCTCAACCTTGGACCCTCCTAAGAGCTGGTATGGCAAGCACACTCCCTGGAAACCACAGAAGAGGCTGATTCTAAACCAGGATTATATTAGCCTCCTCATTACCTCCCTGCAAAGTTTAACCCTGCCACTTGAGTGTTTATTATTTGCACGTACTGTGTTAAATCATGTATATTCATGACTTCATTTAATCATTTAAATTAAATATGTTTAGGTACTACCCCTGTGTTGTTGTTCAGTCACTCATTCATGTTCAACTCTTTGCGACCCCATGGACTGCAGCACTCCAGGCTTCCCTGTCCTTTACCATCTCCTGGAGCTTGCTCACACTCATGTCCATTCAGTTGATGAGGCCATCCAACCATCTCATCCTCTGTCAACCCCTTCTCCTCCTGCCCTCAATCTTTCCCAGCATCAAGGTCTTCTCCAGTGAGTTGGCTCTTTACATCAGGTGGTTAAAGCATTGAAGCATCAGCTTCAGCATCAGTCCTGCAATGAATACTCAGGGTTGATTTCCTTGCAGTCCAAGGGACTCTCAAGTCTTCTCCAGCACCACAGTTTGAAAGCGTCAATTCTTCAGCACTCAGCCTTCTTAATGATCCAACACTCCTATCCATACAGGACTACTGGAAAAACCATAGCTTTGACTAGATGGACATTTGTTGTCAAAGTGATGTCTCTACTTTTTAATACACTGTCTAGGTTGGTCATCCCTGTTGTACAGATAGATAAACTGAAGCTTAGTTCTTAACCCTTGCTCTCCCTAATGCATGTCCTTTTCCCCAGCTTCTGCTGTGACAGCTCCTTCATTCTCCCAATCTGGTATTTAGTCTGCCTATAAAATTATGGATTTCATCAAACCTAACACCTGAGGATGGGTTAAGGGCAAGGGTCAGACTGGGACTGTGTCTAGGGGTGATAAGGGCTGAGCCGGCAGAGATCCTGGACCTCAGGCCTGTGGTCTCTATGTTCTTTACTTACAGTTGAGGTTCAGCTGGGCAACCTGTTCTTCAAGCGATTTGACCAAGAAAAGATGTGGCTGGAGGCAGTGGGGTACTGCCGCAGATACCACACAGACCTGGCTGACCTGCAGATGGTGACTGAGGAGATGGACAAGGACTTGAAATCCATCACGAGTAACACTGAGGCCTGGATTGGCCTCTACTTCAGCGCAGCCTCTGGGTCTCTGAGGTGGTCCAGTGACAGGGGTTCCAGCGTCCCTGCCTGGCTGCAGCCACCTAAGTTTGGGGCAGGACTGTGTGCAGGTCTCAGTAGCTACTGGAGCTTCCCCCCCAGAATTTCTGCAGTGACCTGCTTTTCCCTGAAACCCTTCATCTGCTTTGATGGTGAGTGACAGTCACCCCCACTGGCCCTCGGCCCACCCAAGGCTACACTGGGATGAGAAATGGGTTTTTTTGGCAGCTTGAGATGTTGAGGATAGATCTAAGGAAGTATTTCTAGATTCTGTAGGTTACCAGAGTTCTGGAGCAGGCTTTAATTTAATTCTGGGGGATCTTTAAAGAATAGAATGGACCCCATCCAGTCTCTGGGCATTAGCAGTTAGCAATGGAAATTACTTATTTGGCAACAAAGAGGTTAAAAGTGTGGGCTTTGGAATCAGATTTTATTACTTGCTAGAAATAAGGTGAACAGCATCTCTGAGCCTCCTTTTCCTCATCTGCAAAAAACCAAAATGGCATTGATGATGCACCTTCTAAGATGGCTTTGAAGGATGAGTGAGAATGAATATAAAGGACCTAGATGAGACCTTGACTCAGAGTAAGTGCCCAGTAGATACTAGCTACTGTTACTGTTGTTGTCACCACAAACACATGGGAGCCAGAGGCCTACCTGGTTATTCTGGATCGTGTCTGTGGTGTGTCTCCTCAGCAACAGGCTTCATCCTGACTGTTCTTTCCATCTCCTTTTCTTCTCTTTTGTCCCTTCCTTCTTATTTTCTTTGGTTTTATTGAGATATAGTTCAGTCCTTAAAATTCACTTTGGAAGTGGCCTGTATAGTGAGATTTAGTACAACCCAGGTGGCCCAATCATCACTACTACCTAATTTTAGGACAACTGTATCACCTCCAATAAGAAACTCCTTACCCTTTAGCAGCGCCCCCCACCTCCATTCTCTCCCACCTTCAGTCCTGGCACCCACTAATCTCTGTCTCTGGTTTTGCCCATTCTTGGCTGTTTCTTTTTGTGTTTTGGATTTGATGAGAATAGTGGTCCTTATCTATAAAACAGGAACAATGGTTCTTCCCTTGAAGAGCTGCTGTGCGGAATAAAGATCGTGAAGGGACCTCTCCTGTGACAGCGCCCTCCTGAGCTGGCTTCTGTAACGGGAGGTTGATCGTCAGTGTCTGGCGGGGCTCTCACCGGAGCAGCACGTCCGGAGTGGCAGACCTGGGGTTGCTGTGTGCTCCCCCATGTCAGCCTTGCTCTCACACGCCCCGTTGGCGTTGCTTACAGATCCCACCATCGGACACCGGGATTTTGCAGCCCTCCCTCAGCTCTTCCACACGCCCTCCTCAGAAGTGACCATGGGGATGATGCCCAGGCCAAGTACACTCCCCTGTTTTCTGCTCCATATGGGGTTGCTTTGAGCCTGTTCTTGGCTGAATTCAAGGGTCTCCAGGGCCTGGGATGTGGAGAGGGTGGACTGTATTCTGTAGCACACGGTGAGTCCCAAGCGATCCTCCCAAAAAGGCCAGGAAGGAGCCAGAAAAGAGGTGAGCCGCCTGGGCGGCAACCATGGGCCACTTACGGAGCAGCAGTTCCCTGGCCCCTCACTCTGCTGGGCCAGCTGGGGTTCAGAGGAGGAGGGCTCGGTTACCATCAACCTCCCTCCTTGAACGAGGCCACTGGCCTTGCAGCTCCTGGGCCAGGGGACCCGTGAAAGGCTGTGTAGTCTCTCTGGTGAGGTCAAGAGACAGGAAAAGGGGAAGATCCCCTCACTGCCCAGCTGAGTAGTGCTCCTGAGGAAAAATCACCAGATAGGCCTCTGAGGTCCAGCATCCAGACCGGGAAGCCCAACAGAGGTGCCCGTCAAATCCCTTCTTTGGGAGGAGAGAAGATGAGAGCTGAATTGTTGGGACCGTGTGTGGGGACATGGCTGGGAATCACAGGGATAGTGTGCCTTTAGCGTTTTAAAATTCCTGAAGCATTTTCACAGCTATTACCTCATTTTGCTTCCCGTGAGTTCAGAAGCAAACTAGGATAATTGAGGGCAAAAATCACAGTTCTGGCATCTTTACAGAGTCGGACATCAGACAAAGGTATTGTTGCCCTTTTTGAGGACACAGAGCAAGGAGACCAGCTCATGGACACACAGAGCTTTATTAATTCCGGGGACACAAGGCAAAGGCAGGGCCTGTTCTGAAGGCTGACAGCCAGCGGGAGGAGGGCTCCTGACAGGCAGTGCTGCCTGTGTAGTCACAGGCCTGGTGGGAAACACAGGGAAGGGGATTGTTCCAGCTCCTGTAATTATCCGAGGATCTCCTGGAGGGGGTGGTTTTGAAGTTAGCCTGCAAAGGGAATGGAGCGGGTCTGAAGGCGATGCTTAGGGCTGAGCTGGGAGGCCTGGATCCTGTAGGGGTGGGGGCCTTGTGAGCTGCTAAGGAACAAGGGATTGGGCTGAGATGCTCGGGGGCTCGCTGGTCACCCAGGCTCTACCAGGCGGGTTCAGGAGCTTCCCCTGCCCGCCGCCGGGCTCCGCCCTGTCTGCCACGGGTGTGCAGGGCCAGGCGAGGAGAAGCCGCCCGGCGGCTGCAGGTGCAGGGCCCTGGAGCCCCAGGGAAGCCTTCTCTCTGCCGTAGGCACCAGCTTCGGTCCCGCGGACGCCATGAAAGGTCGGGTTTCTGCAGGGCCTTTCCCACAACAAGTCAGCCCGGAGCCCTCCGAGCTGAGCTCCGGCACCCTCGGCCCCAGCACCTCCGCCTCCTGCAGGCCCTCCCGCACCCCAGCCCAGAGGGACAGCGTCACTGAGCCCTCCGGCCCACGTCCCAATCCCCCTGGACGGAGGGCCCTGGACTTTGCCGGTCACCACCCAGAACATGTCCTTTGGTCCTGCGCCCCCGGCCTCCTCGCCGACCCCTACCCCGAGCCCCACGGAGCTGGTCCACTGGAGGAGCCCCACTGTCCCTCAGGGGGTGACCGAGACCCCCCTGGCCTCCACCTCCAGCCCTGCTCCAGGCCCCGCACCCCCGGAGGACTCCGGTACCCAGGGTGGGCCCGGGAGGCCGCAGGAGGACGCAGCGGGCCCCTCGCTCGGCTCCACCCCTGGGGCCTCGGCTCACCTCGGGGTGGCGGCGACTCCCGGGGCGGCCACATCCAGCGGGTCCAGAGGTGCCGAACCTCCGGGACAGAAGAAAGCACCGCGGAGCCTTGGAGCTCAGGAAGCTCAGCTGTGCTCCAAAGAACAAACGTGCGCCGGAAAGGGCCAGCCCAGAGCCAGGCCGCAGGCCCGGAGACAGCTGGCAGCCGGCCATGGCCCGACACAGGTGCCCGCCCGCCCGGGGGTTGGGGACCCCGGCCTGGAGCCCGGCTCCTCCTTTGGGGAGACCAAGTCCTAGTTTCCATGCCCGGGCCACCAGTCAGGGAGGTTGAGGGGGTGGGGGTGTGTGTGTTGGGCCACGTCTCCACTCTCTGGGTACCTTCCAGATCAGTCCATGGGGGAGTGAGTTTACCGGCTGGAGCGTTTACCCCCTCATGCTCCCTGGATAATAATTTAGGGTGGGGCGATCTAGGGGAGGAAAATTATATTTTGGCTAGAGGAGGCTAACAGTCAAGGGTTAGACTGTTGGGTCCTCTACTTACTGTGTGGTCTTAGGCAAATTTCCCAACCTCTCCCAACATTTTTCTCATCTTTAAAGAAAAATACTAGATGTCACGAGGTATCGTTCAGTGCCTGGCATCTGGCAGACATTCAATGAATGGTAGTTGTTTCTAATCTCAATTCAGTAAATACTTAGTGATTCATTCAGTCTCTCATCCCTGTCCTTACTTGACTCAACAGACAGGGTTGGCCTCATTCTCATTTTACTAATTATAAATGATTATGAATGATCACCATTATGAATTATTAAGACTGAAATCTCACAGGCAGGGGCTGTTTTATCTTTTATGCCTCTTTGTATCTTTCCCAGGGCTAGGATAGTGTTTTGCATACCGGTAGATGATTTAATTCAACAATCCTTTCCCGAGTACCTGTTTTGAACAAGGCAATGGATACCAAGATGAGCAGAACCTGTTTCCTGTTTTTAAGAGAGTTTAGTCTAATAAGGGCTAATAGAGATAACTAGGACAGTTTTTGATGAGTACTGCCCCCAGAAGGGTGAACCAAGAGCCTTGACAGGAAAATGACTCATGCATTCTGTCTGGAAAGGTGGTGGTCGATGGACAGAAGGTAATGGAGGATTTCATCAGGCAGCAAAGGCTAGAAGGTTCTTCTTGGCAGAGGGAACAGCATGAGCAAAGACAGGTAGACGGTGAACGTGTGCGGGAAAAACATGCAGTTTGAGGTGACTGGAATGTCTGTCACATATTTGGAAGGGAAGTAGCAAGGGATGAGGGCTTCCCGGGTGGTGCTAGTGGTAATGAACCTACCTGCCAGAGTGGGAGACATAAGACCCTTGGGTTTGATTCCTGGGTTGGGAAGATTCCCTGGAGGAGTGCATGGCAACCCACTCCTACTGCGATTCTCTTGCCTGGAGAATCCCTTGGACAGAGGAGTCTGGTGGGCTACAGTCCACAGGGTTGCAAAGAGTGGGACACGACTGAAGCGTCTTAGCAGGCAATCACGCACGAATCAAGGGATGAGGGGGAAGAGGTGGACCGGGCCAAATTCTGAAGGACTGGATCCTGCAGTCAGTGGAGCCATCAGAGCTTTCTTAGCAAGGCAGCACAATGCTCAGATCTGTAGTCAACAGAAGCAAGGTGGTTATGATGACAGTAATAGTGACAGGGGCAATGCCTGTGTCAGGATGCTAAAGGAAAACAAGAGATGATTCAACCTTACACATGTAACACAGTCACAACAACGCTGAAAGGAAACATCAACTGTGCTCAGAAAAAAGATTAGAAGAAAATGTGTGAAAATGTTAACAATGGTTACATTCAGGCAACAAGAATATGTGTTTCCCTGCCTTCTGTGCTCCTGGACTTCACAAAACTTACTCAAGTCACTAAAGAAACGTAGAATACTTTGGGTGGGGAAAGAAGAGGGCACGTGGAGACACAGGAAGTGTGTGTGGGGGGAAAGACTTGCACAGTCTGGGAGAGTGAAGTCGAGGTCAGAACTGGAGCAGTGGAGTGAGCAGGGACTTGGAGCTGATTTCACATTGCTTGCAAGTCATATTAACTGAAGAAATATAAATACAAACATATTTTGCAAAATGCTCAGCTTTGCTCACTGAATCACAGAAATGCAAATTAAAATGTATTTACATTATTATTTTTTTTAACTTACCAGTTTAGCAACGATTTGGAGTGATAATGCTGATAAGAATGTGAGAAAATCAGCACTCTCAGATGCTGGGTAGTGCATTAAACTGATGTTCCCATTCTTGTAATGCGTGTCAGTTCTGAAATGTGCATACTCTTTCATACAGAAATTCTACCCTTGGCAGTTTATTAAGGAAATAATAGTACAAGGTGCACACACACATTGACGCGTACACGCCACACACAGGTTGCTTGTTGCAGCATTGTTTATTACACTGAAAAACTGGAGGTGAAATCTAATGTCCATTGAAAGCAGATTGATTAAATAAGTTATGTACATTCAACAAAATACTATGCAGCCTTGAAAGAGAATAAGGTAGATCTTTATGCATTCAAATTAAAAAATTCAAGTGTGTGAAGGATATTCTATAGCAAACTGTTAATAGTGGTTGTCCCTGGGTCAGGGGAGGGGACACTTTTACTTAAATACTTTACAATAATATATCACAAAACAATATGGTTCAAATATTCCATATTTGAAAAAAAAGACATCTGCAAGGCACTGACAGGACTTTGGTGACTGAATGTGAGAGCAAGTGAGGAGGGAGGGAGCAGCTGGGGTTATGTGGCATCTCTGGCTGGAGAGCCTCAGGGGATGGGCAACCAGAAAGGGGGTGAGGGGGTTGCTTAGCTAGGCTTTGGAATATGTACTTTGAGGTGCTACCCCTTGATGGAGATGCTGGGGGTCCCTGGGTACCATGGTGGGGCTCTGTGTAGCTGGCAGACCACATAGTGGGATTGGGCTTGGCGTAGGAGCTACTAAAAATAAACATTTGACACTGAGGAGATATAATATTGCCCAAGCCCCACAAATCCTGGTATCAGAGACACTTTATGAGGGATGATGATGTAGACATGGGGTACATGAGCCTGTGGGGTAAGTGAAGGGTCTGGGAAGGACTGAGCTTCCCACACGGGATGGTTTCTGTAGGATGGTGGCCGCCCAGGCCTGTTTTCTAGCTCAGGAGCAGTTACCCATCTCTGACCACCTTGCTCCTGGCTGTATTTGCAGTAACTCTCTTATTTTCCCCTCTTGTAGCTGTGACAAGTGAAAGGAGTGGCACCAATATGACAGGCACAGCTCCTGCCACTCAAGCCCAACACTGGAGCTCAGCTAATCACCCAGAATCTACGGAAAAAACTCCAGCACCGAAACCAGGTAATTAACTGCTTCTGGCTACCAAGTTTCTCACTCTTAACAACCAATCAATTAAATCTGGACAGCCACTCCTCAGCATGGGGCACTCAAGACCTTTCTATGAAAGACAGCATGACATGTTGGGAAGGGAACAAGGGTGAGGATCCTAGAGTTAGCTCCCTGACGACTGTGGAAGCTCAGGGAGCAAATCTCCTCTTTCTCATCTGCAGAAGGAATGTAGTAAAAATTACCTGCCTTCATCACAGGGTTGTTCAAGTACCCAAAGAGATAGTGAGGTGCTTTATTAACTTTATAAGGTGGTCCTGTATGATGTTTAGTTCCTATGATTGCAGTGCTCAGGGCCAAAGGCTGGGCTTGTTTATAGGCTCGGAGAATCTAAGAGTTTTCTGGTGTAGAGTTGGCTTTTATAAATGTGGGTCCAGGGAGAGGTGAATATTTCCAGCATAGTGTGGAACAATCTACTTGATAATTTTATTAAAAGGAATTCCCTGGCAGTCCAGGGTTTGATCCCTGGTTGGGGAACTAAGACCCACAAGCTGCATGGCGCATCCCCCCACCCCACCAAAGATAAAATTTTTTTTTTTTTAAAGGAGGAAAATACAGGAGCCAGCAAAGGAAATAACTGCCTGAGGGTAGCCAGGTTATGGGAGGAGAGCAGCAGTTACTCCACTCATGAGACTCTCTACTTTTGGCCACTAGCTGGTTTCTTTCTTCTCGTTTTAAAGTCCTAAATCACCATGTAGCCCCTATGGTGTCCAGTGGGCACTCCCTGACCGCTAAGAATGTAAAGTTTTCAGATGGCAATGAGATAATGTGCCTTGATCCAGGTAATACTTTCTTTTTCAGGGCAACTCTTTGGAATTCTCAAAGCAGATTTTCTCATCCCGGTTCTGATGGACCCAGAAGACATGAAAGACCAATTTCTGAGTGAGGTGAGACTTCTGTCCTCTAATTCTGATCAGTCAGATGACTTGACAATGCAAAGCCATCCCGTCAAAGCCAATAATGGAGAAATAGTCTTGAAAAACCAACTTATCCTTTGCCATTGCCATCCTTCTGGCTCTGGTTCATCATGAAGGCTGGTTCACGTGCTCGGATCTTTTCTAACATTTTTCCTGAGCTCTTAGAAAAAAAAAGTCTATACAGCATAGTCAGAAGGACCCAAATTTGGATGATGGCTTTGCACTTGCTAGTGGTGTGACCTGGAGCACCTAAACTTGTCTCTCTGAACCTGTTTCCTCATGAATTAGGAACAACCACACCTAACTCATATGGTTGGTATTTGATTAAATGAAGTATTCCATAAAAAAAGTGCTTTGGAAATTGTCTGGCACATAGGAAGTGCTCAATAAACATTAAATTATTATTATTATCAAATTATTATTCTGAATATACATTTGTTCCAGGCTTTTGTTTATCCTGTCCTATTTTTTAAAAGTATCGTGAGACAGGAAATTGTGACGAGGAAGAACTGTTCCTAAATATTGTGACAAAAGCCCCAAAGTGATTTTCAGATATGACCTAACGGCACATTTTTCAGTGATATCAGATAATAATCATAAGATGTCAGAGCTAAAGTTCTTCGTAGGCTATCTAGCCAAAATCACAATTTTACAGACAAGGAAACAGACTGATATCCATCTGTTAGCTTACTGCAGTTTACTCATATGCCAAAGAAACAGCACAGAGGCAATTCATTCAAAAATCTCAAAAATGGAAGTTTCTAGGAAGAGTGGTTGTGTGTGTGTGTGTGTATATGGGCACAAGTGTCTGCCTGGCAGTGGGGAGGAAACTGGGGAGCTTTTGGTGCATTTTTCTATTGAAGGCAAGTGTTAGTCACTTACTCGTGTCTGAGTCTTTGTGACTCCATGGATTATAGCCCACTAGGCTCCTCTGTCCATGGACTTTTCCAAGCAAGAATACTGGAGTGGATAGACATTCCCTTCTCCAGGGTATCTTCCTGACCCAAGGATCGAACCTGCATCTCCTGCATTGCAGGCAGAATCTTTACCATCTGAGCCGCCAGGGAAGCCCTCACTGAAGGAAGAACAGGTTGCAAATGATGCAATTTGGCTTCCGATAAAATTGTTTTTAGTAAAAGTTCAAGTAATAAGACTGCAGTGCTGAGTGTTAAATCTACAAAAGTCAAGGTAGCCTCCCCCTTTTCTGGGTCAGGGGACGGGGTTCCAAACCAGAAACCATCTACATTTTATTTTAAATTAAAACCAATAATGGGAAGATTGGGGTCAAGATGGGAAATTCCAGCTTTTGGTCACTCTTGTTGGAATATGGCTATCCTATATTAACAGAGAGAATTTCTATCACATATTTAAAGGATGGAATTGGCAGGGACAAGGTAGAGTACATATTATCATTTTTACCAGCATTTAACATCCCAAACAGGAGGCAAAAAAAAACACCTATAGCCAATTTACCCACTTCCATGGACGGTGACGGAAGGAACATTGTAACAGTCACACACACAGTGCTCAGAGCAAGATATGACTAGCGGTCATTAACCTGGCTGAATTTAGAATCCCTTGGGTAATCCCTGGTCCAGTCCTTAGAGAGTCTCCATCTAATTGTTCAGTGGAGGGCCTAAAGGCCCATCTCCACGTTCACTTTTTCAAGATCTCAAGTGATTCTGATGAACAGTCAGGATTGAGAATTCTTGATTAAGTCATTTGTTTTAGGCCCCTTTATCATTAAACTGTGTGTGTGTGTGTGGGCGGGGAGTGGTGGTCTAACAAACTTGATTTATGTACTTTCCTATTGTTGAAGGCACTAACAACAAAAGGCAGGTAGCTGGAAGGAAGCTAAGAAAAGTAAAGGGTATGGCTGGACATAAAGGGTAGACGGGTGGACAGTTAAGGGCTAAGACTGGAAGGTCCCAAGATAGCATCAATGATAGTTTCTCCCTTTTTGATCTTTCAGATCCAAGACGTCTTAAAACTTACATTAGGTCATGAGCAATTCAGATTGAAATGGGTCGGCTTTGAAGTGAACAAAAAATAACACGTCTACTGTGATCTTGCACAATTTTCTCTGGATTTTGAGTGAATTTTAGTCTTTTAATTCCTAGTAGAATAGAAGAAGTAGCTAGATATGTGAGGAGGCTAACTGGTGGAATTTCAGAACTAAACTTAGCATGTAAGAAAACTGCTTATGGGACCTGCATCTTGGGGTTTTAAAGAATGAAATAGGTAAGCAGAAGACGGGGGTAATGTGGAAATAATAACCTTGAGAATAATAAGCAAATAAGAACAACAGCAGCAAAAAAGTCCCAACTAAACAACACTACCCTGAAATAAACCCTGTTAATCTATTGAGGAATTAAGAGAGGCCAGTACTGGTCTGGAGTGCTCAGTAGGGTTATCCTTCCATTTTCTATTCAGTTACAAGCTGGTAAAGAGATTTCAAATTTTCCAGAATGAGGAGCTTTTTAAGGGTGTTGTTACAATATGATGCATGTTATCTTTGCCCTTCAGCTAAATATTTTTTCCCTGTAAGTTGGGAAATTCTAAGACATGCTGTTCTTCATGTTAAAATATACCTTCAGCATAATATTCCTACATAGATTTTGTTACTGGTTCTTCTCCAAGTGTCCTAATCACCCAGATGACATGCTAGAAATCAAACAGTAATATGTCAAATACAGTAGCAACCTTAGTCTGAAATGTTTAAAGTTAAAGTTTATTTGTATTCTTCATAGGAATATCAATAAAAGACCTCAAACGTATCTATATCTGTACATGTACAAGAACTGTCAAAAATTATTCACAGAACAAAAATAAATCTTCTTTTAGAACAAACCCAGGTAATGAAATGCTGATATGGATCTCACATATGGAACAATCTAAGTGCTACTAGCACAAAAATATGGCTTTAAAAATAAAATAAAATCTTGGGTTTTGTTTCTCTAACGTGTATTTCTTTCTTGAAATAAAAAATAAATTATTTAGAGCTATCATTGTAAAATAGTCATGTGTTTTAACACACTCTTATTAAGGCCCTGGAGATGAAGAACAAAGTCAAATTTAGAAGGTAAGTTCCTTACAGGTGTGATTCAGGTTAATATGCTGCTGTCTTGAGTTAATGTAATGAGGAAATGTCTAAGCACCAGTCAAAATTTAACCTTTACTATTTCAAATTTTCTGCAGGATAGTGGTCATTGAATCAACTAGTATTTAACCTTTTGGTGAACTGGGAATTGAAATTTTCCCTTGGGAGTGTAGAAATGACATAAAAATGATATTTATTCTTAAATTTTTATACATCCCACACAGATGATTGAGGCCTCCTAAAACACAGTTTCTGTGAAAATCTTTTTACAATATATAAATCTGGTTTTAAGGTTCAAACTAAAACATTTCCTGGGAAAAAACAAAGGCAATGAACACTAAGAACTGAGGAGAAAATTGAAATGCATGCTGAAATATGGACGCAGACCACCACTTGGCTCCTTGGGTGGCTCATGGCCAAGCCTTACTCAAACACCTGAGGATAAACCGATCAGGAACCAAAGCTACTTCTTTCTGGACTCTACTCTCAGATCAGTGACATTCAACTTTATTTCTATGACTTCCCAAGGTATCAATAATGTTATCTTGGGTTCTTGAGATAATGTCAAACCAAGTCAATTTCAAGTCACTTTAACATATATACATATAACACATATGGTACATTTTAAAGAGGAAAGAACCACTGTCATACAATCTAACAGATGAGGGCATAAAATCTAAAAATCTCAAGACGTTTGGGAATCACTGCTTGATGAGATGGATTAACATTCAGAAAAAGGAAGCCCTAAGAATCATGTGTTTTGCGTGGGTGCCCACATCATGTTTCTACAGAAACTGCCTTTCTACGTATCTCGTATATTTTGAGATGGGGCAAAGGATAATAAATCCTCCTGTTTCCTTGAACCCGTTGGGCTTTGAAGAAGACTGTGCATTAGACCCTTTTGGATCATGTATCGTCTCAGGTTCTTTCACTCTTCATAAGATATTTATTCTACCTCATGCAAATTTCATCACTTTTGTCTTTCCTAAACTCTAGAGCATTCATAACTGGGTCATGACAAGAGAATGCTTCTAGAACTAACAACAATCACTCAAACACAGAAAGAGAGTCTACTTAAAAATTTAACACCCCAACATATCTTGCTTTTAAAAAAGGAAACAAAATAGGCCCTTTCAATGGACATATTGATTAAAAAACCAAAGTATCCCAAATCCTTGGCCCTCAGGTAGGGGGTGCGTAGGCAACTATTTACTGCTGAAGTGAGCAGGAGATTTCACTATTAGATTTGAAAAAGGGAAGGGGAAATGAAGAAGAAAGCCCATAATGTGTAGAAGATGGCCCCTGGAGAAGTGGCTGAAAGTACAGGGAAGCTGTGAAGTGGGCTCCAGAGCCGCTGAGTCCGGCCCAGTGACAAGTCTAGCCTGGTGTCAACTCTAGTCAGGGTCACGTGGGCCTTCGGTCATCCCAAGGAGGATTCCTTCCCAAGTTCAGTCCCATAACCAGTCTTCTCAGAAACTCCAAAATGGAGATGACTAGAACTGAACCTAGATGGAAGGCAGAACAAATTCTGACCAAACTCACCTGATGGCAAAGTCCTGCTCTGGGGCTTCCAAAAAAGAACTGCTCTCAACCCAGCGCACCTCTGGGGCCAGACAGAGAGCTGAGGGTCGGCAGAGCTACAGATCTGTAAACAGACTGGGATCCAAAAAGCTTTACCTCGGAAGTCAAGTTAATTCTCAAGGGGATACAGCAGTCCTAGATAGTTAATCCTACTTTTTCTTTCATTGTCCAGCACCATCATAGGAGACGGTAGAAGTGGACCAGAGAAAGCTAATTCTGACCAATTCAGTGACAAGTGCAAAAGGCCAAGTTACAGCAGCATGGGGACCTCACTTTACCACACTTCTCTTACAGCAGACTGCCCTGGAGCCCAGCAGAACCTCGGTAACAGTGCCTGGAACATAGTAAGTGGTCGAGTGTTTGTCTTAGTTACTGAGTTACAATCTCCCTTCCATCAGGGCTTGTATTGCAGACACTCGGAATGCGATGACCTGAAGGAAATGTTATTACTTCTTGCTGCTTCAGCTCAGAAAGCGTATTGCTCCAGTGAAAATAAAAGGGCTCTTTCCCTAAATCCTGCCAATGTTGTCCTTATTAATGGCCTAGTCTGGTTGTCAGCTAGACAAGCATTCTGCCAGCACTTCATCTGATTTCCAAACTCCAGCGTTGGTCCACGCTGCACCCCATCACGCGGTGACGTGTTGGGTGTTAGAGGGCGTGCAAGATGTGCTATCTTAATCCACCCACTTCTCTTCAAACACACACCTCCTCTGAGTAAAACAGAAGTGTGTACTTATTTGGGCTGAAGAAAAGCCAACTGAGCAATACCTCCATAAAAATTATAGGCTGTTGCTGACTTTTTCCATACTTAAAAAATCTTTTGGAATAAGTTCTGTAAGACTGCAGCATTCTCTAAACAAATACTCAGAAAAAATATTCAGATAGGAATAAGCTCAAAGGATAATCTAAAATTTAACATCTGGCAACTACACTGAACTTCTAGCTTACCTCTGATTTTATTATTTGTGTATACTCTTTCTTCTTCATTCAAGATAACCTGATAATAACAGAGGGCTGCATAAGCTATACAAACATTTTGGGCATCTAATCTTCCAAGTGAGGCAGCCATCTCAGAAGCTCACATAATGCCGATAAGATGTATTGCATCCATCAAAAACATAAATTTAAATTAAAAAAAAAAATATTTGGTTTTGTGTGTCTCCCCCAACCCTCCAAAATAGTTTATCAGACCTCTGTCATCCATAACCACTACCTGAGAACTTCCAAACCTCAATGCAAGACATCACCAACGATACATACTTAAGGCCACTGAAGCTGACCATTCTTTTACCAGGTTTTCTGAAGGCTTTTATAGAGAATGGCTAGAGCTGAAAATAGTCACAAACAAGAACAGACCTATGTTTACATACCCTCTCCCCCCACACTGAGCACTGCTTCAGAATTGGTAGTTTTTTTTTCCTATTCAAATAAGTGATTTTGGTCACAGTGTGCCCTCAACTTGGAGGGAAAGGGGCTAAGAATTTATAAAATCATGACCAGGGGTCAAGAAAACACACAAGTGCCAAACTATGTGGCCTGATGTCTGCAGATCAGATGAGCACACCAGGCAGCTCCTGTTTTAGATCTTCGACAGGCAGAAATGGGGATGTTACAGAGGGGACATATTTCAAAAGACTGTGGGTCAGGGGCCATGTGAGGCTGTTGAAATACAAGGTCAAACACAAAGATCTACCGGAGGGCAGTGCTTAAGAGGTCAGAGTGCAAGTCTGCGGTACAGTGGAAAGGGAAGCTTGGTGACTCTGTTGGGGCGTCACCCAGAAGGGGACCTGATAAATGTTCTCTCGTCCCCTTTGTAGTTCTAAGTACTCCGTTATGTGGAAACACTCACTCCATGCATATGGCTTCCTCGGGTGTTTTTTTCCCTCTCTCCTCTCCCTTAAAAAAAAAAAAATTCCCTAAAGTTTATCATTTAAAATAAACATCATTAACTTACTTGAGAAATGTGGTTGCTTTCTCAATATAAGCAATTGCTTAGATCTTGCTTAATGAGATTCTAACTCCTTGTAACATTAAATCCGACAGCATAGAAGGCAGGAACTTTTCCTATTTGTGCAGTTATATGTACATATGTGTGAATATATGTGTATATATACTTGTCTATATACTATCTGTCTAACTTGTAACATTTCATACTTCTGATAATCAAGGTTGCATTTAAGATGACGTTTCACACCTCTGGGGAAAAAAAAAAAAGGAAGTAAATGAACTTCCATAACTGTTTCTGTCCTACAATAAAGCCATGGATGACAACTAGTGACTGGGTTATTATTGCCAAATATACAAAGAGCATGGGAATAACAGCTGGAATATGCTGTCCTCCCACTTTCAGTATTTTATTTTTCATTAAGAGTAATCACAACTTTTAAGAGAGCAATGCTTCTGATTTAGATTTCTTGTCCAAATTTAAAAGAAGAAGCAATTTAAAAGTGAAAGACTGAGATAAAATTACCCTGCCCCGAGACCTGCTAGTACACTGGATAAAATCTTTATCCCAAACCAGAGTTGTAACTTACAAATAGAAGAAAAATTTTTAATTGGGAACTATTCAGAGCTTCCTGCTATAGTATGATATGTTAGCCCTTTTCTGTACGGAAGAAAGGGTGTTTCTTTTGGATGGCTTATGGACAGTAGATCTGAATAACCTCTCCAGGGGAGAGTAAACCCTGTTGGTGATGACTGCTCCCACCACGGGGGAGGAAAGGGCAAGTGGGTGTGTGAAGATGAAGATGGTTTCTAGAGACACAGATATTTATAGTTTTGTAAACTCTAAAGAGGAAAAAGAACACCTTTTATTACAACTGGAGTTAAAAAAAAAAAAAAAAGCCCCCTACCTAAAGTGGAAAAATTTCCATCTGCTACAGACAGAAGGAAATGAACATCAACAGGAGTTCAACAAAAACCCCTCCTAGAGTCCGGTTTCAATGCAACAGCTCTTATCTGTGTCCTCTGGGACAGTGTGTCCCCAAGCAGATCAGCTGTCCATGTAGAACCAGTCCCGCTTGATCAGTGGGATGAACTGTTTCATTTGGATCTTGGTAATTTGCATGTTTTCCTACAGGACAAGGGAACCAGAGCGGGGCTTTTAACCTGGCAGATGAATCCCTGAAAAATTCATTCTGACCATGTCCTGTCGCGGACCGTGTGCTCTATCAGACAGATGCGTGGTCTCTACGTACTGAGCGGCTGGGCTCAACTCTCATTCACGTACATAGTTCCTACATTTCCTCCTCTAACAACTGCAGTGCTTTCAACAAGAGGACAACAATAATAAAAATAGCAATAGTTAAAAAGGTAATCTACATTATTAACTTCCTTTGGGTATATTACAGTGGTATTTTCTGTACATGGCCCAGAACTAAGTTCCCTATGTACACAGAGACATGGGGCGGGGGTGGGGGAAGCGTCGACCTTGGAATTCTTAGCCTTATGCCCTGAAAGACAAGGTTCCTTTCTCCGTTCCAGACTTGCTCACCACCCTGCTGTTCTGAAGCAGCGGCATTCTGTAAACCTGGTGGGGCTGGGGAGAGGGCTGGGGACAGGAGAGTGGGGACGTTTCCTTCTGTCTCCTCCCACAGTCTGTCTATTTGTGAGGCCCGTCCGTCAGCAGCTGCTGTTTTTGAATTCACCATTCTCCGTGATGGAAAGCTTGGTGGGGTTGGTGGGGGAGATGCCATTTCGGACCTGCATGCTGTACCGTTCCTTCACCTGGGTCAGCGCACTCATCAGTCTGGTGTTGGCCGAATCCAGCGACACGATCCGTTTTTCCTACAACACACCAAACGGGGCTTTATTATGGCTCCATGTGGGCAACTTGCCGTAATGCTCTACCAAATGACTGTTCTAATTAATGCTTTCTATCAAACAGCAGTGCACATGATGCTTCCCAGACAAATGGAACGTCTCTGCCTCTTTCTGCACCCGAGTCAGGCCAGCTTCCCCTGGGCCCAGTGGGTTTGTGTTTCTTTTTCCCCTTCAGCATTGCAGGGTTTGTTACTCATCACCCCTTGGGACCCTAAGACGTCACATAAAAATGACACCATGTGTTATTCAGACTATGAGACAGAGGTGTCAAGCTGCTTTGCTGTAGTAAGTGCTTTGGGTCAAAACTTAAACACAGGAATTAGGTGGCAAAGAAAGAAGCACCAGAGGTTTCATTTCACAGAGGAGAAGTGCATGTGATCTATGGGTTCTCAGCCCCCAAAGGGGCACACCGGTCACATGTGGAAAGATTTCACATGGTGCTCAAAACTGAAACAGTACATGGCGGCAGTTTATAGTCACCGACAAAGTGAGGATGCGACAGCGAGAGGAGGAGGAGCAGCCAAAAGCTAGACCGAGGGGTTATTTGAATGTGGGAAGGGAGATGTGGCCGGAGGGGGATGCCGGAAACATAACACATGGAAACAAACAGAAAACACAAGCTCCTAGACTCATTCCAGCTCAGAGGTACTCCAGGAGAGCTCCCCAATAAGGAAGACTGCTTTCATTTTACTTTTGAATCTCAGAAAAAAAAAAAAAAAAAAGCCTTAGAACCAACATCTTGGAACCAAACACTGTTGAATACATGAATTAAAAAAAAGAGAGAAAAAAAATGAAGGAACAAAATGGCAATCAGAGAAAAGCAGACTCATCTAAATTAAAAAAAAAAAAAAAAATCATCCCATCAAAATATCATTAGTTTTGCAAAGACTAGGAGAGAAATCCTAATCTTAGCTTCAGTAGCTAGGTAAATCATTCTAGAACCTTTCCAACATGAAGTTGCCATTTTCCAGAAAACAATTAAAAAAAAAAAAAACACGTGAGGAACAACCCCCCCAGAGCCAAAAACAGGCTTCCTACCCAGGGATTGTTTTCATTTGCTCAGTGAAAAGCATGGTAAGGAGACTCATGGTCAGGGTTAGAGAGGACACACAAACGTCCATGTGGTGGATGCTATTCCTTGCTGTTACGGGAGTAGCTCCACACGGCTGTGAGCAGCGCTGCTCTGCTGGGAAACATGCTGCCCAAGATGCAGAAGGAAGACCACTGCCCTGGGGGGACGTTTAGGGAGAAAGCATATATTGGGTTGGCCAAAAAATTCATTCGGTAACAGCGTACACAAACCCGAATGAACTTTATGGCCAACCCAATACAACAGTAGCATCAGGTAAGGCTTCCCTTTAATCTTCTGCTTTTGGGGGTGGGGTGGGAATCTATATGGAGCAGGGCTGGTGATCAGTTTCAAAAGTATGAAAAAAAACTAGCTCACACTTGTTAATATCATTAAATTTTTTTTCCTTTCCCTGATAGAGAACTCAGGGGGTAAGATACATATATATAAAAAAATCAGCATTATTAATTAACCACAAATCTAGCATAAGATTCATACTCTGGGAAGGTAACTTGTTTTAAGGATAAGCAAAACTTGAAAGAAATAAAGAACTACAAGGCTTTAAAAAAGATAATTAAAAAAAAAATTACTGCCAATGGAGTTTACTGAGGTAACAAGTTTAGATCTTTTAAAAGTCAGGAAGTAAGGGTTGGCCGGTGACTACCAGGGAAAAGGGGGTGGGAACCAGATATGATGTTCCCCGCTACTATGGTTAGAAATGATCTCTGAGCAGAAAGACTGGTAATATCTCAAAATGATTAAAAAAGAAGGTATTTCAGTATTAGGATAAATTATAATGTCTCAGTTCTAAGGACTAAAGGATTCTCTAGGGTTGACCCAAAGAAATTAGGCATTCATGAAAAATTATTTGACTCATAAAGGGTCAAAAAGAAGACTAAGAATGGCTGTATTTATTTATTTCCTGCAAGAGTAACAACTAAAGTCAAGCAACCCTTTTATTCAACAGTTGAAAACTTCCAAGTGGACAAACTCCCTTTTGTAACTTCCCCTCCAAGTGCCAACCTTTCAAAATAAAACAAACAAACAAAAAAATCAAACAGGGACTTTTGAAAGTCAAGTTCAGTTGGCAAAAGATGCCTTGACATTTTCATTCTGCCTGGCGTGAACGGCAGAGCAATCTAGTTCCGGCCTGACAGGAAGGGCTTTGAGTGTGGGGAGTGCAGGAGCTGGAATGTGTAGGAGGCCAGTGCATCGGGCCAGGGCTGGGAACTGCTCAGCTAGAGAACGGACGGACGGGGTTACTTGCCTGTTTGCATAATCTCATCTCCATTTATGACCTGTAATTTAACACAGTGGAGATATCACTTGCAACAGTAACTAGGCAGCTGCTTGCTTCTCCTAGGACGCCCTTTTCTGTTCTCCATTTGAGTCACCTGGAGAGATCCCTGGAGCAGGGGGGAGGTTGGGGTGGAAGGCAGCACAGCCCCTGGTCTGATGTTTAAGAAATGACCCCTTAGTACCATCACCAGGATCTCATCTCCTAGGACAGGGTCACTAGGGGAATACTCATCATCTCCCAGTTCCAGTTAGAAAGTGGCTGACCCCAGGGGGGCCGCGGAGCATGAACTGACTCTAGGAGATGAAGAGGCTGAATTCAGGGACAAGCCTGGTCTGGAGGGGCACATGGCTGCTGAGAGAGATGGAAACCCATTCACTGGGTACTTGTCCTGTCCTGTTTTGGGAAGTGTTGGGCCCGATGCTAGTATAAGGAAAGCAATTCACTTCAGAAATATTTTTTAACTGCCAGTGGCACCAAGGCAGGTATCAGGGGCACGGAAGTAAGTGTGCATTACCTCACTGGGAAGCTTTCACCCCAAAACATGTCCTCATTCTAGCAAATGTTGCTGGAAGGGTTGCTCTGCTCCATCAAACACTTAAGATGTTAAGTTACTTAATCTTTCAGAGGAAGAGGCATTTGCTACAAAGGACACCAAAGGATTTTCACAGTCTTTTGCTAGAAAAGGATTTTTAATGTGTCAGTGAGACAGCAGCTGGAATTGGGAATCCCCTTCCTTTTAAGGGGATTATAATTTTTGAAAAGCTAGCTTTAGTGTTTATCATCTGTGCTGGGCATCATGCGATGGTTTTCAAAATGTGGTCTAATGGACTCCTCAGGTATGCTTTAGGGATCCAAAATGAGCCTCCTCTTAAAATTTACTATACAGTAATGCCTGTGTTTGAATGTGTAATTTATGATATTTAGCTAACCTGGACGTGATTTGATCCATTAGCTGAGAGAAGTCCTTGTTGTTGAGTGGTCAGGAGGAGCAGCTGGAAAGAGATCTATGGAAGGTGCCTCTGGTTCCACCAAAATAGTCCATAGAATCAAACCATTTGAAAACCATTGCCTTGAGGTATGGATCCAAACTATTGTCTAGTTTAGCCAGACTGCAAGTCTGACATTGACCAGTGCTTTGAGGATAACAGTTCTCCCATTCTGGAATGGTGACACCGTCCTCTTAACTGAGAGAAGGCCCTTTCTTTCCAGAGCTTTTGAGCCCTGATGAATCTGTTTCCCTCCTTTGCCTTCACCTGCTATGCCTATGACTCCTGCTTCATGTCCAGCCATCTTACCTAGAAGTCAAAATCGGGGACAAGGTAGGATAGAAATCTTCAGAAGCTAATGATGAGGCTGCCTCAACAGGCAACTAGGAAATCGGACTGTATGCACACAAGCCATGAGTGGGACACCCCTAAGCTCCCTTTGCTAAGGCTGCCACGGTTTTAGACCAGCGGAAATTATTAAAACAATCTGTATTATCTTATTAGAATGAAAATCTATTTGGGTATAGTTATTCATAGAACTCTCTCTCATGTTGAAAAATCCCAAAGTGAACACTTAGCAATACTAGTTTTCCTGACTAAACTGTCTTTACCCAGGCTGTTTCTCTTAAGCCTCTTGGATAAATGCCTGTCGAGATAGCCTTGTCTCTGCAACCCTTCCTTCTCTGTCATCCACCCTGGGGACACATTTAAAGAAAGGACCAACTAAGAACTTTCTTCTGATTCTTAGGAGGTCTAAATATCTGGAAACTAGAGTTCAAGGGTCCAAATCTTTCTGGGAACTGTGCTGACAAGAGAGCACTGGCACTCGCACTTGACTTCCGGGTCTTGTGTGTATGAGGGAGGACGAGGCCCAGGACGCATACTTTCCGCGGCGGTGCTTTCAGCCTCGCTCCCTATTCCTTTGAAAAATGTACCCCATCCCACATTAGCTCTGTCAGGAAACCTGAGTGGGAATGGAATGTGTGTTTAAGAATACTGGGTGGTTCTACCATAGACTGATACTGGCTGAGAGGGAGAGGAGAAAGTGGGACATACAAAGGCCTTGCTCCCATTTTTATTTCAGACCTAACGGAAATGAGATGATACTTAAGGGTGAGAAACACAAGCCTGCCTGGGTGGTCTTTAGGGAGGGGATATATTCAGTGGCCAAACCAGCCACATCCAAACGGCACTTGCCTCTCGTTACTTGTTTCACTCTAAGAAATACAACCGTGTTTTGCACTGAAAAGATGAAAAGGCATTAGAAACACTTCCTGGGTTTTGCTCTGAGAACCTGTGAGGAGCCCCTGGCCATCATTGTGTCGTTAGCATCACAGGTAGAAGCTACAGGGAGCAGACACCCAGGTTCTGATCTCATCAACTGTAAGAGGCTCTCCAAGCACAGCACCAATGGAGAAGGGCGGCCAAGTGAACCCCAGGCACCGATGCCTGTCACGGAACCAAAAGAATAACAAGGCAGGGTGCCTTCTGCAGCCCTGTCTTTCCCCTGAAGCTCAACTACTGTTTGGGGCCAGAGGCTGATGGCACAGTGGACGTGACTGACGAGACCGTGAACGTCACAGCCAAGCAATGGTCAGTGGAGGTCACAAGCCAGACACATGCAGTGGACTTTTCACGGGTGCCCCCGAGAGAATGCCCTCCTTTCCAGAAGGAAAGAAGTAAACCCCGTCATGCACCTGGTTGAGATTTGTCGAGCACCTGTACTAAAGCAGGCTAAAACTTTGCTGGGTTAATGGATTCGTCACCAGTAAAGGAAGGAAAAGGTCGTAGAGGTCGCAAAGAAACATTTTAAAAAAGTCTTTGAAAGGTAATGCCGAGAACTTTCCAATGAGCCGTTTTCTGTTATATGCCTTGGTGTTTGCAAGGGATGGGAAGTTGGGAGATAACAGTTATGATAAACCAGTCGCTTCCACTAGACTGAGAACCTGCTTACCTGTGCATCGATTATTTTTTGCTTTGCATCAATAACTGCCTGCATCTCAGCATGATCCTTCTTCAGTTCCTCTTCCACAGCCATTAGCCTAGAATGGGGTGGGAAGGAGAGACCAACAGCTTCAAGGAGCGAGCAGGCTAACACACAGAACAAGACACCCACACTCAGGACAGCTCAGCGTTGCCACTCCTTCCTAGCGCAAGATCTGCACTAGGCTCTGTCTTCTCACCTGACTTGGGAGAAGACATTCAGAGCTGATGCCTCTCCTGGGACTGGATCCCAAATGTTTCCATCTCCTCTGCAGTAGCACTCTCACCATCATTATCTCCCTCTCTTCTATCAGATCCTTTCCTTAGCACAACTTATTTCATTTTAAAACAGCAAACCTACTGACACAAATCAAACCCTTTTTTAATCTCATTATTTTGTGACAGCTGACCTTTCCTTCCCCTGAACAGCTAAATGTCCTCTGAGTGTACACGACACATAGTAGGTCTACTTTTTTTCTCATGCATTTCATATCTTAATCCCCTGACGTTTAACCCCATGGAAGGGCTCTCAGTAAGACTGCTAAATCCTTCTGTGCTGCTAAAACAACAGACCTCTTTCAACCTGCCTACGGCACTTAACAACTGAAGCACAGCGGTTGTGAGCATTGAGCTAGGGCTTGACTACCTGGCTTCAAACCCGTTGCACCACTAAGTGACCTTGGGCAAGTGACATAATGAATTTGTTGCCTGTTTCTTTATTTGTAAGAGGAGAAGAAGAAGAATAATGCTGACCTCAGAGGCTGGCATTAAACAAATTATCAGTAACAGAGTAAACAAATTTTATTTGTAAAGTGCTTAGACAAGTGCCTGGCCCACAGTCAGTGCTATGTAGTGTTTCGTAAAATTGCCCCCCTCCCTTTGTCTTCCTCGGACGTTCTTGGCCCTCTGCCTTGATTCTCTGGCTCTAAAGATGTGCAGTGTCTTAGACCTCTCTGGACTTGTAAAAATCTAAATTAGTCTTGGACGCTGGATACTGACACTTTTAAAATTCAGTTTTGCTCTAAGACCTCTTAAGTGAGTCACTAAGTTTTAACTGTTTCTGATTGTTACAACTAAAGAAAATTTGGCTACCTCAGAGGAAGTGCACTAAGGTCTCACATGTGGAAAAGTGTAAGAGATACAGCCAGCCTTCACCCCTGTAGAGAGTATCACGGAGGACACGCAGTGCTTGCTTTAGGATCCTCTAGCCATCATCCCGCCTCTTCGTGCCCCGAGCCAGCCCACGTCCGCTCCCAGGCGGCCTCTGACCTGCTGATGATGCTCTTCATCTGGCTGTCCTTCTCCTCCTGCTGCCTGCGCAGCCGCTCCTCGCTGTCCTCCAGCCGGGCCTTGTACTCCAGCAGCAGCTTCTGCATCTGCTGCTCCTGGACTAGCAACCGGCGCTCATACTCCTCGAGTCGCCGGCTGGACACACGCAGGCGCTCCTTCAGTTTGGTGATTTCCTGTTCGTACTAGAGCAGAGGACAAAGAAAAGTGAAAGTGTTAGTCGCTCAGTTGCGTCTGACTCTTTGTGACCCCATGGACTGCAGCCCGCCAGGCTCCTCTCTGTCCATGGGACTTTCCAGGCAAGAATACCAGAGTGAGTTGCCATTTCCTTCTCCAGGGGATTTTCCTGACCCCAAGGATAGAACCCAGGTCTCTCTCCAGCATTGCAGGCAGATTCTTTACCATCTGAGTCACCAGGGAGAGCAGAAGAGAAGAGGTGCCGAAGACAAGGAGAGAAAAACTAGAGCTACCCTGGTTTTAGATGTCAGTGATTGATTTTTTTTTATCAAACCCTAAGCAGTATAGCTGGATGCTGTGTGAGCAGCCATTCCATGGCTGCTGATACTCTTCAAAATGATCCCCAGGCATACATGGTAATGGAGCTCTGCCTGCCTCCTTAACTCTGCATTCCAAATGTATATATTTATATATCATTCTCCACACTAAACTAGAGGTTGCTGCAAGCCACATCAATACCAATCTGTGATGGTATCCAACGGGAACAGGAAAAAAAAAAGAAGGCCAGGCAGGCACTTAGAAGCTTAAAATAAGCCAAAAGCCAGCTGTCTACAAGAGAAAGGCTTCTGTAGCATCTCCTGTGTTGTAGGATCTCTGACATGGCTTGACTCATCAGATTGCCATTCTTTCACCCTTAGAATCAGCCCTTTAAAGAGCAAGCAGCACTTCTGTACTGACAAGCTACTAAATCAATACTTTTATAGCACAATATGTTATTGCTACTTCCTCCCTGTCCATGGAAGCGTAACACTCAGGTCACAGGCTCTAAGCAAAAGGCCCACGTGTTCTTTAACACTGCCTCTTGGCCCACTTTTATGATGCTGTTCATCTGCCCAATTTGCCACTGCTTGTTGGAACACATATATACGCCTGTTTTCTCACCAAAGTTTTATATAACAAACTTTCACTCAAGTTTCATAGAATTCAATTGGTTACCTGGTCCTTTTTTGTACTGAAGCTACTGTGGTTGGGGTCTGAATAACTGGAATGTCAAATTTCTGGATGAGGTAAGAAGCATTAAGTTTTCTTGTATATGGTCTACTCAAATTTGTTAGTCATTAATGATAAACCTATATGTTGCTTTGTAAAATGCAATGTATTTTCATGTCATATCTCATTTAATCAACAATTGGACAATTAGCTTCTGCCTATCCAATGTCATGGTCCTACACTATGCTTATTAATCCAGAAGGTCAAAGATGACAGTTCTTACACAGTCTGAAGAGGCAGACTGCATCAATAAGCACAGCTTTTAGGATTATGCTGATAAACAGAAGCTAGTTGTCTGGCTAATTAAATGAGATAATGCTGTACATGACATCATGGTTCTTGTGTCATAATCCTTTTTCTTCATGTCAACTTTTCTTAACAAAACTGAAGCAATAGTTAGTGTCTTTTTTTTCAGTTTTTTTCTTTTGATGTTGATGTCTTTTAAAAATCATCTATAGCATTACAAATTCTTTATCCAGAAAAGGAGAAAAGGAAACAAAAAAAGGCAAAATCACTACAAAGATATAGAAAGGAAGTCTAGTCCAAGGGTAATTTTGGATGTGTTTAGTTATACAGAAACACGAAATATTCACTTAAAATGATTAGAAATGAATAACAGAATTTTCTTGAAATTCAGGGAACCCATATTAAAACAAAATATATATTAGAATGCATTCTCCCCTTGCACTAGAGCTTGATGTCAACTTGATGGACATCTCTGCATATTTTCACATGCAGCCACTACTGAAATAATATACATGAATATGCATCGAAGGGTTAACATAAGAGGTGGAGCTGAACTTGGGGAGATCATGTTCCTGACTAGATGACCCTGTGTGTGGTCTACCAGTGGGGACAGTAAGTCAATAAGCGCAGACTACATCCTACCTTCTCAGCATGCTTGGCTTCGTCCTGATTTTGCTCAGTCTCTTCCACGTCCTCTTCATACTGCCCATTGTTCAGGACCCAGGCTGCTGTCCTCTCGACTGGGGACATTGTGGCGGAGTCCACAGGTGACTGAACCTGCATCAGAAATACCGTTAGCATTTCCCGAAAGAGCTCATCTGCAGTTATGTTCCACAAAGACAGCTATTCTTGGAAGGCATAACTGTGATCCCTGTTTTCTGATAAATGCTCTCAGTTCTAAATAATATTACTGCCAGGGCTGGGGGTGAGAGAAGAGGATATCCATTGGTATAAGAATAAATATTCAGAAATATTGTAAACAGAAATCACTTCTAAGAATCTGCCTCCCCACACCACCCCCCCACCCCCAAACAGGAAAAGCCAAGGCCTTAAAACTGTTAATTAGTCCAGTGGTTTCATTAGGTCATTACCTAATGAAATTACAGTGTTCACAGAGGAGAGAGAGAAAATGCAACTTGATGGCTGACTGCTCGGGTGAGGAAACACCTGTTTAACCAGGAATGCTCAGGAACCAAGGAACCGTTTAATGCTAAACAACTCACAAGGTAGCTAACCGATTTATATATCAGAATGCCAAGTTCTTAATTTTCACATCAGCCATTTAGGGAAAGAGAAAAAATCACTTTTCGATACTGGTGTTTTGATATTGGTCATTTTTATAGAGTACTGACTTCTTGATGGGTTAAGATCCATAAGTCCATATTTTACCAGAAAGTTTCTTGATGAATATAGCATCACAACAATGGATATCAGCCTAGTCCAAGGGATATTTCTATCCAGTTAGGAGAGCTAGATAAATTGCCCTTTTGTAAGGGCAACAGAAAAGGATGCAGAATGAAAAGAATTCTGGCCTTGAGTAGCAACTCTACCACTTACCCTGTCCCTTAATCTCTTAGATACTTTTTTCCATCTATTGAGTAGGGTTACCACCACCATCAGTACCTATCCCGAGCATCTCCCTGGGAGTTCCGAGGATGGAATAATACAATGTATGTAAAAATTCTTTGGAAACTACAGAGTACTATAGAACTTAGATGTTATTACTATATTTATCTTAGAAACCTTGCACTGGATATGACAATTTGTATTAGGCTACTACTGGGTTTTCCTGGTGGCTCAGAGGTAAACAATCCTCCAGCACTGTAGGAGACGTGGGTGGCTCGATTTCTGGGTCGGGAAGATCCCCTGGAGTAGGAAATGGCAACCCACTCCAGTATTCTGGCCTGGGAAATCCCATGGGCAGAGGAGCCTGGCATGCTGTAGTCCACGGGGCTGCAAAGAGTCAGACATGACTTGGTGACTAAACAATAACGACTGAACATAGTGGTTCCTTCCTAAACAATGCTGGAAATAGACAGCAAGTTATTTTTCTCTAGCTTTCCTGAGAAACAGATAGAAAAAAGCATTTTCTGTGAGTTAGCCTTTTTATAATTAAAATCAATTTCTACTTTGAGGAGCAATACTCTATAAATAGTTGGAAGGGAATTTTCTCTCTCATGCAGAGCTATAAGCCTTAAGAATCTTTATCTTGTTCTGGAATAAAACCTGGTTAAACTCTAAATATATAGATATTTTAAAATAAGGGGTATTTTGATCACTTTGAGGTTTAGAAAGACTAGATGAAAAAAAAAGTGGATGCAAAAGCAAAAAGGTTATTTGGGCAGACTGAAAAATATTCATACAAAAGTAGTAGGAGGGGCTTCCCTTGGCGATCCAGTGGTTACGATCCGCCTGCCAATGTAGGGGACGCAGGTTCAGTCTCGGGTCGGGGAAGATCCCACATGCTGTGGGGTGACTAAGCCCGTGAGCCACCAACTTCTGAGCTCAAGCGCTCCAGAGCCTGTGCTCCACGACAAGAGAAGCCCCGGCAAGGAGATGCCTGAGCGCTGCAGCTAGAGAAAGCCTGTACGCAGCAGTGAAGACCCAGTGCAGTCAGAAAGAGATAGAATACAATTTTAAAAAGCATGAAGGTATTTCTTAAAGATTTGAAGAAGAACCTGGTTTGGTTGATTTATACAGATGACGGATATGCATCTATAAAAATGGCTTCATGCCTGTGGTACACATAAGCAACTGGGAATGAACTTCTAGAAATTCCTTCTTTAAAGCCATTTTCTCCACTGTCTCAAGAAAAACATAAACATGTCTTAAACTGCAGTCCCCTCAGTTCTCAAAGTCTACCTTCATTGCCACTGTGGTAGGGATGCTTCTTATGCTTCATTCATTTGTGGATCATTCTCGTTATTTTTGTCATAACCACATCATCACTGACATATTATTTATTATAATCAATAATAAAACAACCATTTCCAGTTTGCTAAGCAATATTATCAGTAAAATCATGAGTTTGATGTTTATATATATTTATAAATAATTCATATTAATAGTCAAATATTTTTCTAATATACATTAACATAATTACGTGATTAAATAACTTGTATACTTAAATTGAGTATCACACTTTGGGAACACTGATCTATAGAATTCATTTATATTAAAATAGGTGATAACTATCTACTTCAAAAGTTATTATGAGAAACAAATGAGAGAGCATATAAAAGCAGTTTGTAAACCACAAGTTCCTTCACACACACACACCCTGGGTTCTCCCTCTACTGGATTTTGAAAGTAAAGCACAATACATTGCTTTAGTATTGGCAGAGAAAAATAGTTTAACAAGGGGTTTAGGTTTTACTTGACGTATGTACACCTGAAAGGCAAAATATTATGGTTCTGAGTCTTTAAAAATTAATAGAAA
The DNA here is from genome assembly GCF_027580195.1 of Bos mutus. NCBI lineage: Eukaryota > Metazoa > Chordata > Mammalia > Artiodactyla > Bovidae > Bos > Bos mutus. The sequence continues at coordinate 26,230,449 of NC_091632.1, forward strand.
GTCCATACTTAGAGGAGACAAATGTCTTTTTAATTTCATAATCTTATCACTTCACTACACAGGGTACGGCAAAGCTGCTCTTCTGTGAAACCAGGATTTTCTTTTCAATTGCTGCTTGAGATAAAGCAGTTGCTAAAATGAGTAACTTTACTGTTTGTAATTTACAACTTCAAGGAAGCTAATTTAATAGCTTTCTGCTTTATAGTTCACAATATGTTGCTTGAAAGAACTTTCCTTCCCTGTGATTTGTTACAAGGAATTAATTAATGAGTGCCAATAAATGCACTACAAACTAACAGTATCCCTAAGAACATACTAAGGAGAGATCTTAGCCCCTAGAAGCATATTGAAAACAACTCCTTAGGTAATCCAGGCACTAACTGTAAAGTGAGAAGTTGGAAAAGCAAGAGTTAGTTCATTTCACTGGTGGTGGTGGTAGCTACCGTATCAGCACAGGGACTATGTCCAGTGAATTATAAGAGGGTACAATGGGAACTGGGCATTTCACCCTATTCCTATTTTACTGGTTAAATCTGTTTTTCCTAATATATATTCCTAGCACTTTGCACGGCCTACAGTGCATGCATGCTAAGTTGCTTCAGTCATGTCCAACTCTTTTTGACTCTATGAACTGTAGCCCCCCAGGCTCCTCTGTCCATGGTATTCTCTAGGTAAGAATACTGGAGTGGGTAGCCATTCCCTTCTCCAGGGGGGATCTTCCCAGGGATCAAACCCGCATCTCTTACATCTCCTGCACTGGCAGGTGGGTTCTTTACTAGCACCACCTAGGATGCCCCATGGCATATGGTAGGTGGTCAGTAAGTTTTGAAAAACTAAATCAGACTAACAGAACTACTTGTATTTATGATAAAACCTAGAAAGGGCCGACTAAATCTCTGCAAGGAGATCAAACCAGTCAATTCTAAAGGAAATCAGTCCTGAATATTCACTGGAAGGACTGATGCTGAAGCTGAAATACTTTGGCCACCTGATGCAAAGAACTGACTCGCTGGAAAAGACCCTGATGCTGGGAAAGATTGAAGGCAGGAGAAGGGGATGACAGAGGATGAGATGCTTGGATGGCAACATAAAGGTGATGGACATGAGTTTCAGCACGCTCAGGGAGTGGGTGATGGATACGGAAGCCTGGTGTGCTGCAGTCCATGGGGTTGCAGAGTCGTACACAACTGAGCAATTGAACTGACTGAACTGATTATAAAAACAGAAAAAATAATACTGAACAAATAAGAAATAGTTATCTATACTGGAAGACAATGGAGGTGATATTTATTTAAAAATTATTTTTATTATAATATATTCTTCAAATGAAAGAACTAAATACTGTCTTTTATATTTATTTTACTGGTCTTATGAATGCTGGTCTTATTTCTTAATTAGACTCTCAACCCTTGAAGCATGGCCCCATATGTCACAGGATTTTTTTTTTTGAATGGTAGTGACTATGTCATTGTGCAATGGATGCTCAATAAAATATCATCCATTTACTATTACTTTGGATTTTCTTTAGAATTCATACCAAAGTACAATTTATCACTAGGAGAAAGATACCCTATGTTTTTCCTCCAATCCTTTGGAAGTACATCAAAGGGCTTTTTCTCAGAGATTGTTCCATCTCCTTTATAAGATAACAAAATTTATTTCTTCTAGTTTATAGTCAAACAAATTGAGAGGAGAGATTGATAAGTTGCTTAGCTATAGCCTTCAGAAGAACATTTTCTCCACTGACGTTCAACAGTGGATCATAAAAGATGAAAAAGATAAAATGAGAAGGAGCAGGAATTCCTAACAGGAATATCATCCTTCTGAGATAGAGCTTATATAGGGTGTCTCTGGGAAAAATAATTTGTTTTAGGGCAAAAAGGGCCAGAGAAAGCAGTTTCCATTGATCTTGGTTAGCCTGGCTATGCTTGAGGCTGACTGAGAATAGGCCAGTTCCCTGTTTAGTTACTAGACATAAATAAGACGTGCTACTTTCAACTTCCTCCTAATCTGAAATAATCAGGTTCCCAAAAATGAAGGCCACTTCTCCTATCAACACCAAAGAAAGGGCTGACTAAATCAGTAAACTCTGAGAATCCTAGAAGAGGTTGGTTAGGGGATCAGATCAGATCAGATCAGTCGCTCAGTCGTGTCCGACTCTTTGCGACCCCATGAATCGCAGCACACCAGGCCTCCCTGTCCATCACCAACTCCCAGAGTTCACTGAGACTCCCGTCCATCGAGTCAGTGATGCCATCCAGCCATCGCATCCTCTGTCGTCCCCTTCTCCTCTTGCCCCCAATCCCTCCCAGCATCAGAGTCTTTTCCAATGAGTCAACTCTTCACATGAGGTGGCCAAAGTACTGGAGTTTCAGCTTTAGCATCATTCCTTCCAAAGAAATCCCAGGGCTGATCTCCTTCAGAATGGACTGGTTGGATCTCCTTGCAGTCCAAGGGACTCTCAAGAGTCTTCTCCAACACCACAGTTCAAAAGCATCAGTTCTTCGGTGGAGGGTTCAACAAATCCCAAAGTGAAAACTGTAGCATCATTCTAATAGACTTGGCAAATACCTAGTTAAAAAGCATCTTCAAATTGGAATTTCTAAGGTTAGGTAACATATTGTATCTGTACAACTCATATATTGTAAATAAAGTCTATTATGCACACAGAGTATATGACAGATCAAAAAAGATGAAGAGGAAAATTATTAAAAAGCCAAAAAGGGTCCAAAAATTAAAAGATGGCTTCCTAAAATATTCCTTCTCTGTAGATTGTTCAACTTCCTACTCAGTGGATGGAGAAGGACTGAAGCTAGTTACATTGTCAACAATGGCTGCTCCTTTGTGCCAAGATACAAATGGAATTTGCATGGGACAAAGCCTCCAATAAGTATAAATGCCTGTAGAACAATCCCCCAAAGAAATCCTCCAGTACTGGGGGAGAGAAGAATTCTCCAGCATAATAATTTGCAATTAAAATATGTAAAGGAATTTATATAAAAAATGTGCTGATTAGATAGAACATCTAGGCTTCATAGGAATGAGATGAGAAAAGCAAGCAGGAAAAAAAAAAAAGAACCGAACAACAACAACAACAACAACAACATAAGCTTGAAAGAATAAACCATCTGCATAGAAAAAGTCAGTGTTAGGAAAAAACCCAGAAATATGAGCAATCAAAATACAGCGATTTCCAGTTTAACTGACATGACAGTGGCATTACCAGCAAAGGCACAACCAGAGATGAATATTTAAAGTTGTGCTGGGGCATCTTGCTACGGCTATGCCCCACTTCAGGACAATGTAACAGAGACGTTCCCAAGCTCATTAATGGCTATGGCTAGAAAGCATTTTAATTGGTGTCTGAAGACCATTTTCATTTGCTACCTTCATCCATCTGGAAAGTTTTCTATTCCCACATAGAATCATGTAGTGCTGCCATGATAGGTGTTAAATTTCCATATAGCAGAGATATTATAAATGACAGTTTCAGGTGGTCACACAAAAGGCTATTTGATTTACAATATCTATAAATAGTCTGAATCATGGATCCTGGGAACTGAGGACAACATGATAAAGCAGGGAAGGGTAAGCATTCTTCTTTTCTGTTTAGGGTTTGAACTAAGTCCAACTTTGCAAAGTAGGCAGAGGGCCCTCTGCCCTGTCTTGCCCCTCTCTGCCAATCTGATATTCTTCTCTACTCCTGCTCTCATCCTCAGGGCCTTCATGTTGCACTTAATGCCCCATGTAGACACTTACCTCTACACAGTAATCCATCTCTAAAATTACTTTTCTCTTCTCCTCTCAATAAACACTTCAGTTCTCTGAAAGGGGCTGATCTCGACTAGAAGCTAGCATAAAAGCAAGTGTGGAAACTTATTCACAATTAGATGTGAAAGACTGACAGCTTCCTAACACAAATTAAATGTATATAAAACATATATACACACACAAAAGATATATAGAAAAGCATTTTCATTCAAAGAAAGGAAAAAAATTATATAATCTTTATGTAAATTTTCTTTTTTCCTTTTCTTTAAATGAAAATGTGCATTTAATCAAATGAATTGATGAGATTTTTGGAAATATAACAAAAAAAATATGAAAAATTTAAGACTGAAGAAAAAGTATTTCTCAGAAAAGAAGTGACCAACTAGGAGGTTTTGCCCAGGAACTTGGCTACCAGAATCTACCTAAGTTTTTCATCCCTTCTTCTACTTCTGTATCCAAGGATTCTGTAAACATTCTACTTAAAAAAACAAAAAACAAAAAACCAATAATTATCAAAGTAGTGGCAAGGGCTCTGATTACAGCAGAGAGGAGGCAGAAAGAGCCAAATCAGTAAATGCCTATCTATAAAAATGGAAATATATTAAAGAGATACATTGGTGTCTCATTGCAGTCTCCTCTGACCAGTGATTCTGCTGACTAAAGGATTTGTCATAGAACTTGTTTAATCACTTGTTTAATGATTAGTTTTCAAAAAAAATTCAATGAAGCTTTTTAGGAGAAGGTTCTTTTTTAGATGAAAGTAAGATATGTATATATGTACTCTTAGTTTATTTCGAGAGCAAAATATGTCTAGGTGCCTCAAAATGTAATATGTAAGGAAGAAATGATTAAATTCTTAAGAAACCTTTCTTATTTGTGAAGAAAAAAGTTTGATAATCTTATATTAAGTTTAGATGTGATACTAGCTGGGCTTGTCCATGTAAACAGAGAAAGAACAGATTTGCATAACCATTTAGTGAATACTTGTCAACCACCTGTGTTTCTTTCTATATTATGACCTCTCTCCTTTACCTTGCCTCTACAGGTGTTCAGCTTATTTTTCTAGTCATTTTCAGGAAAAGGCACATGGGACTTGCTATTTCCAGAGGCAACTGGGGTGTGGAGTAGAGAGTAGGTATATCAAACTCTTGGCTCAGAATGCAAAACTTTAGTGTGGAATCTTAAGGGAAAAAAATAAGGAGGATAAATGTGCAGATTCCCAAAACACATCCTAGTTGATCTGGGCTGTAGATTTCATATCTTAAGTTTCCAACCATTCCCTCAGCATCACAGATTTGTGCTAGATGCTGAGAGGTAGCTCAGCTGCTTGAAGAGATGGAAAGGTGCCTGCGTGTTGAGTCAGGCTACATTCTGCTACCTCACCTAGCCAGAAACCTCCCAAACTTTTCATTTCCTCTTTCCATTAAAAGGTTGCAGAAGATCGTTTTAAGCCGAAACCCTGTTAGTGACGGCATTTCCCAGTGATGTATGGACAGAGAACCGAGGACACAGCAGGACCAAGCGGAGGGCGGTCCCGCTCTGGCGCTCGTCCCTACCTGCTGGGTCTGCTGCCTCTGGATGGCTCTCACTTTGGGGACCGGGCTCTCTCTGGAGGAAGAGGACTGCTGTCGGGACCGGCTCCCGTTCTGCAGGGGCTCGGCCACCAGAGCCGCTGACGCCACCGACATGCTCCCGGTGCTCCGCAGGGAGGCGCTGTGCGGCAGGGACGGCGGGGCTTTGGCTCGGGCGCCCAGCCCCGCCGGGTCCAGCTTCCGGAGCTGGGTCTGCCCCGTGCTGTTCTGCCGCGGCAGGGCGAGAGGTATGTGTCTGTCGGGCATGGTGTGGCGCCTGGAGAAGTCCTCACTCTGCGTGCTCCGTTTGGTGAAGTCCTCCATGCTGCTGTTGCTGGGTCCGCTGAGTTTGAAGTCTTCACTGTTACTTTGGCTCCTGGAACTGGCAGTGCTTAGGTTCTCCAAACTGGAGTCCACAGAGGCCTTTGGCATTGCAGGAATGGGGTTACTGAGGTGATAGACAGGGTTCTGGAAGGACAGGGGCTGGAGGCTGCCTGGCTGGTTCAAGGCTGGGTGCAGGGGCCTTCGCACTTGGGGTGCACTCTGGGGGGTGCTCTGGGTCTCCCGCAGTTGCTTGATGCTGGCCACCTGAGTTATGGAGAGCTGGCTTCCGGTCAAGCGCATGGGCACGTCGAGTATCACAGACGGATGCTCCGCTTGGGCAGCGTGCGTCTCCTGAAGGTCCATGAGGGAGATGCTGCGGCCATTGGGGAGGCTACTTTCCTTTTCATCCTTTTCCGAGTAAGTCATGCTCTGGGAGGAGGCTTGCTGGACCAGCAATAATGTCTTCCCTCTGAAATAACTGTCTGTGTTGTCCTGGCTTGGGGATTTTAGTTTGTGCAAATCACTGTGAAAAAGGAAAGGACCCTTCATTACTCCTGAGGCAAATTTAACAGTTAAGATTTCCTCAACTCAGGCATATAAACTCCTCAGAAAGCTCACAGGCCCGGTGAGTCTTCCTTACTAATTTCTAAGCCCAGATTTCATCATCACAATACTCAGAATAAGATCCAACATTTTCAGTTTTTCGTCAAAGGTAGGGGTAATACTGGAGAAGGAAACGGCAACCCACTCCAGTGTTCTTGCCTGGAGAATCCCAGGGACGGGAGAGCCCAGTGGCTACCGTCTATGGGGTCACACAGAGTCAGACACGACTGAAGTGACTTAGCAGCAGCAGCAGGGGATAATACTGTGAGAACCACCTCCCTCCCTGTCTTAGATTTTTACTAGAATTCCAATCATTTCCTAGTTAGGTTTTAAACTACCCGAGGTATTCCAATTCACAGTTAATTGGTTCTGTCTAACCCTTCCTGGTAGGCTGCAGTCCATGGGGTTGCACAGAATCGGACATGACTTTAGCGACTTAGCAGCAGCAGCAACCCTTCCAGAAGCCCTCAGTGTACAACCAAAGGATCCCTACTACAGGCACAGGTCTTACCAATATAGAAAACAAAGTCTACGTGTTAACATTGTATCCACCTGTCCAGCTGACACTGCTGCTGCTAAGTCACTTCAGTTGTGTCTGACTTTGTGTGACCCCATAGACAGTAGCCCACCAGGCTCCCCCATCCCTGGGATTCTCCAGCCAAGAACACTGGAGTGGGTTGCCATTTCCTTCTCCAATGCATGAAAGTGAAAAGTGAAAGTGAAGTTGCTCAGTCGTGTCCGACTCTTCGCGACCCCATGGACTGTAGCCTACCGGGCTCCTCCATCCATGGGATTTTCCAGGCAAGAGTACTGGAGTGGGGTGCCATGTGGCCTGACACAGCCAGTTCTAAATTGATTTCAACTGAGGTTCTCAGATCTCTGAGTGCTACAATACATGAAAATACCAATTTCATAGAGCCCTTAGTCTTCTATTAGGCAGGACATATGTTTTTTTAAATCACTCAGTCCTATCTGAAACTATAGCCTGCCAGGCTCCTCTGTCCATGGGATTCTCTAGGCAAGAACACTGGAGTGGGTAGCCATTCTCTTCTCCAGGGGATCTTCCTGACTCAGGGATTGAACCTGGGGCTCCTGCATTGCAGGCAGATTCTTTACCTTCTGAGCCACCAGGGAAGCCCAGGCTTTTTTATCTAAATAAGTTTTTTGAATATAACTCTACAATATCATTTTAGGAGAAAAGTATCCTAGATTATGTGTATTATTATGACAAACAATTGGATTTATCTCAGAAGATTCTTTTCAATTGCTCATGAGTTTAAAGCTGTAAATTCAAGAATGAAGTTCAATAGATTTCCCCACAAATCTCTAAACATCATCTCCCTCTGAGGTAAGCAGTTCCAGTTCTTTACTAAGTTCATACCTGTCAGTAGGGTCTTCAAATATTTTCTGCAGCCCAGAGGACAGGCTTCCACTGACATTTGGACTGGAGTTATGCTCAGTGAAGCGTCTCAGTTGCTGTTGTATTGGTGTAGGATTAGTCAGAGATTTGGTAATATCAGCAAGAACACGAGGGAGAGGTCCCAATTTTGCCACGGTTGCCTGTAGGAAGGAATTTTCACCCTAATTGGATAATAAGCATTGCGATATCCACCACAGATTGTTTTTGGGACAACGATGCCATTGATGGAGGGGTGGAGGTTGAAGGGAAGGGTAGGTGTTTGCGTATGGGAGTGGCAGGTTCATAATGCATTGTTATGGAGCAGCAGAACCATGGCGTCGAGATGAATGGAGGAGGCGAAACAAGATGCAGCAGACATTGAGGAAAGAAAGGAAATAGAAATTAGGATTATGCAAATAAAAATTAAAAGACATGCTCAAAACAACCAAACTACTGCCATTCCAACTAAAATAGGCATGCAAAGCAAACTACATCTTTGGGAGGCTGGTAGATCAAGGGAGGGGAAGGGAGGGGAAGAACCAAACACCTTCTAACCAAAAAGGAATTTGGGACTAGAGGGCTGGCTAGTGTGATGAAACTTTCAAAGAGAAGGGATCATGTGAGGAAAGAAATGCATGCCAGCATACAAGAAGGTGATGCATTCAGGGGTCCAGAGCACTGCAGGCCACACAGTTGATCACTGTCATCCACTAGTCATTTAACCTTGGGAATGCTGACCTACTGCCAACTGAATTTGCATCAGCAAGACAATGTTTTTGTTTAAACAGCAAGATCAGGTAAACTCTATGAGATACATCTAGAGGTACTGCTGGTTCCCAAGACCAAACAGATTAATTAAAAAGGAGAAAATGTGTTTACACAGTAAAGCCTGTTAAAAAGACTTTGCCCCTGAATAAACCAGGTTGATTTCACAAGATATAACTGTATCCACAGCCCACTGATGGTGTTATTCAGTGAAGAATAACCTTTTACAACTTGCTTTATCCATCTCAATCATTTTTTCCTTTGGGGAATTCTCATTCTCACGGGGTATTACGGGAATCCTTAACGATTAGGTAGTTTTATATGGCTGCCTCTGGGTTTTCCTTGTCTCCTCAACAATCAGTAGACTCCTGGTTGAGGACAAAGGCCATCTGAAGAACGTCTTTACTCGTTCGACTCTCTTGAGCCAAGATTCTTTTTCAAGGAATTTACCCTTAGCATAGCCGCAACTTAAAATCTAATGGGTCCATAAGAATAAGAAACAGTATTATTTTATAAATGTGTTAGTACCAGTGGAAACCCTACCATTTATATTTCCTTAGGAAACTAGTCTTTTTTAATAAGTTTTACTCTCTTCTTCCCCATTTTATTGGTGTGTCATTTTTAAAGGTAATAGGAAATGGAGGAAAACAATTACAGAAAAATAATTTAAATAATTTTGTTGTCTGAATTTATTCTAACATACCACCACAGATACCTATAAAGTACCTGTGGCAAACAAAAACACCTATAAATAATTATTATGATAAACCTAGCCAAAATATGTTAGACTGTTTTCCATAATAAATTCTATTCCTCTTTGCAAAATTCCAGAAGGAAGAAAATGATTGACAGGTATACATTTAGTTATTAATATGATATATACTTTTTAGCTTATAGTCAGAAAATAAAGGATTAAAATGATCATTTTCTATATTAATTCACATCTGCAGAGGAAAAAAATAAGGATTTTCAGATCCCGTATAACTCTATAGACACCAATAGTTATAGTAAACCCTCTGACTTGCATGATAAAATAAATCTCATGGTAAGTTACTTAAACACGATAGTCTCAGTATTTTCTTAAGTCCACACTTTTGTTAGAAATTACTATATGAGGTTTCGTCTCATTCTACACTCCATGAATAACACATCACACATCAATATTCAATATTAGTTTCTAGGCAAATACACACACATATTTATAGAAATATATACCCCATTAATCAAGGTAACTACTTTAAAATAAATGTTAATAATTTCATGACTTTCTAGAATTTCCTGGTTGGTTAGGGCACACATTTTACTCAGAAATAATAACAATCTCCTCCCAGACTTCTAGGTCAAAAGGTTGCTTTCAACTAGCAGAGAGCACGAATGTGATCACTCCGTAGACACTCCAGAATTCATGTGGCTCAGGGCGCTCTGCCTCCCATCCCCCATTGCCCTTCCAGCCTACTTTACCTTATCAAGTTGGGAAACTACTTCCCACAGTAAGGAATGCAAAACTGAAAGCTCTCGGCCCAGATCAATGTAACCATCAAAGCCTGGGGTGTTTGAGATGGTGTCTGGATTAGAGATCTCCAAAAGAAAGCGCTTCATTCCACCCCATTCATGTTCTAAAAAATCATTCATGAATGCCATGTATTCCTCCTTGTTACCAAATCTGAAGTAGAGGGAGAGAAAATGAGAAAGAACATATTCAGGAAAAGAGATGTGATCATTTTGAATTGACTTTACACAGAGCTATACTTTTTTTTTTAGGGAGGTGACTAATTTGTTTTATTATTTGTAAGTGATAAGTATTAAAACATACTTTCTTAATATTACATTAATACTCAAAAACTTTGAATAGCTTTCTATTCTCTATAGGGTAAAGACAATGTCCTTTTTCCCTGGTATTTAAAGCCAGTATCAACATTATCAGTATAAACCTCAGTATCACTAGCTTCTTCAAAATCTCCCAAATATAGTATACTTCTTTTCTTCTCCAAACCTTTGCTTATGCTATTTATGTCTACTAGAGAATTTCCTCTCTTCTTTGTCTGTCTAGGTTGTAGCTATCTTCTGGGCCTAGCTTAAATCCAAAGAACATGTTCTAAAATAAACTAGCAACAATTTTTATAAGAATTAGATCAAATATGGGTAAAAATAGATTCCTCTGTTGGCATATATGTTGTGCACACAAAGTTAAACTCATGCACTTTCCAAGAGCCACATGCTAGAAAACAGTGCTTCACTGAAGTTCTAATTTTTCCCTTCAATACACTGCTACTAGAAACATACTTAAGCTTCAATATTAAGAGAATCTGGGATCAATTCTGCCAGTGTGAACTGCTTCTCAGTGATTTCTTAAAATTATTTCCTATAAACTATAAAAATTACACAAACTTAAGAAAAATTTGAAAACACTGAAAAGTGGAAAGAAAAAAGGATGGCTATACCAGCTCTACCACCCAAACATATCTGCTGTTTACAGTTCAGTGCATTTCTTCTCCAGCTGATTTCTCCTAACTTCTTTTTGAAAAAGTTTAAAACTACAGAAAATTTCAAAGAATATACAGTGTACACCCATATGCCATTTACCTACTTAACCAACCGTTCACATTTTGCCAAGTCTGTTTTCACCGTCTCTTTTTTTGACTGAACCATTTTAAACTAAGCTGCAGATATAACCCCTAAGTACATTAGTACCTACTTCTCTAGAATAATGAATAACTCTTACACATACGAATGCCATTATCACACTGAAACTTTAAGAAAATGTTATTTATAAATCATCTCACATAGAGTTCCTATTTCACCAGTTATTTCCAAAATGATTTTAATAATTTTTTTTCCAATTCAGATCCAAACACTGCCTTGTCTCTTTTATCCAAAATAGTCCCCACTTCATCTTTTCCATTTTTCATGATATTGACTTTTTTGAAGGGGTCAGGCCAATTCCTTCCCAACTTTCTTATATTTAGGTTTTTGCAATATCATATTGGGGGATAAAAGCATATACACCATTTGGTGTCCTCTCTTTTTGGCTATCTCTTTTTTTAAATAGCACTTTTCATTTAATATAATTATATCTTTATCATTTTCCATACTATTCATAAACATATTTTGTAGTAGCTGCATATATTCCATTGGATGCATGGATTACTTAACTATTCCTCTACAAAGTGAATATTCAAAGTGATGTCAATCTTTTTGCTGTTTTTAATAACATCACGATGAAAACCATGTAACATGAGTGATGAGGTGGCCCATGCTCATCTAAAGGTTAAGCCTCATGTACTTTTAAGTGACGTTTTGAGAAAGTGGTTACGGTAGCTCCGCCTACTTGGCAAAGTTGGCCAGGTTCTGGATGACCTTGGCAATGAGAGTCAGAGTCCGAGATGTGCGGTCATCAGGATACTCCTGCATGAGGTTGAAGAGACTGGGAGACATGATGGCCGGGCACAGAAAACGGAGAAACAGCGAGGCGCTGATGAGCCTCTCGCTGATGTCCTGCTTGCCGCGGTTCAGGCACTGCTGCTTCCAGGATGCAAACACTTCTTTCAGCTCACGAGGAAAAACACTGGGGAAGAAAGAAAGACCAAAGGTAAAAGTACTAGAACCCAAAAAAGCCCGGGTGGATCCCACTGTGGCCCCACAGAGTCAGACTATGAGGAGGGAATAATAGAGAGAACTCCGTTGATCACGGCTGAGAGGTGGTGGACAAATCATAGACATCCAGATGGAGACCAGAAACCTGATGCTGTAAATCTCAGGAACTAGTGTAAACAAGGTTTTGCAAAGTGGGAAGATGGCATGCAGCTCCTGACTAACCCATTTGGTTTACTCTAGCTCAGCGTAATCTCTCTACAGACTGCTCATCACAAATCTAAAATCTTACTGACTGCTGGTGAGAATAGTGATCAGAAATCATTAACGTATCTGTTTTGACACTAGTAAATATGTTTAAAAGTCCTTAAAGTACTTTTGGTATTCGAGGATGTGGGGTTAATATTCTGGGGAAAGATTACATTTATGTAGATAGTTCAGGGGGACTTCTTACAATATAGGTTTAGATTTTAGACAAAACTGTGTTAGGGAAACTTTCAACTTCTCTTCCTTTGGTTGGGAAATGACAGTTAACACTGTGATAACTTTCATATGAAAAAAGTCAAGTTCCATAAGCAGGGAATGAAGCACTGACAGCAGCTCACCAGTAAGAGTTGATGATCTTGCAGAAAGCCAGCTCACAGCACATTTTCAGGTTGCTCTGATGGTCCAGAAGTTCACTGGATGAACATTTGCTGGGATCCACTTCACAGTTTTCATCTGACTCATACAAAGCTTTGATGAACTCCCCTATTTGAAGATGAGATGATGATGGATCGGATAACTATAAATAGTGTCTTCCTGAATAGTACAAAAGAATTTAGGATTTCTGTACTAAACTGTAATAGGGAACTCTTTCTGGTGCCTGACACGGAAGGCACAAGACTGTTCACGAAAGGTTATTGTTTTGGAAGCTAAGATTTACCACCTCCTACATGTCATGTTTATTTTCCTTATCCTGAAGTGGAAAAACAGCACTCATTAACATTGCCATCATGATATTTATAAAAAGAATAATGAAACTACTTTAAAAATGCTACAACTTTACATCTTTTACCTGAAACCACAAATATATTTAATTAGCAGGAACTCATTAAACGCCTCTCTACGTTATAAATAATGTTGTTACTATTTTAGAAGAATAAATACCCCAGGTCTGACTAAATAGCCCACCTAAGCTTTTAAGGGCTAATACTGGTGCCAAACTGAGTGCCAAACTCAGATTCAGGTAATTCTAGGCCCACGTCTCCTAACGGGGATAGTAATTCCACATAGCACATAGCACAGCATCTCTGTGTATAATTTGGATGTTTTTCCAAATAAATTTAGTTTAGATGCCCTGTTCATACATCTTATCCTTTGTAGAGATATGCCCAGTATTTCCTGAAAGAGCAAATCTTTACCTAATCTGTTTATCCTCCTTTATGAACCATACCTTGTATCTGTTCTGTTCTATGCTTCACGCTATTTTGTGCTTACTTGTTCACACACTCGTCTCATCTTCAGGATGAATACCACTGAAGATCAGGGACTGGGTTCTATTCAAGTTCAAATCCCAAGCCTATCAAGTAGCTTCCAAAGCATTGCTGCTGCTGCTGCTAAGTGGCTTCAGTCATGCCCGACTCTGTGCGACCCCATAGATGGCAGCCCACCAGGCTCCTCCATCCCTGGGTTTCTCCAGGCAAGAACGCTGGAGTGGGTTGCCATTTCCTTCTCCAATACATGAAAGTAAAAAGTGAAAGTGAAGTCGCTCAGTCGTGTCCGACTTCGCAACCCCATGGACTGCAGCCTACCAGGCTCCTCCGTCCATGGGATTTTCCAGGCAAGAGTACTGGCGTGGGTCGCCATTGCTTTCTCCCCCAAAGCATTGCAGGAACTCAAAAAATAGTTGTCAGAAATGGTAGTATGGTTTTCTTTTTTTTTTTAATACATCTTTATGAAAAAGGAGTAGATCTTTCAAAGCTCCTTCCAAATCTGTTCATAGTAACTGAAGTTCAGGCTAGTTACTAATAGATATCATGGAAGTGAACAGTAATTTCTACAAAAAAATTAAGAAGTAGAAGCAATAACAAAGAGTATTTTCTATCAAAATGGCTAGTACTAAGGTAAAGGAAAGATTAAAAAAAAATAGCTGTGATAGAGGATGGGAAGTGGTTATTTGGAAGTAAAATGCTTGGAGGACAGGAATTTAAATGATGCACAGAAAAGAAAGTGATGCAGAGAACAATTAAAGGCTCTGGAACCAGACAGATCTAGGGTCAAATCCTGGACCCATCACTTAGCCAACTGTGGGGGGCCTGAAAAGTCACTTAACTGGTCTGAGTTTCGGGTGCCTTATTTGGAAAATAGTGTTAAGAACTCCAACCTGCTGGAGCTATGGTGAGGAATAGGGCATGAAAAGAAAAGTGTCTAATATGGTGCCTGGGTACTTAGTAGGGGCCCCCACAGTAAGTGTTATGTATACTTTGTAGTTTTAAAATAACTTTTCATCAAGTAAAAAAACCCAAAGTTAGTAAAATAACTTTTCATCAAGTGAAAAAAACCAAAGGCTTTCAAATTGTTTACCAACTCTCACAAGATTTCTACTGAACACGTTCTCAGTGTCACCTAGGCTCTGTGCGCCCACAGATTTCACCTCATTTAAAGAGTACCAGAATTTAAAACTAAGTCATCAATGTCAAATACTTGATGTAAAGATCAATCCGCCTCTAAATTTATATCATTAATATTCGGCTTAATGAGTTGTACCTATTCTGGGGGAAATAATACTAACTTGTGAATTCTGAGAGTATTTTTCTCTTTTCCTTCAAAAAAAGAACCAAATAAATAACTCAAGGGTCTGGAAGCAAATTGACTGTCTAAAGTTTTTTTCTTTTACCTGATTATAATTAAAATCCTCCGAAATTGAGAAAACTCTTTTCACTTTTGAAACTATAACCTATGTGTCTGATAATGTGGCAAGTACCACACTGAAAAGTGAACTTTTATAGATCTGCACCTAGAGGCTGTTTTGCTTGCTTGCTAAGTCGCTTCAGTCGTGTCCGACTCTGTGCGACCCCATAGACGGCAGTCCACCAGGCTCCCCCGTCCCTGGGATTCTCCAGGCAAGAACACTGGAGTGGGTTGCCATTTCCCTCTCCAATGCATGAAAGTGAAAAGTGAAAGTGAAGTCGCTCAGTCGTGTCCGACTCTAGTGACCCCATGGACTGCAGCCTACCAGGCTCCTCCATCCATGGGATTTTCTAGGCAAAAGTACTGGAGTGGGGTGCCATTAGCTGATTACAAATTATTGAGACAGATTTAATCCTTTCATATCTGCTCTCTGGCCTTGCCGGGGGCCAGCGGGGGTGGCGGGGAGCAGAGACATTACTTTGCCAACAAAGGTCCATCTAGTCAAGGCTATGGTTTTTCCAGTAGCCATGTATGGATGTGAGAGTTGGACTGTGAAGAAAGCTGAGAGCCAAAGAATTGATGCTTTTGAACTGTGGTGTTGGAGAAGACTCTTGAGAGTCCCTTGGACTGCAAGGAGATCCAACCAGTCTATTCTAAAGGAGATCAGCCCTGGGTGTTCTTTGGAAGGAATGATGCTGAAGCTGAAACTCCAATACTTTGGCCACCTCATGCGAAGACTCATTGGAAAAGACTGATGATGGGAGGGATTGGGGGCAGGAGGAGAAGGGGACGACAGAGGATGAGATGGCTGGATGGGATCACCGACTCGATGGACGTGAGTTTGCGTGAACTCCGGGAGTTGGTGATGGACAGGGAGGCCTGGAGTGCTGTGATTCATGGGGTTGCAAAGAGTCAGACACGACTGAGAGACTGAACTGAACTGACAATGTTCTATAATGTTTCATTATCTCATTACTTTCTAGCACCCAAATTTCATGTGTAGAAATAAGCCAATAGGTATGGATATATTATTGTTAAAAGGAAATTTGCCTCCGCCGTCAATGGTGGGAATCAGGCCATGTTAGAGCCCTTTCTGTATGTCACAGAAGATGGTATTTCCTGTGTGTCACAGGACATCAACACGAAATCTGATTTCAATTAGAAAAGTAAAAGGGGTTAATGGATGAAAGATTTAAGTCTAATTGAGGCAGAGTCTATGCTATCAACATTAATGCTTTTAATCAAGATAAATGAAGACTGGCTAAAAAGCAGGCAGATATTCTTTAATTTGATTGGCAACTTTTAACTCAGTTTTCTCTAAGCATTCTTCAGGCAGTCTGCAAATAACATCTATTTTTTTTTTTGCCCAAAGTGTATGCAATACAGTAAAACTTGAATTATTCAGAGTGCTCAGCTGTACTTATTAATGTGATTTTTTGGTTTTACTAAGACTTCACTGTGAAGTTTTTTTATTTAAAACTTACCATGAAGTCTTATTTAATTTTATGATTAGAGGCTCCTGCTGTAGCAAGTACAGTATCCTATGATGAAAAAAACAATCTTTCTAAGGGAACTGAAAATTTTGCACTTCTTCAGGGTTACTTTTGGAAAATCACTTATTACTATTTTGAACTATACAAAATAAGTCTTAATTTATACTGGTGCTAAGATGTATTCTGTAAATTGTTTTCAAAACAGAATTTGTCATAAAAAAATAAAATACAGGAGAAAAATTAGATACCAAGAATCTAGGATTAAAAGGCTAACTAGAAATATGGAGAGTTAGATGGGGAGAAGACAGCAGCATCTCTGTCCTGAAGAAGCTTACTAATTAATTTTGCTTGTGTCTTGGAAGCAGCACCCATTTTCACCACCCTGGCCCTTGCTCTTGGGTTACAAAAATGATAACAGAGATCTTTGTGGGGTTACGTGAATTTCTTCCCCTGCTCACTGAATTTTCATATCTCAATGAGCCAATCAGATATTTAATTATTAACTGTTCTATCAAAGGACTTGTCTCTCCTTTTCACTTCAGGAATTATTTCATTTGGAAATCCTGGTTAGTACATTGAATGGTGGAATATGAATATTTGATTTTTAAGCAGTAGATGGTCAACAAATATCTACCTCTTTATCTGTCCAGAATAGAGAATACTGTTTGAGATGCATCATTATTGGTTTTTATAAGGTGGTGCAAATCATTAAAGCAAATTATGATATATAATTCATGATATGACTGTAATAAGCTTTTTATATGACACTGATTCTGTACCTTTCCTAAAGTCAATGAAAGTCCATTTTCGCCATTCTTCTAAATTCCCATTAGATCTTAAACTAAAGCATATGGCTTAAAAAAAAAAATGAAGATAGGAAGCAGGAGAAGAAAAAATTTACTTCTCTAGAGTAGGAATTAACTGCTACTACAGTGAGCCCAGCACTCACAGTCCAACACAGTGTTTACCTGCTGTTCCTCAAGCAGTCATTCACTTTTTACCTCCTGTGACCTGGCTCCTGAGAACAATCCCAGGCATCACTAATGAGCAAAATCAACAGCCATGTTTTTCTTTGACTCTTCACCTTCCTTAATCTCTGACTCTCTTAATGCTTTTTTCCTCTTGGTGTCTAAGACTCTTTTCCTTCTTCTTTGCACACTTCCTCTATCTCCGATCTCTTCTCACATTCCTCTGCTTCCTTCTACACCATAAGCCAGGAACACTGCCAGATCTGTCTTTGGCCCTATTCTCTTTCTCCTGTAATCTGGTAGTTTCACTGATTCCTTCCACATGGGTAACAGTCCTAAACTTCCACCAGCCAGCTAGACAGAAGTCTTGGGATGTCCTGCCTAGAACCCCTGGGACTTCCCACTTGAACTTCAAGTTAAATACAGTGAAGTGAAAATATCATTTCTCATTCTTTTGAGAGTACTACTTTTATGTTCTCTTTCTGTTAAGAATCTCATCATCTTTCTTGTCACTCACAAAGGCCCCAAATTCACTGTAATATTTGACCTCCTCCCCTACCACACCCTGCCCCATTCCCACAAACGGAAGCGTTGCCAAGTCCTATTACCTCACTGGGGATTACCTCATTCAGTCTTATTTCTTGCCTTCAACACACACCTGTCTACTCTTGACAGTCACATGTGACTATTGAGCACTTGAAATGTGGCTACTGCAACTGACCATGCAATAAATGTAGATAAAATACACATAATTTCAAAAAGCATGAAAAAAGTAAAGTATTTTGTTTATAATTCTTATATTGATGATATAATAAATAATATTAGGATATACTGGTTTGAATAAAATGTTATTGGACTTAAATTTACCTGTTTCCCTTGCCCCTTTTTTATACTGTGACTACTAGAAAATATAAATTACATGTGACTCACATTAAGTTCCTTTAGGACAATGCTGTTCTACATTCTGTGTGAAGGACTGGGGACATAAAGATAATGACAATGTTCTTTAAGGAACTCATGTCTGCTTTATCATAATGTACAATGAAGTGCCAAGGACAGTGCCTTAGTCTAGTGGTAACACCTGAAGTTTATGACCAAACATGGAGCTGTAAGTGGGTGACCCAGTCAGTAAGAACTACTGATTGGAGAAAACTTAGTTGTCATGACAAAGTCTGTAGGTCTTGAAGGCAGAAACTGGGAGTTGTGGGAACTGGCAGGACTTTCTCCGTTGCTGATGCATGATAACAAATGCTAACACTTTCAAAACTTAGGTTATGTATTTATTGGGTTAGCCAAAAAGTCTGTTGTAGTTTTTCCATAAGATGGTATGGAAAAACCCAAATGAACCTTTTGCCAACCCAATATATCATGATGTAAATACCCAAGACTTCAGAGGAAACAGATCAACTAGATGTAACATCTCATTACTAACATCACTGTATGTCTCAGAATGTCAGGAACTTGAGGGCATGGGGGTACTGCCTGTGCTCATGAGCTTTCTCATGGTACATGGTATAAGAAACAGATCTTCTATTCCTCCCCTGGTGAGTATTGTCGACACTTCCTACAATTGAAACTCCAATTTTAACACTTTAATCAGTTGGAACTAAATAACGTTCAGAATTTGAGTTCCAGTTGGTTGTTTCATGAGGGTGAAATAACCTAAAAATCAAAAGGGAAAGAATAGAGATATTTTTCTTCTCCATACCCAGTGCATCGTGAAGATACTGTTGTCCCACCAACTTGAGGTATTCCTCAATGGATTTGGTGGCAATGGTGTTCTCTCTGAAGATCAAGACATCATGTTCTCCACAACGATCCACCTCAGACATCACCAAGTCCGTCAGAAAATCCTGGTAGAATAATGTTCAATCAGGCAGAAAGCAACTGAATGTGAATAAATACTACATGTTAGGACAGACTGATGCAATGTCAGACATCCTGGGAATGCTGCTTTAAAACTAAATCTACCAGATTCATTTGAAGGGAAAAGGTCAGTCAGGATAAAATTTGAAGTGTTACCAAGTTAAAAATTCCTTCAAAGGTTTTCCACTGCACTTAGGATAAAGACTATACTCCTGCACGTGGCCTGCAAGCTTCTAACGCACAGCGCACAGCGCTGTCTGTTCACCACAGAGGTTTTTGCAAATGCTGTTCACAGTTCTGCTTCACTCCCACCCTTGCTCCGCCTCCATTTCTATGGCATTAATTCCCTGGATCCTTTGGATTTTAGTTTGGCCTCGTTTCCTCAGTGAAGCCTTGTCTGACCAACACTGCCTCTGAACTCCATTAGTCAGGACCCCTTGATCCACATTCTTGAGGCACCATGTATCTTTTTATAAATCTGCACTTCTCACTGTAATCACACATTTCTGTAATTATTTTACTAATATCTGTTTTTCCCAGAGACTGTGAGCCCCATGAGACCAAAGACAGTGTCTATTTTTGTTCACCTCTATATTTCAGCGTTTAACAGTTTCTGACACATATTAGGTGTTCAATATAAAATAGTTACAAATTGGTCCATAGTATCAACATGAAATTTCTTAAACATATAAACTCATTTTCTACATGAATTATGTATGTATATATCTCCAGCCATCCATTTATCCATCCATCTACTCATCCATAGTGAAGGAAGGCACAAGGAGAAATGAAGCCCTTAAGAAATAGCTGCTTCGTTTCTCAGCAGTCTTAAGGAACTTAATTTAAAATTCAGTGTTCATTATTCAATTTGAAATCTGATAATGTCATATATTTTGAATATTATATATGCATTGGATATTTCAAAGTCTCCAAAATAAAAAACAGAGGGAATATGCTGCTTTACTTTTATTTTAAAATTAAGCATTTCAATATTAATGGGGTTCAGTCTGGGATTTTTTTTCATCAGCGTGAGAGCTGTAGACTTAGGAATCACTACTAAAACTCCTATGCTAAGGGACAGGAAGAAACCTGGGGGTGATGGTAACACTCTGTATCTTGATTGCTGTGGTTTCCACGGGTACATAAAGTGTCAAAACTCATTGAATTTTCCCCTTTAAATGGATTTGGTTTATAATATGTAAATTGTACCTCAATAAAGTTGTTAACAAACCCTACATATATCCTTGAACCTCAAGCAAGTGAAGAACAAAAAGAACATATCCATACAATTTCAAAGATGAGACTCAAAATTTCAATGAATTTTTTTTTAACACCAGAAAGCTCAAAATTATCATTAATAAATTCAACCACCAAAATGACGATCAATAGGAAGGCAATTAAATAAGGAACTAAATATTGAATATATTGATATATTCTGATATGTATCAAGAAATCTTAAAAACACTTCATTGATCGGTTCTAAATAAATTATTCTAGCTGTGAACTCCTCTAGATCTAAAATACAATTTTACCATGATCAATTTGCATATAATATAATGCAGTCTTTAGCCTGGTTAAGTGAACATGCCTCGCAGGGGTGATGATTACCACACTTCAGGCTGATCAGCGACTCTATCAATTGTTTAGTGTTCTTCATCCAATTGGTATATTTCTCTATCTTTCTAGATTTTTACTTCTATCCAGGATGAACTGAGGTAAGGCTATCATGAGACAGCTAACAATAACATCCCTTGGTATTTTAGTTCTAAATTCAGACATTAATCTCATGAAGACTCTTGCTAGTGACCAACCTGATTCAGGAATACTTCCTTCTGTGACTAGCTGATATATATAGTCATCAGTCAATCTTAATTTAAAATATAGTGCGGAATAAAACAATCATACAACACACTTTGGAACTAAAGAGAAATAATCTTGCACACACTGGGATTATTACACCAGTCCTACCATTTATTTTGTTCGGTGATAAAGAGCGAGCGGTGCTATCTATATTTTGTGCAAATAAACTTTAAATAAATACTTGTTAGACTCTTCATTTTACTTCTTTAATTTTATAATCTCCACTTTTTCTGAATCTAAGAACCAATAATAGGTTTCCTTTCTGGGCAATGCAACCCCCCTTTCTACTTACCTTGGCCCTTCCAGTGCTTTGAAGAATGTGCACTAAGGCACAGGCTAGCTCTTCTTTATTTCTTACACTGATTACTGGTTCAAGAACAGAACATAACATGGTATAGTTGCTGGTGACAAATTCTGCAAACTCTTTGTATTGCTCCATAGGCAGAATGGTGATGGTTTGGAAACGCGACTTAATCCGAATAGAAGGTCCTCCTGTCTTTCCTTTGTTGGGTGTAGGTGTGCTCACTGGGTACCACTTTTCTACAAACTGGCGACCAGTCACACTGGCAGTGGGGATGTTGACCAGCCCTACATAATTATTCTTGTCTTTTTTCTTCTTTTTTTCCACATCTTTATAAATGTGAACTGTGATGCTATGAAGAGGTGGAAGGCTGTAGAACTCAAAATGTTCACCCCAGAAAATATTGTCTGCTTTGGTCTTGCTAGTTGTACGAGCAAAGAGGGTATCATCAAGGCACAGTTCACAGAAATATTTCTTTTTAGGGGCAAGGTCCTTGGCTTCAATAATCCATAAACGGAGAACATTTTCAGCTCGTCTACAATTGTCCTATAAAGAAGTAACAAAGCTGTGTTTGAGAGCCGAAATACCAGAAAGACATTTTCCTCTTAAAGTAAGTGATGCTATGTACTTCATTAAGGGCAGTCATAAAATAATGAAGGGGATTGCTATCTCATCATTCAAGATAACAGCAAGCTCTTAGAGAGCCACAACATTCTATTTCACTTGGGTTAAACATCCTGTAATGGAAATTCTCATATAGCCAGTCTTATGGCAACTGGATTAGCTTTCTGCAAATGAGATAGAGGTATGTAAGTAATTAAGAAATCTGTGTTCTAGTCCCATTTCTATTGTGTATTGTACTCGGTTCTCACTTAGTCAAGTAATTTCTCTGAGTCCTCTTGTCCACACTGATAAAATCATGATCCTGTCTGCAGTAAGATTATTTTGAGCACAAAATAATAAAACACGTGTTTGTGTTTAAAAGTTCTGTAAAATGTAAGGTATTATTAATATTACTGTATTTCCCTTCAGTCAACTTACTGCTTAATAGAGTTATACAGTTTTTTGGACATTCAAAGCCACTCTTACCTTATTTGGTTGAACTGTCCTGCGCAGGTTTTCCATCCACTTATCTCTCTCTGAAGCAGAGTTACAACTGAAGCATTTACTTCCACTTAAGTAGGTAACCTTCAACATAAAGATTAGAGATAAGGAAAAGGAAACACAGGGCTTGGGAGCTCTATCTTCCTAGGGGTATCATTTAAGAGTTAGGGATATGCTGTGAACCCAAAATGATACGGTAACCAAAATGATATTTGCTGGCTTTGTGATATCTATGTGTGCGTCTACATTCACTTTTTGCTTTTTATCTACTTAGCATCTATACTTTTCTCCAGGTAAGGACAAAGGTCACTGAGAATTCAGCTTAGGAACTGAAAACTGGCCTACAGTTTAGAAAGAACAAAACTGAAAACCTCTAATTAAATTAATATTTTAAAAAATTACCTGCAAATAAATATCCTCAATTCTGAGTGAGTTAATAAAAAAATAATTAAAAAGGGAAGAAGATCTCTAACAGCTTATTTCTTGGGAATGCTTTCACATTATAATATTACAGAAGGCTACTACATGAAATTGAAAAGAGTTAGTAGTGTTGAATTAATTACTCTGGAACCCACTTGTCTTCTATTAGGCAACCAGTCAGTTGATTTCCAGTCATTAGGTTAGTTTGAATATTATTATCAATGTCCTTTAAAAATGAAGTATGTTGTCTCTATGTCTAGTACCTACCACCTGTCTCGGCATACAATCTGTTGAACTAATTTCCACAAATATGGCAAACTTTAAGAGACTTTTATAAAAAAGAACACCAATAAATGACCTGTCCAAATTGCTACCGTGGCTCACATAGTAACTTACTCTCAGTTTATAACCTAGTGAATTAGATCAGACGTTACGTTCTGTCTAATATGGCAGCTACTAACAACAGGTGGTAGTGAGCACCTGAAAAACAACTAGTCCAAATGAGATGTGCGGGTAAGTGTAACACACATCGGATTTTGAAGACTTAGTTTTAAAAAAAGAAGGTGGAAAGTTGATAATTTTATTTTAGCTACATGTTGGAAGTGGTAACATTTGGGTTTAATAAAATTTAAAATCACACACATGGCTTTCACTGTATTTCTGTTGGATAGGGCAGGTCCCTAAGAACAGTTACCAGATATATCTTTCAACTTTTACAACATCTAACATAGGACTCATAATTAGTAATTTTGTAAGTCTGTGCTAATTAATTAAATCATAATGCTAACAAGTACACAGATGGTTTTGAAATTAAATTTGCAAATGGCCAATTGTATACATTGTTTGGGAGGGGAAAATTACCTTATAAAAAGTGATAATTTCCTGGTAAAGGGCAGTTTGTTCACTGAAGAAATTGGCACATGCAATGTGCCAGGAAGCTAGCTAAGTGCAGAGAAATTATAAAAATAAAGAAGACATGATCCCAGATCTTGAACCACTCAGGTTTTAGTTAGTATGGTTTTGGTATTTTTCCCTCAAAGAATCATTAAAATTGGGGACTTAGGTTTTCAGAAGAAAAATAGTAACGTACTGTGTGATATCTTTCTCAATAACAAAAGATTAAAATACTAACAATAATTCAGTATTAATCTTGTGATCTCTGCTGAGAATGTACTAAGAATTCATTTATTTTGAAAGCAGACAAAGCCAAAAGGAATGAGAAACCATCATTAATAACTTTAATTACCAACATAATTAGATTAGCAGATTTCTAATTTTTCCCCTGTAAGTAGGTAATTTTCAGTAACTGAAAACCAGTTAAAACGATCAAATCATCAATAATGCAGTAATGCAATCACAAGAATATTGGATAGAAAATCTCTTTGCTGTCTTACTACTCTTTGTTTTTCCTGGACTTTCCTACCTCAAAGCAGAAGTCTTGTCCAAGGATGCTGCTATGGAGTGGCTTTACCGACACAGGCTCCCCTCTACCGAGATCCAGACATTCCACGGCACTGCATGGGCTCAGCAAAGATTCATGAGAACGGGACTCTTTTAGTTTAGGCAGCCCACGAGACCTAAAAGTAGAAAAAGATATTTATGGTAGTGTAACTACTTGGCCAATAAGAAAATAAAGGTCAAATGCAATGGAGGTTTAACAACAAATGGATAAATGCCTGAAGAGAAAAATATATCTGTAATAATAATGATAGGATCATATTCATGGGACACATAGAAACCACATATATATTCATGTGTGTGTGCACACATACTTTCTTTTTTCAACAAAACACAATAATGTACTATAACATTACTAATCGCAAGGGAGCTGGAAGCTGCACCACAGACATTGTTTTTTATTCTCATTCCTGTGTTGGAGATGGAGAAATAGACACCATTCAAGGTAACCTTACGCATTTCTTTTTTATGCAAAGGTCTTATTTAAAGACAAATGGTTTCTTTTTTTCCCCCCATGCTATAGCTTTATCCTCTACTATCACTGACAAAGTAGTAGTGGCTATATCTTCACTGCTTTGGCAGAATAAACATACATATACATACTCAGAAACAAAGCCAAACTTTTCAGCACAAGACCCTGCTTTTCAAAAGGTCTGATTTTCAACTCAATATGGAATTCTTTTCTGGCAAGCTTTTGTTTCTATTTATGCTTTATTGTACAAATATGAATGAACAGTAAAATGCCTTGAAGAAACTTCCCACCCTCCAAAGAAATGTTCAAACTCCCATCTAGAAGAAGAGATCTTTGTCAACACCATTCAGGGGTTCTGGTTCATTTTGTCCCCTACTTGGAATGTGGGGAATTGTGACTCTTGCCGCTACACGAGCTAGTACTTCACTGCCTGAAGCCAAACAATATAAAACACAATATTCTTGAATCCAGAACGGGAGAGCTATGCAGTTTTACTCAGTAATTATAGTATTTATTGACTGAGACACTCAGAGTTAAATACATATATTTTAAGTAGAAGTACCTAGTAATAGAGATAAAAAGAAATGTCTTGTAGAAAGGTATTTGTTTTTGTAAAATGCATTAAATAAGCAGCTTCATTCATTTCCTTGAAATAACCATGTTAACATTAAAAGGAACTGAAATACTTAATGTCAGAGTAGCTTGCAGTTAAATTATAAAGTAATAAGATATAGGAAACTAGTACTAAAGGCTGCTCTTTCCCTTCTGGTTCCATTCCAACTCTGTTTAATCAAATTCCATACATACAGTAAAAAACATCCTAAGACTAGGATTTTAGTCCATTCTTCTTTCCATACACAAAACATGTGTTCTCATATTCAGTAGTTTTTTTAAGGTCAAAGAGTCAATAATTACATTTACCGTTGATAATACAAAGTCTGCACAAAACCCACCTAATGTTTTGTACATAAAAATAGAACAATTTAATAGCTCCACATTTATTTCCTTTTGTTCTAGTGGATAAAACAACAAGTCATGTTATATACTGTCAACATAGCATATCAACTATAAATAACTAAATGCAAAAACAAATTTTAATGTAATTACCATACAACCTTTCCCAGTATGCTTCATGGGAAGCCTGGTTGAGGCAAGAGGATACTATAACTGTTCCTAAATAAAATGAAACAACAATTCCAGCCCCTTTTTCCCAGGAGGAGTTGCCTGGAGAGGAGAATTCTCTCCCGCTCTGGGAGTAAGCCTCTCAATAGGAAAGATGAAGAAGGCATATTTAAATAAGACGTGCGACAAAAGCCTTACTTTTTTAAACTCTCTAGGAAAATATTCTAAGACATAATGTTATCTCAAATCAAATAAATGTCTACCTACGTGAAGCAACTGTACAGCCACCTTGGAGTGCACCCCCAAATCATAGCGCTGCCACATGTCACAGCACGGCAAGTCACTTTTCTGAACTACATCTCAGAAGACAACTCTGGTTAGAAGACAAGAACCAAGAGAAGATAGTTTCCCCTGCTGCCTTCAGTTACTGATAGCATCTTTGAATAAACGTTTTCCAGGTGTATGTAACTTCAGGTCTTCAATAGCAGCAGAACAGAAACACATGAAACGGAACACGAAGTCATCTTCTAAACCAGCTGCGGGACAGGCAATATTCTTCTTCTCTTCCTCAGGCTGCATCCAGCCCCTCAGGTAACATAAACAAGGTTCCTGGGCTCTAGGCTGGGCCTGTTGCCATGGTGCTACACCTATAAGGAGATTAGAGCCCAAGGCAGCAGGGAGAAGCCGCCAGTGTGAAGGACTCAAGGAGCATGCTCTGCAAATGTGACCATTTTAAGGCAGAAAGGAACAGTGAGGCCCCACCCATTCCCATGAACAATTTTGGAGTCAGAAGCTATAGGGAGAAAACTGAGGCAATTCTGGGGGTGAAGGAGAATCTGTTAACTCTGCCAGAGAACAAAGCAGTGATTTGTTTCTGGATAATCCCCAGCCCCCTACTAAAAGGTATTCCCCTTGTTCCACCTTGCAAGTATAATCTTTCTCTCACGTCCATTCTATTTTCTTTGCTGTCCTAGTTTAATGTTACTAGGTATTGTTTTTCATTAACTTACCTGAGTTAAATATTTTTTTTCTTTTTAGAGAGGGGGTGGATAAAACTCTTTATTCACTGTATTCATAATACTGAACAAATTTCATTTTGATACTCAGGCTTAATTTTCTAATACAGACATAAACAGATATTACAACCAAGCCACCTGGAATTAGAATTCAAAATTCCTTCTGGTTATGGAAATTTCAAGTTGTTCAGGATCTCCTTATTGTTCAGCATTTATGGATGTTTGTATGTGTATACACACCGATACCAATGGATTGAACACTACATCTGCTAAACATTCAACATTGCTACTGAATAAATAAGCAAGCCCTTCCTGTATTGGGAAGAAAGTGTCTTGGAGAAGACAGAAGTAATTCCCAGAGAAGCAGGATTACAGTAAACAGGAAGATCGAGCAGCCTGGGAATGGCAGTGGTGAGGAGGCATTATCTGTGCAAATATGAAAGTAATCCCAAGTCCCCTCTAAGTCATGTTTACCTCCTCCTGTACCTTCCTATGAGCTGATTTTTCTTAGATCTGCTAACTAGAGTTTTAGCAGCTTTGATTGTCACTATAGTTTACTTCTCTAAAGGAAAGAATGTGGATTTATTGAGAGAAAAATGGGAGTTTGAAACAATTCTCAGTCCAATCTGACAATGGCCTTCATCAAGGAAACTAGCCTTGAAAGTGGACGTTGTGAATTCGCTAATTACTGGTTCTCTTTCTGAGCCCTGCACCCCCCTCAACTCCCATCATCCTAAACATCATGTAATAATTCAGGGTTCAAATATGACTATTTCTTGGTTTAATTGGGAACCTGCTTCCCACAAGCAATTTTAGTTCTAATTAAGGAAGGCTATATCCTTCAGTCAGTTCAGTTGCTCAGCCATGTCCGACTCTTTGCCACCCCATGGACTGCAGCATGCCAGGCTTCCCTGTCTATCACCAACTCCCAGAGCTTGCTCAAACTCATGTCCATTGAGTTGGTGATGCCACTCAACCATCTCATCCTCTGTGGTCCTCTTTTTGTCCTGCCTTCAATCTTTCCCAGCATCAGGGTCTTTTCCAATGAGTCAGTTCTTCGCATCAGGTGGCCCAAGTATTGGCACTTCAGCTTCAGGATCAGTTCTTCCAGTGAATATTCAGGACTGATTTCCTTTAGGATGGACTGGTTTGATCTCCTTTACATTTTGGTTTATAGTCAGTAGATAACACTGAATTCTGTGTGAACTCCCAGAGCTCTAGTGATATGAAAGGTAAGGGTTAAAAATCTAATTGCTTTGCTGATGAAAATTACCTGCTACTTCTGACCTATTTAAGAGATAAACTACAAGGCAGGAGTAGCCTTCTATCACCCAAGACAGTGAATTAATATTATATTGCTTTAACCCACATTACTAGCTGAAATCAGTCTTAAAAGACAAAAGTAAAGTCGTGGGGGGTGGGGAGCCAACATGCATGCCATTGAATTTACTGAAGAAGAAAAAAAAAGGAGTCAAAAGACTCTGATTAGTGCAATGTTAAGTAAAACACAGCTGGATTTTTCCCAGCTCAACCATCCAATTTTTTAAAAGCATATTTCCCCCAAAGCGCCAGTGGTACTTGGATGCGCTAGCTCAATCTGCCACATGTTAACAGATTCAGTTCCAAATGTAGGAAACTTTTAATTAAAAATACAACTGAAAAAATAAATGCTTATTGCCACACAAAATTCTGTACTCCAGGGCAGGTGAATTTCTGCTTGGTGTGGCAATTATGATTCCAAACTGCTTCGCTGAATTCTTGAAAAGACAGCTCAGCCATAAACTGGGTACAGAAATATATGTTTGTGTTCACCAGCGTGTGTTCCTAAGGCACTTTATCTTGTCTGAAAATTTTCCAGGAAGAAATCAATAAAATTCGGTATCCTAGTACTCTAACCAACAAATTTACAAAGGGTCTAATCAGTTTTTTAAAAGTTGCATCTGAGCTTTCACTTTGGGGAAAAGACAGCTTTACTTCCTTCCCAGATTTTATTGTTTTTCAACCTGGTATCTGTGAAACCATCCAACTGATGTTTTCCGTTTGAAAGAGCAGATACTTTCCTATACTATAAAAGTTTCCCTACCTGGATTTTAGAAAAAAAAAAACGGAAGAAATTAGAGCTCATTCACCAGAGTTCTGCTTGTGTGCCAGAAAAACGTCTTCTTTGAGGATCCTGACAGCACCAGCTGCAGTTAAAGCCAGTCCCTACTGCTTATATTACTCACTGGTTTTTATGTTTGCTTAAAAAAAAAAAAAAACAACCACACAACAGCTCATGCAAAAAGCTATTTATGGAAACATAACATGTACTACTGATCTTCCTTCTCTCTGCTCTCAGCCTCTAGACAGGATGGTCTAATGAACCTAGCTGCTGATGGTGAAGAAGGATGTTTGTCAGCCTGAGTTTTCACTTAAATAAACCCACAGTAAGGAAATTTATCATCACAGTCAAAAACGACATTCAGCCTACCTTGGTTACATACACATGTGATGAAGGTGGACACAGAATGAAGACAAGATTACAGACATTAAAACATGTTCTGAAGGGCGAAAAACTCACCCAGCCTTCAATGACAGACACCAGGGGAAAATCTTCTTACAGAAACTGTACCAAACTATAATACACCTTTTTTTTGTTCTTAAATTGCAAATGGAATAAAATCTACTAGTGCTTGTTGAACAAATTCAGTATAAACATCACTGAATTAAAACAACTGTACATATAAACAATATGACAATATAAATACTGAATTAAAAAAAAACATGAAACTAAACTAAATCACACTCACAAATGAATTCAATTAACACATTTAAATAGTTCAAGAATAAGTGGAAAGATTAGTAACTATTCTTCCCTGAATTTAGACTTCAGTCTCAGTGTCACCATAAGATTTAAGTATGGGTGAAAGGAGGATAAAAAATTTAGAAATTGATGAAGTTCAATGACACTTACTTCTTCATCATTCCTAAATTCATGCCTATTTGCTTTCCCACTGGTTTTAACCATTATTCGGTTGAATAAATGAATATATGTCTGAATCCATCTACTCATTCAATAGTTGCTTGGTGCACATTATGTGTCAGGCACTACACTAGATACAGATGGAAGTAAACAATGGTGAAGAAGAAACGCAAGGTTGTTGTACTCACAAATAGTTTATCGTCTAGTAAGTTAACAAGCCATTATACCATGTGATAAGACCTAGGAAAAAAAGATGCAAAAATGGCTCTGTGGGCACTTAGTAGGGGCCCTGGATCTTTAGTTGGGGATTCAAAGAAAGTTTCATGGCGGTGAAAGTAATGTGATGGAGTGCTAAAAGTCATTAGGTAATTAAGGGTGGAGTGGAATTAGCTGTATGCAGATGTGGAGGTCCTGAGAGTCTGAGAGGGAATGGTCAGCATGTGAGAAAGCCTGTAAGAAAAATACAAATCTGGGGTGTTTGAGGAATTGAGGAGAATTCAGCAGCGTAGCTCTGCTACAGGGTGGATGTGTGCTGGGGCGGAGAGAAGAGGCGTGGGGAGTAATGAGGCCTGAGAGACACTATGATGGGACCAGTAGTAATGTGGGTGTTCCAGTTTGATCACAAAGCCAGTGAATGAACATAGAAAGGTCATGAGTGGTGGAGAGTGAATGACAAGATCAAATGCGTATCTGAACAAAGCATACTTTGGCTAAAAAGTGGAGAAAGGGGTACAGAGACAGGAGAGAAATACTGAAAGACTTAGAGACTGGCTCATAGATTATGATAGTAATCTGAGTAAAGATCATGAACTAGAACAGCAGAAATGTGAAAGAAGTAAATGGATTTGGGTGGTAATTGGAAGGTAAATAGGGGTCCCCTGATAGTTCAGTTGATAAAAAATCTGCCTGCAATGCAGAAGACCCCAGTTGGCCTCCTGGGTTGGGAAGATCTGCTGGAAAAGGGATAGGCTACCCATTCTGGTATTCTTGGGCTTCCGTGGTGGCTCATATGATAAAGAATTTGCCTGCAATGCGGGAGACCTGGGTTCAATCCCTGGGTTGGGGAGATGCCCTAGAGAAGGGAATGGCTTCCCACTCCAGAATTCTGGCCTGGAAAATTCCATGGACAAAGGAGCCTGGTGGGCTACAGTCTATGGGGTCACAAAGAGCTGGACACAAGTGAGCGACTTTCACTTCACTTCACTAGGAGGTAAACAGGCCTTCATGACTGCAATCCTGGGGACATCAGTGAGGTAGGTGGCAGAGTCAAGGCTGAGTCACGCAGTAGAAAAATGGTAAAGTCCTTTCCAGAGATGGGAAGTGAGAGGCAATGCTGGTTGAGGCAAAGGTGGAAATAAAATCAAGTTTAGTACAAGTTTGAGGTTCCTATGTGAGTAGATGTTTGCTACAGACTATTCTCCCTAATCTATGTTGAATTACTAACCTCCAATGTGACTATATTAGGAAGTCTGACCTTTGGGAGGTGATCAGGTCGGGACAGGGCACTCTCATGAAGGGGATTGAAAGTGAAAGTGAAAGTCACTCAATCGTGTCTGACTCTTTGTGACCCCATGGACTGTATAGTCCATGGAATTCTCCAGGCCAGAATACTGGAGTGGGTAGTCTTTCCCTTCTCCAGGGGATCTTCCCAACCCAGGGGATCGAACCCAGGTCTCCTACATTGCAGGTGGATTCTTTACCAGCTGAGCCACAAGGGAAGCCTATGAACGGGATTAGCGCCTTTATAAAATAAAACCCAGAGAGATCCTTTATAAAATAGACCCCAGAGAGATCTATCACCCATTCCCCTGTCTGAGGACACATAAAAAAGAAAGGAAGATTTGGGAGAATGGCATTGAAACATGTAAAATATCATGTAAGAAACGAGTTGCCAGTCCAGGTTCGATGCACGATACTGGATGCTTGGGGCTAGTGCACTGGGACGATCCAGAGGGATGGTATGGGGAGGGAGGAGGGAGGAGGGTTCAGGATGGGGAACACATGTATACCTGTGGCAGATTCATTTTGATATTTGGCAAAACTAATACAATTATGTAAAGTTTAAAAATAAAATAAAATTAGAAAAAAAGAAAAAAAAGAAAGGCTTTTGAACCAGGAAGCAGGTCCCTACCAGACACTGAATCTGCCAGGACCTTCATCTTGGACTTCACAGCCTCCAGAACTGTAAGAAATAAATTTCTGTTGATTATAAGCCACCCAGCCTATGATGCTTTATTATAGCAGCCTCAACAGACTAAGACAATGTGAATACTGAAAGAGAATATGCAGACTGAGAAAAGGTCCTAAGAAAATAATCTGAGAAATGCTAACATTTAAATCTACAAAAGTCAAAGAGACTGAAGAATCTGAAAGACAGAAGGAAACTGGGAGACTCAGGTACCATAAAAACCCAGGGAAGAGAACTCTTTAAAAGGATGGGCTGTTTGTCCATCACTGCACAATAATATAATATTAAAATATTAATAGTAGCCACTGGGTATATGAGCTGAGAGATAATTAGAGACTTTGGCAAGAGCAGTTTCAGTGACATGATGAGGATAAAAATGAGACTGCAGAGGGCTAAGGAAATGAATGGGATGTGAGAAAGTGAAGACTAACTCATGAAGTCTGATGATGAAGGGCTGGCAACTGGGAAAAGCTATAAGGAGGAATGAGGTTGAAATGGCACTAAAGAAGGTTTTCTCTAGTTAATCATTTTTTTCCTCTTAAATAATAAAGTAATACTTGCACTTGGTAATACCTTCTAAGAGCTCAGAAGGACAGAAGGTGAAAAATATAAATAATGGTATCTCCCTCAATCTCCTAGAGAAAATACTATTACTGATTTTTTTGTGAGCCTCCTAGAAATTTTTTGTACAGACAACCAATTTGGTATACATATACATATGTGTATGTATGTATATACACACAAATGGATTTCTTTTCCTTTAAGAGTATATTCTGGAATTCTGTCCACACTGGAAATATAGTTATAACGTACCTCTTTTTAATGATCACTCTGTACTCCCTTATATGGGCTTACAGAACTTTAAGCAATAATTGACAACCATCTATATTTTTTTTCTTTTTCTTTTCCTTTTTTTTTTTTTTTTTGGTGATTAACACCCAGGTTCAAAAAGTATCTTAGTACATATACTCTGAAGCACATGTGCATGTATTCATGGTTTAAACTTCCAAATGCGAAACTGCTAGATCATAGGGTACACACATTTAAAGTTCTGATAATGCTAACTTATCCTCCATAATAGATAGTATCAACTTAAATTCACCCCAATAATGAATATGCTATTCATTTCTATATGCTATCACCACCAAAATGACACAGGGCTGAATTTTAAATACCTTTGGCAGTATAATTGGTAAAAAGTGGTATTTCATTAATTGCTTTAGTATGAATTTCTTTAAATGATGAGCTTGAACACATTTTAAATGTATATCAATATACAATCAACTTCAGTTCTCTATTCTGTAAATTATGAAATGTTATTTCATGTTCTTAGACCATTTTTCTAATTGTTGAACTTAACTGATATGCAAATACTATTTGTAAATTAATTAAATTAGTATTTTTTCTGTCTGTAGTTTAATTATTTCCCCCAGTTTATGCTTAGAAAAAATTCTTCCATTCCAAGAGCATAAGAAATCCAGCCTATAGTTTCTTCTACTGCTTTTAATTTTTCATTCTTTCTACTTGGATTTGGAGGGAAGGGACGATGATAGGAGCATAGTAGGGTGTTTGCTTTACATTTTACCAAATTGTAAAAATATAATGACTCATTAATTATTACTGCATGGTAATCTACTCTTAATAAGAGTTGTTTTGAGTATGTTTGTGCATATGTGTATGTGTGTGCATGATTTTCCCCTTTTTTTCTCCTTTCTCAATAATTTTCTCAGCAGGTGAGGTTTCCTATCAATACATGCAACAAAGAGTATAATGGAAAAGGCAATCAACTTGGAGCCAAGAGCCCTATGTATTTATGCCTGCTCAAATCACTCACTAGCCATGTGACATGGAACAAATAATTTATTCTTTCTGAACCTTAGTTATCTCATTTGTAAAATATAGATAATGATTTCTGGTCCTATACTTCCCACAGTTATTGTGAGAATCAAATACAATCATCCATGATTTTACAAATGTCTCATAAACTACACGTACCATACAAATAGGACTATCATTGCAAACACAGCTTTTCACAGTGATATTACATGCATTAGTTCATTTTATATAAACTATTCATCTGGCTGAGGTTAGGATGGCTATTCTTGAATTATTCCTTGCTGGAAGAATATGAAGACAGAAGAATAAATGTATGGAAATAAAATTTTTCTACTAAGATAAAGCAGTCTAAGTGGATTAAAATGCTATTGTGATATAATCAGAAACTTCAGTTGGATTTTAGCCCACAAAACTAAGGGCTCCTTAATTGGCCCATACCAGTAAACACTGGTAAGGGAAACTAATCTATAGCTAGACTGTATTGATTAATTAATGGCCTGGAATCCAATAATTTCTGAGAAGCTGTCATTCTACCTAAGTACACCATATTGAAGGAGATTCTTTATTATCTAGAATTTGTTTGGATTCTTACCTTTTGTTTCAAGCCAAGAAATTAAGTACTGTAATAGAACAGGCATTGTGGTAGAGGGTGGGGATACAAAGATTGTGTGTCTACTTGTGGAACTTCCCATCTGCCATGGTAAGCAGAAACATGGAAAGATAAACTCAATAATAAGGTGTATACACTTGGTCACGGGTGGGTATCTGGTGTAGGTGCTTAGTTTAGGATGATGCATAGGAAGAACAAAGAAATTAGGGAGCATATGACTCCTAACTGGGGTTTTGTTGCATCAGTATGAATTAGAAGTAAGCTTGTCAAAGGACAAGGTGTAGGAATAGGAAATGGTTTGGGGGACAGAGAGGGCAGCAAGATTAAAAGCAGAGAAATATGAACAGTATAGTAAGTAAATGACAGACTTCTGGTAGGAGTAGAAGGTGATAATGCTGAGCTAGGGAACAGACAGAGCCATATTCCTACCTGTAGGTTATGCTGAAGATTGTAGATTAATGAAAGTATTATATACATGTGATGAGATATTAAAAGTGAAGTTTCAAATTGAGACTCCAAGATAAAACAGATATTGCATGCCAAAGTAAAGTATCAAGACAAACTGCAGAATTTACAAAGGGAAAGTTTTGGAACGAATTCCATTACCTTGAACCTCTTGGTCAGAATAAGACTATAAAAAGTGGTGACTATGGAGAAGGGAAAGGATTCTCTGAGGGAGAATTTTGGAGAAAGCTGTGAGGCTCACCCCTTCCAGCTACCCGCCTCCCCCCAACACACATAAGGGGTTTAGGTAGGGAATGCATACAAAGTGGAGTTTGATTTTACCTGGGAAATCTAGAGGATGGGAAATGGCTAACTTTCAGTAGCAGAGCCCAAGTTGATAATTTTACATAAGGCTGCAATCTTAGAGGTTTGTCAGGGCAGAAAATTTGTGGATATTTCCTGTGGACCAGAGACTTGGAAGGGTAGAAACTAGAACAGCAATTCCTACCTAGAAACTGTGGAAGGAGTTGCAAATAAGTATCCAGAATAAAAATGTACCCACGAAACTAAAAAAAAAAAAAAAGCCAACAAAAAACAGAAACAAAAACCATAGGTGAGAGTTCCTCAGAGATGATGTATTCCTGAAGAACTCCCCAAAGCACCCCATGACAGAAGAGTCGTGTTAAACAACGCTCAGGCTCAGAGAGCATAATGGAAGGCTAAGAGAGTTTTGGGCTTCCGGGTTGTGCTAGTGGTTAAGAACATGTCTGCCAAAACAGGAAACGTAGACACAGGTTTGATCCCTGGCTCAGGAAGGTCCCCTGAAGGAGGGTATGGCAACCCACTTCAGTACTCTTGCCTGGAGAATCCTGTGGACAGAGGAACCTGGCGGGCTACAGTCCATAGCGTTGCAAAGAGTCAGACAAGACTGAAGCGACTTACACACATGCATGCAAGGTAGTATTTACTGTTTTCTTATTCCCTTTCCCCGCCCTTCTGCCTCCCATTGCCCCAGATCTGGAGAGTACCTAAAACCACGGGTAGGTAAGCTGGATGGGAAGAGTAGATGAAGAGAGAACTAAGTAGTTTATAATACTTCCTTCTCCAAAACCAGACACATTCTCTGCAATTTGTTTGGCTGGGGTAAGTACGCAGTTTTGATTACTATTTGGAGAGAACATCCATAGGCTCTGGGTCAAGACCTTTATTTAGAGTAACTATAGATTAACTAAATGAATTGTAAACTTAAATATAAAAGCAAAAAATCACAAAACCTTTGGAAGAAAACTTAGGTGAAAATCTTGGGACAGGGACACGGACACACCCCCCCGCACACACCCCCCGCCCCCTATAAAATTGCTGGTGGAAATGTAAAATTGTACAGGTACTCTGCAAAATAGTTCAGCAGTTTCTTACTAACCTAAGCAAGTACTTATATAATCTAGCAATTTCACAGTAAGCTTGTGTACTTACTGTAGAGAAATGAAAACTTACGTGTACACAACTGTTCATACGGGCTTCATTCCTAATAGCTAAAAACTAGAAACCAATGTTCTCCAGTGGGTGGTTGGTTTAATTCTGGTACATCCATACAATAGAATACTACTCAGCAATAATAAGGAACAAACTATTGACAGATGCAACAATTTGGAGGGACTTCAAGGGCATTTTATTTAGTGAAAAAAAATGCCACTCAAGGGCATTTTATTTAGTGAAAAAAAATGCCACTCTTAAATGGTTACACATTATACAATTCCATTTATATAACACTTGAAATAACAAAACCATAGAGGTAGAAAACAAAACGTGGTTGGCAGGGGACAGGGATAGGTGTAGAGAGGGGGGTATGACTGTAAAGAGTAGCAGAGAGTTCTTTTCTGGTAATGGAACAATTCTGTATCTCGATTATGATGGTGGTGGTTACACAAATCGATATGTAGGATTAGGCTGCATAGAACTATACACACACACAAATAAGTGCATATAAAAATTGGTGAAAACTGAATAAAGTCTGTAGTCCAGTATCAATGTCAATTACTTGGTTTTGATATTACACTACAGTTATATCACTGGGCTTCCCAGGTGGCTCAGTGGTAAAGAATCCATCTGCCAATGCAGGTAATGCGAGTTCGGTCCCTGGGTCGGGAAGATCCCCTGGAGGAGGGATCTTCAGTATTCATACCTGGAAAATCCCATGGACAGAGGAGCCTAGTGGGCTACAGTCCATGGGGTCACAAAGAGTCCGACATGACTCTGACTGAGCACACACATGCTATTGGGGAAGTGCTTGCAAGACTCTCTCACTTCTTGTCAGTATATGAATTAAAAAGAAAAAGAGTTAAAAAAAATTGGTTCTAATCAGGAGAAACAGAAGAAGCTGAGTATATACATCCTACAAATGAACACTACAGTTACTCTTTAGTATCTCCTGACAGTGAATAAGCAGACTTTAAAACCATACTTGGTCAGTGAGTCTCAGAATCGAAGACATCACTGCAGAGGTTTTTACTTAAAGGACATTTGAAGGAATTGAGAAAATTCTATTCCATGTGCTTACTTTTACCTCAAGACGTTGATAAATTTAAGTAGCACTTCCAGAGCAAGGTTGGCAACCTGACCAGCATTCAAAATCCTGGAATGCCTGATAGTGCGGTATGACCATGGTTTTTCAGCAATTTCAAATTTTTAAAACTTTTCAAAGTGCATTTCAACAAAAGGTAGACATATCAGAGTCTTCTCCTGTCCCTACACCCTTTCACATGATATGGCTTTAATGTGAAAATGCTGCCAATATTGATTCTAGGAAATCACTTTACTGGCTTTTATCTGATTAGATGGCTTTGGAACAATAATGACTGTGACATCCTATTGATTTTGCCTCTAAAATGTTTCTCCTATCTTGTCTCTGATTCTTCATCCCCACTGCCAACTACCTCTTTAGAGCCTTCCTTATTTCTTAAAATAGCACTCCCCCAACCCTTAATTGGAATCCCAAATTTAGTCTCTGCAAACCAAGTCATGTGAAATTCCACTGCTGGATTAATCTATATATGGCACAATTCTAATCAGGTCACTTCCTTGCTCAAACATGGTTAACGTGCCCCCACTGCTTATACAATAAAATCTGAACTCCCCATTTGACATTCAAGGATTGTCCTGTGTATGGATTGCTGGGTTGAAAATAACCTC
Source organism: Bos mutus (assembly GCF_027580195.1). Lineage (NCBI taxonomy): Eukaryota > Metazoa > Chordata > Mammalia > Artiodactyla > Bovidae > Bos > Bos mutus. The sequence continues at coordinate 26,268,674 of NC_091632.1, forward strand.
CACTCAGAATTTTGACAACACTGCTCCAGTGACTTTTGATTTTCAATATTCTATTGAGAACTGTAATGCAATCCTTTCATACCTCCCTTTATATGTAACCTAATTTTTCTTTCTAGAAGCTTTTAAGGTTTTTTTTAAGCCCTGGTACTGTGCTCTTTCATGATAATGTGAACTGGTGTGTGTGTGTGTGTGTGTGTGTGTGTGTGTGTGTGTGTGCTGGAAAGTCTTTCGTTATTTTTCACTCACTGGAATATGGTGGCCTTTCCACTATGTACATTTATATTTTCTTGGTTTTGGAAATTTTCTTGTATTATTTCTTTGATATTTTCCTCTCCAAACTTTTCTAAGTAAACTCTTCTTTTATTAGAATCTTCTGGATTGATTTTCTCATTTTCTGTTCCGCTTTCTGGGCAACTGACTTGACTTTAGTTTACATATTTTAATTTTCAAACTCTCTTGTTTCAGTGGGGTTCCTTTTCTTACAGCATATTATTGTTTTATAGATGCACAACCTTATCTTTTGAAAATATTTATTATGCTTAGAAGTTGTTTTTGGCTTTGTGTGTTGTCTCTTGTTTCTTCTGAGTTCTTTTTTTTCTCTCTTTTTTATTTGTTTTTCCTCCTGCCTTTCATGGTGAAGAATTTCCTCAGTATCTGGAGATTCTTGGCCATCTGTCTTTATTTTAAAGCACGAAAGAACTCAGTGGAAACTGTGTGCTGGAATACAGCTTACAGATTAATGAGCGTCATTGCAGAGTACTTCCTGGCCAGATGTTTTTTAAAAAGTAATTTAACATCTTTATTGAGATATAATTAACATACCATAAAATCTACTCATTTAAAGCACACCATTTTCAGTATACTCAGAATTGTGCAATTATCACCACAGTCTAAGCTTAAAACATTTCATCATTCCAAAAGAGAAACCTCATGTCCATTAGCAGTCATTTTTCATTAATTTCCCTGCCCTATATCCCCAGCCTCTAGCAGCCATTAATCTGCTGTCTGCATAGATTTGCCTATTCTGGACATTTCACAGAAATGGAATTGTACATTCTGCCGTCTTTTGTGACTGGCTTTTTTCACTTTCCGTAAAGTTTTCAAGCTTTGTCCATACTGTAGCATGTATCAGTACTCCATTCTCTTTTTAAGACTGAATAATACTGTATTATGTGGATGTATCATCTTTTGTATATCCACTCATCAGTTAATGGACATTTGGGTCAGTATCATTTTGGGGCAATTATAGATAATGCTTATAAACATTCATGTACAAGTTTTTGTGGGGACATAATGTTTTCACTTCTCTTGTATATAATTAGGAGTAGAATTACCAGCTGAAATTTTAATGCTGCTGCTGCTGCTAAGTCGCTTCAGTCATGTCCGACTCTGTGAGACCCCATAGACGGCAGCCCACCAGGCTCCCCCGTCCCTGGGATTCTCCAGGCAAGAACACTGGAGTGGGTTGCCATTTCCTTCTCCAGTGCATGAAAGTGAAAAGTGAAAGTGAAGTCACTCAGTTGTGTCCGACTCTTCACGATCCCATGGACTGCAGCCCACCAGGCTCCTCCATCCATGGGATTTTCCAGGCAAGAGTACTGGAGTGGGTTGCCATTGCCTTCTCCAGAAATTGTAATGGGGGAACATAAATGTTGGTATCTTTTTATCTGGTTGAGTTTCTCAAATTTGCTCTGTGATAAATGTAAGCCTGGTTGCTAGCCTTTTAGAGCTGGGTAGGAGCTGAATCTTTTCAGAGTTCTGGGGGGTAAGCTCTTTTCAAGCTCTGTAATTTCTTGCTCTCTTCTTTTGCTTATTATTTCCATCCTGAAGAGTACTCTCTCCATGTCTATTTCTCAGTTCAAATTATACTTGTTTTTTAAGGTATAACTCACTGCCACTGCCCTCTAAGGTCTTTCCCAATCCACCCAACAAGAAGTAATCTTACCTCCCTGCACCATTTCTTCTTGGATATTTACTTCTTCTGTTGACTCCTTAAGGTTGGGCTGTGTCTTTACTTCTCTATATTCCCTGGTAGCACATGGCTTTCTACTCTGTACATAACTCTCACAATTACCTATGTTACGGTGTAACAAGATATTTGGTTTTTAGAAATATTATTCGGCAACATTTGACTTATGTCTATGCCCCACAGTTTTACAAAGAAAATTCTAAGTTTAAGAATCATTATAAATTGATCCCCAAGGCAACCTTGGCACTAAATTCTATCAGGGCCTTACAGCAGAGTTTATGACTTGCAGATCATTGGCTAAACAGACCTGCAGGGTCTTTTGGATCAATTAAGTCTGCATGTTAAAATAACCTTTTAGTCTTTTGCACAGAAAAACTTACTGATCACATATAGTAAACCTTCTTTAGATGAAATGGACTCACTTACAACTGCTTTTCTGCCATCTTTAAGCAGTAACTCAGACCTCATGAGAATAATTTTACATTTCTAAAATGTAATGAGTGCTAAATAAGGTTTGTAGTTATCAAAAACCTTGAAAAATTCAAAATATCATGATCACTACTTCATTATCCTTCTGATACCCCAGATAGAATATTTCCTCCTCTTGAAGGAGAGAGAGAAAGTGAACTGAACAGCATTATAATGAGAAATTTAATGAGAAAGAGATCCTTGGCTTCTTGAGTTCAGAGTTCTGGTCAAATTTGGACAGTTAAGCCCACAAAGACTGACATGATGGACCAAATGAAAATCTAAAACTTCTATATAATCTAGAGACATGATTTTAAAACACAAGTAACTGACTGGAAGAAAAATTTAACAATATGAGTAATGCTGCTGCTAAGTCACTTCGGTCGTGTCCGACTCTGTGTGACCCCATAGATGGCAGCCCACCAGGCTTCCCCGTCTCTGGGATTCTCCAGGCAAGAACACTGCCTGGAGTGTTTGCCATTTCCTTCTCCAATGCATGAAAGTGAAAAGTGAAAGTGAAGTCGCTCAGTAGTGTCCGACTCTAGCGTCCATGGGATTTTCTAGGCAAAAGTACTGGAGTGGGGTGCCATTGCCTTCTCCGAATATGAGTAATAGTGGCTTACAATCCCTTGTAATAATAAAGGACTACTCCAAATCCTTAGATAAAGGACAAATAGCTCAACAGAAAATGGGTAAAGGGATCAATAAGCAAGTCATAGAAGAAGAAAACTTCTGAAAAGGTGTTCAACTTACCCAGCATTAGGGAATGGAAATTAAAACAAAGAAATGTCTGCTACCGCTACCTGACTTTTTTGTGAGGGGCAATATAGCATAAAGTTAAGAATGTACACTCCAGAGCTAGAATTCTTGAATTTGAATCACAGTACTGCCGTTTTCTGATGTGTGACCTTGTGCAATTCACTCATTTCTCTGTTTCAGTTCTCTCATCTTCAAAATGAGGTCACGAATGTAACTCGGGTTGTTATAATGATTAAATGAGTTCATTTATGTGAAGTGCTTGACCAGTGTGTGACACGTAGTGCACACTGTGTGTGTGAGTGCCAAGTCGCTTCAGTTGTGTCAGACTCTTTGTGACCCTATGGACTGTAGCCCGCCAGTCTCCTCTGTCCAGGAATTCTCCGTGCAAGAATACTGGAATGGGTTGCCAAGCCCTCCTCCAGGGGATCTTCATGACCCAGGGATAGAACCTGGGTCTCCTGCATTGAAGGCAGATTCTTTACCGCTGAGCTAGCCGGGAAGCCCAGTACATACTGTATATGTGTTTACTATTTCTATTCATCCATCATATTGATAAAATATAATGGTTGTTTGAAGGATAAAAGTAATTTTTAATATTGATGTATAGTTGCTGGACAATGTTATATTAATTTCTGCTGTACAACAAAGTGACTTAGTTTTATATATATATATATATTTTTTTTCTAATAGTGTTTTCCATTATGGTTTATCACAGCATATTGAATCTAGTTCCCTGTCTATACAGTAGGACCTTGTTATTTATCCATGGATAAAAGTGAGCCTAATCTATGGGTGGGAATGGAAATTAGTACAGGTTTTTTGAAGAACAATTCGATATTGTGTATACTTCATACTAGAAGTTCTTCAGAAATCTAACCCCATCACATAAGGAGAGAAAGTCACATAAGAAAAATGGTCATTACATCTCTATTTTAAGCCCAAAAATGGAGAAACAAAATATTCATCAGCAGGGAAGTGAAGTACACATGTTACAAAAAACTGTTATTGTTAAGGAGAATAATGTAGATTTATATGACTGACATATAAAGTTGTCCAAAATATTTATTCTATAAAGCGAAGTCACAAAGTAATACATATAGTATGATCCCACTTATGTGAAAGGCTTCCCTGGTGGCTCAGTGGTGAAGAATCTGCCTGCAGTGCAGGGGACTTGGGTTTGATCTCTAGGTCAGGAAGATCTCCTGGAGAAGGAAATGGCAACCCACTCCAGTATTCTTGCTTGGGAAATCCCATGGACAGAGGAGCCTGTTGGGCTATAGTCCATGGGGTCGCAAGAGTCAGACACGACTCACTGACTAAACACCAACAACACCAGCTTTATGAAAATAAGCAAAATATACATATGCATGCATTTACGTATGGATTTTTAAAAAAACGGTTTGAAAATATACAAACTGTTAATGAGGTTATTTGTATGGGAAGAAAAGGAAGGTGAAGAGGGACTTCTATTTTTTAAGCTGTACTTAATGTATTGAAACTTTTTTCTTTTACACAAAGACACAAGCATTTTACAGTACAATTTAGAAACTGCAAAAAGGGGTTGCTTACTTAGGTTTGCCTAGAGTTTCTGCAGACTTGCTATAAGAATAGCAATGCTTTTCTACTTAGATTTAGACACCACATACCATTTTGGAAGAAATGGCCTGATTTCAGCAACTGATGCATATGGCACAAGACCAGGGGTCTTTGGAAAAATTTCTTAATGATACCAGTAAGGTTACCAATTTGAGGAACTCAGTTGATTAAGACCTTGTACCTTAGTTCTATTTATCTGTGTTTTCAGATGATCTGATGGCAAGAGGGTCTTTTTTTTTTTTTTGAACTGTGATATATTCAAACTTCTAGTGAGTATATCCCTATATAAGAAGAATAAAGTTTCTGAAAAATTTCTGTTTAGAAAACCTCTATAAATGGATTTGAAAGACAAAAAGGATTATCTAATATTTGAGATTTATTAGCACTTTTTTTATTATGCTGTATTTATTTAGTATGCTGTATTTGAGCCAGAAAGATACTACTATTGACTGAAGCAGAATAGCATGGACGTCACATATAAGGAATTTAAATCACTGGAAAGGCTGAAAATGCGCTGCCTATATAATAGCAATAGCAGACTCCAGGAGAATATAATCTCTTGGTAATTCAATCCAAGAATTCCTCTAGGCTACCTGAAGCAAAACAGAATAGGAGAGAGCACTTGGTTTGAAATTGAGAAAGTGATATTTAGTCAAGTTTATAAAATAAAGTACACCTACAAAAAATATCTCCTTGTCTTTCAAGTTTATACGTGATGCTACAGAGTTTAAGGAACTAGTGATTGAATTAGGAATGTTTTAGTTGCTATACCATATCCTTGTCCTTAAAAACCAATATTCTGAAAAATCTTGTCATTCTATTTTATTGAGACTTATTTATAAAATGATTTGAATTCTTACAATGATGAAAGTTGTAGAATAATAGGAATCTAAGGGAAAATATGAGAATAAAAGATTTTTTTTTAAATGATTACCTTTAAACAAAGAGGTATAAAAGAGATATCTAACAATACAATTGCACTGCAATTGAACATACTTGCAAATTTCACAGAACATCTCTAAAGTGGTTCAAGGATAAGAAGAGCTGATAAAGCTGTAGCCTCTCATCAATTCAGTATAGGGGAAAAGTTACTTTATTTATAAAATAAGAGTAACTCTCTGCCTGGCAAGTCTATAATCTGCAATTATGAGATTACAATCTATATTTCTACTTATTATGTCGGTAGCTGGAAATAATGGACTTATTACTGAAAAGAAAAAGAAACACCCAAGTATAAATAGGAGGATCATTATGAAAGGCAGACAAAAGTTTAAATCCAAACTCTACTAATTAGCTGTGTGACTACGGGCATGCTTCTCAATCTCTTTTGCCTTAGTTCCTCATCTGTAAAATAGTATCTAATCTCATTGCATTACATGAGAGACTACATTAAAAATACCTGGCACAGAGTAAGCACTCAGTAAATACTGGTGACAGTGGTGATGTGTCAAGACACAAGAGTACCATTTCCTAAATTCTGAGCATTGTGGAGACATGAATTATTACAAATGTGTTCTAGCATGCATTCAATCATTTTAGAAGGCTGTTATCCTTCGAGAGCTATGCATGTGAGGTTTGCTCAAGCTGGTAGTACTAATTATTGAATTCCAGGCTTCCTTTTAAAAAAAAAAAAAATTTTTTTTTTTTTTACTTATTTAGTTGGCAGCGCTGGGTCTTAGTTGTGGCATGCAGGAGCTTTGATCTTCATTGTGGCATGTGGAATCTTTAGTTGTAGTATGTAGGATCTAGTTCCCTGACCAGGGATCGAACCTGGGCCCCCTGTATTGGGAGCAGAGTCTTAGCCACTGGACCACCAGAAAAATCTCAAGGCTTCCTTTCCATACACGCCTTCTAGATGTGACTGTAAATTAATAAGGCCGAGTCCATATAGTATACACAAAGAGCAAGACAGCAGTGAAGACCATGGACTCAGAGCAAAGCTGCCGAAGTTTAAATACCATTTTTACTATTTACTAAGCAGTATAAACTTGGAACCTCTGTTTCTCAAACTTGTCATCTGTAAAATGGTGATAATATTAGTATTTCTCTTACAGGGTTATTCTAAAGATTAAACAAGATAAAGTATATAAAGCATTTAGGACAGTGCTCAGAAAATGTTAGCTATAGCCATCAGCATCCCTTAGAGGCATTCTACAGAAGAAAGATACACCTTGGACCACTAGAACACAATTCGACAGAAACAGCACAACTGACTCTTAAATTAGTTCTTAGGTATCTGCACACTCTTCAATATTATAAGATTTTTAAACTGGTTTGGTATGTAAGCTAATATTTTGTACCGTGCCTCAATATGAGCAAGACAAAAAAGTAAATTTTTTTATCAGTTCTCTAGGACTATCACTGATGCACAGTTAGAGAAGACCAAAGTATCTTACCAAAATGCACTGTAAAATTGCTTTCTGTGTTTTAAGCAAGTGAACGCCTACCTGTCATCGGTATTGCGAAGAGAGGGAAGCCGAAAGCTCGTGTTTCGGTCAAGCTTTGACTGGCTTTTGGTCCTCTTGATGGAGCCTTTTAGGCGCTTGCTGAAGAACCCCTAGAATGAAAAGGCAGAAGGTGATAGGAAAAAGAACAAAAGGGGAACCTTGCTATCTCCTAAGTCGTCTGCACTGCCTTTATAAAAGCTACTCAGATTCTTATAATGAAGACCAGAAACAGAATCCAGCTTTCAATTTTTTAATTTGTAAAACACAGTTGCTGGAAACCACTTGGTAATGTGCTAAAATTCGTTTTCTTCCAAGATAACTGGGAGAATTAGAGTTTTTGATGGCACTTAAGTTCTTATTTCTTAAACTGTCCCTATACTAGCTATGGTAAAGAAACTTCTAAGTTTTAAGGTCATAAGTTGGCGGTCTCAACAGTGGCATAATTTGATCTATGTCATCTTGGATATGGTATTTATGATGTTAACTTTTAAATATAGTTTAACTATTTCAAAATGAAATTGGTATGTATCATTTATGAAATCAGTGAAGCACCTAGACTTCAGAAGAGCAAAGTGCCTTATAGTTTTTAGCCCCTGCTTGCTTTGTGCCACTTCTACCAAACCACCCAGAGTGCCCTGAACATCGTCCAGTCTTAGCACCTGGCAAATAATGGACATTCAAAAAAGCTTGCTGAATACAAAAAATAAATACAAGAATGAACATCAATGAGCATTTCTTTTAAGAAACAATTCTACTGTTGGCAGATGAAAGGACATCTTACAGAGGTACCTCAAAATGTTTTGACAAAAGATTGTAATTCAAAGAAAAGTATTTTGTTGCATGGAAATGACTCTAATCACCTGGTGATGAATATTATTAGCTTATAGAATCTGTGTACAATAATATTTCCAAAAGGAAGAAAGAAATACTAGGCCAATAACAGCACATCAAATCTGTTATATTCTTTTAGTTACCATTAAACCCCACTGTTTTGGAGTAAAGACTATATTAATCACAACAAGCTAGGTTATACTTATCTAATAACTTTACAATAATATAATCTCACACAAAATATCACACACAAATTTCACACACACACAAAATAATAATCTCACACAAAACACACTACGTCTCTCTGAGCAGGTTAAACGTGATGCGGACCTGGCTCTATGCTATGCTCACACAGGGTCTTGTGCTAAGTGTGGCTCCACCTCTGTGCTTCTACAGTTGTTGCAGCAGGATAAAGGAAGTGTGGGGAATTTTGTACTTGCTCTGAAAGCTTTATGTCACTAATGGTCTCATTTTATTAGACAAAAAAGCCACATGACCACGCCTAACTTTAACAGGGAAAGAACGTACAATCCAGAAAGATAAGTGGAGATATCCAGTGAACAGCAGAGTGGACTACCACCGCTGTTCCACGCTAAGTATGGTTTGCAAACACATAAGCACTCTGAGAGAATGATGGAAATTACTTATTTCAATCAGAATTGGAACTATTTAGCTGACTGAAGAAAAATGCTTATGTTATTTCTTGTTCTTGTAGTCCAAAGAATAAGGATAAAAACTAGAAAATATCACATAGACAAAATTCCCTAAGCTGTTTTTGATTTCCCAGGTTTTTTATTATAGGTGTTACTGAGATTGATTGGAAGGAAAAAAAACAAGGCTATTTTTACAGTACTATACTTCTTAGAGACAGGCATTTGCTGGTTTCCTGTATAATCTTAGCATCATTAGGGAAAGTCACTGGTATTTGTTCTCCAAGGCAGAGGTTTTATTTACTACCTTCTATAATTCAAAAAAGATGAGTCATCACATTTTCTTAAGAATGGAGTCAGCAAGCAGATCGAAATTTATAGAATTCTATTAGGATCATTTATTGTTGGTTCAAAAACCACAAGCCTAAGTTGAGATTCAGCCCAAGGACCCAACTAAATACATATATAAATACATTTCTAACAAAACTATAGTTAAGTAGTTAACTGAGAATGTACTAGTAGATGTTCACTAATATAGTACTTTATCTTTCTGTGGCACTTTTATCTTATACTTCATATTTTAATCCATTTATTTATTAAATATTTATTTTATATGTATATGGTATAAAGCATCATAACAGCTATTGTAAGGGTACCAAAGATTAAATAAAATCCTTGCCCTCAAAAAAGGCTTGTAGTTTAATACAGGACTAGAAATAAATATAATATATATATTATATATTATGCCTGACATATATGCCAGACATATATGCCTGACATAAATATGCCTGACATATTTAATCACAAAATAAAACTATCTTATTTCTTTGAATCTAGGACAACAGTGATTGTCACACCATTATTTTATGAATACTAAGAAAAAAAGCTGCCAATTAAACTATAACAAAATGACATCACTTAGACTCTTTATTTTGCATTAAAGAAGTTGTCTTTTTAATGACTTAGGTTGGCAGGTTTTGTCATATATCACATAGTGTACACAAAGAAAGAACATACACAAAACTGGTTAAGGTATTTAATGCTTCTTCATTCTTCTGAACTATTTTTTTTGACTCAGAGTAGTTGTTATTCATGTTTTTCCACAAAATACCATGATATATTCTCTCTTTTAAGAACACTGATGATGAATGGCATGTTTTAAAAGATAAACTATGGAGATGTTAAAAGATGAAAAAATTTACATCTCGGAATTGATGAAACATGGTATTATTTTAGAGAGGTACATAGGAAATTATTTCAGGAGTTCAGAGACAGAAGAGGTTGCATCATCTATTGAAATGAAGGGACATTGTACGGAAGAAGTGGTATATGCTAGGTCCCAGAGAGAAGACATGATTGGGGTTTGGAGGAATTGAGGAGCAAGGGTACTCTATGGACCACAGCTTGAGAAAAACACCACACAGGGTATACATTAAGTAGATTTAGTTTGGTTGGTAAATTATGAGTTGTAACGACAAATAAGATTGGAAAGTTGATTTGTCCAGCTATTGCGTTTGGGTGGACTCTGGGAGTTGGTGATGGACAGGGAGGCCTGGTGTGCTGTGGTTCATGGGGTAGCAAAGAGTCAGACACAACTGAGTGACTGAACTGAACTGAATGTATAATTGGCAGAGACGAGATACCCCACGTCCAAAGTCAGGAGCGGTGGCCTAGAGGAGACACCCCATGTCCAAGGTTAGGAGCGGCAGCCGTGAGGAGATACTCCACGTCCAAGGTAAGAGAAACCCAAGTTAAGATGGTAGGCACTAAGAGAGGGCATCAGAGGGCAGACAGACTGAAACCACAATCACAGAAAACTAGCCAATCTGATCACATGGTCGACAGCCTTGTCTAACTCAATGAAACTAGGCCATGCTGTGTGGGGCCACCCAAGATGGATGGGTCATGGTGGAGAGGTCTGACAGAATGTGGTCCACTGGAGAAGGGAATGGCAAACCACTTCAGTATTCTTGCCTTGAGAACCCCATGAACAGTATGAAAAGGCAAAAAGATAGGACACTGAAAGAGGAACTCCCAAGGTCGGTAGGTGCCCAATATGCTACTGGAGATCAGTGGAGAAATAATATAAGAAAAAATGAACGGATGGAGCCAAAGCAAAAACAATACCCAGTTGTGGATGTGACTGGTGATAAAAGCAAGGTTTGATGCTGTAAAGAGCAATATTGCATAGGAACCTGGAATGTTAGGTTCATGAATCAAGGCAAATTGGAAGTGGTCAAACAGGAGATGGCAAGAGTGAACATTGACATTCTAGGAATCAGCGAACTAAAATGGACTGGAATGGGTGAATTTAACTCAGATGACCATTATATCTACTACTGTGGGCAGGAATCCCTTAGAAGAAATGGAGTAGCCATCATAGTCAACAAAAGAGTCCAAAATCCAGTACTTGGAAGCAATCTCAAAAACAACAGAATGATCTCTGTTCGTTTCCAAGGCAAACCATTCAATATCACAGTAATCCAAGTCTATGCCCCGACCAGTAATGCTGAAGAAGCTAAAGTTGAATGGTTCTATGAAGACCTACAAGACCTTTTAGAACTAACATCCAAAAAAAGACGTCCTTTTCATTACAGGAACTGGAATGCAAAAGTAGGAAGTCAAGAAACACCTGGAGTAACAGGCAAATTTGGCCTTAGACTACAGAATAAAGCAGGGCAAAGGCTAATAGAGTTTTGCCAAGAGAACGCACTGGTCATAGCAAACACCCTCTTCCAACAACACAAGCGAAGACTCTACACATGGACATCACCAGATGGTCAACACAAAAATCAGATTGATTATATTCGTTGCAGCCAAAGATGGAGAAGCTCTACACAGTGAGCAAAAACAAGACTAGGAGCGGACTGTGGCTCAGATCATGAACTTCTTATTGCCAAATTCAGACTTAAATTGAAGTAGGGAAAACCACTAGACCATTCAGGTATGACCTAAATCAAATCCCTTACAATTATATAGTGGAAGTGAGAAATAGATTTAAGGGACTAGATCTGATAGATAGAGTGCCTGATGAACTACGGACTGAGGTTCGTGACATTGTACAGGAGACAGGGATCAAGACCATCCCCATGGAAAAGAAATGCAAAAAAGCAAAATGGCCATCTGAGGAGGCCTTACAAATGGCTGTGAACAGAAGAGAAGCAAAAAGCAAAGGAGAAAAGGAAAGATATAAGCATCTGAATGCAGAGTTCCAAAGAATAGCAAGAAGAGATAAGAAAGCCTTCCTCAGCGACCAATGCAAAGAAATAGAGGAAAACAACAGAATGGGAAAGACTAGAGATCGCTTCAAGAAAATCAGAGATACCAAAGGAACATTTCATGCAAAGATGGGCTCGATAAAGGACAGAAATGGTACGGACCTAAGAGAAGCAGAAGATATTAAGAAGAGATGGCAAGAATACACAGAAGAACTGTACAAAAAAAGAGCTTCATGACCCAGATAATCACACTAGTGTGATCACTCACCTAGTGCCAGACATCCTGGAATGTGAAGTCAAGTGGGCCTTAGGAAGTATCATTACAAACAAATCTAGTGGAGGTGATGGGATTCCAGTGGAGTTATTTCAAATCCTAAAAGATGATGCTGTGAAAGTGCTGCATTCAATATGCCAGCAAATTTGGAAAACTCGGCAGTGGCCACAGGACTGGAAAAGGTCAGTTTTCATTCCAATCCCAAAGAAAGGAAATGCCAAAGAATGCTCAAACTACTGCACAATTGCACTCATCTCACACACTAGAAAAGTAATGCTCAAAATTCTCCAAGCCAGGCTTCAGCAATATGTGAATCATGAACTTCCAGATGTTCAAGCTGGTTTTAGAAAAGGCAGAGGAACCAGAGATCAAATTGCCAACATCCGCTGGATCATCAAAAAAGCAAGAGAGTTCCAGAAAAACATCTGCTTCCATCTATTGACTATGCCAAAGCCTTTGACTGTGTGGATCACAATAAACTGTGGAAAATTCTGAAAGAGATGGGAATACCAGACCACCTGACCTGCCTCTTGAGAAATCTGTATGCAGGCCAGGAAGCAACATTTAGAAATAGACATGGAACAACAGACTGGTTCCAAGTTGGGAAAGGAGTACGTCAAGGCTGTATATTGTCACCCTGCTTATTTAACTTATATGCAGAGTACATCATGAGAAACGCTGGGCTGGAGGAAGCACAACCCGGAATCAAGATTGCCGGGAAAAATACCAATAACCTCAGATATGCAGAAGACACCACTCTTATGGCAGAAAGTGAAGAAGAACTAAAAAGCATCTTGATGAAAGTGAAAGAGGAGAGTGAAAAAGTTGGCTTAAAGCTCAACATTCAGAAAACAAAGATCATGGCATCCAGTCCCATCACTTCATGGCAAATAGATGGCGAAACAGTGGAAACAGTAGCTGACTTTATTTTTCTGGGCTCCAAAATCACTGCATGGTGACTGCAGCCATGAAATTAAAAGATGCTTACTCCTTGGAAGGAAAGTTATGACCAACCTAGATAGCATATTCAAAAGCAGAGACATCACTGTGTCAACAAAGGTCAGTCTAGTCAAGGCTATGGTTTTTCCTGTGGTCATGTATGGATGTGAGAGTTGGAATATAAAGAAAGCTGAGCACCGAAGAATTGATGCTTTTGAACTGTGGTGTTGGAGAAGACTCTTGAGATTGCCTTGGACTGCAAGGAGATCCAACCAGTCCATCCTAAAGGAGATCAGGCCTGGGTGTTCATTGGAAGGATTGATGTTGAAGCTGAAACTCCAATACTTTGGCCACCTGATGCGAAGAGCTCACTCATTTAAAAAGACCCTGATGTTGGGAAAGATTGAAGGTAGGAGGAGAAGGGAACGACAGAGGATGAGATGGTTGGATGGCATCACCGACTCAATGGACATGAGTTTGGGTAAACTCTGGGAGTTGGTGATGGACAGGGAGGACTGGCATGCTATGTTCCATGGGGTTGCAAAGAATCAGACAACTGAGCGACTGAAGTGAAGTGAACTGATAATGCTATATCTATCTTAAAATCCACCACAGAGATTAAACCTTAAAATTATGGTTGTTTACAGAATACAGATAAGGGAAATTGTAAGATGGCCCAGAGTTGTTGGTGAGGTAGTAGAAGCTACTACAAAATTCTGTTTTCATTTCCTTGATATAACTGAACTATGGTTTTCATCTGAGAAGACTATTTAGCTCAAAGCTTGGCTCCTTCTATACCTTTGCCTGGACCAACCAGGTTGCACTGAGCCTTCCAGCAACATTATTTCCTCTTTGAAGCCTCAGAGTGTATGGTATGTCCTCTTGCCCACCAGCCCCTCTGAGCAATTCCTTATATACAGGTCAGTAGGCTCTGTACTGTGAACAGCCCTAGCTACCGCTGAGTGGATGGGAATAATTGACCTAAAGCTACCTAAGAGAATGGTCCTGGTAACGGTTTTACCTCTAAGCATGTAGTATCATCTGGTAGATACTAACTGCTCTAGCCTGATCCCTAGCCATTCCCTGCTTAGTGCTTTAGACACCAGCAACTCTAAAAGCCTCCAATTTGTCACGTCTCTCTGCTACTGCTCATATTCCTTCCCTTTTCCCTGTTTAAGTCATCCTTTCAGACTCAGCTGAGCCATGATCTCCTCTAAGGTGTCTATTTTGGCAATCCCTGACGCTGTTTAGATTAATTGTCCCTCCTATGTGCTTCCAAGAATCTATAAATATAGCCAGTGTTACATTTAGCACGCTGCATACCCACTGATGTGTTAACAGTCGTCTCTATTAAATTCTAAACTTCTCAGGACAGGGACTAAACAATTTTTGCATTCCTGGGCAAGGCTGGTATCTGGCCATCTAGTAGGGGCCCAATGTATGTTTGTAGAACTGAAATTAAATAGGCAGTGAAATGAATAAAACCCATCATGGTGCTTCTGGTAAAAGTGCCACCATGGAGAGAATAGGGAACCCTGAGTCAGGAAGTATGGCTTCAAATCCTGGCTCAAATTTCTCCTAGGTGAATGACACTGGACAAATCATAACTTTGAGGTTTCAGATTTCTTAGAGGTAAAATGAGGATTAAAATTTTCTCTTCCTAAGGCCATCTCAAAGAATAAGATAACTGAATGCAAAAGTACTTTTAAAGTAATGGAAAATGGGTACCTATAAGTATTAATTGAAATGAATCTAGGATGAGAGACTACTGAACAGGTTGGTGAAATCATGATTTTTTTCCTTCTAGAAACTACTGCAACGAAGAAAGGAAAGCAAACTAGAAATAATTCCCATAGCATCAGGGATTTGGGGCTATTTTGCTCAGTGATATATGCCAGTGCCTGTAAGTGATACCTGGTATATCATAAGTGTTCAGTAAACATTTGTTGGCTGAAAGAATTTATTGAAGGCCTCCTGGGTTATCAAGCACTGGCCAGGTGCTTTCCAGTATGTGGTGACATTTAATTCATGGAACAACTCCACAAAGTAGGTATTCAATAACTTGATACAAGTAATAGAGTTTATAGGTGAGGAGTCAGAATTTAAATCCAGTGTAATGCTAGTACTGAAAAAGCTTCATTTATTCATATATTTATTTGTCAGATACTTGAGGCACTTGAGATATATCAATGAACAAAACAAACAAAACTCTTTTTCTTCATTAATCTTACATACCAGTGGAAGGAAGCAGACAATAAACAAAGAACAAAGTAAATTAGCAAAAGAAAGTGAAAGCGAGGTAGCTCAGTCGTGTCTGACTCTTTGTGACCCCATGGACTGTAGCCCACCAGGCTCTTCCCTCCATGGGATTCTCCAGGCAAGAATACTGGAGTGCGTTGCCATTTCCTTCTCCAGGGGATCTTCCCAGCTCAGGGATTGAACCCGGGCCTCCCGCATTGCAGGCAGATGCTTTAACCTCTGAGCCACCAGGGATTCAAGAGAAAACCACTGTTAAAAACAGAGCTGTGTAAAGAGGACTGGGAGTACAAAGTGGTCATTGCAGACCTCATGAAGATTATATTGAATAAAGATCTGAAGGAGGTGAGTCAGCCTTGGTACTTCCAGCACATACTGGAAGGGAAAAGCATTCCAGGCAATGTGACTAGGCTCGGCAAAGCCTTTAAGGCAAAAGCATGCCTGGTATGATCAAAAAAGAGTCAAGAAGTCACTTAGGCTGGAATGGAGAAAGCAGTAAGAAGAGTTGTGGGGAATGAGGTCAGAGAGGTAGCATGATGGTGCTGGTCTGGGGAGTGGGGTAGGCGGTATGCTGTGTAGATCCTGGAGGCCACTGTAAGGACCTCACCTTGTGCTCTGACTTCTAAGGAAATCTACAATGAGAGACAAGACCATTCAAAGCAGTCATAAATAAGTATTTGCTTTTCTTAGAAAAATACTCTCAGCTATGAAACTTTAATATGATTCTAAGCAGGAATGTGCAATATATGAGCAGTTCATTTTCTTCATGAACAGTTGATCACCTGTCTATCAATAGCTGAGATATGGAGACGTTCTCTGGCTTTTCCCAAGTCACAGAGCTGCCAAGTGTCAGAGTAAAACTTCAAGTTCAGGTGGTCTGACTCTGGAACTCTTGCTTTTTAACCATAATACTATACTAATTCTCCACATTCTAATTTCTCTTTGAATACTCTAAGTACTATACTATAATGCATTTTCCCATGTTCAGTTCAGTTCAGTCGCTCAGTTGTGTCTGACTCTTTGTGACCCCATGAATTGCAGCACGCCAGGCCTCCCTGTCCATCACCAACTCCAGGAGTTCACTCAAACTCACGTCCATCGAGTTGGTGATGCCATCCAGCCATCTCATCCTCTGTCGTCCCCTTCTCCTCCTGCCCCCAATCCCTCCCAGCATCAGAGTCTTTTCCAATGAGTCAGCTCTTCTCATGAGGTGGCCAAAGTCCTGGAGTTTCAGCTTTAGCATCATTCCTTCCAAAGAACACCCAGGTCTGATCTCCTTTAGAATGGACTGGTTGGATCTCCTTGCAGTCCAAGGGACTCTCAAGAGTCTTCTCCAACACTACAGTTCAAAAATGTACACTATACTTAATTTCTACATGTATCTTATTATAGAATTATACATCATAAAGAAATAGAAATGCAATACGACAATTCAAAAATATGAGAGGAAAAAAGAAAACAAATTAAAAACCTCCACTAATGTGACATTTGATGTAGAAAAATTTGCTCCTAAGGCTCCTATCTATAAAATTAAACTAGAGTAAAATTGAAATCCTACTGAAGTTACTTTTATATGTAACTGATTCTGTGGTTACTGAGAAAAAAAATCCAAATATAAAATTTTAAAATAGATGAATACCAGTTAGGAAAATCTCTCTCTCTCTTTCACATAAAGTTATGATATCTATGTCTTATGTTAATTTGGAGAGTAAATGATACTCCTATAAATGTACCCTAAAAATCCCATAGCATAAATGCAAACAAAGGAGAAGACTACAAATAAACTTGATTTCATCCTTCTAAATGACTCAAACCTAGTCTGAAAGAACACCAATAAAACCCTTTAAACAAGTCCTACCCCATCCAAGTTTCCTTTGAAATGCTCTTGCTACCGTTTACACTTCTTAAAAATAGTAAAAAGCTTACTGTTTTAAACAACAACACTCTCGTGGCAACTGATACAATTAAAATGACTTAGATTAAGAAGTTGATACTCATTCTTTTTTTGTCAAAATAAGGCTTAAAATTAGCAACAGCCAGTGAAAGAGATAAAATCAAATGTGTCTTTCTCTGGAGCTTGGTGAATGTTAAGATAGCGATAAAAGTTGTTCACCACCTACAGATTGGAGTAACCCCCAAAAGACCGAACTTGGCTATCAGGGCATGATTGGTAACTGGAATAAAACTGCTGCTATGCAACCGCTCTCAGAAGCCTCAGTGGTGGTAATCAGACACTGACTTGCGGGTGTCCTAGCGCTGCTGCTGTTCCCTTAAGACATAATAGAGAGGCAGCAGAGAGACATGTCATCACCTTTCTCACACACACACACACACACACACACACACACACACACACACAGAGTGGGGTGCAACAGAACCTTGCTTTAATCCTGTTTGAGACTTTTCCGTACCAGTGACCACCAAAGGGATTAAATGATTCTAGGTGATTAAGTAATTTTAATAGCAGTTCCTTAAAATGTTCTATGACTCATACTAAGAAAATGTCACCTTCTAGAAACCAGGTGAGAACTGTTTTTATTCTTGCTTTTTAAGTTTCAGTTTAATGAGTAAATTAGTCTCTGTGTGTTTTGTATATTTTAGCTCTTCATATTACTATGGTTCATAATTATCTAAGAAGGGCTATGTCATACATAACCGACTCTCTTGCTTGTTCTCTTAATGTAACTTAGGAACTTGTAGATGTTTGATAAATGTTAACTAAAATCTAATTGTAGAAAGCTAACAAGGAAAAAGGAAAAGGAAGGGTAACTGAAAATGTCAAACTTTACTTTTCAGTTATAATATGTTACTTAGTTTATCTTCCACTTGTTGGAAGTCTAAACAGAAAGGGAAACTCCAGGTAACAAGGATCATAGCAAAACAATAAACAGCTATAAAGTGCTTTATAGTTAATAAGCAGCTTCAGTGTGAGTAATTTCTCCTCTAGTGGGGCTTTTTGATGTAGGGTTATTTGTTTTGTTTTTGTTTGTCTACAAATTTGAGCATCACAGAGGAAAAGAAAAGATTCTATCATAAATTACAATTGTTTTTTCTAGCGCAGAGCTGATGAATCAGAATCTCTGGTGTGAAGCAGATTGGATTTTTGACACACATCCAATGATTCTCTTTTGTTAAAGGAAGTGAATCTTTTATTATGAAACTCTTAAACATACAAAAGCACAGAAGTTAATAGAGTGAACATATATGCACTGATTATATCTAAACTATGCCAATGATATTATTAGATTATATTAAAATATAAAAGTAAAATAGTATTACATAACATTATAATTGTTGTGTGTGTGTGTGTGTGTGTGTGCTAAGTCTCTTCAGTCATGTCCAGCTCTTTTTCGACCCTACAGACTGTAGCCTACCAGGTACCTCTGTCCATGGGATTCTCCAGGCAAGAATACTGAAGTGGGTTGCCATGCCCTCTCCAGCGGATCTTTCTGACCCAGGGACCAAAACCACATCTCAAATGTCTTCTGCATTGGCAGGTGGGTTCTTTAACACTAGTGTCACCTGGGAAGCCCCATAATTATATATAGCATCGTAATATAACTTATTGATATGCTTACCACTAGAAGATATAAAGCATACCTTCTCTATCCCCAATAATTTGCTGTAAAGATTTATCTTCACTTGATACAACACTGTTATGCCATATTTGTTTTGATTATTATCTTCCAGTTAAAAGTTTTTAAACCTTTTATTTTCAACTTATGTTTTAAATATATCTTTTCTATTAAAAATTATATTCATATAAGTGTAATTTATAAACAAAATTCACTATTTTTTAGGTATACAGTTTGATGAGTTTTGACAAATGTGTACTACTGCAGTTGAGATACAGAATATTTCTATCACTCAAAGAATTTATTTGTGCCCCTTTATAGTCAATCCCTTCCTCCTTCCTCAGCCCTTAGAAACCACTAATCTGATTTGTTCCTATAGTTTCATCTGTTCTAGAATGTTATATAAATGGAATTATGTGGTAAAGAGTCGTCCTTCACTTAGCATACTGGTTTTGAAATTTATCCATACTGGGGCATGTGTTACTAGTTGCTTCCTTTTTATTCCACTGTACAGATGTACCAAAACTGGCTTACCCATTTGCCAACCAATGGACTTTTGGGATGTTTCCATTTTGAATCCATTAAGAATAAATCCACTAAAAATTTTTGTAAACAAGTCTTTACTTTTTAACAAGAGTTAAAAGCCATTGGAAATTCACAGAGGAATAGCAGAAAAGAAATGGTGACTAACATAAATATTTCAGTGAGGTGAGTGGGGCGGGGATCTTGAAAAGGGAAGGAATCTTTGATATTTTGTGCTTTACATTTGGAAAAATAGTACAAAGAGTTTTCCCTTTGTCCAGATTCATCTAACAGTAACATCTTATGTAACCATAGAATTATTATGACTTCCCAGGTGGCTCAGTGGTCAAGAATCCACCTGCCAATGTAGGAGACACAGGAGATGGGGGTTTCATTCCTGGGTCGATCCCCTGGAGGAAGAAATTACAACACACTCCAATACTCTTGCCTGGGAAATCCCATGGACAGAGAAGCATGGCGGACTACAGTCCTTGGGGTCGCAAAGAGTTGGACATGAATTAGTGACTGAGCGTGCACATAATTATGAAAACTAGGAAATTAACACAGTTACCATACTTAAGATAGGCTGGCATCTGGGACCCTTTGCTGCAGTGCTTTCACCTGGATAAGCATGTCCTCCAGCAACAAAATACAAAAAAACTATAAGGAACTAAAAATAGCTGCATACATGTAACATGTGCAGTTGGGGCAAACTATGAACAACAAGATACAAAAAGGCCAAAAGCCCAAATGCCACTTCTGAGGAGCTGGAGCAAAAGTAGGGTACTGTGGATGCTCCCTGCACACAGCACCACAAAGGGGTGGGCAGACTACCTAAGCCACTTCTCTGGCTCAGCCCCTCTACTCACCCCGACATTCACTCCATGTAAGGAACCTGCTTGCCTGCCCATAAGGAGACAGCAAGGAAAATTATTATCTGCTTTCACTCCCTCCTGCTGCAACAGGGTCCAGATAGAGCCCTGCCTGAACTTCTTGTCTCTTCTTACCAGTTGCTACTGAGTAAGGTCAAGAACCATGGTCAGTGACATACTGACTGAAATTACAGAATTCTAATTTCACCAGTTTATCACTGTACTAGTTTTCTATTGCTGCTGTAACAAATTACCACAAACACAGTGACTTAAACAGTACAAATTTACTACTATTCTGTAGGTCAGAAGTCCAACACAGGTATCATCTGGCTAAAATCAAGGTGTCAGCAGGGCTTTACTCCTCTCTGAAGGCTCTATGGGAGAATGTGTTTTTTGCCTTTTCCAGCACTTTAAGGTCACTCATATTCCTTGGCTCCTGGTCGTCTTCCTCCATCTTCAAAGCTAGCAATGTAGTATCTCTCTTAAATGTTCTCAGTTTCTAAGGCCTCCTGTTACTTGCCTGGGAAATTCCATGAACAGAGGAGCCCGGCAGGCTATAGTCCATAGGGTCACAGGCATCAGTCACAACAAAGCAACTAAACCACCACCACTACCTGTTAATAGAATGAAACCACCTGGACAATCTAGGATACTCTTCCTACCTTGAGGTCATCAGCCTTAACCACATCTGCAACAGCTTCTTTTGCCATTTATGGCAACATATTCATATATTCTGCATATTAAGATATGTATAGCTTTGGGAGACCATTACTCTACCTTGCACATATAATTTATGTAATTAGTTTCTTATGGGTGGGCATTTAGGTTGCTTCCAATATTTTACAATTATAAACGATGCTGCAAGGAATACCTTGTATATATGTATTTTCATAATGGTGGAGGCTGTATTTTGAAGGCAGACAGCTAAAAGTGGGACTGCTGGATGGAGAGGTGCATGTGTAGATTTGCTAAAATCCCCTCTAGAAGGGCTGCACCAGTTTGCATTCCCATCAGCAATATATGAGACTGTCAGTTTCCCGTCACCAACTGAATTTATCATACTCGACAGTTTTTGGTAGCTAAAAGGTGAGGTAGTATCTCTATGCTGTTTTGATCTGCATTTCTGATTGTATGAACGTTGCTTTTGTATGTTCAGAAAAATTTTTATAGTTTTTGAGAATTATCTATTCATCTCTTTTTTCAATTTTTCTGTTGAGGTTTTGATCATTTGTCTCTCATTTGTAAGTGCTGATATCCATATGTTGTGCATCGGTCAGTTGTCTTTTAACTTTATGATGTTTTTTGACATGTCTTAAAAATTTTTTTTTTTTTGCTTCTAGCTTTTCAGTAATCATTCATTAAAGAAGAGTGTTTGTTAAAAGTAAAGAGGAAATTCCTCTCTGTTTTCTTCTAGTAGTTGTATGGTTTATTTTTTACACTTAGATCCCTAATCCATTTGGAGTTTACTCTCATGTAAGGTAAAAGATATATCTCACATTTAATTTTATCTTTTTTTTTCCCCCCAAAAAGGGCCACTCAGTTGTTCCTACACTATTTATTTTGAATACCAACTCCTCACAAAATCCTTCTTGATTTCTCTAGTAGGACTTAGTCTCTCACTTTTAATTACCTAAGATCTTTTGTTCATACTGTTTTCCTGTCTTGACCGATAATTCTTGGTCTTTCAATTTTATATCCCCTACCGAGTCTTAACTCCTAAAGGCAAACATTATTGAGCTCATCATTATATTACTTCAATGCTTAGTATACAGTGGGCTACCTAATATATATTTGCAGAATGCTAATAATGATTACCATTCAATATCACAGTAATCCAAGTCTATGCCCCAACCAGTAACGCTGAAGAAGCTGAAATTGAACGGTTCTATGAAGACCTACAAGACCTTTTAGAACTAACACCACAAAAAGATGTCCTTTTCATTATAGGAGACTGGAATGCAAAAGTAGGAAGTCAAGAAACACCTGGAGTAACAGGCAAATTTGGTCTTGGAATACGGAATGAAGCAGGGCAAAGACCAATAGAGTTTTGCCAAGAAAATGCACTGGTCATAGCAAACACCCCCTTCCAACAACACAAGCGAAGACTCTACACATGGACATCACCAGATGGTCAACACAAAAATCAGACTGATTATATTCTTTGCAGCCAAAGATGGAGAAGCTCTACACAGTCAACAAAAAAAAGACCAGGAGCTGACTGTGGCTCAGATCATGAACTTCTTATTGCCAAATTCAGACTTAAATTGAAGAAAGTAGGGAAAACCACTAGACCATTCAGGTATGACCTAAATCAAATCCCTTATGATTATACAGTGGAAGTGAGAAATAGATTTAAGGGACTAGATCTGATAGATAGAGTGCCTGATGAACTATGGACTGAGGTTCGTGACATTGTACAGGAGACAGGGATCAAGACCATCCCCATGGAAAAGAAATGCAAAAAAGCAAAATGGCTGTCTGAGGAGGCCTTACAAGTGGCTGTGAACAGAAGAGAAGCAAAAAGCAAAGGAGAAAAGGAAAGATATAAGCATCTGAATGCAGAGTTCCAAAGAATAGCAAGAAGAGATAAGAAAGCCTTCCTCAGCGACCAATGCAAAGAAATAGAGGAAAACAACAGAATGGGAAAGACTAGAGATCGCTTCAAGAAAATTAGAGATACAAAGGGAACACATCATGCAAAGATGGGCTTGATAAAGGACAGAAATGGTATGGACCTAACAGAAGTGGAAGATATTAAGAAGAGGTGGCAAGAATACACAGAAGAACTGTACAAAAAAGATCTTCACGACCAAGATAATCACGATGGTGTGATCACTCACCTAGAGCCAGACATCCTGGAATGTGAAGTCAAGTGGGCCTTAGAAAGCATCACTACAAACAAAGCTAGTGGAGGTGATGGGATTCCAGTGGAGCTCTTTCAAATCCTGAAAGATGATGCTGTCAAAGTGCTGCACTCAATATGCCAGCAAATGTGGAAAACTCAGCAGTGGCCACAGGACTGGAAAAGGTCAGTTTTCATTCCAATCCCAAAGAAAGGCAATGCCAAAGAATGCTCAAACTACTGCACAATTGCACTCATCTCACACACTAGTAAAGTAATACTCAAAATTCTCCAAGCCAGGCTTCAGCAATATGTGAACCGTGAACTTCCAGATGTTCAAGCTGGTTTTAGAAAAGGCAGAGGAACCAGAGATCAAATTGCCAACATCCGCTGGATCATGGGAAAAGCAAGAGAGTTCCAGAGAAACATCTATTTTTGCTTTATTGACTATGCCAAAGCCTTTGACTGTGTGGATCACAATAAACTGTGGAAAATTCTTAAAGAGATGGGAATACCAGACCACTTGACCTGCCTCTTGAGAAACCTGTATGCAGGTCAGGAAGCAACAGTTAGAACTGGACATGGAACAACAGACTGGTTCCAAATAAGAAAAGGAGTACGTCAAGGCTGTATATTGTCACCCTGTTTATTTAACTTATATGCAGAGTACATCATGAGAAACGCTGGGCTGGAAGAAGCACAAGCTGGAATCAAGATTGCCAGGAGAAATATCAATAACCTCAGATATGCAGATGACACCACCCTTATGGCAGAAAGTGAAGAGGAACTCAAAAGCCTCTTGATGAAAGTGAAAGAGGAGAGGGAAAAAGTTGGCTTAAAGCTCAACATTCAGAAAACGAAGATCATGGCATCTGGTCCCATCACTTGATGGGAAATAGATGGGGAAACAGTGGAAACAGTGGCAGACTTTATTTTTTGGGGCTCCAAAATCACTGTAGATGGTGACTGCAGGCATGAAATTAAAAGATGCTTACTCCTTGGAAGGAAAGTTATGACCTATCTAGACAGCATATTAAAAAGCAGAGACATTACTTTGCCAACAAAGGTCCGTCTAGTCAAGGCTATGGTTTTTCCTATGGTCATGTATGGATGTGAGAGTTGGACTGTGAAGAAAGCTGAGCGCTGAAGAATTGATGCTTTTGAACTGTGGTGTTGGAGAAGACTCTTGAGAGTCCCTTGGACTGCAAGGAGATCCAACCAGTCCATTCTAAAGGAGATCAGCCCTGGGTGTTCTTTGGAAGGAATGATGCTAAAGCTGGAAACTCCAGTACTTTGGCCACCTCATGTGAAGAGTTGACTCATTGGAAAAGACTCTGATGCTGGGAGGGATTGGGGGCAGGAGGAGAAGGGGATGACGGAAGATGAGATGGCTGGATGGCATCACTGACTCAATGGATGTGAGTCCGAGTGAGCTCTGGGAGTTGGTGATGGGCAGGGAGGCGTGCCGCGATTCATGGCGTTGCAAAGAGTCGGACACAACTGAGTGACTGAACTGAACTGAAGTGAATAATGATTAAACTGGATTAGGAAAATTCCAATTCACTCAAGAAAGCAGGGAAAAGATCTAATACATCTGAAGGGAAAAAATAACCTCAATATTATTAAAATAAAACCAAATCTGGTATTTAAAGAGGAAAAACTTAGTATCTGAAATACACACTTATATAGACCACCCTCAGTTCCTGCTAATGAGGTATATGTTGATTTTCTTACCACTAGAAGAGACTGCTGATCATAGTCAAGTTCACAGAGTACGAATATTAAGGAAGATGGCTTTCAGGAATCAAATAATTAGAAATGAAGGGTCAAAACTAAGAATGAGAACATTCCCTCTAAGTGAGGTCTATTAGTTTGTTGGACAGTCTCCCAGAGGTTATCATGGAAGCCTGAAAAAAGCATCATATAATATAATATGAAAGATGTTTTTTCATTGTCAGGGGAGATGAACTAGATGAATTTAATTGAAGTTTTCTAGCTCTCATTTCTAGGACTCTAAGAATAACAGCACTGCAGATGAAGGAGGGTTTTGGAACCTATTATTAAAAAAAAAAAATTTTTTTCCTGCCTCTGGTGAAACAAAATGCACCTAAAATCCATATTATGGAAATGGTAGTGAGTGAAAGGTACAAAGTAAAACAATCTAATTACTAGCCAGGATAAGCTCTTCTTTTTCAAGTACACAATTAAGTGGAAGAAGGCAGGGAGATGGGCACCAGGGAAAAGATTTTACTAGGCATAGTTATACAACTTCTAGAGGCTACTTCCTAACTGTACTTCTTTCTAATCCTGCAAAAATTTTCTTCTATTATGAATTTAGGCTTCAAAATAATAACAAATTAGTTCTTAGTATACAATACCTTTTAATCTGCAAATTGGCAAGATCTTAAAATATTTGTGTGATATTTCATTATCATAAAAAAGGCACCATAAGGCCTCAGAAGAGGTCAAACAATTTTCTCTTGGTCACACAAGGGAGATGCCAGCTGAACATACATTAAAAAAAGTTGAATATACATTAAAAAAATATGGGTCTTACAACTCTTTTCCCTATTCTTGGTCCAAATTCTTAAATGCTAATAAGATCCTTGTACTGATACTCTGGCAGAATTAAAAAGGCAGGTGACACTGGCCTTAGATCATATGGGCAGAAGAGTGCAAAGCCTTTCTGAACTGCAGGTAGCTGATTTTAATGGAGAAGTGCTCCTGAGTGACAGTGATGGTCTCACTGAATGCATAAACTATGAGCCCAGGTAGCCAAGGACAGATCATCAGGTTTTGACCTTCCCTTCTGCTAGATGTATTAGCTTTTTTTTTTTTTTTTTCCATTTAACTTTTAAAAAGCTGAGAGCAGACCACATTCCTACACTTTCAATTATAATTTGAGTGAGAAGCAAACTAAGATAGTCCCCACGAGTCACTCCTTTTACCATTAATCTCATAGGGCTTCCAGTGAAAGAAAATTTTTTCTTTCTACTCACTGTATTCCACCCTTAATTCTATTTTCCTTAACAGATAAGGTAGAATCTTTTTTTTAAAATCCAATATATAATGTTTATTAATTTGAAACAATCTACTAATGATAAAAATGCTAACGGCAAAAAAGGTTAGTGTCTTTGCAATGTGTATGTCTTAGGCAATCATGAATGTCACCTGTTTATTGAGTTTTCATAAACAGATTAGGAAGAAGAAAAGGTCAGTGCTGGACTTAAATGAATAAGACACAGTCTTGATTTTCTAAGAGTTATTTTTTCTAATATTGTCCTTGTTTTTTTAAGTTTCATTTTTACTGAAGTACAGTTGATTTACAATGTTATGACAGCCTCAGATGTATAGCAATGTGATTCAGTTACAGATATATATATATATATATTTTTCAGATTCTTTTCCTTTATAGGCTATTCTAAAATACTGAGTATAGTTCCCTGTGCTATACAGTAGGTCTTTGTCATTACCTATTTTATATACAGCAGTGTGTAAATCCCAAACTCCTATTTTATCCTTCCCATTCCCCTTTCATCTTTGGTAACCATAAGTTTGTTTTCTATGTCTGTTGATCTATTTCTATTTTGTATATAAGTTCATTTGTATCATTTTTTTTAAAGATTCCACACATAGGTGACATTATATGATACTTGTCTTTGTATTACTTAGTATGGTAATCTCTAGGTCCATCTATGTTTCTGCAAATGGCATTATTTCATTCTTTTTTATGGCTGAGTAATATTCCACTGTATATCACTGTATACCACATCTTCCTTATGAATTCATCCGTTAATGAACATTTAGGATGCTTACATGTCTTGGCTATTTTAAACAGTGCTGCAATGAACATTGGAGCACATGTATCTTTTTGATAAGGCTCTCTCTGGAGATATGCCCAGGAGTTGGATTGCAGGCTCATGATAGTTCTATTTTCAGCTTTTTAAGAACCTCCATACTGTTCTCCATAGTGGTTATACCATTTTTATTACCAAAATTACAATAATCAAAACAGTATGGTATGGGCACAAAAACAGAAACATAGATCAATGGGACAATGACCTTTCACTAGAAAAGCCCAGAAATACACCCATGTACCTATGGTCAAATACTATGACCAAGGACACAAGAATATACAATGGAAAAAGATAATCTTTTCAGAAAAATGTACTGGGAAAACTGGACAGCTACCTGTAGAAGAATGCAATTAGAACATTCTCTAACACCACACACAAAAATAAACTAGAATGCATTGAAGACCTAAATGTAAGACCAGATACTATAAAAGTCCTGGAAGGAAACAAAGGAAGAACACTTTTGACATAAATCACAGCAATAGCTTTTTTGATCCATCTTCTAGAGTAACGGAAATAAAAATAAACAAATGGTACCTAATTAAACTTAAAAGATTTGGACAGCAAAGGAAACCATAAACAAAATGAAAAGATGACCTTCAGAATGGGAGAAAATATTTGTGAATGGTGCAACCAACAACAGATTACACTCAAAACATATAAACAGGTAATATAGCTCAGTATCAAAAAACCAAACCACCCAATCAAAAAATGGACAGAAGATCTAAATAGACATTTCTCCAAAGAAGACATTCAGATGGCCCAAAAGCACATGAAAATATGCTCAGCACTTCTAATTTATTAAGAGAAATGCAACTATAAACTACAATGAGGTATCACCTCACACCAACCAGAATGACCATCATCAAAAAGTCTACAAATAATAAATGCTGGAGTGGGAATAGTGAAAAAGGAGCGTCCTAGAAGAGTAGTTTTTAAACTGTCTTGCATGCATACATGCTTAAGTAAGTAAGTGTACTCGTTCAGTCATGTCCAACTCTTTGCAACCCCATGGACTGTAGCCCATCAGGCTCCTCTGTCCATGGGATTCTCCAGGCAAGAATACTGGAGTGGGTTGCCATTTCCCTCTCCAGGGGATGTTGCTTCAATTGTGTCTGACTCTTTGTGATCCTATAGACTGTAGCTCGCCAGGCTCATCTGTCCAAGGGATTCTCTGGGCAAGAATACTGGAGTTGGTTGCTGTGCCTTCCCCTAGGGGATCTTCCTGACCCAGTGCTTGAACCTACATTTCAGGCAGATTCTTTAAGGCTGAGAATTCTTTAACTGAGGAAGCCCCTAAATTGTCTTGACTATGTATCAAATAAGTAAAATACTGTTGGTGTGCATTCCTAAAACTTCTCATCTATAAAACTGTAAGAATGTTTTGATATATGACTATAAAATAGTCAATAAAATAAAAATCTTAAAACAGTGAAATTTTAAAACTCAAACATTTATTATTTTCTTTTTGCAACCCAAGTGGACTGTGCAGTGTACTCTCTGAGGTATGTACACTCATTCTGGAGACTACAAACTAGAATATCACAGACCAGGGAAGGCAATGATACAGATAAATGGTAATGGGTAAATGTCCACTCTGAAGGAAGGACAGAGAAGGTCAAGGCTAATGTTAAGAAGACACTGGAGTTGAGTTCTGAAGGATGAAAATACTTTTAGGGAGTATAGAAGGTGGCCTTAACAGGCAGAAATGTACAAAGACACGTGGGAAAACTTGTTTGAGGAACTTAAGCTAAACAAAGATGCAGCACTAAGATACAACACTCTTTTCAGTTTGGAGGCTTAGAAAACTGGGGGTAGGGAAGAGGATATTGAATATAAAGAAATGAGACTGGAAGGGCAGCTGAAAACTAGATAATGAAAGGCTTTCTGTGCCAAGTTAACTTTGTTTTTGATCATCCAGTAAAAAACAAGTTATATGCCAAAGGTTTCAGCAGGTAACTGATGATTTTTGGAGGAAAAGTTAGTTATGTCTGAAGACATTCAAATGAGGGAAAGGAAGAAGGGAGAGAGGGAGGAGAGTGGAAAGAACCCACTGTGCAAGCCAAATAAAGTGTTCAAAATTTGGTCATGTCCATGGGCATAGGGGAGAGAACCTTCCCCGATGGCTCAGTGGTAAAGAATCTGCCTGCCAATGCAGGAGATGTGGGTTCAATCCCTAGGTCGGGAAGATTCCCTGGAGAAGGAAATAGCACCCCACTCCAGTATTCTTGCCTGGAAAATCCCACGGACAGAGGAGCCTGGCAACCTACAGTCACAGAGATGCAGATACAACTTAGTGACTAAACAACAACAACATGGGCATGGGGCCAAAGAGAACTGCTAAAACACTTTAAGCAAGGGAGAATGACCAAGCTTAAATTTTAGACAGCCCAGTCTGGTAACATTGTGAAAGCTTAAGTGGATGAAGGAGGACTTGGAGGCCAGGAGATGAGTTAAAATCTTTACTGTATTAGATAGGACCAGCTATATACTCTGAGGCGTTTAGTGAAAAAATAAGGGCCCTTGTTCAAAAAGCAGGAAAACAGTATCATTAAAGATGATAAAATAAAAACATTTCCCAGAGTCTTTCTCTCTCCATTTGCCATGGTATTTTTAATTTGCTATTTAATGTCATGCTCCCTCAGACCTTCAGACTTCAGAGTAACCTGGGGCCCTAGACCACAGTTTAGTGTGTGGGTGACCCACTGGCTACCAGGTTGCCCTTCCCCAGCCACCAAACCCGTGTGCCTGGCCCAGGGCACGGAAGTTGGGCCAGGCTTCTTCCCATGGCTGCCACTACAACTCACTAGGATCCTGGAATTAAGGATGAACAAGAGGCTTGCCTCAACTGAGCTGTGGTCTCCGGCCACCTGCCAGACACCAGTGAAGATGACAGGTGGGGACAAGGACAGCCCTGCCAAGAGTGTGCAGCCCAATCCCTATGTTTCTCATGCTTGTGCACAAGTTACAGCTTGTGATAGCTGTGGCTCAATGAAGCAGAGGGTGAGGAAGGGTGGCTGGGATCCAGGGGATAGGAAAGTGGGGAACTCAGAATCCATCCCAGAGAGGCAGGAGGAGGTGGAACCGTGCCTTGGTTTCAAGCCCCTGCACATGCTCCATTGTTTCACTGGACTTGATTTACAAAACACAAATCCAAAAACGAACCATTAAGCATTTGAGATGGCAACCACTGAACATTAAACTCCATGAAGATGGCTTTCTTCTGTTCAGGCCCTGTACACTGCACTGATCTCATGCTCAAGAAGCTGGGTGTGTCATAGGTTTTTTGCTCTGGGAACTGAAGAAGTGCATAGTACTACACAGTTAGAAGTTCAGAGGGAAAAGAGTTTTTGGGAAAAACACAAGTGGGTATAGTTTGCAGCAAGCTGAATTTAAATTACTATGGGGCACTGGAACTAAGTGTTAGGAAATACTAAAAGAAGACTGCTGCTGCTGCTGCTAAGTCGCTTCAGTCGTGTCCAACTCTGTGCGACCCCATAGACGGCAGCCCACCAGGCTCCCCCGTCCCTGGGATTCTCCAGGCAAGAACACTGGAGTGGGTTGCCATTTCCTTCTCCAATGTATGAAAGTGAAAAGTGAAAGTGAAGTTGCTCAGTCGTGTCCGACTCCTTGTGACCCCATGTACTGTAGCCTACCAGGCTCCTCCGTCCATGGGATTTTCCAGGCAAGAGTACTGGAGTGGTGTGCCATCGCCTTCTCTGAAAAGAAGACTGTTTAGAAGAAGATTATCCAAAACAATGTCATTTTCTATCTCCTGATTTGTGGATCATTAATCACACTGCTATAAAAAGTCATAAAAACATCCCTCTAATATGAAGATCTCAGCACTAGCAAAAGCTAAAAGAATATTCCATGCAAATGGAAAAGAAAAGAAAGCTGGGGTAGAAATACTTATATGAGTCAAAATAGACTTTAAAAGAAAGACTGTAACAAGAGTCAGAGAAGGACATTACATAATGATAAAGAGATCTATCTAACAAGAAGTTACGGCAATTGTAAAGTTGTGTATCCAACAAAGGAGCACTTGCATACATAAAGCAAATAATAACAAACAAAAAAGGAGAAACTGACAGCAAGGCAATAATAGTAAAGGACTTTAATATCCCATTTACATCAATGACAGATTACTTAGACAGAAAATCAGTAAGGAAACATTGGCCTAAATGACACATTAGATGATACAGATTAATAGTTACATGATGAGAACATTTAATCCAAAATAGCAGACTGCACATTCTTTTCAGGTGCACATATAACATTCTCCAGGATAGATTACATGTTAGGCTACAGAACAATTCTCAACAAATTTAAGAAGACAGAAATCACATCAAGTATCTTTTCTAACCATAACAGTATGAGACTAGAAATCAACCACTAGGGGGAAAAAACACTCTAAAACCAGCATGCTAGTAAACAATCAGTAGGTCACTGAAGAAATCAGAAATTTAAAAGAATACTTGGAGAAAAAAGATAAATGAAAACACAGGGATCTAAAACCTAAGGGACAAAGAAAAAGCAATTCTAAGAGGTTTGTAGTGATACACGTCTACCTCAGGAAACAAGAAAAATCTCAAATAAACAATCTAACCTTATACCTAATCTGCAAAAGAAGAACAAACAAAACTGAAGTTAAGAAGTAAAGAAATCATAAAAATCAGAAAGGAAATAAATGAAACAGAGATTAAAAAGACAATAAAACAATCAATGAAACTAAGAGTTGGAAATAAATACAACTTTGCCATTTCACCTTCCAGGGTATCTTCCTGACCCAAAGATTGAACCCATGTCCCTCTGTCTTCTGCAGTGCAGGTGGATTCTTTACCATTGAGAAAGCCCTGATACTATACACAGAAAATCTTAAAGATATGCCACAACACTACTAGAGCTCATTAACTAATTCAGTAAAGTTGAACAACACAAAATTAGTACACAGAAATCTGTTGCATTTTTATACACTAACAACAAACTATTAGAAAAAATTAAGAAACAATCCCATTTACAATTGCATCAAAAAGAATAAAATACTTAAGAATAAACCTATCTAAGGAGATAAAAATCTGTACTCTGAAAACTATAAGATACAAATGAAACAAATTTAAGTGACATAAACACATGAAAAGACATACCATGTGCATGGATGGGAAAAATTAATATTCTTAAAATGACCATACTACCCAAGGCAATCTATACATTTGATGCAATCCCTATCAAAATACTGTATAGTCCATGGGGTCACAAAGAGTCGGACACGACTGAACAACTTTCACTATCAAAATATTAAGGGCATTTTTTACAGACCTAGAACAAATAACTTTAAAATTTGCATGAAAACATAAAAGATCCTGAATAGCCAAAATAATCTTGAGAAAAAGGAGCAGGGCCAGAGGAATCACACCCCCTGACTTCAGACTATACAACAAAACTACACTAATCAAAACAGAAAGGTACTGATTAAAAACAGAAACCCAGATCAATGGAACAGAATGTAGAACCCAGAAATAAACCCGTACTTATGTGGTCAATTAACCTATGGCAAAGAAGGAAAGAATATACAATAAGGAAGAGAGAGTCTTTTCAATAAATGGGTAAAACTAGGCACAAGACTGGAAAGGTCAGTTTTCATTCCAATCCCAGAGAAAGGAAATGCCAAAGAATGCTCAAACTACCACACAATTGCACTCATCTCACACGCTAGTAAAGTGATGCTTAAAATTCTCCAAGCCAGGCTTCAGCAATACGTGAACCGTGAACTTCCAGATGTTCAAGCTGGTTTTAGAAAAGGCAGAGGAACCAGAGATCAAATTGCCAACATCCGCTGGATCATTGAAAAAGCAAGAGAGTTCCAGAAAAACCAAAAAACATCTATTTCTGCTTTATTGACTATGCCAAAGCCTTTGACTGTGTGGATCACAATAAATTGTGGAACATTCTTAAAGAGATGGAAATACCAGACCACCTGACCTGCCTCCTGAGAAACCTGTATGCAGGTCAGGAAGCAACAGTTAGAACTGGACATGGAACAACAGACCGGTTTCAAATAGAAAAAGGAGTACGTCAAGGCTGTATATTGTCACCCTGCTTATTTAACTTATATGCAGAGTACATCATGAGAAACACTGAGCTGGAGGAAGCACAAGCTGGAATCAAGATTGCCGGGGGAAATATCAGTAACCTCAGATATGCAGATGACACCACCTTTATGGCAGAAAGTGAAGAGGAACTAAAAAGCCTCTTGATGAAAGTGAAAGAGGAGAGGGAAAAAGTTGGCTTAAAGCTCAACATTCAGAAAACTAAGATCACGGCATCCGGTCCCCTCACTTCATGGCAAATAGACAGGGAAAGAGTGTAAACAGTGTCAGACTTTATTTTTGGGGGCTCCAAAATCACTGCAGATGGGGGCTGCAGCCATGAAATTAAAAGATGCTTACTCCTTGGAAGTAAAGTTATGACCTACCTAGACAGCATATTAAAAAGCAGAGACATTACTTTGTCAACAAAGGTCCGTCTAGTCAAGGCTATGGTTTTTCCTGTGGTCATGTACGGATGTGAGAGTTGGACTATAAAGAAAGCTGAGCGCCGAAGAATTGATGCTTTCGTACTGTGGTGTTGGAGAAGACTCTTGAGAGTCCCTTGGGCTGCAAGGAGATCCAACCACTCCATCCTAAAGGAGATCAGTGCTGGGTGTTCATTGGAAGGACTGATGTTGAAGCTGAAACTCCAATACTTTGGCCACCTGATGCGAAGAGCTGACTCATTCGAAAATGCCCTGATGCTGGGAGGGACTGGGGGCAGGAGGAGAAGGGGACGACAGAGGATGAGATGGTTGGATGGCATCAAAGACTCAATGCACATGGGTTTGCGTGGACTCCGGGAGTTGGTGATGGACAGGGAGGCCTGGCATGCTGCAGTTCATGGGGTCGCAAACAGACATGACTGAGTGACTGAACTGAACTGAATTGAATATACAAAGGAATCAAACCAGACTATGTTCTCACACCATATACAAAAATAAATTCAAGAGGGATTAAAGACCCAAATGTAAGGCCTCAATCCATAAAACTGCTAGAAGAAAATGTAGGCAGTATGGTCTTTGACATCAATCTTAACAAAAAATTTTTGGAACTGTCTCCTCAGGCAAAGGAAACAAAAGCAAAAATACACAAATAGGACCACATCAACATTTGCACAGTGAAGGAAACCATCAACAAAACAAAAAAGACAGCCTACTGAATAGAATAAAATGTTTGCAAACAATAAATCCAACAAGGGCTTAGTATCCAAAATATACAAAGAAGTTATACAACTCATCATCAAAAAACCAAACAAGCTGATTAATAAATGGGTAAAGGACCTGAAGCGATATTAAACAACAACAACAAAAAACATATAGATGGCCAAAAAAACACATGGAATGATGCTCAGCATCACTAATCATCAGAGAATGCAAATCAAAACCACAATGAGATACTACCTCACACCTGTCAGAATGGTTATCATCAAAAAGACAACAAATCTGACAAGGATAGCACTGAATCTGTAGATTGCTTTGGGTAGTACAATAATTTTCATAATTAATTTTTCTGATCCAAGAACATGCTATATCTCTCCATCTGTTTGTGCCATCTTTGATTTCTTTCATCAGTGTCTTATAGTCTGTCATTTGTCTCCTTAGGTAGGTTTATTCTTGGCTATTTTATTCTTTTTGTTGCAATGGTGAATGGGATTGTTTCATTAATTTCTCTTTCTGATTTTTTGTTGTTAGTGCATAGGAATGCAAGGGGTTACTGTGTATTGATCCTGCAACTTTACTAAATTCACTAACTCTAGTAGCTTTCTGATGGTATCTTTAGGGTTTTTTATGCACAGTATCATGTCATCTGCAAACAGTGAGGTTTATTTCTTCAT
Source organism: Bos mutus (assembly GCF_027580195.1). NCBI lineage: Eukaryota > Metazoa > Chordata > Mammalia > Artiodactyla > Bovidae > Bos > Bos mutus. The sequence continues at coordinate 26,303,672 of NC_091632.1, forward strand.
TTCCAATCTGGATTCCTCTTCTTTTTCTTCTCTGATTGCCATGGCTAGAACTTCCAAAACTAGAACAAAAAGTTTTTATGATTTGTATGGAAACACAAAAGATCCCGAATAGCCAAAACAATCTTGAGAAAGAAAAACAGAGCTGGAGGAATCAACCTTTCTGACATCACACTATACTACAAAGCTACAGTAATCAAGACAGTATGGTACTGGCACAAAAATAGAAATGTAGACCAACGGAACAAGACAGAAAGCCCAGAGATAAACCCATACACCTGTGGGCACCTTATCTTTGACAAAGAAGGCAAGAATATACAACAGAGAAAAGACAGCCTCTTCAATAAGTGTTGCTGGGAAAATTGGACAGCATCCTAACTGAACATTTCCTAACACCATAAACAAAAATAAATTCAAAATGGATTAAAGATCTAAATGCAAGGCTGAATGTAAGAAAATATAAAAACTCTTAACAGAAAAACACAGGCAGGACACTCTGAATTGTGGTAAGATCCTCTTTGACACACCCTAGAGTAATGGAAATAAAAACAAACAAATGGACTTAATTAAACTTTAAAGCTTTTGCACAGCAAAGGACGCTATAAACAAGATGAAAAGACAACCGCAGAACGGGAGAAAATAATTGCAAATGAAGCAACTGACAAAGGATTAGTCTCCAAAATATATAAGCAGCTCATATAGCTCAATATCAGAAAAACAAACAACCCAATCAAAAATGGGCAGACGACTTAAATAGACATTTCTCCAAAGAAGACATACAGATGATGAATAAATACATGAACAAATGCTCAACATCACTCATTATTAGAGAAATGTAAATCAAAACCACAATGAGGTATCATCTCACACCTCAGAATGACCATTATAAAAAAATTCACAAACAATAAATGCTAGAAAGAATGAGGAAAAAAGGGAACTCTCTTGGAAAAAAGGGAACAGGGGGTGGGAATATAAATTGATATAGCCACTATAGAGAACAAAATGGAGATTCTTTTAAAGATTAGGACTAAAACTACCATATGACCTAGCAATCCCTCTCTGGGCAGATACCCTGAGAAAATCACAATTCAAAAAGACACATACTCCAATGTTCATTGCACCATTATTTACAATAGTCAGGACATGGAAGCAACCCAGATGTCCATAGATAGATGAATGGATAAAGAAGTTGTGGTACATATATAAAATGAAATATTACTCAGCCATAAAAAGAAACAAATTTGAGTTAGGTGTAGTGAGGTGGATGAACTTAGAACCTATTATACAGAGCGAAGTAAGTCAGAAAAAGAAATATTGTATATAACACATACATATGGAATCTAGAAAAATGGTACTGATGAATCTATTTGCAGGGCAGGAATAGAGATGCAAACATAAAGAACATAAAGAACAGACTTGTGGACACAGCTGGGGAAGCAGAGGGTGGAGTGAATTGAAAAGGTAGCACTGAAACATATACATTGCCATGTGTAAAACAGATAGCTAGTGGAAAGTGGCCGTATAACACAGGAGCTTAGCCTGGTGCTCCGTAACAACGTAAAGGGGTGGGGTGATGGGTGGGTGGGAGGGAGGTTCAAAAGAGAGCAGATATATGTATACTTGGGCTGATTCACACTGTTGCATGGCAGAAATCAATAGAACACTGTAAAGCAATTATCCTCCAATTAAAAGTAAATTCAAAAGACAACAAATAAGAAGTGGTGACAAGGAGACATGGGAACCTTTGTACACTGTTGGTGGGAGTGCACTGGTACAATACACTATGTATGTGCACTAAATTGGCACAATCACTATGGAAAAGAGTTGAGAGGCTCCTCAAAGAATTAACAATAGAACTACCATAAGATCCACCAATTCCACTTCTGAGTATATATCTGAAGGAAACAAAAACACTAATTTGAAAAGATACACACATCAATGTTCAGTGCAACATTACTTATAATAGCCAAGATACAGAAACAATGTATCTGTTGATAGATAAACAGATGAAGAAGATGTGGTATGTATGTGTATGAACATGTATGTTTGTGTGTTATACACATACCCAAGAATGTTATTCAGGCATTAAAAAGATAAAATCTTGCCATTTGTGACAACATAGATGAAACTAGAGGGTATTACACTAAGTGAAATAAAGTCAAAGAAAGAATGACAAATACAGTATGATCTCACTTATATGTGAAATGTAAAAACAAAACAAATAAAATGAAAATGGACTCTTAGATACAGAGAACAAAATCGTGGTTGCCAGAGAAGAGACAGAAAAATAGGAAGGGGACTAAGAGGAACAAACCTCCAGTTATAAAATAAATAAGCCAAGGGGATTAAAATACAGCACAAGGAATATGATGAATAATATTATAATAACTTTGTATGGGGAGAGAAGGTTACTAGACTTATCGTGGGGATCATTTCACTGAATGCAAATGTCAAATCACTATGTAGTACACCTGAAAAGAACATATCATTGTACATAAACTAGATTTTAATTTAAAAAATAAATGATAAATTGAAAAATCACAGATGTTTAATATAAAACAAACAAAAACTTTAAAGATCCAGTAGAATGGTACTGGCATTGGTTATAAAATTAAATGGTCTGATGGTAGGAAGGCACCTCAGGGATACTATTGTTACCAGCACTGCTTGAACCTTGTTGACTACAGGTATAGCTAAGAGGGGTGAAAATATCTTTATGTACAGCTAACCCTAGTAAATTGAGAAGTTAGCAAGGTTCCCTTCACATATTTCTAACTTTCTAACATCTTTGAAAGGAGAAATCATCTGCTATCAGTTATACTTAGTGGCTAACTACATGCTCCCCTAACTGGGTAATGGCCCTTCAAAACATTTATCTCTAGTTGTGATATGAAAAGTTAAGCCTCTTGTTGTTGTTTAGGTGCTAAGTCATGTCCGACTCTTTAGCAACCCCGTGGGTCATAGCCTGCCGGGCTCTTTCTGTCCATGGGATTTCCCAGGCAAGAATACTGGAGTGGGTTGCCATTTCTTTCTCCAGGAGATCTTCCCTACTCAGGGACAGAACCTGTGTCTCCTGCATTGGCAGGCAGGTTCTTTACCACTGAGCCACCAGGGAAGCCCAGTTAAACCTCTACTTCCCATTGAAACAGAAGAAAAATATCTTGGCTTTGAGGAGACGGCTTTATAGTAGTACACTATCCATAAGAATGAAGTATAATTGAGTTCATCCTACCCTCTTATCTTAAACAGCCATCTTTTCCTGTGCAAAATAAGTTGAAATCTCCACTAGTTAGCACCACTGCAAACCTATTTCTAGGAATAAGCATAGATTGAGGAAGGTTTCCCTCATTCTTCGATTCTTTCAAGTTTAGGCTCTTGGCAATATTCTCAGCCATTTCTGCTCCGTTTTCCTCCAGGTATTTGCTATTTGCTCTCTAGCCTCCTTAAGGGGTCATATCTAACCTTAACCCTTTTTTCTCTCCTATTTTTATATCCTAGGATAGTTATCATTAAAAGATTTAAAAATCATAGCTGTCCTGGTTACAAAACGATTTGAAGGTATACTTAATATTTAATATCGTCAGACTATAATTTTTCTTTTCTGACATCCCTATATTTTATTACATTATTTTTACCTGTGGTAGTAATATTTTGATAGACATATATTATCAATATATATTCATACATATATGAACAAAAAGGTATCACTGCAGGATGATCCTGGATTTTAGATTCATGTAGATGGTCAGGAAAGAGAAGGAAGAAAGATTAATAAAGAATCTTTAAGCAGCAGAGGAAAGAATTTTAAGTTTCCTGGAATACAACAGCAATGAGAACACAAAAACTGAAATAGTATTGTAGCTCCGAGGCCATGAATTCAAATTGAATATTTTACCGCTAAAACTGAGCTGCTTAGGCTGATCAGAGGTTACTCTGCCATAATAAAACACGCATTTTGCAAAATGAGACTGGTCATCTGGACTGATTGTGGTAAACACTTAGAAGGGCAACTAGTACACAACACAACTTGCCTGTGAGTGACAGCTGGCCACTGCGGGACTATCACTGCTGGTTTTTAATGGTTGGCTTGAAGGTATAGGAGGAGGCACGGGTGTTCACAGGGAGTACACTGACCAAGATGGGATCCTAATACCTTAACCAATCATTTAGGCAAATAGTTCTCAAGCTTGGATTCACGTCAGAATCACCCGGAAAGGTTTTCAAAACTACAGAAGACTAGGTTCGGGCCCACAGAGTGTCATCTGACTGGTCTGGGGTGGAGCTCTGGCAGTAGTAGTTTTTGAAGTTGCTTAGATGATTTGTTTAGACAATGAACACTTTCTGGTCTTTATTAAGTGGGCATGAAGCTTTCTCTCTCTCTCTGTTTAACCTGGAAAAGCAAAGACCTGATTGAGTATTCTGTTCAAAACAATGGCTAATACTGAGCCTGATAATCACACAATATTTAAAAGATGTAACGTTTCTTTTTTTTTATTTCCTACAAGAATATAGCTTAGTCTACATGTATTCCTCTAAAGCTTTACTTTCTTCTAAAAACTAGGCAAAGCTTTTATCTTTTGACAGTCTTTTGTATCTGGTATATCTGACTGGGACTGCTCAGGTGTCACTGTGACAAGAGCACAAGGAGGGTTACGCAGGAATAGTCGGCTACTCCTGTAGTTCAACTGTGCTTTCTGGCTGTCTTGGCATATATTTTAGTGCCTGAATTCTTTCAGAGCCAAGCTCAAAGCTAATACAAATGAAGCAGCTGCAACTGCATTGTGTTACATTCACAGGGAAGGCCAGCTCAGACCATTGTGTTATGGAAATGAGAACACTGAGCGGGCACCTGGCCCTGAACACAGCCGCTTTCTTTTAGCCAAAGCTAAATTGATGGCATCCTCTAAGGAGAAGTGATACAGAAATCATAAATATCAATAGTCACTTTATAAATAGAATATTAAAGAAAGCAGCCTGTTCCAAAAACTCAGGCAATGTGAAACAAATACATACAATTACAAGACGTTAGCTTATTCCCTTTCTGAGTTAAATTTAAGAACCCGGATAACTTTTATTGGTTTACTTATTTCTTCCCAATCAGTCTTGTGATATCATTTAAATGTAGTTTTAACAATATATAAGACATACAATGGATGTTTTATTTAAAGGAAAACATAAATAGGACAAAGGCAAAAAGTCTAGCAGGATGTTAAAGAAAAAATGAAAAATGGGATCTTTAAAAATAGATAAAAACTATTTGAATGACTAAAATTGTTCTTGAAGAATCTAATAGTGAAAACTCAGATCTGCAAAAACATTGTGAACTTATACATATGTATGATACCTAAATGGCTCAAAGAAATATCCACAGAGATAAATCATTAAGTAAAGAATCCTATTTAGTTTCACTTTCCAACAGAAGTAGGAACAATAAACACTATATAGATAAAATACCACAGCCCTGAATTTTAAATATAAATTAAGATCTCTTTGTTGAAGAGAAAAAAAAAAGTATTTTGCACAGGTGCACTCCTTTAAAATGATCTCTGAGTGGCTATTAAACGCTTTAGTAATCCATTTGACCAGAGACATAGCCTGTAATATCAAGAGAGTATGTGTGAAACATAATCACTTGACTCAGTTCTTAGATAACTCATATACCTTTTACCCATTTAACAATTAACTTGTTGCTGGGCATTGTGGTAGCTGCAAAGATAAGTAGAAAAGATAATTTATTGTCTAATGAGGGATAGAGACTTATAAACAAATAACTACAATTGGAATTAAGGTGAAGAGATATGGAATGAGTGTGGAGGAAGAACAGAAAAACTATCCTGCGGTTCAGTTCAGCTCAGTCGCTCAGTTGTGTCCAACTCCTTGCGACCCCATGGACTGCAGCACGCCAGGCTTCCCAGGTCATCACCAACTCCTGGAGTTTACTCAAACTCATGTCCATTGAGTTGGTGATGTCATCCTCTGTCGTCCCCTTCTTCTCCTGCCTTCAATCTTTCCCAGCATCAGGGTCTTTTCAAATGAGTCAGCTCTTCGCATCAGGTGGCCAAAGTACTGGAGTTTCAGCTTCAGCATCAGTCCTTCCAATACTCAGGACTGATTTCCTTTAGGATAGACTGGTTTGATCTCCTTGCAGTGCAAGGGACTCTCAAGAGTCTCCTCCAACACCACAGTTCAGAAGTATCAATTCTTCAGCGCTCATCTTTCTTTACAGAAAACTATGCTGCAGATCTCTGCTTTTCTTATTCCTATGATTAGATAAGCTTCCCTGATAGCTCAGTTGGTAAAGAATCCACTTGCATTGTAGGACACCCCGGTTCAATTCCTGGGTTGGGGAGATCTGCTGGAGAAGGGATAGGCTACCCACTCCAGTATTCTTGGGCTTCCCTTGTGGCTCAGCTGGTAAAGAATCCACCTGCAATGTGGGAGAACCTGGGTTTGATCCCTGGGTTGGGAAGATCCCCTAGAGAAGGGAAAGGCTACCCACTCCAGTACTCTAGCCTGGAGAATTCCACGGACTGTATAGTCCATGGAGTCCCAAAGAGTTGGACATGACAGAGTGACTTTCATTTAGATGATTAGATAAAAGGGCAAATATATTTAAACATTCCCAAAAGCCAAGACTTTGCCTTAAGCTATAGGTTCAGTGGCCATACAAGTTCTCTCTATTATTTCTTATGTTCTTATATTTAAACTTATTAACTCTGCTGTCTACTACCTGCATAAAGATGGATTAAACTAAATAAGGAATATATTGATACATGAATATACTAGTTATCCATTTTAAGTTTTAAAAAATATAAATTTGGGGGAATGAGGGTGATATACAAAGGTTTAAAGGGCTCATTGCCATAGTTCTTCCCTGGCTCCCTTCTGCCTTATCTGGCAGTAGTCAGCACAATACAAGCAATCCTTACCCTCTGGCTTCTGAGGATCTCCCTAAGGCTATCCGCTACTCTAGAACTATCAGGGAGTGTCAGCTGAAAGGCAGGGGTGGGTGCTTGACTGGCCTTCTATCGAATGATAGCCCCAACTCACCTATCCCCCTGAGTTGAGACAGTGGTAGCAAGATGAGTGTTAGAGTCAAGTAATTTACCAAATCGTCACAGTATTTACATAACTTGGTTCAGCTTCTGAATCAAGACAAATATTTCAATTAAACCAAGCTTTAATGCTGTAATGGCCAGTAAAATTTCATTAAGTTTGACAAACAAACCCACTCACAGTCTTGCCCCAACCTACCTCTTCACCTTCTAGCTTGCCATTTTTGCCTACATGATTTCCAAGTCTTGCTTCAGTGAAACTTTTCTATATTCCCTGGGAGCGAGAGTCACCTTATGAAGTGCATCTTTCCAAAATGCTATTCCCCCAGCCTGGAATACTATCCTTCCCCTGTCAACTATTTTCATTCAGCCTTTGAAATGCAGCTGAAATACTGGCTCCTTGACAAAGTTTCGGCTTACATAGTGAACTGTTAAAAACCTGTGCTATGATGCTCAACTACCTCCTTACAGATTTGGTTATTTTTCTGTCTCTTGCTATAGACTATAAGTTCTCTTGAATGGAAATTCTGTTTTGTTCATTTCTGTTTCCCCAGTACCAAGTAGTGTGCCAAGAAAGTATCAATAATTTCATCAATATCAGTTGGTGAATCACCAATACTTTGCCCAAAGTAAGCATTCAAGAAGTGTGCCAGTGTCAACAATTTCCATCAAGACTTGTTAAAAACCTATTTCATCTGCCTTCAGTTCAGTTCAGTCATTCAGTTGTGTCCGACTTGGCGACCCCATGGACTGCAGCATGACAAGCCTCCCTGTCCATCACCAACTCCTGGAGCTTGCTCAAACTCATGTCCGTCAAATCAGTGATGCCATCTAGCCATCTCATCCTCTGTCGTCCACTTCTCCTCCTGTCTTCAATCTTTCCGAGCATCAGGTTATTTTCCAATGAGTCAGTTCTTCACATCAGGTGGCCAAAGTATTGGTGCTTCAGCTTTTATCATAGTCCTTCCAATGAATATTCAGGATTGATTTCCTTTAGGATTGACTGGTTTGATCTCCTTGCTGTCCAAGGGACTCTTAACAGTCTTCTCCAACACCACAGTTCAAAAGCATTATTTCTTTGGTGCTCAGCTTTCTTTACGATCCAAATCTCACATCCAAACACGACTACTGGAAAAACCATTGCTTTGACCAGACCTTTGTCGGTAAAGTAACATCTCTGCTTTTTAATACACTGTCTATGTCTGTCATAGTTTTTCTTTCAAGGAGCAAGTGTCTTTTAATTTCATGGCTGCAGTCACCATCTGCAGTGATTTTGGAGCCCAAGAAAATAAAGTCTGTCCGTTTCCATTGTTTCCCCATCTATTTGCCATGAAGTGATGGGACCAGATGCCGTGATCTTCATTTTTTTAATGTTGAGTTTTAAGCCAGCTTTTTCACTCCCCTCTTTCACTTTCAGATTCTTTACTATCTGAGCCACAAGGGAAGCCTCACCTTCCCTCAGTAAGCCTAAAAATAGATCTAGGAAGAATAAAGTCCTTTTGGAGAGTCCACTACCAGCTCCTTTTGGGTCCTTCTGATGGTTAATGTACTTGCTGTTCACCATAAAGACACGTGTCAGCAACGACACCAGAATCTTAGAACCACAAGTACATGTGCTTAAATCTCACCCCTACTCCTTCATAAAGTTAATGTGAAAATGATCTTTGAGGTACTATATAAAGTAACAAAGTTAAGTATCTCAAAGTTAGGTTCCTTTTTGTACTTCATTCCCAGAAAGTCTTTTGTGACATTATAAAAAAATTTTGTGTTGTTCTGAAAACTAGATATACTCTTCTGGCAACATTTAAGTGCTGTAAAGTCACATTAGCTATTGGGATCACATGGAGATTTAAAAAATACACCCTCTGTGGAAGTACTGCAGTGTCTCATTTAGCCAGCACATTTTGGTTTCTCTTAAAAGACTATAAATTATTTCTCCAGCATTATCAAGGAGAGAGGAACTTCACAAACCATATTTTTCTGAACAAGGTTCATAAAGTTTCACATATCTTTAAGACTTTAAATATTCTCAATGGATATATATCACACAACATTACACAGTTTTTCACTTTTTAAAAAAAGCCTAGTATAAACAATAAAATTTCACTTTTCCCTGATGATTCAGGACTATTATTATCAGTGTCGATTACTACATTATGCACCACCCATTCTGTAATACGAAGGTACCTTTAAGGACTATTGATAAGTATATAAAGCTATTTGCCTTTATCCTAAATGGATTCAGGTTGTTTTTATGACTCTTTGTTTTCTCGTTTCCTCTGCCTCTTTCTTCTACTCACTGCCTTTTTTTTTTTTAATTAAAAAAAAACTTTTGTGCCGTTAAAAAAAAAAAAGTTGCAATCTCTGTGTTCTGATAGTTATTTTTCTAAATAATTGTCTAGGTGAAGACTTATGAATCGCTAAATTTTACTTAAGTGCATGGGTTTTGTGACTGCGATTTGCTATTCAAAGGCCTTTCTTTGCCTCAGAGTTTCTAAATCCATGAGGTGGCCGTGATTGTAAAAAGAGTAACAAAGGAGGGAATTCCCTGGCCGTCCAGTGCTTAGGACTCTCCTGAAGTCCAGCCCTGAGTAAGTGGTCTGTGTGTGTTAGTTCTTCAGTCGTGTCCGACTCTTTGTGACCTCATGGACTGTAGCCCACCATGTGCCTCTGACCATGGGATTTCCTAGCTGAGAATACTGGAGTGGGTTGCCATTCCCTTCTCCAGGTAAGTGGTCTGTATGTGGTGCTAATTTTCATGTATATGCATCACTGGTTTATTACTTTTACTCAAAAATAATTAGTCTTATTATTAAGGTCAACCTTAAATTAGCTGTTAATTTATTGTTTAAATATAAATTAAAACTGTTACTGCTAATTAATTCAAATTTTAAAAACCCAGCCACGACTTCAGATTCAATACAGGAAGTACTTCAATGTTACCACATTGCAGAGGCAAAGTCTTCTTCAGTTACTGATGTTATTACAAAAAAAAAAAAAAAAAAAGTATTCACTATTCTATTCTAGCACAATGGCATGAAAACTTCAAATTCTAACTCAAACCTTTTCACCAAATTCTGCATATAGATAGATAGTTTCACTATATTTGATTGGTTTCATCAGGAAAACAACAAGGGGAAGGGAGAGAAAAGACACTTTTTTCATTCATGAAAACAATTTTAAATATATAATTATGTCTGCTAGAATAAAGAAATTTAATAAAAGGTATAACATCCAGTATTTTATAATTCCTCTCATAATCTGATTGACTATTAATCCAACACTTGCTTGTGATCTTTAAAAATGAGAAGATTTGTAAATATTTGAAAAGTGTCACAGTAATAGTTATCCACAGACTCTACAAGACTGAGATATAATAAGGAAAAATCTCGCTTCCAGGATTAATGCAAAATAAAACATTCACTTTGGTTAATTTACAGGTAAATGCCAGCTAATACATCTTAAAATACCAGTTCTACCTAAAAGGTCATCCTAACTTTAAAAAATTGTATTGGAATAAAAAACACAATATATTCACTTGGCTGAATTTTTTTTTAATCCTTTTTTTTTCCCCAAGAGAAAAGGCTATTTCTACTTTATACTGATTTCTGTTATACCCATAATAATGACCAACTACACAGATGTAAGTCTTACCCAGTTTAAAAACAATTAATTTTAATGATATGATTAGAAAGTAAGCATATTTCTTATTCAATAAACAAAGAAAATGGATGAATTAAAATCTGGTTACTCCAAGTTATATCAAAGAGGTTGAAACGAGGGCTGCAACTGGTGGTCAGCTGACCTGTTCACTTACAGACTTTCCATCTCAGCCTTCTTTAGTACTCAATACTGACTCTCATTACTGTCTCGTCAGTTTAAAGAATATTTTTTTTTTTTTTTTTAATTCTCTTTATTACTTTAAAAAAAAATCACATTCCCCATCCTGAACCCTCCTCCCGGGAATATACCATCCCCTGGGCCTTCCCAGGCACCAGCCCCAAGCATCAGCATCGTGCACTGAACCTGGACTGGCATCTCGTTTCATACATGACATTTCACATGTTTCAATGACATTCTCCCAAATCTTCCCACCCTCTCCCACAGAGTCCATAAGACTGTTCTATACATCAGTGTCTCACAGGGTTATCGTTACCATCTTTCTAAATTTCATACATGCGTTAGTATACTGTATTTATGTTTTTCCTTCTGGCTTACTTCACTCTGAGTATTTCTTAAGCAATGGGTGTCTAAAAGATGGCTTAAGCAAAGCACAGGCCTAGTTTCAGGATTAGAACTCACAGCTGTCTAATTCTCTGATAAATTGCTCTGCAACTTTATGAGTCTTATCGTTCTCTGCTTAGGTTCCATCACTTAAAATAAAATGTATGCCCCATTCTTTAAAGTAAAAAAAAAAAAAAAAAAAAAATCCTACCCACACCTTTATAGAATTATGATAGGTTTTAACTAGTAACTTGATAAAGAGATTCTTGAGGAGCAAAATGTTTTGATTTCTTAGCAACTGTCTCTCACTCTAAAAAGAATAAACGTACTCTTTTAAAGAAGAGCAGCACTTACTGGTACTTTGAAGGGTGAGGTATTCGCAGTGTCCATAGAGTTGGGTTTCTCAGATGTAGTGGTCCCTGAGATACTCCGTCTGCGTGGGGACCTTTCTGCTGGCACCTCTGGATGAGAAAAAAGAAACATCGATAAAAATCCAAATTTAGGATCTTTCACTAATCTGTAAAATTGTTGATTTTTTTTCCTCACAAAAAATCAGTTTGCTTTAAAGATACATTATATTCTACATCTAAGATATAATTTGTCTCTTTATCTCTAAACAGATATTATCAAGACATTAAAGAAACTTGGTCACTGTTAAGAATATGCCTTAGTGTGATAGTTTGTATCTTTATCTATGCACATATAAAAAGTAATTTCCTCTGAGTTATGTTTAATATCTCTAAGTTCACTTAGTATTTGCATCTCACAGTATAGGAATCTACTGCTTTATGTCAGCCATATAAGAGTTAACAGAATCCAATTAACTATTTTTTATATTCATATGAACAAATTTAGCCTAGTGTTGAACATGATTTGATGGTGTCTGCACAAAGGTCAAAGTTCAGTTCTGTGCAGATAAGATGATTCACCAGCCTGCAACCAAAAGTCCATGAGAAGACAAAAAGCTGCTGCTAGGATAAAATAACATATATGCTTATGCAGATATAAAAATAGCTCAGCTTCTCCTTGTTCTGGCAGTATGACCTCACTAAGATCTAACTCTGGGATCCTAAATCTGTGCAAACTGACCTAATGCATTTCAGATTTTGAAGATCATGTGGTATTCTCCAATTTAATTACTATATGCTATATTAAGGTTACATTTAAATTTTTTTATAGAGCGATACATATATATGCATATATATATGCACATACACACGCACACACAGATGATAGATATATACATATTATACCTTTATCACAACTGCTTCCCATCTCCACTTCAACTGACAGACATATAGGAATCCAGCTTCTCAGACAACATTAGATAATCTCAACATGGACAAAAAAAAAAAAAAAAAAAAAACACATCCTAAAAAAAGTATTCTGTGTTATCTTCCAGATCTTAAAAAATAAGGAGTAAATCGTGACTCCGGAGACTGACATTTTGATTCCTGCTGTTCTCCCTTTAAAAGATAGATGCAGTTTAAACTTCCATTTCTGGCCTCCTGGCCCCTGGGATCCGTGCTACTTCCACTTAAGAGAAAGCGTTTTTTCTCTGGCTCCCTCCCTGTGTCTTGCTCTTCCCCCTCCCTCTCTACAGCTTGCAGAGAGCAAGCGAGAAAGCAACACACAGGACTGCAGCTATTCAATCAATCGTTCCGGACTGCACATCCTCATTAGTTCCTTTCAGGCTATTAGCGGACGCCCAACCACTGCCTCCCCTCAGTTACAGCAAATTTCACTGTATTGCACTGATCTACAGAAGAAAAAACATTTCCTGAAATTTATATTCAGCTAGTGCCAAAAGGACACCATTTTACACAGACCCAGTAATACACACAAATCAATCCCGCCTATGAAAATCCAATTGGGAGTGCTTACTCTATTACTATCTTTGATGCTGGACACTGATTTTCGTTCCATGACTAAACGTTTCTTCACAGTGACATCCTGACCAGTAAGATATAAGCCAAATCACAACAAGCCTAATGACCGAGAGGCTGACAACATAGAGTCTTATATGCCTGCAGTACAAGAAAGTTCCAAGCTATTACTGTGTTTTAAAATAACTTTAAGTCTCTCAACTTCCCCCTAACCATCAGTTAAATGAACCTTAATGTACAAAGCCATTTTCAGAATTAGGCACCCATGAATCCTAGCACATTTCTAAAAAATGGTAGTACAATTAACGGGAATGGCACAAAGCGCTGAATTTAAACAGATCGGTCTGTCAAAGCACACTGAACAAGACCTTCAGACTTCAGGAACATGACTTTAAAGGATGATTATCTAAGTCAGGCAATTCAATCTGAAGGGCAGGCAGGTGGAGACAGGGGCTGGTGAAGGTAGAAGAAAATCTCATCTTCCCTCTGCCCATTACTGATCATTAGAAAGATACATGAGATTGACTATTACAATATAATATATTTCAGTCTCAGAATAACTGATGGAAAAACCAAATTGGGAGGAAAAAAGTCCCATTAGCAAGGATAAAATGATCTAGTGAACAGTTTTCCTTGACTTGCAATGTTCTGGCTGAGGAAAAAAAAGAATTTCCTTACTGTTTTCCAAACATCTAATTTTAGTTTTCAGGCATATGAACTCATTACGTAAATATATTTCAATGCTTTTATCTATCTGGAATTATTTTGGCTAAAATGAGCAACCACATTTCAAACCCTAACAATATGTTCTTTGTTGTACTTTTCTTTACATTCTCTTTCTGTATTACAAAAAAAAAAAAAAAACCAAAAACCGAACTCTGATGTAGATTAAAGAATGTCACTGGGTTCAAAAAGGAGAAATTAAATTACTTTTGACGTTTGAACAATTGCCTTTAAAGAGGGAAAAGTAAGGAAACAAAATAAGCTAAATCAACTGGTGATAAGAGGAGGAAGTCTACACTTCTTGACTTTCCCCGCCCCCACCACAACGCAATTTATCTACTGATGCAGAGAAGACAATTCTTGACTTTCCCAGCCCCCACCACAACGCAATTTATCTACTGATGCAGAAAAGGCCTTTGAGTATTAGGTTGTTTAGTGCCCAGAAGATTCGTAACTGTTTCAAAGCTGAGAAAAGAATGTATACCCCCAAAACCAAAGTCCACTTTGGAATAGGGGAGTAGCCTCAGGAAAAGCAGAATTAATAACTTGCTGGATTAGTCACAGGCTGGCCAGCATGCTAAACTGATCTGGCTACCTTCGACTTTAAAGCTCCAATCAGAAAGGAAAGCTGCTACTATGCTCTTAGAGCTACATTTCTGCTGATTTGGATGGAAAATCTATACCAGTTCCAGTAGGCCAAAATTAGACAGCTCTCTACCCTACCTGCCTCATGCTACATACGACTGCATTATTTTTTCCCTGCTGTAAAAAATGAATATTCACTTCATAGTCACAATATTTAATTACAGTCATGTTTAAAATATGCTCACTCTCTTAAGACAAGAGGCATATGATATTGTTTCTGTGGATAAAGGACTAAAACTAATTTGTTCATGTCTCACCCTCTAAAAATAATGTTTTTCATCTTTAAATTAAAAGGTAAAAAAAAAAGTTATAAAAAGCCACTTAGGTTTTAAATATATCTCTTCATTTCTTTTGCCATTGGGTATGAACTGAGGTGAGGTGACAACTTATAATAACGAGAGGTAGCCTCCACTACAGCTCCACATAAGATGATGTACTGAACAAAGAGAATACTTGGGTGCTCTTTTTACCACCTTTACTAACCATCTGTGTGATTATGTGTAAAGCCATTTCAACCTTTCCTGCTCTGATCTGCATTAATAAGCTGGGTTATTCAGACTAACCAGAGATGAAGACAAGATGAATGAGTTTATCTGCTTTGACACAAAATTAGCTTTTTGAAAGAATGGGGCTCTCTAAATCCAAAATATATTATTGCAATGTCATTTCCTCAAAATACACATTTTCTTCTATGTCAACGTGCTTTCTTTTGAAAAGCGTGGTAAAATAATTGACAACTGGATAATTATAAGGACAAAGGCCCTTTTGGTGGAAGATGTGCCTATTCAACAAACAGAACTCAACCCTGTCTTTCAGACCTAACAGTGTGTTCATGGCCTTCAGTTTACTTATAATGAAGCCAATGTAGCAGATGGTGTTTCAGGGAGGGAAAAAGGAGGACAGAGAAAAGGAGATGAAGAAGTACAGTAATTTCACTACAGTAACCATAGTGAATAGGTAGAGGCGCTGAGAACTGATGCTTTTGAACTGTGGTGTTGGAGAAGACTCTTGAGAATCCCTTGCACTGCAGGGATCAAACCAGTCAACCTAAAGGCAATGAGTCCTGAATACTCATTGGAAGGACTGATCCTGAAGCTGAAGCTCCAATGCTTTGGCCACCTGATGCAAATAATCAACTCCTTAGAAAAGACCCTAATGCTGGGAAAGACAGAAGGCAGGAGGAGAAGGGACGACAGAGGATGAGATGGTTGGATGGCATCATGGACTCGATAGGCATGAGTTTGAGTAAGCACTGGGAGTTGTTGATAGACAGGGAAGCCTAGTGTGCTGCAGTCCATGAGGTTGCAAAGAGTCGGACACAACTGAGTAACTGAACTGAGAGGCACTGAGAAGGTGAGTGAAAGCCAGTACTTAAGGAATTGAGGAGGTCAGCCTAGTAGATTTATCAGGGAGGGCCACTGAAGACAGGGAGGCCAATACAAAGCTTCTAGAGTAAAATGCAGCTGGGAAGCCAGTGGGGCTGCAGTCAGGAAGTGGGGATAAATAATAGCAGAAAGACTAAGAGGAATTAGGGCAGGCATGTTCAGATCATGTGGGCTTTGTAGGCCTACACATAAGGACTTAGCTTTTTCCTCTGAAAGAAAAACCACCTGGTGAAATGCACCTCATCCAGATTTACAAGTCACACAAAAATACTATGGAGTACACTGAACCAGACAGTTAAAAATGGTTAAAACAGTATGCTTTATGTTATCTGACTTTTACCACAGTAAAGAAAATTTTTAAATAAAGAAATACTATGGAGATATACTTCCTGGCACTGTCTTAAATTTTTTTAAAGGATTTTGAATAGTGAATGTGTTTGAAATGATCCTACAATATTATTACGTTCAGAAAGAGATTAAGGGCAATGCTTGTATGAACTGAGGGTTAGGTTCCAAAGGCCTGTGCAAATACCTTAACTGAGAACAAGTATCTGTTATGTAATGTCATTGCGATCAAATATAAGTATCAACTATACTTACTTTTTGTTCAGTCACATTTAACTAAATTTCATACACCATCATGTCATACATACATATACTTAACAATAACTACCCAGCTAAAAATGTCACAAATTCTGATAATGTCTACCACTTAGAATTAGCTACCTTTTTTTTTTTTAAGTGGAGGAGATGATTCAAAAATACATTTTTAGGAGGAAAAGATGTACTTCAAAATTATAAGCACCTCTTTTATTAATAATTTGTCTAAGGAAGAAAAATTTTTATGGTAATTTGAGCTACTATTAAATGTTTATAATGTGCTAACCACTGTGCCTAGTATCTCTATTAGTTCTTGGGGCAGTAGTAGCCAATTTTTTACTGAGGTAGTAGCCAATTTATTATTCTCTTAGATGAAGGTGGAGGCAAAATTTAAAAAAAGATAATAACCTTACCAATATGAAAGTAATTTCAGAAAATTCAAAACAAATGATAAACAGAATGAATAAAGATATTTATAAAGTTTTAATTTGGTGGATAATGATGTAAGGAACCAAAATATCCTTCTCACAGCAAAATTCTCTAGTTATGACAGACCAGAAAATATTACATATTCACAGATGCAGTCAGCTGGCATATATAAATACTTTACTAAATACTTCACATTAACAGCAACCCAAGCCAATTTCTAGTAGTTTGGTATACAGAATTATAAAACATGAATGAATGTGAATGCTCTGTCAATTTTAATTACTCACATGTCCCATTAATATTTTTGACATTATATTTAGTAAGCAAGTATTCTAATATCATTGTCAAAAAGGAATTCTTTAATTCACTTCAAAAACTTTTTAAAAAATCAACCTCTCAACAAATCATGATAGAAAATTAAATACACACCAAAATGTGTTTCTTCACCCATTTAAGTCACTGGAATTTCAATGTATATAATGTTACTGTGAATGAATCCACTTCACTATCATCATAAATGATGACAACAATAAATAGGATGTGATAAGTCCATGGCTCAAATTATTAATGAATGAGTTAAGCAAACAACTCATTTCTCCATGCTGTGAATTCTAAATTAGGAGAATTCTTCTTCCACAGGAGGCACAGAAGACACTTAAGGAACAGAAAAGGAAGGAAGGAACAATATTGGGAAATGGGCTTGTACCTCTTTAGTAAGAGGGTCTTTAATAACAAATGGCAAGTGTGAAAGAAAAAAAGGCTTCATGACATTTCATACTTTTTGCTGGAGGATTCCTTAAAGGTAATGGGAGCTTAAAGATGCAGGTAGAGAACAATTTTATAAAGGAAAAGTGACAAGAGCAAAGAGGAGAAAATTACACTCTGCATTTATATAGCTGCTAACACCATAGCACCTGGGTGTTTTATAGACTTCACCACTTGATTTTCAGCAGGACATTTCCCTGCCCTATCCCATCTCTACTGCTGTAAAGCCAAAGCACCGACAGTCACTACCATCCAGCTGCTCTGAAATACAAATCCCCAGAGCCACTTTAATTCATCCGATTTGTATCATTTAGACTGCAGTACTTCACTCAGGCAAGCAGTCCTTTCAAGTTTGCATGCCCTCGACACATTTCAATACGTACAAATTGGTGCTAGGTACAGAAACGTAGTGAATTCTCAGAAAGGAAAGCCATCCGGTCTCTCCCACCTTTTCTTCACCTCAACAAATTTATCCTTTATTATTATTACTTCTAAAAATTCTTCTTGTTAATATAGTAGGAGAGCAGATATCCCTCTGGTCACGCAATCTGAACACCCACAAGTGTATCGTTTCTTTAACTTAGGGTTTCACATGATGATAATGGATGAGATGATAGAGAACAATTTTTACTGTCAACCAAAAAGACTAAGAAAACAGTTTAGGGATATTTATATGGTTACCCAGGATTCCCTGGTGGCTCAGACAGTAAAGCGTCTGCCCACAATGCGGGAGACCCAGGTTCGATCCCCAGATTGGGAAAAGCCACTGGAGGAGGGCATTGGCAACCCACTCCAGTATTCTTGCCTGGAGAATCCCCATGGACAGAGAGGAGCCTGGAGGGCTACAGTCCATGGGGCTGCGGAGTCGGACACGACTGAGTGACTAAGCACAGCACATATGGTTATCTTAAGTTTCAAATACAAAGCATATCTCTGGTACTTAGTGATAACAACTAGGGATCTTAGTAGTAGTAATAAAAGTATAACAAGGATAACTGCAACACCAAACTATCGTTTTTATTCCTTATTACATGCTAAGTATTTTATGTTAATTTTTTCTTTAATCCTCACAAATCTCTGGAATTGGAATTATGCCCCCATTTTACAGATGGGAAAGGAAGGAGATGATCTATTACTCCACTCAGTTTGCAGGGCTGATAAAGGCAGAATCAGGATTAGAACCCATGCAGTCTGGATCCAGAGGCTATACTTTTAATTACCATGCATGCTATCCATTCCCCTTGTGTTTTGTATCGTGGACTGTAATGAATAAAAAGTAGGATAAACAATCATGGAAACTCCAGTTTTTCTCATTTCCTCTTAAAAATAACTCAAAGAACTCTAACAAGTGCACATGGTTCTTCATATTTTAAAGAGAATTAAATCATACTCTTTGGTGGATAATTTACTGCAAACGAAACCCCATCAAAGGAAACTCTCAATCCTGGAATGCTGATGGCAATAAGAACATTCTAATGAAGAAACAAAGAGGGGTGAGGCAATGGGATAAAGAAGGAGAAAAGTTAACTTGCTTAATGAAATGGTAAAAAAAGAACAAAAAAGGAATTAAGCTATAAAGAATTTCTACTACTGATTCTTTGAACTAAAAAGTAGAAAAAAGCCCTCCAAAAAATAAACTGCCCTTAAGGGGAGGGATGAATAAGCAGAGCACAGAGTTTTTAGGGTAGTGAAAATATTATGTATGGTACTGTAAGGTAAGGTACATGTCATTATCTGTCCAAACCCACAAAATATACAACATTTAGAAACAATCCTAATGTAAACCATGTATTTTGGGTGATTATGATGTTAGTGTAGGTTCAGGAGCTGTAACAAATGTACCACTCTGGTGGAGGATATTGATAAGGAGGAGACTATGCATTTGTGGGGACAAGGGGACACAGGAAAAAAATCTGTAACTTTCTCTTAATTTTGCTGTGAACCTAAAACTCCTCTAAAAGAACAGTCTTCAAAAAAAGAAAAGAAAACCCATCCATCTGTCCACTTAAAGTAATTTTCAGTACACTTAAGTGGAAAGGTAACTAAAAGCTTAAGACTTTAGGTTTAGAACGAACAGTCTCCAAATAACTAGAAAGCACTGTTAAGCATAAAACAACTGTTTTGAACATTTCAATCTAATTATTTATAGTGAAGTGAAAGTGAAATCGCTCCGTCGTGTCCAGCTCTTTGCGACCCCATGGACTCTAGCCTACCAGGCTTTTCCATCCATGGGATTTTCCAGGCAAGGGTACCGCCATTTCCTTCTCCAGGGGATCTTCTCAACCCAGGAATCAAACCTGGGTCTCCTGCATTGCAGACAGATGCTTTACCCTCTGAGCCATTTCCTTAATTTCATAGCTTTGCTTTGGTGAATAATATTTTGTCTTCCATTCTGGAAGATAATACGTCTTTTAATTTATGGAGATATTCTCAGACTTTACTTAAACTTTTCCTATAACTGACTTAATAATGTGTTCTCTTTATTAGTATGTTTCAAATATAATTCTGGATAAATCTGATTTATTCATACCATGATTTCAGTGTTCATCTCTAAAAATCTTTTGTAAAAAGATCTGATTCTTGATTATGTCAGGGTCCTTTAAGACTAATTTGGGTTTTATTCCCCAACAGACATTAACAGAAAGCACTGAAAGTACTGAAAAAATAAAAATATATCAGCCTCTAACATAAAGATGAGAAATTAATCATTTACTGAGGACCAAATATGCATGAGGTGCTATACAAAAAACAAAAATCTCTACAGTGAAAGTAACAGAAAAGGGAGAAACCTATTATCTATAATTCTATAATGTTGATTGGTATACTTCAGCCACCAAACATGGTCAAACCTCTCTTCGAATGTTGGCTTCATTTTGTTCTCTGTATTTCCACTACCATGTATCACTCTACTGCAGGACTTTTTATTTTCTCATTGTAGATAATGGCCAGACCCTCCTAACTAATCTCATTGACTCCTGTCTCTCTGCTTAAAGCTATCCTGATCACCATTACCAGATTAAGCTCTCTAAAACATTACTTTCTTGATGAAATTACCTTCCCAGAAATCTTACAGATAGACAATCACACATTGAAAAAAAAATACCACCTAGCTCCTACCTTACATACTCTTTCCTGCCAACACTTTGCAACAAATTGCCTTGGTCAGATGATCTCTGATCTTAAACGGGCCATATTAATTTCTCTGTGTCTGTCTTTGTTAATGGTGTTCACTTATCTGCCAAATCTAAGGTAACCTTCAATACCAATTTCAATTCATCTGCTTCCATAAAGCCAGGCCTAATTATTCACATTTCTTTGATTTCCAAGTAATATATTTGTGTAAGTTCCCATTACTTGATTATATGTTCTCTAGTTTGGGGTATCAAACTACCTAAATTTAGGTATTTGAACAATGGCAATTCTGTCTAAATTTTCAAAGGAAATAAATTTTAATAAATAGAACTCTCTCAATTTTAAGTATTTCTCCCACAATGTTTCCATAAACTGTTTGCATCCACTCTTTTCTTGCATGGAACACTGAAATAGAAGATATATGGTAACAAATAAATTTTAACTAAACAACTAAAAAATAGTTCAGCATAGTCTGTTGATTTTTTTCTCCTTTAATAAACACACGTGATCTCACAGAATTGCCAATTTTTTTGTATGTTAAAATGATAAAATAGCAATTTCATATGGTTCAACTTAATTCATAATAAAAATGTTAATAAATTTTCTATTTATTTCTAATTCACATATGGCATTAAAGCATACACGCCACTCCAGTACTCTTGCCTGGAAAATCCCATGGGCAGAGGAGCCTGGTGGGTTGCAGTCCATGGTGTCACAAAGAGTCGGACACGACTGCGCAACTTCACTTTCACTTTTCACTTTCACGCATTGGGAAGGAAATGGCAACCCACTCCAGTGTTCTTGCCTGGAGAATCCCAGGGACGGGAGAGCCTGGTGAGCTGCCATCTCTGGGGTTGCACAGAGTCGGACACGACTGAAGTGACTTAGCATTAGCAGTCAAGTTTAAGAATTACTCTCATTTTATGTCTATTAGCTTAAGTCTTACACTATAATTGAGATTTTGGTAAAGAAACTTCATGGGAGATTAAGGTTTTCCTTCTATGCATCATTCTACTTAAAAATTCACAAATTTTCAGGTTGTAGAAGCACACTTAAACATAAATTAATCAGTTTAAGTCTTGATGAAAGTGAAGTCACTCAGTTGTGTCCGACTCTTTGCGATCCCATGGACTGTAGCCTATCAGGCTCCTCCGTCCATGGGATTTTCCATGCAAGAGTACTGGAGTGGATTGCCACTGCCTTCTCCAGGGGATCTTCCCGACCCAGGGATCGAACCTGGGTCTCCCGCATTGCAGGCAGACGCTTTACCATCTGAGCCACCAGGGAAGCCTGCTTTCTTGGGATATCTGCTCAGCTTGATTTCCTCTAGTTTTTTATTTACATACCCATAAAAGAAAAATTTTAAAAGAACTTCTTCCCCCTCCCCTTTTCTAAGGATATCCCCTCAACAAAGGATGTAATACTTAAAAACTCTAAGGTAACCATGACCACCTATGGGCTCAATATGAATTCAATTTCCATGCTTAGGTTTTAGCATGGTTCTTAGCATTTTTTTTAAATTTAGATACTAAAATGTCCATTTATTCATTTGCAATAAAAAACTGAACTATCACTGATTGTAAATACTAATACAAGTGTGATCCAGCGTTTTATTCTTTTTCAGAAGTCAAACTATATGAGAAATCAAACCACAATCAGTGGTACATTTTAAACTACTGATTCAATTTCTTTAATGATTGTAAGTAGCAGAACTACTTACATTTTTTATTCCTACTGTAGTCAATTTTAATAAATTATATCTTTCTTTAAAATGTTCATTTTCTCTCATTTTTTTCAAATATATTAGCATAAAGTTGTTCACGATAGTCTGTTAGGTCTCTGATTTTTGTAACTATGTTCTTTTTCCCATTTTTAAGATTGTTTACTTGTGCTTTCTCTTTCATCTTGATCAAATCTTGACAGTTTTATTTTCATTGGACTTCTTTAAGAAACAAATTTTAGCTTTATTGATTCTGTTTATTTCTGCCTTCTGTTCTATTATCATCTGCTGTCATTTTCATTATTTCTTTCCTTTAACTTTCTTTTGGTCTATCCTTTTTTTTCTACCTTGTTGAATTTATTGAATGCTCAGCTGGCCCACTTAATTTTATTCTTTTCAATATAAAAGATTAGGGCTATAAGTTTCACTTAATAACTATTTTAGCAATATTTTATAAGTTTTGATATGTACGATTTTTAGGATGTTCAGTTCTATTTCCATTGTTATTTTTTTTGAATTTTTAACTTTAAAACTTTCAACCTTAAAAGTTTTCAAAAAGAAAAGTTTTAAGAGTAAATTTTTTTGGTACTAATTTTTGACTTAGTTCATCTATGATCAAGAGAATATGTTTGTATGATATAAAGAATTTGATTTGTTGAGATTTATTTATGTCTTAATCTATTGTTGGTTTTCATAAAGATTCCACATATACTTCAGAAGACCACATAATTGTTGGACTTCAGAATTCTATTGTGTCCATTAACTGAAGCTTACTGTGTTTTTTTTGTATCTTCTATACCTTCAACTCTCTGTCCATGGGAAAGACTAAAGGCAGGAGGAGAAGGGGACGACTGAGGATGAGGATGGCATCACCAACTTGATGGACATGAGTTTGAGCAAGCTTTGGGAGTTGGTAATGGACAGGGAAGCCTGGCGTGCAGCAGTCCATGGGGTGGCAGAGTTGTAAACAACTGAGAGACTAAACTGAATACCCTTAATAATTTTTGTAGATAGGGTCACAGATTTATCAATTTCTCCGTATACTTCTGTCAATTTTTGCCTTATAAATTTAAGGCTTTATTTTTAAGTGCATATAAAACTGTTACAACTTTCTAGTGATTTTTATATTTTGTCACTACTATAGGGATCTCCTTTATTTCTAGCAACATTTTTTGACATAAAGATCCATTTGATTTCATTTTCATGGCTACGGTAGCTCTCTTTTAATCAGTATTTGCCTGGTATATCGTCTCCCAAAACTTTTACTTTTATGGAAGTTTTTTTGGTTATTTTTTGAGAAAATTATTTTTTTTAATTTATTTTTTTGAAGTATAGTTGATTTATGTGTGTGCGCACACTTAGTCGCTCGGTTATGTCCGACTCTGTGACCTCATGGACTGTAACCTGCCAGCCAGGAACCTCCTGTCCATGGGGATTCTCCAGGCAAGAACACTGGACTGGGTTGTCATGCCCTCCTCCAGGGCATCTTCCCAACCTGAACTCAGGTCTCCTGCATTACAGGCAGATTCTTTACTGTTTGAGCCACCAGGGAAGCCCAAGAATACTGGAGTGGGTAGCCTATTCCTTCTCCAGGGTACCTTCCTGACCCAGAAATCAAACCAGGGTCTCCTGCATTGCAGGCATATTCTTTACCAGCTGACCAGGAAAGCCCATAGTTGATTTATAATATCATGTAAATTTAGGGTGTATAGCACATGATTCAGTCATACATATACATATATATCCTCTTTTTTAGATTACTTACCCTTAAAGGTTATTACACGGGTCCTTGTTGGTTATGTATTTCATATACAGTAGTGTGTATATGTTAATCCTAACCTTCTACTTTATACCTTTCACCACCACCACCAAACTTTTGCTTTAACCTCCCTAGGTTCTTAGGTCTCTATTTTTTTTTTTTTTTTTGGCTGCACCATGTAGCTTGTGTGATCAAACTGGTGCTCCTTGTAGCAGAAGCTGAGTCTTAACTACTGGACCACCAGGGAAGTCCCACTAACGCCTCTCTTAGTCACAGCATTAAAAACAAGGATGAAGTCTAACCTACCTTACTCTTAACAGTTTCATATATTGTGTTTTCTGATATAGTTGGATTTTATTTTTACCATCTTATTTTTTCTAGTTACTGTATTTCTATGCATTTTGTTTTTCTATTTCTCAGAATGACCAAGTTTTTAAAGTTCATTTTCCCTTCCACAGCTTTTGAAGCTATACACTCTATTTTTACTCTTTTAATAGTTGTCGTTAACATTTTAACATATGTACCTAAAGCCTAGAGCTAGTTCTGATTTCTCACCTTCTCTTGAATAATTCAAAGATCTTAAAATACTTCAATTTCAATCACCCCTTCCTATCTCTGACATAACTACTATTGTCCACTATTTTAGTTTTACCTTATCACAACAGTGGTTATGAATTCCCAGGGGATTTTTGTCCTCCTCTCTCAACAGTCCAGACTAAGATAAATAAGATCTGTCAATTTTTGTCTGTGAGCAGATTTTTAAATTTCCATGTTCACTCTTCAAGGAACTCGTCCTATGAGGGACAATGGGGTGGGGCGTTCAGTTCTAATTCCTCACTTCAGTCCCTAAACCTATCTCCTATCTTGTGACCATTAAAACTTAACTTTCAGGAATTCTGAGTCAGGCAAATGCCCCCAGGGCAATTCACTACCTGGATTTTTAGTTGTTATCTTTTGTTCTCTTTCTGGGAATTTTCTTTCCCTCCAGAGTGGAGAGTTCAGCTGTTCAGTTTAAAATGTTTGTTTCAACAGATACTTACTTGTAAGTTCAGTATCTTAGCTCTCTCCTCTATCTAAGAAGATGCACAAGTCTCCCTCATTTTAAAAGACCTTTTTCTTTGTGTCAGTCAAAGGTTTCTGCAGACAAGAGACTTAACCTGTCTCTGTCGAGTCCCTTGGGTGGCAAGGAGATCCAACCAGTCCATCCTAAAGGAAATCAGTCCTGAATATTCATTTGAAGGACTGATGTTGAAGCTGAAACTCCAATACTTTGGCCACCTGATGCGAAGAACTGACTCACTGGAAAAGACCCTGATGCTGGCAAAGATTGAAGGCAGGAGGAGAAGGGAACAACAGAGGATGAGATGGTTGGATGGCAACACCAACTCAATGAACATGAGTTTGAGCAAGCTCTGGGAGTTGGTGATGGACAGGGAGGCCTGGCGTGCTGCAGTCCATGGGGTTGCAAGGAGTTGGACACGACTGAGCGACTGAACTGAACTCACTGTCTCACCATCTTCTGTCTTTCTCAATATTATAAAATCTGACTTCTTCTTCCTCAGTTCTAATGAATCAAATACCACTGATACCTTCACAGGTTATCAAAAGTCTCCTAATGTCCAATCCAGTGTATATTCTGACTTTTCTTGGGCTTTTGTAACCAATGACACTACTGACCGCACTGTTGACCTTTTCTATCTTGATTTTGTTTTTTTGTTGTTGTTTAGTCTCTAAAGTCATGTCTGACTCTTTTGTGACCCCATGACTGTAGCCTGCCAGGCTCCTCTGTCCATGGTGTTTCTCAGGTAAGAAACTGGAGTGGGGGTTGCCATTTCCTTCTCCAGGGGATCTTCCCGACCCAGGGATTGAACCCATGTATTCTTTACCGCTGAGCCACTTGCAATAACACACCATCCTGGCTGGCTTTTCCCCAACCATTACGACTGTTCTGTATCTCCTCTTTTTCTACCCACCCTATTACCCCCATCTTTGGCGTTCTTCAAGATTCAGTTCCTGCTCTCTACTTTTTCTCGACAGTCTCTCAATAGTACATCACCTACAATTCCTTCAACAGTCTTTCTTTTCTCTGGTGGCTCCCAAACACCACTCTCTACCTGTGACTTCATTTCCAATCATCAGAACTATATTTCTATCCAGATGTATACCAGTCCCCTCAAACTCAGTATATCAAATAGAAATCACCCTCTCTCCTTAAAAACTGACTCCCTTTTCCAACTTCTCTGTTCTTAGTAGTACCACCATCCTTCCAGCTTCAAAAACAGTCTTTGATTCATTTTGTTTCCCATTCCTCAGATCAGTCATAAATTCTGATCGATCCTTTGTAATCTCTCTGTCTTCTCATCTCAATTATTCATCTGAACTGTGCAAATATTCATGGGTATCTGAAGTGTACCTGGGTACTGAAAAGACAGAGAATTGAGCCCCTGATGTGAAGGCATTCACAGTCTAGATTAATAATAAATAAGGAAACACATAATTATAATATGGAGAGTTAAATGTTACAATAGAAGCACTTATTTCATATCTGGACTACTGTCATAGCTTTCAAAGAGGTTTAACTGCTTCAAGGTTATTCCCCCAATGTGACACTTTCAGATATGTCTTCCTAAAAAAATGATCTTGACCATATTTTTTTCTTGTTCAAGAATCTTAATTCTTCTCAATTGCTTTCAGGATTAACACTGTCACTAATTAGCCTGTGATGAAAGATCCTAAACAGTGAGCCACCAAATATCCTTCAAGTATTATTTCTCAACACTTCTTCAAATGAACTTTCCATTCCTTTCAAATCAGTTTACTCTTTAGACATGAATATAATTTAATATTCCTCATGACACTCCCTTCATACAGCAAACTCCACCATTTCCATAAAAATACATTCTATCTTTGAAGATTCAGATTAAAACCTATCTCTATAAGTTGATCTTCAGTATCACTAGCCAAAAATGATGTCTTTATTCTTCAAAGGCTCAAAGCAATTTTTTCCTGGATAAATCATCTTACAATCAGGTACTGCCTTATTTTATTTTCTCCATTGTTGTCTTGAATTATTAATTCTTTCTCACTTAATTGTACATAGTTCATGTTTTCTCCCCAACCAAACTCTATGCTTCTCAGCAGTTCTATCTTCTACTTCTTTGTATCCAGCCACAGTACCTAACACAGTATCTTGTTTATGAGCAAGATTTGAAACAGGGGTAGGGTTTGGAAAGTTCAGTTTGGATGAAGGAACACAGATGATATTAACAGAAGAAACAGCACATGCAAAGATTAGAAAGGGCAAGGTTTGTCCCAGATAGAGAAAATTAATCAATTTGGTAGAATGAAGGGTCCTCCCTAACTCTGACTTAGCAATGCCAAAAGGAATACTGGGATGTGAGGTGGAAGGGCCAGAATAATTTCTAAAGTAAGGAGTTTTATCTGACAGGTGATGAGGGAGCCACGGAATTCTTAAATAGGCTAATGAAGAGGGCACGGTTTCTT
This sequence comes from Bos mutus, assembly GCF_027580195.1. Lineage (NCBI taxonomy): Eukaryota > Metazoa > Chordata > Mammalia > Artiodactyla > Bovidae > Bos > Bos mutus. The sequence goes on from NC_091632.1 coordinate 26,331,496, forward strand.
AAGTTTCATCAAACAAGCAGTGCACTAAATTAATAGGAAGGCCTGAACATCAGTTGAGTAGCTATTGTGCAGAGAGGAAGTAGTGGCTGAACCCTGACCAGCACTGAGTGCTTTTCTTTCATCTTCTCTCCTAGAGGGAAATCTGCCATAAAATTCCTTAGGTAAAGAAAGACAGTTGCGTTGGTTATCTGATTCAATGTCCCTTTCAGTTCCACTTATCCTAGATTCACCATAAAGCAGATTGCTTTCTCTTGGCATCTTCACTGGGAGAAGCACATTTTCATTAATGGTAACTACATTAGCAAATGACTCGTTGCAAGTTATTCCAAGCTATATCAAAGAGAGTTTGCTCCCACTTTAATAAATGCCTATTTATCCACAGATGGAGGTGTTTGCTACCCGTGGTCAGGACTGAGCTTCAGTCCCTAAACTAAGACTGGCTGTCACCCAGGGCTCAGCCCTGCCACAGTAGAGTACGGGATACTTAGCTATCTACTCACTCACTCACTAACTTCTTGCTACAGCCCTTGAGCAGAATCGCGACTCTGATTTATTTGTGTTTCACCTATTATATATGCCTAGGAGGTTTCCTTCCAATAGGTGGATAATTTGTAGGAATTTGTACTTTTCTTCTAAACATGTCCTAATATCCTTTGTCTTTATTATCACCATCTGTGGTTAAAGAAGAATGGGAGTGGGGTGGGAGGGGGCACAAACTATAGTACTTTTTATTTACCATCTCTATTTATTTGGTCAAATCCTTTTTAGGCATAGTAGGGAAATGGCAAAAAAAAAAAAAGAAAGAAATTAATCTTGAGGATTGATAATCAGAATTCATAAAAATATCATGCAAGAGCAAAGGAAAGATCTTTAGTGATGACTGCTTTCCCTGCCCACCATGCAGTAGGGTCTAAGTGGTTGGTTTTACTCAGGAATATTGATATTTGCTTTTCTTCACTGCTATTTCTCAATGGGTGTGGGGGAAGGGAATGTGAAGCAAGTAGATTTAGAGAGGCTTCAGAGCAATGAGTTAAGAGATACATGCATTTCTTAAAGTCACCCAAATGCCCAAGATAAGTGAGGCGATGATAAACAAATTAAGAATAGGATTAATATCTAAATATATGTACTGAGTCTTTGTAGAATTAAAAAAAAGATTAAGATGATTCTTTACATCTAAACTGCATAAAAAAAGAAATCATTTGTGGAATTTTAAAGTTGAAAACCTAATTGAGTTAATAAAGTAGAAACGTATGCTAAATATAACAAAAGAAAGTAAAATAAGATAGAGATATCTTCTGGAATGGCAGAAGACTTCTCACAGGTCACAGAGAATACTCATGAGGAATAAATTAGAGCACCATCAATTGTGCCCCTTTATAATAAAGGTATACTAGTATTTAGGGAAACATGAAATTAATCAAATTTATAAAAAAGATAAATTTGAAGGTAATTATTAATCTAGCAAAGTATTCACAAGTATGACTTTTATAAATATCAAGCTCTCCTATTAATTTAAGATATCTAAGTGCAATGGATTTATAGCCTAACTTTCCTAGGAATTTATTATATCAATAATACCATAACCAATAATTGCTTTACTTAGAAATTTATTAGAAAGCACCCGTAAATGGAAAGTTAAAGTAATAGTTGGTTCTTGTGTTCTCTTTTACATACTCAGTAGAAATCTTATATATGAACATTACAAATATTTCAAACCTTGCATAAAAGCTACTTCTCAATTCATATGTTGGCTTTTCTTGCACACAAAGCCTACTCCCACGCTCACAAGCAAGCCTCATCTCTCTGTATTGAAAGGCATAGTAAAACAACAATATATTTTGGCAGGTAGAAGTTCTCTAAATACCACAAACAGCTGACCAGATGCCACGGTAAGCCTTGCATGGAGCTGGCACTCTTTGTTAAAGCCAAGCAAACTGTCTCTTATTTCTCATAGCCAATGTTGGTGGCACTATTTCTACAGACATAAACAAAACTTGAAAAGCAAACAACTTAAACAAATTCTGTTAATTCCTCTTCCCCCTTTTAAAAATACGAAAGTGGATTTTAGACAATTTGGGGGTGGGGGGGGCATCATGCTCCCCAAAGTAAGAGAAGTTCAGACAACAAAGGGTTAAAAGAACAAGCAGAGCCCTACCGTACCCAGAAATGACAGAAGGCTCTTCTCCTCTTCCGTGCTACTATCCAACCACTCGGCCACATCACCGGGGGAAAGGAGACTCATTCTCCAGCCAGAAAACTTTTCCATACAGAGCACAATTACTGAATGATGGAGCGGGAAAAGAAAGATACACAGACTAAATTCTTGGGGGTCTACACCTAAATTGCTGGCTAGGCAGTAATAATGAGAGAGAAATTGTGATCCTCCCTCCACTCTGAATTCTGTCTCTGTGACACCAATCTAATACAATGGGGGGAGGGGGAAGAACATAGAGAGGGTTAAAAGAGAGGGTGATAGAAGAGAAGGGAGGAAAGGTCTGTCCTTCAGTCTCTTGGTGTTAAGCTTTAGCCTGAGAGAAAAGCCAGCATAAAACTGAATAATAATTTGTGTTCAATGTCAGGAGAGAGCAAAAGGAAAATAAAGAACAAAGATACTCAAAGAAAAAGAGACAGGTTCCTACACTGAGACAGCTTAGATAACTGGACAGCACAATAGCTAATCAGTTAAGTAAATCATATCATCAAACAAAAACAAAAGCAAAGGAACAAATTCAGCATTTTGTTTTGTTCTGAGAAGAAAGGTTTTCAAATTCCCTTTCAGTCTGCCGAGAGAACTGCAGCCCCTAACCCTTTCCTGCTTTAGCTGTTTCAACAGCATCCCAGCCCCCTTGACGAAGATTTCCTGCAAGCAAAGGCAGGTTGATAAATCTGTGAATAGGAAGCTCTCATCCCTCCTTTCTTCTGCTCCTCCTCCATCCCTCCCCCCACCTCGCATGGCGACTGCATTGATCGACAATAATGGAATCTGTAACTGACTGCCAACAGCAACATTAAGGATATTACAAGTCCACTTCATAAGAATTTGAGCCGGTGGTCGGAACTTGGGGGCAACTCTGGGCTTGTAGTCAATAGCTTTGTCTTTCTTAGCCAGAAAGAAAAGGGTGTGCTTGCGTGCGTGTGTGTGTGTGTGTGTGTTTGTGTGTGTGTGTGTAAAGGAAAGAAGGCTGAAGCCTGAAAGAAGTAAGAGAAGTGAGCTTGTTGGGCTAAAGATTCAGAGAGCCATGGACGGAGCAAACGACTGTCCTTCAACTCCCGTCGCACTTACAATGACATCGCAAAGGACTCAGAGCCAGATGGATTTTTTTTTATGTGATTTACATTACAAATCTACATGGTTTGATTTAGGATTATCTCACAGGCTTATACCTTATTAATAGGCAGAGAAAAATCAAGCAGAAGATGTATTTTGAGAGACCCATAAATCACTAATATCCCTGTTCTCTGGAGATTGATTGGGTTTGTTACTGTGAAAAAAAAAAATCACTCAGAGCTTTCCCCTGCATTAGCAAAACATTAGCTCTGTTCCCCACAATCCACTCTTTATTTCTATTCTAGCAATCTGCCTTCAGAGAGCATTCTTACTGCTTAAGGATTACTATCTCAATATACTCTGAATCCATACCCTCTTTCCCACGTTTACTTCATTATTCTTCATCTGGACTCTTATTCACTTTGTAAGTTCCCTGAGGACACAGCTTTGTAACCCTGGCAGCTAGAGCAGTGCCTGGCACTGAAGGGTTCACTTAATATTTACTGAAGTTTTGGTTGGCTGCTCTGAAAGTTTCAACAGCTTCCACTTTGGCAGGAGATCTCAGGCTGGATATTTCAGGATCTCTTTTTAAAATTAGTCATTTTGACAGACAGTGACTTAAAAGCTGTTCTAGCAGTGGCATCAATTGATTAAGAAAATAGAAAACATAAAAAAGGGGGAGGGAGGGTAATATGAATTCATAATGTTAAAATAAATCTATATTTTGTTACTCAAAATAACTACATAAAATTGAAAAATAGTAATAAATACATATAAAAGACTTTTTTATTGAAATGTCTTGCTTGCTTAGCATCTAAGCATGGATTGATAATTCCTTTGTGGTAACTTAATAACACACCAGTATTTCTGAAGCTCCCAGGTTGAAATCATTGGCCTAGATCATCAACTTCAAATTCTCTGGTGAGATATGGCTCTTATTTATTTATTTATTTTTCTTTGTAGTGGCCCTCAGACTTTCCTTGGCTCAGCCATTCTGTATTGTTTACATCTCTCCAACACCTCTTCACGTTTGACTTAATCTAACAAAAGCAGGGAAAAAAGTCTACCTCCTTTGCTCTTTGGTGTATCTCTAACACAATCATTATCTGGCACACAGTAGGTGCTCAAAAATTTTTGTTGCGTTTCATACTTCCTGTGAGGTATCATTCAACCATACGTACTTGACATCGAACTAATCCACTGAGGCTCAGCTCAAATATCACCTCTCCAGGTCTTCCTTGGCACTTTAATGCAGAGTTAACAGCTTTCTCATCCACACAGGTACTGTTATTACTCCTAGTACTTTTCCGAAATATTTTGTTTAGATAGTTATTTCCTCCGCTATACCTTTCGAAGGCAAAAACTGTGTTCTACTAATTAAAAAATTTTAATGCCTATATATAGTGAATGATTAGTAAATGTTCATTGTATGATATATTACTGAAAGTAAGACTGTGATTCTATATACTAAAGATAGATTAATACAAAAGGATCCCATATGTTTCTGATGTAAGGTTCCATACCACTAGTCTCCAAATTAACAGCCGAAACAGAATCTAGTTAAGGAAAATGTCTTTTATGTATTAAGAAAAGGCTGTACAGACAGAAAGGCATCATCAAAGTAATCCAATACTATAAACTCACCTTCTGTAAACAAAATTAGCATATGAGACACCTAAGAAAAAGTTCTAGGTTGAAATTTTCTCATAATATATAGAGTATCACACTGTTTTTCTTTGCTTACAATAGAAACATAATTTGAATTAGTCCTCCTTATGTAAAATTTTCCTTACAGATAAAGCAATGAAATTTACCTGACAGTGTAACCATTCTATAGTGGACTGTACATTTTCCTAAAATATGAGCCAAAGACTTTGAAATACTGTAAGTTGGGCTCACAGTTAAGAAATAATGCCTGACTACAGTCTTTTCAACAAATGACCAAATCCTGTAGATTTTGGTGGTTTATTGTGTGCCTGAAGTGTACTAAGGACTTTAATCAACATTAATCAGCATTTGTTAACTTTATTGCTTATTTTCCTAATAAGGAATTTCCAGATACTGAAAGTATCTGGAAAATGTGACTGAAAGAATTTCTACTTGAGGGCATTTATGTTTTTGTGTGTGTGTGTGCACACTCACGCACATACGCGCATGCGTGTGCTGCTCACTGGGCTATAACTTACTGAAGTATTTTCTAGACACTCCACTAAGTGTTTTACATGATACCTCATTTAAATTCTTAAATGACAATGTAAGATGTGTATTATCTTCATTTCACAGGTGAGAAAACCAAAGATCATAAAACTTGTTCAAGGCAACAAAGGTAGTCAGAGAAATGAAATTTAAACTTCTCAGTATTTGGCCAAGGTTCCCTACTACACTAATCTATATCCTACAAGGACTAATTTAGGCAGGAGTTAGCTAACTTCTCCCATAGAGGGCCAGACAGTAAACATTTTACGCTTTGTGGGCTATACAGTCTCCTTCAGAGCTATTTGAATTCTACTGTGCATAAGTGAGTGATAAGTCTCTTCAATTGTGTCTGACTCTGTGCAACCCTATGGACTGCAGCCTGCCAAATTTCTCTGTCCGTGGGATTCTCTAGGCAAGAATATTGGAGTGGGTTGCCATGCCCTTCTCCAGGGGATCTTCCTGATGCAGGGATCAAACCTGGGTCTCTTACGTCTACCTGCACTGGCAGGCGGGTTCTTTACCACTGGTGCCACCTGGGAAGCCTGTTAGAGCACAAAAGCAGCCATAGACAATATGTGGATGAAAGGGCGTGGCTGCATTCCAATATAACTTTATTTATGGAAAAAAAAAAAAAAGAAAAAACAAGCTGTGGGTATAGTTTACTGACTCCTGATTTAGGGCTACACAGTCAATTCAGTCAATATTTTTAAAATACTAATGCATGTATAGTTGTCTGCCAGACCCCCATGACTGAAAAATAAATAAAAGAATTATTTGCCTTAGTCAAAAAAGTTTTATTTTCATTTTAAGAACTGAATGACTGTCTTTTTATTTTACTTTCAAGACACTGAACACAAGTTATTTCATTTCCTTAGTCTCAAAGTCCTATAGGAAACAATTTTTATTCAAACAAAGAGTATAAAACATGTAGCCCTCTCTTCAATTACTAAACATTCCTGATTTTCCTTATAGTTGCCTATTATACTTTCAGATGTACCTACTTGACAACATTAGTGATGAGTAAGTGCCAAGCACTGTTCTAAGCCCTAGGATTCAGTAGTGGAATGAAAGGAGCAAAATCTCTGCCCTGATGGAATTTATGTTCTGGGAAGAAGAGATAAACAATACATAAAATTAAAAAGTAAAATATATATTGTGTTCGATGGTGAATAGAGCTAAGGAGAATAGTAAAGCAAAGAACAGCAATAGGTAATATTTGAGAGGTCTAAATTTTAGAGGTAGCCAAGAGGGCACCTCTGAGAGACTGAATTTTGAGTAAAGGTTGCTAGGTTTCCAGTAAGAGGGAAGAACTAATAAAAAGGCCTAGAAGTCACAATAGTCAGGAGACCAGTGCAGGTAGATTGGAATGACCCTCATCTTCATAAAAGAAGACAAGGTCTGTGAAATAATAGGAAGCCAGATCATATAAAGTTATAGGGTCTTTGGCTCTTGTTCTTATTCAGATGGAAAGACTTTGAGGCAGGAGTAGTTCATTAGGCCTTAGTTTTGTTTACATAAGAGCTTTATTGAAATAAAAGTCACATACCATAAAATTAATCTTTTAAAAGTGGTTTTAAATATCTTCACAAAGTTGTATAACCATCACTACAACTTAATTCCAGAACATTTCCTCATCTCAAAAATAAATCTCGTGTCCATTAGCAGTTATTCTCCATTCTTTCTGGGCTTTCCTGATAGCTCAGCTGGTAAAGAATCCACTGGCAATGTGGGAGACCTAGGTGTGATCCCTGGGTTGGGAAGATCCCCGGGAAAAGGGATAGGCTACCCACTCCAGTATTCTTGGGCTTCCCTTGTGGCTTACCTGGTAAAGAATCCACCTGCAATGTGGGAGACCTGGATTCGATCCCTAGGTTGGGAAGATCCCCGGAGAAGGGAAAGGCTACCCACTCCAGTATTCTGGCCTGGAGAATTCAATGGGGTCCATGGGGTCACAAAGAGTCAGACACAACTGAGCAACTTTCACTTCCATTCTTTCTAACCTCTTGGCCCCTAAGGCAACTACTAATCTATGTTTCATTTTTATGAACTTTCCTATTGTGGACATTTCATATAAATGAATTCATAATGTGGCGTTTGTGCCCGATTTTCATTTACTTGTGCTCATGCTGCAGCATGGGTCACTACTTAATTGTTTTTAATGGCTGGATAGTATTCCACTGACAGCCATTCGGGTTCTTTCCATTTTTTAAAATTATAACTAATGCTGTCATGAACATTCTCCTGCAAGTTCATGTCTGGGAACCTTTACACCTTAAAAGGATATCCAGGACTTGCCTGGTGGTCCAGTGGTTAAGAATCCTCCTGCCAGTGCAGGGGACACAGGTTCAGTCCCTGTTCGGAGAAGATCCCTCATGCCTCAGAACAACTAAGCCCGTAACTAGAGTGTAGCCTCTGCTCTTCACAACTAGAGCACGTTCAACAAAAAGAGCCAGTACAGCCAAAAATAAATACAAAAATATTTTTAAAGATATCCAAAAAGATGTATCATATAATCTGCTCTTTCTACACCAGAAAGTCTAAAATTGTACAGCAGAAGAGAGTTATTTTCTAATTTTACAGGTACCATGTTTTCCTCCTAATTCTTCTAGGATTTCCATCTTTTTTGAAGAAACAAAAACTACCGATTCAGTCTCTTTTCCCTACTCTACTGTTCTTATACACAGGAAAAGAGAATGAGCAAAGGCAAGTAATACACGAAAATAGATCTTTTTATAAATTGATATAAAGTTGGCAAAGTTGGCAGTCTTTTTTTGGGGGTAGTTTTACATTTTGATATAGTTTAAAACTTACATAAAAGGTGCAAGTGGAGTACACCTACCCTTATATACCTTTTATCTAGATTCACCAACTGTTTACATTTTGTTACCTGTGCTCTTCATCATTCTTTCTGCATATACTGTTATTTTATATAGACATTTTTCTAAACTATTTGGGTACTTGGAGGCATTATGCCCTTTACTGCCAATGGCTTCAGGGTATATTTTCTAAAACAAAGGACATTCTCTTATATAATCCAGAACAACTATCAAAATCAGAAAATTTAAAACTGATATAGGTTGATATTTTAAGGATAAAATTAAATTTGCCTCTATGTGCAAAATCTACTATATTATATTTTGGTATCATACAAAGCCTTTGAGAAATAAACTGACTTTAAGCAATGGTGACTGAGAAATCATAAGTACTGACTGCAAATATAATTAATTCAAAGAAAGAGTCTATATCATATTAAAATAATGTCTGTTGTATTTTTAAAGGATTACTACTGAACTTACTAACATTCAATACACTGTTGTGATAAAGGACTAGAAGTAGAAATAACTAGTTTTCAAAAAAGGTAACTAAAGGATAAGTAAAGTGACTGCATTTCCATCGTGATATTCTTTTGGATATGTACAACCTTTTGCCTCTAAAGTGAATATCAAACCATAACTTTTCCTTTTATTTTGATGAGATGTTTTACTGTAAGAGGAATAGAGCTGAATTTTACAAAATCTTCAGTTCAATACATTTAAATAGTACCACATATACACATATATATGTATATGTGTTCCTCAAATCACTTACATATTATAAGTTATATATCAATGAATGCATTCAAGCATTGTTTTCACTTCTCAGAAACATTATGTTATAATTAAAGCCAAAGAAATAATGAAGCTAAGCTGAATTTTCATTCATTTGGATTTAGGAAGCAGCACTTTTGAAATGTGAAGCCACAGAGAAATATGGATGTTAACATTGTAAGAGGCATTCCTATTGTATGATTATTTAAAACAGGTAATATCCTCCAGTGAAAACTGGTGTCAAAATGTAAAGCAGTTTTTTAAATAAAGGTAGTAACACTATTATCAAACAGAAGCTTAAAAGTAATGTGTCAAAGACTAACGGCAGATTTTGCTTGAGGAAGTTGATGACTATATAGAATTAAGATAATTAGATTCCTTAAACACTAAAGCTATTATTTTAAGGAAAAAATGTAAATAAAGTGACAACTGTAGTTAATGAACAGAAAGTTCTTTCTCAAAAAGGTCCAGAAAGCAGCTAACATATAATTATTCTTAAATTAATTTTCTTTAAAATAAAAAGTTAAACTTTACAATTAATTTTACTCAAAGCAATTCCTGAGTCTATTATTTAGTACTTAACACAGTATCAAGCAAATAAACCCTCAATATTTATTGAGTGAGTGGGTAGACGGATGGGATAAGCCTACACATCTAAGATTATCGATGCTATGCAAGTAAAGTGAACATATCTTCTGTAACATCTCTAGAACCAGCAATAGTTTGAACATTTGTATCATGAACAATAAAAGATCAAATATATTGTGTGCTTAAAAGGTACTGAAGGTAGTACATGAAGTGCTTTGCAATGCTAACTGAAAACTGGCATTTGCCATCTGCTTCTACAAGACTTAAATCACTAGTCACTTCAAGCTGCTGACCTTCAACACACCCTGGAGATCAGGAATGAGGCGCTCTGTGCAGGGGGAAAAACGTGTGGAACAGGCCTTCAGATAGTTATTTTTAGGAGATGATTTTGTGAGCCCCAATTTTTTCATATCTAAAAAAATACTAGAATTCTTAACATATATACTTACTCTGCCCCTCCTCCCCCCACCACACACAACCTCTTCAGCACAGTTACTCTACTCAGAGCTAACTGACATCCTATAGTCCTCATTTGGCCCCTAAATAAAACTTAACTCACAATTCTCATACTGTGTTTTTTTTTCAGTCAATAGAGTTTTAATCTCATTTATTCCTCATAACAACCCTGTGTGGTAGTACTATTTCCCCCATTTTATACCTGGGGAAACTAAGGTTTAGAGAAAACTAACTAAGGTTGAGAGCAAGCAAGAAGATCAAACCAGTCAATCCTAAAGGAAATCAACCCTGAAATTCATTGGAAGGACTGATGCTGAAAAGCTGAAGCTCCAATACTTCGGCCACCTGATCGAAAAGCCAAATCATTGGAAAAGACTGATGCTGGGATGCAGGTTTGATCACTGGGTTGGGAAGATCCCCTAGAGAAGGAAATGGCAACTCACTCCAGTATTCTTGCCTGGAGAACTCCATGGACAGAGGACCCTGGTGGGCTACAGTCCATAGGGTCGCCTTTGAGACTTTGCGACTTTCACTACACTTTGACTAACGCTGGGAAAGATTGAAGGCAAAAGGAGAAGGGGGCATCAGAGGATGAGATGGTTAGACAGCATCACTGACGCAATGGACATGGATTTGAGCAAACTCCAGAAGATAGTGAAGGATGGGGAAGCCTGGTGTGCTGCAGTCCATGGGGTCATGAAGAGTCAGATACGACTTAGTGCCTGAACAACAACCACCACCACAAAGATTGAGAGAACTGACAAAGTCACACAGTCAGTAAGGGGTTGGAGGTGGGAGGTGCCAGGAGTTAGATATTCCTTTTCGAGAGTTGACTCTCCTAACTACATTTCATATTAGAGTTTTTTCTATAAAATTTTTAGATATTTTGGGAAAGGTTTGAAAGGTGAACAGTTATTAAGTGGGAAGCAAAATTGTTTATATTGTTCAATGATCTGAGATAGCACAAGAAGGGTAAACAAATTGTGTAGTAATCCAAAGATCCCAACAAAATCGGGAAGCCAGATCCCGTAGTTTCTAAAGTGAAGGAATGAAAAGATCAGCTTGGATTCATAGAGTGCAGGCATTTGTTTTATTGCTTTCCACCTTTCTGATAACCTGTTTGTTTTTCACATGTAGCTTTTAACAAAGGGAAAGTTAGTGCATTGGCACACTCGGCACAGGGCAAGTACTCAATATTTGTTAAATGAATGAATAAATGCAAATATTTTTCCAGGCCTGATCAGGATATGTGACCTGGGTATTTGACCCTACAGGTATTTTAATGAGGCTGTTTGATGCTGTGCTTGACAGATTTGCTACTGCTACTTTTACAATGGAAACCATGTCAATTTTATCCATCATATTAAGTAATGTTTTCAAGTTAGGGAATCTAACATGCTTGGAGAAAAAGAAAAATATTTGGTGGACTTAAAAGAAAACCTTACTTTGGACATGTGGTACTTATTAAAAATTAATGGGTACTAATGATTATGGATATATAATGATTATGATAATTGAGTGTACATATTATTACAACTCAAAAAAAATCAAGCGGTTTCACATCTTTTTTGGTACTAAAAACAATAACTATCAAAAAATTTCAATAGATTTATTTTCACTTGGATTGTTAAAATGCCATACAAAGACATGCCCAGAAAACAAACACTGCAATCAACTCTTTATTTTCCTTTGGTTAATATTTGAATATGTTGCAAATTGGGCTTTAGTAAAAGAATGAACTGGAACAAAACAGTTCAAGAGATATGCAAAAATTGCTCCATTTGATCTTAAGTTTAAAAGGCAGAACTTCTTTACTATTATCTACCTGGGAGGTCATTCATACAAAAATGGAACACATAAAATTGTGGCATCTAAAGATGAATCAGAAAACAAAACAAAATTGTTCCTAAGAAGCTCATGGTCTATATACTTTTCTGATGGTCCACCTTTATTACCCAGATTTAAGGAGACTGCTAAGTCTCTTCAGTCGTGTCCAACTCTGTGTGACCCGATAGACGGCAGCCCACCAGGCTCCCCCGTCCCTGGGATTCTCCAGGCAAGAACACTGGAGTGGGTTGCCATTTCCTTCTCCAACGCACGAAAGTGGAAAGTGAAAGTGAAGTCGCTCAGTCATGTCCCACTCTTAGCGACCCCATGGACTGCAGCCTACCAGGCTCCTCCGTCCATGGGATTTTCCAGGCAACAGTACTGGAGTGGGGTGCTATTGCCTTCTCCTTTAAGGAGACTAAGTATCTTTAATGTCTTTCTCATTTAAACTAAGCTGATCCCTAATGAAGAATACATTAAAAAAAAAAAAAAAAAAGTACAACCCAAAGAAAGGTAAGAGGGATAGTACATTATTATTTGAAGGCATTTTAGGTTATAATTGCCTGAATAAACTACTCCTTTATTTAAGTTTGTACACAGACTGTCATGGTTCTTCCCCTCCCTCTCCTGGAAAACGAACACTGAGTAAGATATTCCTATTGCAACCCCTGACACACACATTTAAAATAAAGTCAAAGTGGATTGAGTATCTCTGTATTTCAAAGAAACCGCAATACAACTGGAGCCAGATGCCTCCTCAGGGTTATTAGGAGATGGCCTCTCTGCTACCTGATGATCTCAGTCTTTATGCTCAGTTGCTCAGCCAGTCCAACTTTTTACAACCCCATGAACTGCAGCCTGTCAGCCTCCTCTGTCCATGGGATTTTCCAGGCAAGAACAGTGGAATGGATTACGTAGGGCAAAAAGGATTCAAGATTATCTTCCAAAATGTCAGTGCTGGAGTCAAGGAGTCAGTCAAGTCAGACTGGAGTCAGTCAAGTCAGACTGGAGTCAGTCAAGGAGTACTTTCCCTGCTTATCTATCACCCCTCCCTTCACTAACAAATAAGCACCAAAAGAATCACTTATAAAGACTGGGTGTGTCTGAGCAGTCATTCATTCCAGGTTAGACAGCTGAGTTTAGAAAAAGCAGAGGAACCAGAGATCAAATTGCCAACATGGGTTGGATCACAGAGAAAGCAAGAGAGTTCCAGAAAAACATCTGCTGCTGCTGCTGCTAAGTCACTTCAGTCATGTCCAACTCTGTGCGACCCCACGGACAGCAGCCCACCAGGCTCCCCCGTCCCTGGGATTCTCAAGGCAAGAACACTGGAGTCGGTTGCCATTTCCTTCTCCAATGCAAGTCACTCAGTCGTGTCCAACTCTTAGCCACTCCATGGACTGTAGCCTACCAGGCTCCTCCATCCATGGGATTTTCCAGGCAAGAGTACTGGAGTGGGGTGCCATCGCCTTCTCTTCTGCTTTATTGACTATGCCAAAGCCTTTGATTGTGTGATCACAATAAACTGTGAAAAATTCTTCAAGAGATGGAATACCAGACCACCTGACCTGCCTCCTGAGAAATCTGTAGGAAGGTCAAGAAGTAGTTAGAACCAGACATGGAACAATGGACTGATTCCAAATTGGGAAAGGAATACATCAAGGCTGTATATTGTCACCCTGTTTATTTAGCTTATATGCAGAGTACATCATGTGAAATGCAAGGCTGGATGAAGCACAAGTTGGAATCAAGATTGCCAGGAGAAATAACAATGACCTCAGATATGCAGATGACACCACCCTTATTGCAGAAAGCAAAAAGGCAATAAAAGCCTGTTGATGAAAGAGGAGAGTGAAAAAGCTGGCTTAAAAATCAATATTCAAAAAACGAAGATCACGGCATCTAGTCCCATCACTCCATGGCAAATAGATAGAGGAACAATGGAAACAGTGAGAAACTTTATTTTCTTGGGCTCCAAATTCACTGCAGATGGTGACTGCAGCCATAAAAAGACCCTTGCTCCTTGGAAGAAAAGCTATGACCAACCTAGACAGCATATTAAAAAGAAGAGACAATATTTTGCCAACAATGGTCCATCTAGTCGAAGCAATGGTTTTTCCAGTAATCATGTATGGATGTGAGAGTTGGACCATAATGAAAGCTGAGTGCCTAAGAATTGATGCTTTTGAACTGTGGTGTTGGAGACTTGAGAGCCTCTTGGACTACAAGGACATCAAACCAGTCAGTATTAAAGGAAATCAGTCCTGAATATTCACTGGAAGGACTAACGCTAAAGCTGAAGCTCCAATACTTTGGCTACCTGATGTGGAGAACTGACTCCTTGGAAAAGACTCTGATGCTGGAAATGATTGAAGGTGGGAGGAGAAGGGGACGACAGAGGATGAGATGGTTGGATGGCAACATCGACTGGATGGACATGAGTTTGAGCAAGCTCTGGGAGTTGGTGATGGACACGGGAAGCCTGGTATGCTGCAGTCCATGGGTTTGCAAAGAGTCTGACATAACACAGCGATTGAACTGAATTGAACTGAGAGAGCTGAGGCAGGAGACCTGCTGAAAAAAGGCAGGTAGAGGGAGGGGAGGACAAAGCCCATGGTTTGAATTGTGTCTCCCAAAAATTCATGAAGGCTTAACTGCCAGTATCTTAGGACAGCACCATATTTGGAATACAGCTGCTGCTGATGTACCTGGTTAATATGAGATCATTACAGTGCAGCTTAATCCAATATTGTTGATATCCTTATAAATTTGAGAAATTAGGACACAGGAGCTTGCAAACAGAGATAACACCATATGAAGATGAAGGCAGAGACCAGGTAATGCTTCTACAAGCCAAGGAATGTCAAAGATTGCCAGCAAACTAGGTAAGGAATAACCCAACTCTGGAGAAAACAACCCCTCCCCCCCACTCTTGGATTCTACCCAGTGGCAGACTTAGGGCAGGTAGAGGGGCTGAAAGCTTGTACAATTTGCAGGCTATCTTTAAGAAAAACATTACAAAGTTACAAACACAAATCTCTCTTTTCTGATTTTCTCTGTTTTATTAAAGTCACTTATGCTGAAAAGATCATGAGGTTTGTGGCTGCCATAGAAAGAACTTAATTCAACAACAGTAATACAGTCAAAGGTTTGTCCAAGTCCTATAGCCATTTATAACAGAATCATTCATAGTTCAGAGAAAGATAACATCACTTGGCTATAGTGTGGAATCTATGGTAATAAGTCACTGTCTTTTTTTCCTCAAAATGTATCCTCATGTTTCAGCAGTGATATATTTATTAGTCACTGTGAAGAGAGATTCTCAGGTTTTTCTGTAGATAATTTAAAAATAACAAAACTTTAAATCTCTTGGGAAATTCATTAGTGATGTTTTATCAAATAAAAATAGATAAGCAGACTAAAAGGATAAGCATGAGGTCAGTATGCTGAGTAACAAATACTTAAATAGTCTAAGGGGTTTTGAGAGTACTAGAAAGGACAATATTTATATTACCAACGACATACTGGATTTAGTCCTCCTGGCTTTATATCTGTGATGTGGGAGAAATAAATACTTTAATAATATGTTATTATTTGAACTGTGGTGTTGGAGAAGACTCCTGAGAGTCCCTTGGACTGGAAGGAGATCCAACCAGTCCATTCTAAAAGAGATCGGCCCTGGGATTTCTTTGGAAGGAATGATGCTAAAGCTGAAACTCCAGTACTTTGGCCACCTCATGCGAAGAGTTGACTCATTGGAAAAGACTCTGATGCTGGGAGGGATTGGGGGCAGGAGGAAAAGGGGACGACAGAGGATGAGAGGGCTGGATGGCATCACCGATTCGATGGACATGAGTTTGAGTGAACTCCAGGAGTTGGTGATGGACAGGTAGGCCTGGCGTGCTGTGATTCATGAGGTTGCAAAGAGTCGGACATGACTGAGCGAGTGAACTGAACTGATGATAGATAAAAGATAATAACCAAATAATCAAAACAAAAGATGCTGAGAGGCAACTGATAATAACCAATACCCCTTCTGAAAATAATCTTAGAATATTTGGAATAGACTAAAACTTTAATTTAAAAAAAGATAAATAGAAATCGGAGAACGCAATGGCACCCATTCCAGTACTCTTGCCTAGAAAATCCCATGGATGGAGGAGCCTGGTAGGCTACAGTCCATCGGGTAGCTAAGAGTCAGACACAACTGAGCAACTTCACTTTCACTTTTCACTTTCATGCATCGGAGAAGGAAATGGCAACCCACTCCAGTGTTGAGAATCCCAGGGACAGGGGACCTGGTGGGCTGCCGTCTATGGGGTCGCACAGAGTCGGACACTACTGAAGTGACTCAGCAGCAGCAGCATACAGAAATCAGTGGTTCTGTTATATACAAACATAAAACATTAAAAACGTGTTTTTAAGGTTGGGATTAACATAAAGATATCTATAATCAGCACTTTTTTAATAGGATGTAGGCTCACCAGAGAGAACGCAATGGCACCCCACTCCAGTACTCGTGCCTGGAAAATCCCATGGACGGAGGAGCCTGGTAGGCTGCAGTCCATGGGGTCGCTAAAGAGTCGGACAGGACTGAGTGAGCAGCAGTAGCAGCAGGCTCACCAGAGTCTATTTATGTTATTGGTAAGAGGTTTTAGACAATGTGGTTAAGACAAGCAATAAGGGATATAAATATCAGAAAGAAAGAAACTGATAAGTATATGCAGAAGATAAGATATAGTATTCTTTAGTGAGGATGGCAACAAGAGACAAGACAATTAATTGAAAAAAAATACAAGGATTCATTAATATGATCAGGATAAAGATAAATATACAGTATTTGATATATATATATATGCTGAAAATAAAAATACATAATTCTTTATGTATCAGCAATTGCCAATTAGAAAAATAAAGAGAGAAAAGATTCCATTAAAAAAACCCTTATAGACTAGGGATAAGATTAATAAAAATTTTAAGACATTTGCAGAAAAAATATCAAACTTTACATATGATAGATAGGAGTGCTGTTAGATCCACAAGGGAAAAGAAAGACTATTCAATAAATATGGCAAGTAAAAGTTATCAATATGAAAAAAGCATAAACATATAACATAAAAATCAACTCCTCTTTGAGTAAGAGCTTAAAAGTCAAGAACAAAAATTTACACTCCTAAGAAAAATTATCTTGAGGCCCTGGGGTAGGAAATAATTTTGTAAACACAAAATATTAACTTTAAAACACTGATAAGTTTGTCTACACAAAATTATGAACTTTTGTTCATTCAATGATCTTAAAAAAGAAAGTGAAAGGACACGTTACAACTTGAGGATATATTCACAATACACACAACTGTTAAGGGTTACTATCAAGAACATAAAAAGAACTTCTTCATCAGTTCAGTTCAGTTCAGTTGCTCAGTCATGTCTGACTCTTTGCGACCCCATGGACTGCAGTATGCCAGGTTTCCCTGTCCATCACCAACTCCCACAGTTTACTCAAACTCATGTCCATCAAGTCGGTGACGCCATCCAACCATCTCATCCTCTGTCATCCCCTTCTCCTCCCACCTTCAATCTTTTCCATCATCAGGGTCTTTTCCAAGGAGTCAGTTCTTCACATCAGGTGGCCAAAGTATTGGAGTTTCAGCTTCAGCA
This sequence comes from Bos mutus, assembly GCF_027580195.1. NCBI lineage: Eukaryota > Metazoa > Chordata > Mammalia > Artiodactyla > Bovidae > Bos > Bos mutus. The sequence continues at coordinate 26,349,079 of NC_091632.1, forward strand.
TCAGTCCTTCCAATGAATATTCAGGACTGATTTCCTTTAATACTGACTGGTTTGATGTTCTTGCAGTCCAAGGGACTCTCAAGAGTCTTCTCCAACACCACAGTTCAAAAGCATCAGTTCTTCGGTGCTCAGTTTTCTTTACAGTCCAACTCTCACATCTGTACATGACCACTGGAAGAACCATAGCTCTGACCAGACAGATCTTTGCTGGTAAAGTAATGTCTCTGCTTTTGAATATGCTAGGTTGGTCATAGCTTTTCTACCAAGGAGCAAGGTTCTTTTCATTTCATAGCTGCAGTCACCATCTGCAGTGATTTTGAAACCCAAGAAAATAAAGTCTCTCACCGTTTCCATTGTTTCCCCATCTGTTTGCCATGATTTATGGGACCAGATGCCATGATCTTATTTTCTGAATGTTGAGTTTTAAGCCAACCTTTTCACTCTCCTCTTTCACTTTCATCAAGAGGCTCTTTAGTTCTTCTTCACTTTCTGCCATAAGGATGGTGTCATCTGCATATCTGAGGTTATTGATATTTCTCCCAGCAATCTTGATTCCAGCTTGTGCTTCATCCAGCCTGGCATTTTGCATGATGTATGCTGCATATAAGTTAAATAAGCAGGGTGACAACATACAGCCTTGACGCACTGAGGAAACCAGACACTTGCAGGGCACAAACAGAACCTTGTGCACACCAGGACCCAGAAGAAAGGAGCAGTGACCCCACAAGAGACTGACCCAGACTTGCCCGTGACTGTCCAGGAGCCTCTGGCGGAGGCGTGGGTCTACAGTGGCCTGCTGCAGGGTCGGGCACTGAGTGCTGCAGTGCATGGGAACTTTTGAAGGAAGTCACCATTATTTTCATTACCTCCACCATAGTTTGGCCTCAGGTCAAACAACAAGGAGGGAACACAGCCCTGCCTAGCAACAGAAAATTGGATTAAACATTTACTGAGAATGGGCCTGCCCATCAGAACAATACCCAGTTTCCCCTTCAGCCAGTCTCTCCCATCAGGAAGCTTCCATAAGCCTTTATTTTTTTTCAATATAAATTTATTTATTTTAATTGGAGGCTGATTACTTTACAATATTGTATTGATTTTGCTTTTATCCTTATCCATCAGAGGGCAGATAGAATGAAAACCACAATCACAGAAAACTAACCAAACTGATCACATGGATCACAGCCTTGTCTAACACAATGAAACTATGAGCCATGCCCTGTAGGGCCACCCAAGATGGACGGGTCATAGTGGAGAGTTCTGACAAAATGTAGTCCACTGGAGAAGGGAATGGCAACAACTTCAATATTCTTGCCTTGAGAACCCCATGAACAGCATGAAAAGGCAAAAAGACAGGACACTGAACCATGAACTCCTCAGGTTGGTAGGTGCCCAATAGGCTATGGGAGATCAGTAGAGAATTTCTTCATATTAATAGAAAAATCCTAACAACTCAATAGAAAAATGAACAAGAGAGAAAAATAATTTCACCAAAGCATTAACATATATAGCCATAGACCTACAAAAACTATTCAGTATCACTGGCAATCAGGTTTTGCAAACCAAACATTTGCTCTTCATTACAAGACTAAAATTTAAAATTCTGACAATATCAAGTATTAGGGATAATGTGAATCTCTCATACACATTATTGGTGGAAAATAGTTTGGCATTATTAGTCACCCTAAGACCCAAAAATTCCACTCCTAGGAATACAGCAAAAAGAAACTGCTGCAAATGAATAAGATACGTTCAAGAATGTTCATAGTAGCGCTGATACTGATAGCAAAGTTTAGTTAACAAACCAAATATACTTCAATGAAAAGATGGAACCCTAGTACCAAACCCAATCTAAAATCTAAATTCGTTTGGCATACTCAATAATGTAAAAGTCATACAGGAGTCAAAAATATAAAGAAACAGCAACAACACGGAAAGATATTAATCATATAATATTTAAGTGAAAAAAAAAGTCCCAAAACAATATATAAAACTTGCCTTTTATATAATGGCACCCCACTCCAGTACTTTTGCCTGGAAAATCCCATGGATGGAGGAGCCTGGAAGGCTGCAGTCCATAGGGTCGCTGAGAGTCGGACACGACTGAGCGACTTCACTTTCACGCATTGGAGAAGGAAATGGCAACCCACTCTGGTGTTCTTGCCTGGAGAATCCCAGGGACGGGGAAACCTGGTGGGCTGCCATCTATGGGGTTGCACAGAGTCGGACACGACTGAAGTGACTTAGCAATAGCAATAAAACAACTAAAACTTAGAAATGGGTATGCAAGATGATTCTCCACCAAATAATGTATATACTCATCATAATCCCAGATGAAATGTCAACAAACATTTTTTGTTTGTTTTTGCCTGGCAGTGGGGGATGATTTGCTTCTACAGTTCATTTGGAAAAGTAAATGTATGAGTGAAAAGGCAAATACATTTGAAAAGGAAGAACTAACTAATTAGAGAGAGTTTGCTACCTCAGTAGGAGAAACATATTAAAATCTATAATCATTAAAACACTTTGATATTGACATAGGAATAGAACAATAGAATTGTGGAACAGAAAAAGAATCCAGAAAAAAACACACAGACATTTAGCTGATGATACAGAGCACTTTTCAAATCAGTATGGAAAGAGTAGGCTGTTCAACAAAAGGTGTTGAGACAACTGACTCTACAACTGAAAAAAAAAAGTCTCATTTCAAAAATACAAAAATAAATTCTGGAAAAAGACCTAATCTTATTGAGAAAGGCCTTTGTAAGCCTCACACAAAAGCCAGAAATTACAACAGAAAAGAGAGATTAAGGAAACATAAAAATTTAAAACTTCAAATAGAAAAAAAAGACATCCTGAGCAAATTTGCAAGGCTTTTAACAGTATCTATCAAGTGTGAAGTGTAAACTACCTTTGTTTCTATTTCTAGGAACCAGTCCTACAGATATATCAACACAAGCAATTGAACATAGATATGTATGTATGAAGATGTTTAACAAAAAGTTGGTAGTGGGAAAAACTAAAAACACTAAGTGTTCTGAAGGAGGGGAACAGGTAAATCTACAGTGGAATAATCTGCAGCCTTTACGGATCTACAGGTATAAATATAATGAAATGAAAAGACATCTTCAATGTATTATTTTTCTTTGAAATATTAAAATAGCATAAAATTTTAAAAATATTAAATAACACCGTTAGATGCCTAGGGATTTCCTGAGAGTTTATAGCATTCTTCAACAGTAAAATAACTTGAGAATGCACAGGTCTATAACTTTTTAATTCAATAATTAAAAAAAATTCAGGACTGTCATTCATCGGTTGATGAGAAATATGAGGCAGGGTCACATGTTCATCAACAGTTAATTTGGCATCAGAATCTGTTTGGCAATATTTGCACAATTATATTGTGTTCTTATTTTATTAAAATATGGGTGGCAGATTGAGAATGAAAATGCTGCTGTCACAGAAAAGCACAGGCCTCATAAAACTAATATTAATGGAAAGAAAGATAAGATTGTTAACCTGCCAGAATTAGAGTATCATTAACTTCAATGGAATAGTCTATATTCAATTTGAGAGGGGAAAAAAAGAAGCACAATTAAGAATCATGAACAAGGGCTTGGTGTTTATGATGTGGATATATATGGTACCCACATTTTTGTATAATCCTCTACCCTTGGGTGTACGTAGGACCCAAGATCTGTTAATAAAATGGGATAGCCACTCCCTTAACTCAGCTGTATTATATGGCAAAGATGATGGTACAGTCACTCTTGTGATTAGGCTGCATTTTATACTGGACTCCATCATAGCAGACTAGAGTAAGATTCTCTCATTGACTCTGAAGAAGTAAGTTGCCATGTTCTCGGAGTGCCACAGGAATGAGACCCAAATGTGATCTCTAGGAGCTGAGAATGATTCCTTCCCAATAGCCAGCAAAAAAGAAAGGATCCCAGTGCTACAACTACAAGAGGACTCTGAGCTCTGGATGAGGAGGCAGTCTGCTGATATTTTGGTTTCTGACTTTGTAATACTCTGAGCAGACAACCAACTACACTCTGCCCATATTCTGGTTCTGCATAATATTTATCTGTGAAATGATAAATATTAACAGGTGTTGCTTTAAGTCATTGAGTGTATGGTTGTTTATAACAGCAATAGATAACTAATGTAGTGTGCTGACATGAAAACCTTAAGCTTGAGTAAAGCTGATGAAATATGAATGGACATGAATTTGAACAAACTCTGGGAGATAGTGGAGGACAGAGGAGCCCAGTATGCCACGGTCCATGGGGTTGCAAAGAGTTCCGACTATACAGTTCAGGGAATTCTCTAGGCCAGAATACTGGAGTGGTTAGCCTTCTCCTTCTCCAAGACTATAAAGTGTCAGGTAAATAAATGAAATAATTTATTTCATTTTTTTAAAAGAGTGATGTGTCAAAGGGAGTGCAGAAAGAACCACTTGAAAGAATTGAGTTTGCTCAGTCAAAGGACGGGACAAGACGTGATATGTCTATGAACAGGGAAGGATAATCATCTTTTGTATACCAAGAGCTCATTATGATGAACTCATTTCTAAGACTTTGTTTAGTATGGTTATATTTCTTAGCATTTTCTCAAAGTGTGAGAGACAAATCACTCAAAGAAAGAATAGTAGATTATTGAACTTAGCAACTGAACAACAAGTGGAGAAGACTGTTGTAAATGAATACAAAAATAGAGCTAAACACATGCATTTTAATGATTCAGAATTGGCAGGATCGGAAGGAGGGGGGCGATTTACCTGAGAAGAGAAGAGAAGCATGGTCAAGAATATATCATGTTTGTGTTTTTGCAAAGAAAAAGAAGGAACTTAACATTTATTATCTTCTATTTATTTTGTTGGATACTTCCACATTCCACAGTGATGAAAAAGCGGTTTAAAAATGTTTATTTTTCTTCCAATAAAACAAGTAATCACATATCCTCTAAAGCATAGAAATGCTTTTAAAGCAAAATGATATTAAAGCCAAAGTACAGAAAACTCATTAAATTTGTATCATGAACTAATTAATAACTATATGTAAAAATTAATGTGCTTGGTATGAGTACATTTATATCTTTAGATATATATCTACAGTAATATATATATATAAATTGTTACTACTGTAAAATATTTAGGACATGAAAATTAGTGTTTTATATGTCTTTGAGTGCTTACAAATAGTACTTTGAAAGCTTATGGACAGTTTGGTAGTTCTGTTATTCACATCTTGCAATTTTCTTCTGAAGATTCACTTACAAACCTGGTCTGTGTGAAACTTTCCCCATCTAACCCTTTAAATGACACCAAATGTAAAGTTCCTGACTACACACATAGACAGTTCAGGTTTAGCTCAGTTGTGTCCGACTCTTTGTGACCCCATGGACTGCAGTATGCCAGGCCTCCCTGTCCATCACCAACTCCCAGAGTTTACTCAAACTCATGTCCATTGAATTGGTGATGCCATCTAACCATCTCATCCTCTGTCATCCCCTCCTCCTCCCGCCTTCAATCTTACCCAGCATCAGGGTCTTTTCAAATGAGTCAGTTCTTCGCATCAGATAGCCAAAGTATTAGAGCTTCAGCTTCAGCATCAGTCCTTCCAATGAATATTCAGGACTGATTTCCTTTAGGATGGACTGGTTGGGTCTCTTTGCAGTCCAAGGGACTCTCAAGAGTCTTCTCCAGCACCACAGTTCAAAAGCATCTCTTCTTTAGTGCTCAGCTTTCTTTATAGTCTAACTCTCATATCCATACATGATTACTGGAAGAACCACAGCTTTAACTAGATGGACCTTTGTTGGCAAAGTAATGTCTCTGCTTTTGAATATGCTGTCTAGGTTGGCCATAGCTTTTCTTCCAAGGAGCAAGGGTTTTTTCATTTCATGGCTGCAGTCACCATCTGCAATGATTCTGGAGCCCCTCAAAATAAAGTCTGTTACTGTTTCCATTGCTTCCCCATCTATTTGCTATGAAGTAATGGGACCAGATGCCATGATCTTAGTTTTTCTTCAAAGTAGTCGTAAAAATCTATACTCTCATCAGCAGTGTGTTCTTCCTTTTATTTTAGGTTCTTGTCTAGAACCCAAAACAATTCTTTAGGTTCTTGTTTTAGAATCTAGAACAACTCCTTTTGTTCTAGACCCTTGTCAACATTTGGTACTTTTTTTTTCATTTTAGATATCTTGATATAATTTTGGTTTAAATTTGAATTTTCCTGATGAATAATGAAACTTTTCATATATTGAATAGCCATTTGGATGAGCTCTTTTTTAAAATGAGCATTGAAGCCTTGCCTTTTTTTCACAGGTGTGTAGGAGAAGTTCGTTATGTATTATGTTTGGATATTAAAATTTAAAAATAATCTCTTTTTAGACTGTCATAGAAAAATGTAAAATAAGCAACATCTGGATTAAACCTGAAGAGCCTTTAAAAAAAAAAAAACAACTAGTTTCTATTCTCCTGTAACATGGGTTTGACAGGGGAAAAGAGAAAGAAAAAGTCTATCTTTAAATATTTAATTTAACAACTAAGCAAAATGAAAATGGTCTTATAATTTCTGACACTGGAAGAAACCTACTGGGAAGCTGTCATAAATCACAGTACTTTATAGCAATAAAATAGTCATATCCTTGAAGTTCACTATTTCTAGCTAATTAAAATTGCATTGTCAATACATCTTGCAGTTTGTTCATATTTTACAGTTTCTCAGAAGACACGCTTCTGAGAAAAACTGGTAAATAAATTGTTGGATTTTCTTTTTAAAAAGGACCAGAGGAAAGCCTGCCTTCTGGTTTTAAATATCCTTCCATTTACAAACAAAACAAATAAAACAAGCAACTTCTAAACTTTCTAAAAAGACTTCTGCCTTTTACATTACAGTAAATTTGCTTTGAATAGTACATGTGGTTTTGTTAATAAAAATGTTTCCAAGAGAGACTTGTTTTCATTCTTTGTAACTACAGCAGTTACTCCTAGGCATTCTTCCTTACACCATGTTTTTGGTTTTGTTAATAAAAATGGTCAACACTGGCTCCAATTGGGGGAAAAAAAAGCTAATTCTTTGGAAAATTTATCTTAAAAAGCTGATTATCAAATACTAAGTGCTTATACTGTATTTATAAGAAAAGGAAATGAAGAAAACCAAAATTATTAAAAATATATTTCACAATTTTAGCAACTGTCACTGTGCAGATATTTGCAAGTAAAATAATAGTACTCATAAAATAGAGTGATATTGTTTCAGGAAACTACTGTGATGTTTCACTGAGTTTCAGGTGGAGGCAAAAATGCTTCAAGAAAAAAATCAAGATATATGTAAGCTAACTATTCAGTTCAGTTCAGTTCAGTTGCTGTCATGTCTGACTCTTTGCAACCCCATGAACTGCAGCACGCCAGGCCTCCCTGTCCATCACCAATTCCCAGAGTTTACCCCAACTCATGTCCACTGTATTATTGTGATACAATTCTTTTACCATATGCAGACAGTAATTCAATAATCTACTATTCTTTCTTTGAGTGATTTGTCTCTCACACTTTGAGAAAATGCTAAGAAACATAACCATACTAAACAAAGTCTTAGAAATGAGCTCATCATAATGAGCTCTTGGTATACAAAAGATGATTATCCTTCCCTGTTCATAGACATATCACGTCTTGTCCCGTCCTTTGACTGAGCAAACTCAATTCTTTCAAGTGGTTCTTTCTGCACTCCCTTTGACACATCACTCTTTTAAAAAAATGAAATAAATTATTTCATTTATTTACCTGACACTTTATAGTCTTGGAGAAGGAGAAGGCTAACCACTCCAGTATTCTGGCCTAGAGAATTCCCTGAACTGTATAGTCCATGGGGTCACAAAGAGTCGGACACAACTGAGCGACTTTCACTCACTTTATAGTCTAGGTGTTCCTAGAAAAGGGAATTCTTGTAGTAGGGACCCAAACATCGTATCTTCTCCTATCTCACTGGAGAGACCAGAAATCAAATCAACTACACACCATCTATTTGAAATATAATCTAGCTAGAAAGTTACAAACCAGAGTATTAAAAAGAGAATATCCATTTTTTTTAGTCTTCATATTAACTAAAGTAGTAACTGTGAGTAGTTAACTATACAACAGCAGCATGCTGCTAAGGTTTTCAAAGGTGCTCTGTAGTCTGTGGAATTAAATGCAATACATCAGAGCAAGCAACTTGTCCAACAGGTTGACTATGCTAGGTGTCACCTGATCCTGAATGACACTGGCTTGATCCTGGCACCTAAACCTGCTTGCTTACTTTCGAAAGTCTAACAAAAGAGCATGCAGAACCAGGTCATTTTTCTTCTTCAAAGAAGAGAACTGTATTAACCTACACTAACTTCACAACTTGCTATTTCAGCAATTCACTTATTTATAATACCTCAAACCTGAGAATGACAGAAATGTGGGGTTTTATAGTCTCATTCCTGATAAGAACTCCTCACTGGCTCCCTCTTCAAGTGTATAAGTTCAGAGAACTCTTCATTCAGCAGAATGGTAAGGTCTGAGTAGGGGTGAGCGAGGTACCAGAGAAGATAAGAGCGAGCAAGGTACCAGAGAAGATGAAGACCTTCATCTGAATTTTAATGACGATTCAGTAAGTCTCTCCTATTTTTCAAATATGCACAAAGAACATATTCTCAGTGGCAATGCTTTAGGCTTCCAAACACAAACTGACATCATACCCATAATTACATGTGGAGCTTTGATAGACTGAATTCCGATTAGGCGCGCACACACACATACCCAGAAAGAAAAAAATAAAAACAAAAGACAGCTGTCTGAGGATTGACATTGCTGAGTCATGACTCATTTTCTCGACTCACTGTTTACTGGGAAACAACAGGACACTACCAGTTATTCTCTCTCCACACTACAGAATTAGGTATTTTAGAAAGTTTATGCAACCAAGTGTAAGAATCTTGTGAACCTTATTTCACCACACATCCACCGGCTTCTTCAAGAAAACTGATATACAGGGAACTGAAAACAAGAACCACCACAAACAACCACTAGAGAGCGTGAAAGAACAGGAAGAACAAAACCAGTGTGACTCCCTCTTCAGAAGCTGCTGAAGGTCAAGACTGGAGCAGAAGAGGAAACTCAACCATGTGTCTATACAGAAGGATTTCCAGAGTTTTGAGTGGCTAATCAGGTTACCTTTATGAGTAAAGAATTAATTTGATAATTCAGTGTTTTACACACCCAGCCTCAAGCTTCTGCCCCTTGGACTGTTCATCTTTACTTTTGTTTATAGAGATTTCATTCTTACAACTTTAATGAGGATACAGAACCCAGAATTATACCCCAAAAGTAGAAAGAAACTGTAATGGGGAAGACGTATTAATAAGTCCTTTAAATGAGACAAAAGTTTTGATCAACTATAGCCAAACTTTTATCAGAAAAATGTCATGGCTACATTACAGAGCTCTTTACCTTCTTTGCAAATTTAATATATAAACTATATGGATATATATTTCATGAAAAAATTTAGAAAAACTAGTATCAAGAAAAAAATCATGAGTAGTGAAAATGGGCCCACCTTCAAAAAAAAAAAAAAACAATGGTCAAAAGAAAATTGTTTCACATACATAGGAGAATTTCTTTCCTCATGCCATTCATTTCATCCTACCCACTCCCTTCCCATTTACAATGTGCCTTTAGTTATAAAATGGGCACCTTATTAGCACAAGTGCCTTTCGAAACATAATCCTGCATAATCTGACATTTGTATTCAGGAGAGAAAAAGGAGTCATGTGTTTCCTTCTAATATTTTTCTCTTTCCAATACACAGTAGCAAACTTTATAATTATTAGATTGATTAATAGTTTTTTTTCAACTTAGGTCAGTAAAATACCAGCAATAGATTAATGACCTGATTGTCTCTAACATGGGGAAATATACCAAGGCCCAACGTCCATTTTTGTTTGTCTGTCTAGCTATCCATCCATCCATCCACTCATCTATCATATACACACATAACATAATATACATGCATGTATCATGGCAGTCCTTTCACATACTCCAGCAGGATAGAAGATGAGAGAAAAATCTAAGCCCTATGTAACACAACGTGAACACTGTTAAATTGGACAGAGCATTATGTCCTCATTCTCACAGCCATCAGTCCTCTTATAAACAGTGTGTTTTAATAATGGATTCGGCAGTACGACAAACAGTCTCTTGTTTCCTACTGGGTGGAGAATGTCACTTTGTAATTTGATTTCCGATAGCCGAAAGCAGTAATGAAACTGCTCCTTACAACGTACTGCTCATCACTCACAGACTCGTAAATCACAACCCCATTTACACAGACTTAGTCAAAAACTGGAATAGCAGGTCAAGCTTTAACACAAAAACACTACATCCCTTCACTGTGCTTGGAGCCAAATCAAGCTAACTTGTTCCCAGGGATTGTAAAGAGCCATGACAGATCCTTTTGACAGTGGCTATCTTTACTATTTAGCTCACTAGAATAGTGTGGTCTCTCTCAACTCCACAATGGTCTCCAGAAAAATGGAAAGGGCAGCAACCTTTTCAGAGACTAAATGAAAATGTATGAAGACAGATGTTCACTGACTGTTGTGACTCTCAAGATCCTCCACTTAAGTTACCCTCAAGCACATAATTCATGAGGTGAAGTAACAGAGGACCCTTACAAATGGAGAGAAACTGAGCTGGGTCTTGGATAAGGAAGCGATTGGTTCAAACAGTTGGATAATTTTGAAATGTTAAAATTTAAAAAATCATTAAAAAAATTACATTAAAAAATATAAACATAGAGAAGGCACTGAATATGGGATAATGCTACCCAAAAAAAGTTTTACTAACTTCAATTACACAGAAAATGACTAAGTCCCAAAGTCTTTAAAAGAGATTAAAATCAACTTGAATCTTAATTTCGTATATAGGCATTTAGAATATGCTACAGCTATGTAATTGTTTACATAAAAGCAACATACAAACTGCATTTGCCTTAACTGAAAGCTGCTTTTTATTCTGATAAATACCAATACTTTGCTATGTGTTTTTGGTTTTGAATGAATATGATATCAATATTGATGACATCCATCTGCCAACATCTCCTCCCCATAATATTTCAATCTAGATTTATGATGTATTTGGTCTTTAGGCAATAACTCATGGTACCTGAGCCAGCAGACACAGTATGGACAAAGTATAAAGCCTAAATGTATCTGGAACCATGAAAAAAACCAGTAAACTGCAAATAAGGAGACCTGTATTTTCATTTCAATTCTGTTCTAATGCTGTGATCTTGAGCAAGCACCAAATCCCTTACACCTCAATGTTCTCATTGAAAAGGAAGAGTGTGGACTGCACCAGATGATTTCTCAAGTCTCTTCCAGATTTAACTTTCAATGAGCTAATTAGTTAAAGTTTCTGACGTCATCTATTGGCAAAGGATATTAAAAGTCTACCTTGGGGTGGGGGGGGGAAACAAGCAAAGTTCTCATTTGAACTCTTACTGCTGTCTATGGATCCAACCTGTTGAACTTGCCAAATGAAACAGATTTACTACATGCTACTGAGATTCAGGCAAGGCTGTTACATTATTATTAATGGTTGATATATTTTGTCTCTCTCAGAGAGAAATGGGCTATATCCATTCCTAGGTATCTTAGTATTTCATAAAGAATCTAGGGAAAAACTAGAATAAACATCCACTTCAAATGATTAAAAGAACAAGTAAATGTTGCAGTGTTAGTACTTTGCTATGATCATCACACCTTTAATTTATCTGAGTTTCTCAGAAGGCTATTTTAGATCTGGATTTTGTACTGGATGTTGAGTCTCCACACAGTACTCCTGTGAACTCACAGTTAATGAAAACCAACCCATTTTTTTTTTTTTAAAGCCGGTAAGTACAAAAGTAAATAGTCATTTCATTTGTGAATTTTGAAAAAGCACAGATACCCTTTAAATATATACAAACTTTTAACTTCTGTCTCAGATGGATTCTAGGAACTCTTACCTGGGGTCTGCATTCCGTGAAGTTTCTGGGTGTTGCTAACATGATCTTTCCGGCATGCCAGTCAGAAACTCAAAACACTTTCTATACCGCACTAGCTGCGCTTGTTCACGCTCCTGCTCTCTCTCGCTCTCTCTCTCTGTTTTTTTGCTCCCGCTCAATGCCTCAGACAGATTGGAATGCAGAAAAGCCAGAGCCAACGCCAGTCAAACTCACCCCCCCAAACCCCCCTCCCCCGACTTCTTTTGCTAGAGAGCACTGAACAATAGCTATCCTTCCTGCTCACAGCCTGTCTCTTTCACAGCACTGGGTGCAGGCAATCTAGTTCAGAAGAAGCAACGTGATTTACCAAGCGAGGTATTTAATTCACTTCTTCTGTCCCATGGGTGGATGTGTACATCTGTGAGTTTTAAGAAGCGATTCATTTTTTTTAAAAAAAGCAATCTATTTCAAAATCTGTCCTGTTTTAGGAATAGAAATATAAAACAAATTTCAGAGATTCTTATTTTGAGTGTTATTGCTGAATTAAAATATTAACTTTTCAAAGTACAAAGCCCAGGGAAATACCTTACAGCTGATGTATATATAGAAGTCTGTTAACACATACATTGCTATCTTAAAGTCACTTGGTGAATCACTTTATCACAATAGTAATATTTTAAATTTAGAAAAAGAAAAACAATTTCTCTGAAACTTTTCATTCAGGTCTTAAGCTAGAACTTCATTTTAAAAATAAACTATAATTAAAATTAATTTTACAAACAGAATGGTTCCTAACTGATTAGTCAATAAGTTGTGATGAAACTATAGATAGCATCAGTATGCTCAGTCATTATTTTGGTTTGTTTGAAAATCTGACATATTTCTAGGGTTTGTTTTTCTCTACATTCCAAAAAAAGTAGGCAGGTCAATGATGTAATCTTCATTATTGGTATGATGACCTAACACATTATGCAGCTGCTCGGTTGCTGAGGTTAGCATGTCAGGATTGATCAATTAAAAAATTCACTCTTTGAATTACTGAGCGGATTCCACCTGCCACTTCAGACAGTGGAACAGGACAGAAAGGAGAGAGCACAGTTTCAATCTGTTATCTTCCCTTTCACAAAAGCTGATGGAAATACACTTATCTCTGTTTATGTGTTTGTATATGTATGTATTAAATGTAATGTATCTCTCATATACGATCAATATATTTTCACACAGATATATTTGTATGTATGTACATATATGTGTGATAAATATGAATGTATGTATCTTTGGCACCCTATTTCCTCTCCCCTTTTTTCTCTCCAAGTTTCAATGATGCATAAAGTCTCCTTTAATTCCATCATAATTTGATTTTGGTTATCAGGTTTCATTTTACTTCAAGGATCATAATACTCTAACACTGCATTTTCCTCTTTTACTTTGGGTTTTGTATTTCTATTTCAGAAGAACTATTCCTGTAAACCCTATGGCTACTCAAATAAGAATTATAGGGGGAGAAAAGACATAAACAAAACATTATACAGAAAGAACAAACTAAGAGTTTGATTATGAAGACTTAAGAGACCATAGACTCCCACCTTGCCCTCTATGAAACAGAACACCAACACCTCCTACCCTCTTCACACCCAGGTAAGCTTTAACCTTTATCATTATTAGTCTCATATGTTTTGTTATTGTTTTAGTTGCTAAATCATGTCCAACTCTTTTACAATCCCATGGACTGTAGCCTTCATGGCTCCTCTGCCCATGGGATTCTCCCAGGCAACAATACTGGAATGGGTTGCAACTTCCTTCTCCAGGGGATCTTTCTGACCCAGGAATCAAACCCATGTCTCCTGCATTGACAGGCAGATTCTTTACCACTGAGCCACCAGGGAAGCCCAGCCTCATTTATATACCTTAAAACAGTGCAAAGTACACTGAGATTATTTTTACTTGTTATTCCTCAGAAGATTTCTAAAAAATAGGTCACGACTTCCGTCATTATCTTCAAGATTCAGAGTCTAAACGGTGAGACTAAATTATCAGAGAGAGAGATTTCAGCTCAATGAAAGGAAGTCAGAGCCACTGCAAGGGACTTTCCGAAGGGGCTGCCTGCTACAAGAGACAGTTAGATTCCTTAACGCTTCCCACACAGGTTGGCAGCCCATCTGATGAATAACTGTAGCACAGCAGTTCTCAAACTATGCTACTGAACAACACTCAGGTTCTGATGATAAAAAAGAACAGAGGGGGGACACGAGTTCGATCCCTGTTCGGGGAACATTCCATGTGCCGTAAGGCAACTGGGACCGCACACCGCAAGGACTGAGCCTGCACTCAGCAACAAGAGAAGCCAGTGCAATGGGAGGCCTATGTACTTACAGCTAGAGAGTGGCCCCCTTGTGGCAACTAGAGAGAGCCTGAGCACAGCAAAAATGACCCAGTGCAGCTGAAACTAAATTTATTAATTAAAAAAAAATTTTAAGGTCATTAATCTGATAAAAAAAAAAAGAATAGCAATCTTTCCCAAAATGACACAGAAAGTTCATGTATTCAATTTTCTCAAAAGTGAGTTTTTTCTTCTTGAATGTATTTTAAAATGTTAGCATCTATTACTCTTATTTAACCTTAAAGATGCCTGGAACAGTTCCAAATTCAGATCAATAATGACATTTTCAGATATTTGAAGGTGAATCAGAACAATAATTTATTGAGTTCTGTAAAGAGCACTTTTACTACTACCTGGAGTTCTGATACTTGAATAAATCTGAGTACTCTCAAGGAAACAATTTTTCGCATATCCAAATATGATGTTATTTCAACACTCTTCAAAGGATATCATACACCATATTTTATTATTCCTATACTGCATCTTTTTTACAAATATGCATTCCTATTTTTAATCTCCTGTTTTACGTCTTCGAGCCTTACTGTTTGTTGCTGCTTCTCTATCTAGAAGTTTCTTCCTTGCCTGGTCTGCTTGTCATACTCTTATCTACTCTTCAAAACCCAGATTTAAAATTATATTCTTAGGGTGGTTTACCTCATTTCCTATGCAGAGATGATTACATTCTCCTTTGTACTATTTTTTTTTTACTCTCTAGTAGTTTCTTTTTCTTTATAGCTTTCATCATTATCTAACATTATACTAGTACTGATGTTTAATGTCTCATTTCACATTCAGAATATGATGTAGATGAAGAAAGGGCTTGTTCTTGTTTTCAGCTTTATCACTAGAGCCTAACACAGTGCCTGGCTTAATACGTACGTAATAAGTGATGCTTGGATGAATGGAAGAATATATTTCATTTACCAAACCTTTTTAAAGTACTTAGACTGAGGTGTGCTTAGAGTAACTTGAGGACACACACCACAGCATATCCATTTTTCTGATGCCAGAGGCTAGCACTTGTATGTAAGTGAAACAGGAATGTGTGAGTTCAAGTAACTCACTGAAGCCAATTGTAAGGGAAAACAGTCATTTCATCATTTACCCAGTTAGGTCTTACTTATACTAGGTGAAATCCTGATTCCTAGATGTTGATTTTCAAAGTAACTTTAAATGTACATGAACGCACAGCCATGCGTTGAGCTGCCATAGCCAGGGAAACGCAGCTTCCAAGGTAGGGACTGGAGAGACCAAGAACATCTTCAACTACAACACCTAGGAAGGTGTTCTCTAGGAAGCTGGGGAACCCTGAGTAAATGGCTCATCCTCCAGCCACAAACTCAAGTTGCAAAGTAACTGAAATCCATGTCCATGCAGAATATCCCTCGTGGGTTTTAAGAGCCTTGTAGAGTGTGAAGAAGGTTTGAAATGATATAATGGATCACACAAGATGAACCCTTAATTCAGCACCCAGAATCTTCATCCTGGTTAGATGAAGGCACTTGAGCCATTTTATTTCTGCAAATAGCCTTAATTTTGTCAATATCTGGTCTTACATTTCTCCCCCATACAGACAGTTTGATAGGGTTGTCTTCACTAACCCATCTTACACTGTCATGAGCAAACTCTGTACTTAATAATAGTTCCATTAGGTTGAACTACATGAAAATGCCATTTTTTAAAAGTCAAAAACAGTCAAATATCAGCAATGATCAAATGAATAATACAAAAGATTCAAACACTGGATGAAGGGGGTTGGAGCAGGTAATTTTAAATGTCTTTTCTGATTCTGAAAATCTGTATTTTAATTCAAACAGAAATAAGAGCTAAATCAAATTCAAAATTTGGTCATCATCTTGTCAAACTATGGTTCTATTATAACTTAACATAGCACTTTCTTCTTGCCCTTCTTGGAACTAATATAGTGTCTGGCCACAATAAATGCTTAGTAAATATTTGCTAAATAAACAAATGGCTTGAAAACAGGTATAAGTAGACTACTGAAGGCTGTATCTATGTGACTTTCCAAGCTCAGAGTCAACAAATATTGGTTTTGTTTTCAGAAGGCTAGGATACTTTTTTCCTAGTAATGAATCAATCAGATAGTATGTTTTATAAACTCTGAAGAATACGGATAGTGTATTTTTCCCCTACCCTTTACAAAAGTAATTAGGGAATTCTGACTTTGGTACAGGTATAGACGTCAGTGTGACAGCCATTGGTTGTTGCTGTTTAGTTGCTAAGTTGTGTCTGACTCTTTGCAACCCCATGGACTGTAGCCCTCCAGGCTCCTCTGTCAACAGGACATTCCAGGCAAGAATACTGCCGTGGGTTGCCATTTCCTCCTCCAGGGGAATCTTCCTGACTCAGCGATCAAACCCACGTGGTAAAGAAGCTGCCTGTACCAACTTCTTTACCACTGAGCCACCTGGGAAGCCCCACGACAGCCATTAAGAAACTCTAAAACCATAGGTGCACGATTTTCTGAAAATTAAAGGGCACAAAAATCAAGCTAGTTGAATATAATGAAGTTACCTGCATATCCATTTTCTTATTAACAAATTTTAAAATGAGCAAACAAAAAATCCCATTAATATATGCTGTCTCCTCTTCCAAGCAGATACACATACCAACAGCAGTCAAACTGAGGTGTACATCACTCTACATGCATGCTAAGGTGTACATCACTCCATATGCACACTCCCTCTTCTGAACAGATAGATGATCAGAAACACAGCTTCCTCTAACCACAAACACAGTTTCTTTTAATGTCTCCTCAAAAACCAGACTAACATTCTGATGCTGTGGCTTTCCCACTGCATTCTTTTTGGAGTTCGTATTAGAAAAGGAAATCATTGTTTATAACTGGAATGACAAAAATCACAGTCACCCACTTACTCAAAAATACCACCGAAATTCTAATTTTTATTTCATTTTATTTGTATATGATGGGACCACAAGGCAAACTTCTCTTTTGATTAAAAAAAAAAAAAGGCATTATAGGGACCGAGGACCTATTAGTCGGATGGTTAGCAAACACTCACAAGTGTTTAGAGAAGGCACATGCCAAACAAGTGACCGTTCTGATGGCTGCTCAATGTTCCTACAACTCCTGGCGAGGCATTAGAGCACTGCCTTGCTTCTCCAGCAAAGATGATTTAGTAGACTGCATCTGCTTACCTGAAATGGCCACTGGCCAGGAGAAAGCATTACAAAGAGCAGGCAAAACTCACACATCAGTCACCCTTCTCAACAGTCAGGCTCTTATAGGAATAGTGCCATATTTCAAAGGAAAAAAAAAACATCTATGTGGAAAACTCCAAGCAAATCTTTTTCTACTTTCAGTGTATGAGTAAACAATATACTATGGAAACAAAAGCAACACTTCTATTTCTATGAAAAAAAATCATTAATAAACATCAAAAAGCAACTAAAAGCATTCTGGGGCAGGGCTGGATATTAATGGAGATCTCAGTGTGTTCACGGAGCCAGGGACATGCCTGTGACACTGGCTCTCCTCATTTAAGAGCTTAAGCTGAACTTTAATAAAGCCATCAAAAACTCATTTTCTTCAGTGCCTTTGAAAATATAACTATCTGCTCAGCTTGTTGATTTCCTGTTAAGCTCATCTACTGTCACAACTGAAGAATTTAGCCCACTTTCCCCATTTAATGCAGATAACATTTGGTTTCAGTAAAAGTATGTCATTAGGCATTTGCTTTTGCCTTAATGTTAAAGAATATTTGTACGTGTGGGCTACTGTTTCGATAAACCTACTTATGAAAAGCAAAAAATATGGTATGGTCATCTTTTGCACATCACTGACACAGGAATGCATACATGTACTATAAAATCCAAACGCTACTGCATCATGCAGGTTACGTGGGCTTTATTACTTCCATTGTTCTCTTACAACTATCTGAAGCAAGCTAAAGTCTAGTAGAACCCCAAGAGGTAAATTGTGAAGCAAAGAGGACATCAAAATGGACAACGGACATGTGAAAAGATGCACAATATCATATCAGCAGGGAAATGCAGTGGAGAACGAAATGGCAACCCACTCCAGTGTTCTTGCCTGGAGAATCCCAGGGACGGAGGAGCCTGGTGGGCTGCCGTCTATGGGGTCGCACAGAGTTGGACATGACTGAAGCGCCTTAGCAGCAGCAGCAGCAGCAGCAGGGAAATGCAGATCAAAACTACAATGAAATATTATCACCTCACACCTGTCAAAATGGTCATTATCTAAAAGACAAGGGACAACAAGTTCTGGAAAGGATGCCATACAAAAAAAAAAAAAGGAACCCTCATACAGTATTGATGGGAATATAAATTGGTTCAATTGTATGGAAAACAATATGGCAGTTTCTCAAAAAGTTAAAAGCAGGTCTACCATACAGTCCAGTAACTCCACTATTGAGTACATAACCAAAGGAAATGAAAACAGTGTTTTTAAGAAATATATACACTCCCACACTTATTGCAGCTTTATTCACAATATTCAAGATATAGAAACAACCTAAATGCCCATCAACAGATGAATGGATAAATATGATATGGTTTATATATGAATGAAATATTATTCAGCAGTAAGAAAGAAGGATAGCCTGACATTTCTGACAACATGCAAGGATCCTGAACACAGTTTGATAAGTGAGGTAAGTCAGACACGGAGAGACCAATACTGTATGACATAAACTTTATATGTGAAATATAAAACGTCAAACTCAAACAATCAGATAATAATGGTGGTTACCAGGGGATGGGTTTGAGGGGATAAAACTGATGTTTAAGGGTACAAACTTGCAAAGGATAGTGTTTAAACAGGCCACAGTGATCTAAAGCACATATAATAAATATAAGCAACAAAATTGTATCACAATTACATAACGTGATAAATAGTGCTACAATGGCTTTCATGTTACAATACATAAATGTTATCAAAGTAACATGTTGTACACCTTAAATTAACACAATATTATATGTCAAATAGATTCGAATAGATTTAAGGGCCTAGATCTGATAGATAAGAGTGCCTGATGAACTATGGACTGAGGTTCATGACATTGTACAGGAGACAGGGATCAAGACCATTCCCATGGAAAAGAAATGCAAAAAAGCAAAATGGCTGTCTGGGGAGGCCTTACAAATAGCTGTGAAAAAAAGAGAAGCAAAAAGCAAAAGAGAAAAGGAAAGATATAAACATCTGAATGCAGAGTTCAAAGAACAGCAAGAAGAGATAAGAAAGCCTTTTTCAGCGATCAATGCAAAGAAATAGAGGAAAACAACAGAATGGGAAAGACTAGAGATCTCTTCAAGAAAATCAGAGATACCAAAGGACCATTTCATGCAAAGATGGGCTCGATAAAGGACAGAAATGGTATGGACCTAATAGAAGCAGAAGATATTAAGAAGAGATGGCAAGGATACACAGAAGAACTGTACAAAAAAGATCTTCATGACCCAGATAATCACGATGGTGTGGTCACTGACCTAGAGCCAGACATCCTGGAATGTGAAGTCAAGTGGGCCTTAGAAAGCATCACTATGAACAAAGCTAGTGGAGGTGATAGAATTCCAGTTGAGCTATTTCAAATCCTGAAAGATGATGCTATGAAAGTGCTGCACTCAATATGCCAGCAAATGTGGAAAACTCAGCAGTGGCCACAGGACTGGAAAAGGTCAGTTTTCATTCCAATCCCAAAGAAACGCAATGCCAAAGAATGCTCAAACTACCGCACTCATCTCACACGCTAGTAAAGTAATTCTCAAAATTCTCCAAGCCAGGCTTCAGCAATACGTGAACTGTGAACTTCCTGATGTTCAAGCTGGTTTTAGAAAAGGCAGAGGAACCAGAGATCAAATTGCCAACATCCGCTGGATCATGGAAAAAGCAAGAGAGTTCCAGAAAAGCATCTATTTTTGCTTTATTGACTATGCCAAAGCCTTTGAGTGTACAGATCACAATAAACTGTGGAAAATTCTGAAAGAGATGGGAATACCAGACCACCTGATCTGCCTCTTGAGAAATCTGTATGCAGGTCAGGAAGCAACAGTTAGAACTGGACATGGAACAACAGACTGGTTCCAAATAGGAAAAGGAGTTCGTCAAGGCTGTATATTGTCACCCTGTTTATTTAACTTATATGCAGAGTACATCATGAGAAACGCTGGGCTGGAAGAAGCACAAGCTGGAATCAAGATTGCCAGGAGAAATATCAGTAACCTCAGATATGCAGATGACACCACCCTTATGGCAGAAAGTAAAGAAGAATTAACGAGCCTCTTGATGAAAGTCAAAGAGGAGAGTGAAAAAGTTGGCTTAAAGCTTAACATTCAGAAAACGAAGATCATGGCGTCCGGTCCCATCACTTCATGGGAAATAGATGGGGAAACGGTAGAAACAGTGTCAGACTTTATTTTTCTGGGCTCCAAAATCAGTGCAGATGGTGACTGCAGCCATGAAATTAAAAGACGTTTACTCCTTGGAAGGAAAGTTATGACCAACCTAGTTGGCATATTCAAAAGCAGAGACATTACTTTGCCAAAAAAGGTTCATCTAGTCAAGGCTATGGTTTTTCCTGTGGTCACGTATGGATGTGAGAGTTGGACTGTGAAGAAGGCTGAGTGCCGAAGAATTGATGCTTTTGAACTGTGGTGTTGGAGAAGACTCTTGAGAGTCCCTTGGACTGCAAGGAGATCCAACCAGTCCATTCTGAAGGAGATCAGCCCTGGGACTTCTTTGGAAGGAATGATGCTAAAGCTGAAACTCCAGTACTTTGGCCACCTCATGCGAAGAGTTGACTCATTGGAAAAGACTCTGATGCTGGGAGGGATTGGGGGCAAGAGGAGAAGGGGACGACAGAGGATGAGATGGCTGGATGGCATCACTGACTCGATGGACGTGAGTCTCAGTGAACTCCGGGAGTTGGTGATGGACAGGGAGGCCTGGTGTGCTGCGATTCATGGAGTCGCAAAGAGTCGGACACGACTGAGCAACTGATCTGATCTGATTCAAAGATGGTTCAGATTATTTTTTAACAGAAAATCCATTCCCCAAAGAAAATTTAAATTCTTAAGCAAGGGGAAAATTAATCAGTGGTACTTCTATTCAGCACTTCTGAACCATTAGGATGGTGACAGTAATAAAATTAAACCCTTTTATTCAATTTTATTCTAGGCTCCAAGAGGGCACCTCTATCCCATTTTATGATATTAGTCGTTTTACATTTTCATTTCAAATATTACATTTTGAAATACATATATGTTCCCCCTATTTTTTGAGAAGGGTTATATTTGAAAGTTCCTAAGTAATAATATGAGATTTTTATCTTATTTTAAAAGCTGAGATGAATCATCTGCCAAAATGTAAAACACTGTGGACATGAAAATAACTCCATGAATAATCATTTTTTGGTTTAGAAAATATCAGTAAATATAAAAAATAACTTCAAGAAGTTAAAACTTTCTTCTAAATATATGTCCATACAGTTAAAACAATTTATAATTATCAAATAAAGTTCTACATAATAAGAAATAAGTTAGTCTTCCAGTAAAGGTAAATACCCTGATAGAAAAGGCACAGAATTATGAGACAAGGCACACAGTCAATTTTAAACCAGCAATCCTACCAAAAAACAATAAACAAACAAGCAAACAAAAATACCATGTAGTTCAGTAACAAAAACACTACATTCAAGGATTTACCATCTGCTTTAATAACAATTTTTTCTGTCACAATGGATAACATATTTTCTCTTGGCAATAAAACACAGCATATAAATTTACTATTGCTGAAGCTAAAAACCATTGAAAAACTTGAAAATCATCTCTGAGAAATTGTTTCAGTGACAGTAGTTATGTATCCCAATAAAAAATGAAAAAAAAATTTTTTTAACATATTCAAGAATTATGATTATATGCTTGAACTATATTCTTTAACCTATCTTCAACAGTGGTAACTATCAATAGATAAATCTGCCCTAGGATGTAATAAAATCAGAGCACAGATGGCTTGGGCTTTTGAATGAATTTAAATCTAAATAACCTGTTTAACATACTGGTCTAAAAATCATATTGATAGAAAACAGAGATGAGTGGAAAAGAGCTATATTTCAGGGAAGTATAACACTTAACTGATAATTTACTGGGGTTACAAATTGAGAGATAAAAGAGAGGTTAATGAATTTGCTAAGGAAATAGTCACTGGTGACTAAGGACAGACTCACACTCCTATTATTAGATCTCTCAGGAGGCCGTCCAGAGAAGTAACAACAGGAATGTCTGTGTATGAGAACTGGAAATAGTCCTTTCTCCCTCATGTTAGGAAATAAATACAGTGGTTTCCATCTCACTGGCAAGAGAAAGGCCACAGCACTGACTTTAATTAAGGATATACTTTTGTCCTTAGAGAAGTTTTAGGACAAAATGAGTTTGTAAAATATAATTATTATGGATCATGCTTCACCCTGTACCATCAGCTGTTGCCTGATTTAAATGATCATTCAAAAACATATAAAACATTCAAAGCTTCCTAAGACATTTATGATGCATATTTTAAATTCTACACCATACCCAAGCAAACGTGAAATTAAAAAGAATATGATGAATTGGAGAATGCTGTAAATATATAGTGCATCCTTGTTCACTGTTTAATTAGACTCAATATTTATTGAGTGTTATTAAGTGCCAAACATGTTCTTGGTAAAGAAGTTCTCTAAATGATGCGTGAAGTTGTATCTTTAGTAAACAGAATTTCATTCCTCACAGTTATTCCCAAAACTGCCAACAGCAACAAAACCCTTCATATTCTGTTTTTATATTTTTGAATAAATGACTGCACATTATTTTCCACTAAGTGACAGTAAAACAGATAACTGCTAATAAATTTATTTTTTTTTTATGGTATAAGGAAATAACCATTGATGGCGTCATAGGACCCAGGAGTAGAGAACTCTTCCTCTTTCGTTCATCACTCCAAGGCAAGCAGCAGAAAGAGCATAGAGGTTCACAGGACTAACTCTAGGGCCAGATTACCAGCTTCAAACACCAGCAGTGCCATTCACTACTTACAGAAGTCCTGGAAAAGCACCACCTTGGTTTCATTAAATATTTAAAAAGCAAACAAACAAAGATAATAATAGTACCTAGCTAACAGAGTTTAGTAAGTAAATATTTGTCAAGTGCTTAGAATTATCCCTGGCACAAACCACTATATAAGAGTTTGTTAAAACAAAATAAAAATAGTATTTTGTGTGTGTGGGTGAGGGAGGCTGTAAAAAGCAGGGAGAGGGGGTTGTGTAAGAACAATTAATATCATTCATCCCTGATTTGACATGGCATCTTTCCTTCAAAAAGCTTTGTGATAAATATCTGTATGGATTTCTTTATTTACCAGCTATCATTTACAAGCTATCATTGCCATAGACTGTCTAAACTGTTTTCTTTTTCTTCCATTTACGTTTTCCTTCTGTTTTTACACTTAATTCTTTTATCAGAGAACACTTTTAATGCATTTATAACATGATCTAGCATACACCCCCTGCAACTGCCATCATGAGATAAAATCTGTGAAAGGAAAGGAAAGTGCAGTGGCTCAGTTGTGTCCGACTCTTTGTGACCGCATGGACTGTAGCCTACCATGCTCCTCCATCCATGGGATTTTCCAGGCAAGAGTACAGGAATGGGGTGCCATTTCCTTCTCCAGGGGATCTTCCTGACCCAGGGATGGAACCTGGGTTTCCTGCATTGTAGGCAGACGCTTTACCCTCTCAGCCATCAGAGAAGCCTGATAAAGTCTGTAACTTTGTCAAAAGAATATTATTCTTACCAAGAAAATCTGAAATAAGACACCATAGACCCTACACTGTAATTGTAGGTGCTTTGATATGAAAATGCTGACATTATAAATTACCCAAGGAGAGGTACAAATGAAATGCTCTGTGAAATAACTTCTCAGTAGGTATGTAGGATAGTAGCTTGAAGGATCTTGGGTATATATTTCAAGTAGCAATAGTAAAATAAAGTAACACATCCCTCTATGTTCCTCATATTCCAGGCCAGTATTAGCTCAGTCTTCTGGACTTACCCAGTGAAATAATTTTAAGGAAAGACTGTGTGGGGCTTACTAGTCACCTGATCATAATGCTGTAGTAAAGCGGAACTGAAGCTAGCTGTGCTGGGTCTCTGTTGCTGCGCGTGGGCTTTCTCTAGGGGCGGAGGGTGGGGGCTACTCCCTAGTGGTGGTGCACTGGCTCCTCGCTGCAGCGGCTTCTCTTGTTGCAGAGCATGGCTCTAGGCACGCAGACTTCAGCACTGAGGCACACGGGGCTTAACTGCTCTGTGGCACGTGCAATCTCCCCTGACCAGGGATTGAACCCACGTCCCCCACATTGGCAGGCGGATTCCCATCCGTGCCTTCACTTTAGCAGTCAACAACATTTATGTTTTTTCTGCCACAAATGACTCTGATAAGGCAATTTAGTCAACAATATCATCAACCAAAATACATTAATGTATAATAAACACTGATCTAAATATTACTGGAGATAGATTTTTTCTAAACTATTATTAGCAAGAAGTATATCCAGAGTGGTTGAAAGAAGGGGTGTTAAATTTTGTCAAATTAATTTTGGGGTGTGTACTTCATTTCTGATTACATTTTTACTATCTGTGACATTTTTTTTAATGAAAGGAGTTGCTTTAATGAAAAATCTGGAATCTAGAATGCTTGTCATGATCTATTAAACAATACATAGTTTATACTTACGGAGAAGGCAATGGCACCCCACTCCAATACTCTTGCCTGGAAAATCCCATGGACAGAGGACCCTGGTAGGGTGCAGTCCACGGGGTCGTAAAGAGTCGGACACGACTGAGCGACTTCACTTTCACTTTTCACTTTCATGCACTGGAGAAGGAAATGGCAACCCACTCCAGTGTTCTTGCCTGGAGAATCCCAGGGACAGGGGAGCCTGGTGGGCTGCCGTCTCTGGGGTCGCACAGAGTCAGACACGACTGAAGTGACTTAGCAGCAGCAGCAGCAGTTTATACTTAAAGTCTGAAATTTCAGTGCCCTACTTAAAAACTAGTTGGCTTTTAAATGTGTTCATACATTGACTTGTTCGGAACTTAAGTTGTTTTTGTTTTTTTTTTCCTCATAGAAAATATAGCAAAACTGACTGAAAAAAAGAAACAAACATTCAATGAGCACCCAGTATGTGCCAGCATTCTGCTGGGGAATTTAATTTTAATATCCTTTTTTTATAGAACCCTATAAAGTAGTAACTATCATGCTGATTTTACACATTCAGAGAAGGTTGTTTCCTTAAATTACACATTACTTTATTAATAGATGTACATTGTGGGAAAAATAACAACTATACTTAAAATCAAATAAGCTAATAAAGAAAAAACAGCAGCCCACCAAAGGCATTCTTTCTTTTAATTTTTAGCCTCTCCTTATGGCATTTATCTCAACATTTCTAAATAAAACCTAGTGCTGTAAGAATATTATCTAGAAAAGTTGAGATTAAATTGAGAAGTACCTAAAACCCTACCATCCCCTTATTCCAATCTGGATTGGACATTCTCTCAGCTATCCAGCTGCCATCCCGGGACTTCCTTTCACCAATGTTTTGGGGATTTCCTCTGTCTTCTTCTTGTCCTTTTCAATATTCCCCTTCTGTTACTTGACGGATCGTTTAGCTTGAAATATAATTTCAGTTTAGAAGTCATGTTCAATTGGAACTTTAACAGCACTACTCTGTGGTCTTAGCCTCTAACATTGCTGTCAAGAACTCGATGCCACTCTTACTCGAATGTCATATAGCATATTTTTGTTTCTGTTTTCAATTCCTGAAAACTCTTAGAAGGTCCTCCTCATCAAAGATGTTTTGAAATTTCCCGAAGATGTGCTTTGAAATAGGTGTTTATTTATTCACTGTGCTGAGCACTTTGTAGACTCATTTAACGTGGAAACTCATAACCTATTTACAATTCTGGCAATTTTTCAGATCTTGACAAAACGTCCCTTAAATAATGCCATTTTCCCCTGGTTGTCTCATACAGAATACCGATCTTCTGCTCCCCTCCCCACTCAAACCACTCTCTAGATTCTGTACCCCACCTCATTCCTACCCACCCCATTGTCTTCCTGCCCTTTATGCCTTCAGATTCAACAACAGATCATGATGCTATTAATCACAGTCTCCATGGCATTTTAACAGTTTTCTTATATCCAGTTTCTAATTTAAAAACACTTTTTAGCCTCAAGAATCCACCTTCAAATATAAATGGACACTAGAATATACTGTGCTTTTACAGAAGCTATTAGAATATACTGTGCTTTTACAGAAGCTATTATTTACAATAACCTGGTCCTTCAGTAAGACCCTTACGAGGTTTGCATGATGGTGTGACAACAGTAGTGCAATGGGCTAAATCTTGGTGTCCCCCAAATTCACGTGTTGAAATTCTAACCCCCAGCATGGTGGGATTAGGAGTTGGGGCCTCCAGGAGGTAATCAGGTTATGAGGGAGGAGTTCTCATGAACAGAATTGGTACCCTTACAAAAGGGACCCCAGAGAGCTCCCATGCCTTCTTCCCACCATGAGTTAGCATACAGGAAGTCAGCAGTCTGCAGCCCAGAAGAGGGCCCTTCAGTTCAGTTCAGTTCAGTTCAGTCGCTCAGTCGTGTCCGACTCTTTGCGACTCCATGAATTGCAGCACACCAGGCCTCCCTGTCCATCAGCAACTCCCGGAGTTCGCTCAGACTCTGTTCATCCAGCCATCTCATCCTCTGTCGTCCCCTTCTCCTCCTGCATCAGAGAATCCCAATCCCTCCCAGCATCAGAGTCTTTTCCAATGAGTCAACTCTTCGCATAAGGTGGCCAAAGTACTGGAGTTTCAGCTTTAGCATCATGCCTTCCCAAGAAATCCCAGGGCTGATCTCCTTCAGAATGGACTGGTTGGATCTCCTTGCAGTCCAAGGGACTCTCAAGAGTCTTCTCCAACACCAGAGGGCCCTTAGCAGACATTAAATGTTTGCTGTTCAAACCACCCACTCCATGGTATCCTCTTATCACAGCGGGAACTGATTAAGACAAGTAATAATATGATATAGGAATGTATTATTTAGGCATAAATACAATAGAGTAGTAGTCAAATTTACTGCTAAGTCTTAGGAAAGCTTATGAAAATTTTAGTATAATTCTAATTTATTAACCAAAGAAACACATCTAGTTACAAAAAGCTCATCTTTACCAACGACCCTATGCTATATCACTTATGTCAAATGTTATTAGAAGAGGCCACGTTTCCCCCTCACTCCTATTCTGCAAGGGGTTTCTTTTTTGGGAGGCTTATCTACCACTGTGGAACTTTCTAGCCTTCAGCGGCTGCTCCAAGGCTATTTTTATCTAACTGTTTTTTGTGTACTACCGATGATAGTCTGCCTGTAAATATATTTTTCTCTCTCTTACTTTCAGTCACTCCCAGTGTATTATTTCACTGGCTCCCTTCCTAGATCATCTGGTTCCTAACACACATCTGGATACTTCCTACAATTTCTACTTTTAAAAACTAATTACAAAAGGTTTGTTTAACTATGCTTTTGACTCTGATGGCACTACTTTGATTAAAGTAAAAGGGAAAAAACTGAAAGACCTCTAAATTGAAAAATAAACTGACATAAAATAATAATCTGTATCACCAGTTCTCTTCCTATTTCAAGTTTCTTTTATTTCCTTCCCATACCAAGAATTCATCTTCTTTTTATTCTTTTCTACCTTGAGTTTATCTTGTTATTTTCTACTCTGCAGAGTTAGAAAAAAATATGCAAAACACAATCAAAATTATTTTGGAAGCAAAAGAAAAAAATGAACTAGATGGGAATTTCCTGTTGTGATATATTAACCATCAATTAAAATGGAAAACAGTTAAACCTGTAAATTTCTGAAGAAAAAGAAAATAGGCTGTACATTTCAGAGAAAAGAAGTTAACCAGAACAATCCAACAGATACAACAGCTTTATGAGAAACTTGGGAACTTCCTTTCTTGAGCATTGTTACTACAGAAATTAGACGGCAGGTGAGTGCCAAGAGCATGCATGTGTGTGTGTGCTCAGTCACGAATCTGTGTTGGACTCCTTGTGACCCCCTGATCTGTAGCTTGCCAGGCTCCTCTGTCCATGGGATTTCCCAGGCAAGAATACTGGAGTTGGTTGCCATTTCCTTTTCCAGGGGATTTTCCCAGCCCAGGTATGGAACCAGCATCTCCTGTGCCTCCTGCACTGGCAGGTGGGTTCTTTTACCACGGAGCCACCCGGGAAGCCCTTAGGGTCATAAAAAAACAGGTTTCATCCCTGGAGGCAGCTTCAGGCTGTTTTGGACACAAACATAACTAGATGTTCCACCTATCTGATTTACAAATCCTTCTGCTTGAAATACAAACTAAAAAGGCTTTTGTAAGTAGCTGAGCCAATCCTGTTCCCTGCTCCTCCTCCCTCCAAAAAATAAGAATGCGGAGGGATGGAGGAGGAAACTGAGAGGGAGGGAGAGATGGGGGAAAGGGGAGAGAAAGAGAGACCACTGGCGCAACTAAAGTAAGCAATGTTTAGATAATTTGGCTCCACTTACCTAAATCATATATTTTTTCATTTTGGAAAAGTTCCTATAGCAGTCAAAAGCCAAGATTAAGTCTCAAAATTAAATCTCAAGACGCACTATAAACAACTCCACTCCCATCTTTCTACCTCAAGTTACATAACAGAATGGTGAATTAGGCTGTACTTTAGAAGAAAGGAATTTGCCAAACTGTGCAAGTAAAAATGGAAAAACAAATGAGTAAAGTCATGAGATACGGAGACAGGATGTTTCCTAAGATGCCACACCTCCAATTTCCTTATTGGGTTAATTTAAACCTGTCCAGGCAAAATGAGAAACTAACACTTACTCCATTATCTCACTGGTTCCATGGTTTTGTAAGAGTCAGAGAGAACTGAAGTTTGTCTCAAATCAAAATTTATGTTGTTGGTCTTGCATTCTTCTTTCAAACCATAATAAAAATCTCACTGGATAAGGAAGCTGAGGCTGAGGGGTAATGATGAGAAGAGGTGAAATTTGAAGCCAGTTACAGTAACTTCAAACCTTGTGCCATTTCCACTGCCCATGAGTGCCTCTAATAAAGCAATCCTTCCAGAGAGAACAGAGAGTTCCAGTCACAGACAGGCACCTTCTTTCCTACCACAGTAAACTTCCTATCTATGAAGTAACTGCTAAATCTGCTCTTGCGATTTTGATATACTAATTAATCTTATAACCGTTAACTCCAACAATAGTACACACGTTTGTGCTATCAAGCTGAAATGCAACATAAAGGATAAACTGTTTGGACTTCCCTGGTGGTCCAGTGGTTAGGAATCTGCCTGCCAATGCAGAAGACACAGGTTTGACCCCTGGTCCAGGAATATCCCATATGCTGCAGGGCAACTAAATCTGAGAGCCACAGCTACTGCGCTAGTGCACCTAGAGCCCATACTCCACAACAAGCGAAACCCCTGCAATGAGAAGCCCTCACACGGCAACTAGAGAAAGACTGTATAGAGCATGGAGACTGTCAACTACAAATTGGCACTTACCAAGAGCACTGCCAACGACTGAACAACAAAGGCTTTTGCCATCTGCCTCTATGGAGATTGAGCCCCATGCTGCTATGGCTGTTGACCTTCAACAACCCTCAAGGGAGTTCAGGGTGGAGTGAAGCACTCTGTGCTCCAGGGAAATTGGTGAGACAGGTCTTTAGATAGTTGGATGTTTTTAGAAACAGATTTTATGATCTCAATCCTTTCATCTCCCCATATCTAAAGAAGCACTAAACCCCTTCATGGTGACATCAGATCCTCATGACTAACAAAAAACCTTTTGTAAAATGAGTGCTTCATGCGATGGCACCCCACTCCAGTACTCTTGCCTGGAAAATCCCATGGATGGAGGAGCCTGGTAGGCTGCAGTTCATGGGGTCGCGAAGAGTTGGACACGACTGAGCGACTTCCCTTTCACTTTTCACTTTCATGCATTGGAGAAGGAAATGGCAACCCACTCCAGTGTTCTTGCCTGGAGAATCCCAGGGACGGGGGAGTCTGGTGGGCTGCTGTCTATGGGGCTGCACAGAGTCGGACAGGACTGAAGCGACTTAGCAGCAGCAGCATGGTATTGAACTCCCCCATCACCAAAACCTTATATATGGACTTTCCCCCACTGCTGCTTTGGAGCAGTCTCTCAGAGCTATGCTGCCTCACGGACTGCAGTCCTCATTTTGCTCCAGACAAAACTTAACTCACAACTCTGAAGTTGTACATCGTGTTTTAGTCAACAAGACTCAGCACAGCAAAAAATTAAATAATTTTTTAAAAAAGATCATTTTCTGTTATTAAAAGGATGTATTTTCTCTTACCATTCTGTATAGGAGCAAGATAATATTTAATAAAAGCTATTTACTACTAACAAAATCTTTTAGAAAAAAAAGCATAGGTGTCATGCTCACGAACACCACTATGGTTACAATATCAACTAGCACGCATGCTGTATCACTTCAGTTGTGTCCGACTCTTAGCAACCCATGGACTGTAGCCTGCCAGGCTCCTCTGTCCATGGGATTCTCCAGAAAAGAATACTAGAGGGGGTTGCCATGCCCTCCTCCAATCAACTAGCAGCACAGCTCAAGAGATCAGATCTGCCATGTGCAGCCAGGCACACTGAGTGCTATGACTTATTAACATGGACAGTGGCGCATACCAACTTCACACTTATCAGAACCAACTGTGGCGACTGCAGTAACTGTTTATAGTCCTTGCGGCCACGTAATGATGCTAATTCTCTGATTTCATTCCAAAAATATTTCTCTGAAGTGGATGTGGTTTTCCCTGCGGAGGGCGGCTAGAGGGAAAGAATATTTCCCACAGCTAAGATTATCTTTTACTTTGAAGTGTCTCACCTGAAAAAGTCAAGCAAAGGTTTCTCTAGTGTGTCTCATGTCAGTCATCTGCTCAACAATCAGTCACTCACTTATTCGGCAACAATGCACAAAACCTGTCAGTTGCCATGACAACACCAAAGTGAAGCTACAGTCTTGTCAACTAAGAAGTTCCAATCTGGTAAAGAAGATACACACCAACAACTTATTAAAAGGGTAAGGACATACTTTCAGTATTAGATGTAAAAGAGGAACTGCTTATCAGAGATAAATGCTATGAATTCTGATTAGTGGAATAAAGGAAACAATTGCCAAGAGGAGATATCTAACTGGGCCTCAGGACAAATGTGATTATCACAGATGAGGGAAGCAGAATGAGTGACTACAGCAAGACAACCAGGCTGATGCCCAACGTGAGCAGAAGCCCAAGTATGAGAATGCATGGGGAACCTGAAGTAGACCTATGAGCCCAGAGAACCTAGAGAATCTGTGATGGGTAAAAAAAAGATGATGGGAGAGAGTCAAGTTCTGGTCAGAATACAGAGAGACTTTAGTGTAATTGCAAATTTTAATTTTATCCTATAGACACTAGAGATCCTATAAAAAGCATTTAAAGAAATAAAGTAATATGAGACTTTCCTGATGGTCCAGTGGCCAAGACTCCACCCTCCCAATGCACGGGGCCCAGGTTCGACCCTTAGTTAGGGAACTAGATCCCACATGCCCGTGCAGCAACTAAAGACCCTGCGTGCCCCAAGGAAGACTGAAGACCCTGTGTGCCACAGCTAAGACCCAGCACAGCCAAATAAGTAAATATTTAAGAGAAAGGGAAAAGAAAGAGCCAACAATAACTTAAAGAAAAAAGGAAAGAAATATGATTCAAAGAGGGCTTTTAAGAAGATAATGATGACCAAGCAGTGAAAGGAGATACATAGAGAGAAGAAAAGAGAACCGAGAGAAGAGATATACAATGCGCAGTTATTAAGATATCAATGGCACCCCACTCCAGTACTCTTGCCTGGAAAATCCATGGACAGAGGAGCCTGGTGGGCTGCAGTCCATGGGGCCGCTAAGAGTCGGACACGACTGAGTGACTTCACTTTCACTTTTCACTTTCGTGCACTGGAGAAGGAAATGGCAACCTACTCCAGTGTTCTTGCCTGGAGAATCCCAGGGGCGGAGAAGTCTGGTGGGCTGCCATCTATGGTGTCGCACAGAGTCGGACACGACTGAAGCAACTTAGCAGCAGCAGTAGCAGCATGTAGAAACAAATGAGTAAGTTAACGTTAGGAGGACTAGAAGGATGGTGGGCATTTAGCAGAAATTCAATCACATAAGAACAACAGGCTGTAGGGGAGGGAGGGGGTGAAGAAAGGAAATTATACAAAGAAAATGGCTTCAGTTTTGAACATTCCAGTAAAGATGTTCAGACGACCAATTGGGAATTCAGGTCTGCAACTGAGAAATTAAAGCCAGAAATAGAGACTTAAAAGTTATTAGAACCAAGGTGGCATTTAGAAACATGAAAACAGGCTAAGTCATCTACAGAGAAAGGACAAAGCAAGCAAAGAAGGGTAAGAATAAGACTTCACAAAAAGGGAAACAGTAAAGAAGGTACGGAGTGGGAGAAACACAACCAATAGAGAAAAACTGTTGCACAAGACAGGAGAGCTCTGAAGAGGGGAGGGAGTCGGTCATCACAAACTCTGAAGAGAAAGAGTGCAAAGGACAGCAGTTTGGGAACTCACCACATCTCTGATATGACTGGAAATTTCGGGGGGGGGTGAAATCAGATTTCAGGTTCAGAACAGAATTATCAGGTACTGAGTACAAATAAATTGCTTTTAGAAAAGGCAGATGAAGACCTGAGATAGCCTTAAAGTATCCTAACTTCTAGTCAGTTCTAGAACCAGCTAACACAGTAAAAACTTAGAATCTGCTTGTGATTAGTGTTAGTTGCTCAGTCATGTCTGATTTAATGCAACCCCACTGGAGAAGAAAATGGCAACCCACTCCGGTGTTTTTGCCTGGAGAGTCCAGGGGACGGGGGAGCCTGGTGGGCTACTGTCTATGGGGTCGCACAGAGTCAGACACGACTGAAGCGACTTAGCAGCAGCAGCAGCATGGACTGTAGCCCACCAATCAGGCTCCTTTGTCCATGAGAATCTCCAGGCAAGAATACTGGAGTGGGCTGCCACCCCCTTCTAAGGGGATCTTCCCAACTCAGGACTCAAACGTGAGTCTCCTGCATTGGCAGGCGGATTTTTTACCATCTGAGCCACCAGGGAAGCCCTAGGGAATGTTGCCTCCCTGTTCCCTGTTGGGGAAACCAAGCCCTGGTCTCCCACATGACAGGCTGGATACTCACCACTATACTAAGAGGATGGTGGATGTTAAGTCAATCAGTGAGAGAGCAGAACCAGGAGTGACTCAAGTATGCTATTTGGGTGTTAACTTATCTAGCTTCTATAATAGAGGGTATTGGTGCCCCCTTGAGCCATGGGGCTGCCGGCTGCATAGGAGCCATGCCACACAGGAGCAGGGCCCACATGCTCTTAACAGGATGGTAAACCTGGCGGCCACGATGTGGCACTGGCTCTTGTGGGAGAGGTGGGTGCTTGTCCTGGTCATCCGGCTTTTGCTCCTCTACTTCCTCACCAGCACCTTCAAGCAGAAGAGGGCAGTAAGAGATCGGAATCTTCTCCAGGGTCAAGACCGTGATCAGCCCATTCCATGGAAAGTACAGTTTAACTGGGGCAATGCCAGTCAGTCCAGCAACCAGTGCAGAACTCCAATCAAGGGAAGCACCTCATCACGGACGAACATGGCTGCGTTTGTGAGAGGAAAGATTTGCTGCTGTGACAGCACTGTCTCTGACACAAAGCAGTACTGCTGTGGTAACTGCTTGTCCAGCGGCTGGGGAGCCCAACAAGCAGCTTCTCCTGGAGTGCTTCCTCAGCAGTGACATTCCAGAATCCCTCATGGCAGTTGAAGACCACTTTGAATTGTGCTTGGCTAAATGCAGGACCCCACCCCGGCCTCTTCAGGGGTAGGCCTTGAACACCCTGTCCTGACATCTAACATCATCTAGAGACTCAGATGCTCTTCCCTTCTCATCCTGAGCCAGCCTCCAGCAGCTGGCACCATGTGTGCTCAGCTTTCTTCCTAGTGGTACTTGGAGACACTTGCTTACCTGTGTGGGGACACTGTCTTCAACAGAAATCTGCCTTGTTGTCCTGGAGGGTTCTGTCCTCACGGCCCATGCCCCTGTTGCAATGACTGCTCTGCTCAGCCATGGACAGCGGGAGCCTCAGGAAAGTCGCCAATGGGGTGGCCTCCTCCTTTTCTGTCACAGAAACCCTATCTTAAGGCAACTCCTAAGTAGAGATACATCTCACAACTGACTCTAAGTGCTGGTCCTTTATTGCTTTCAACACCAGGAAATGCGACGTACAGACCTTCAGTTTCCCTGTGATTTACAGAAAAGAACAAAATTCAAGTTTCCGTCAAGGTGCCTTAATAGACTCACATCTACCTTTCATGGGTGCTGGACATGAAGGCTGCTGGTCCACATGCTCGCGGTGCTCCTGTGTTACTAGTATGACACTAACCCTCTCTGGTCAAGATAGAGAGTCTATGGTCCTCAGATCAAGATGTCATGTGCTCCTGAATAGCAATGCTCTTTGCCCTCAGGAGTCATGTTACCACATGTTGTTCTTTCTCAGAGCCCCACACTAACCCCAGGATTGGGCAAGGTCTTCTTCCTTGCTCTTTTTTTGGTTATTCAGCTGTTGCCTTTGAGGCAGGGCCCAAGCCCGCTTTCAGCATTTTTATCTCAGCAGAGCTTTCTCCTTGGGCCTTGTTTGCCTTCCTATATATTTCTGCAGTCTGTGTGGTAGAAATTTCCCTTAAATTCCTCCTATTACTTTCCTGCTGGCTCAGTGGCAAAGAATCTGCTTGCCAATGCAGGAGACACAGGAGATGTAGGTTCAATCCCTGGGTCGGGAAGATCCCCTGGAGGAAGGCATGGCTTTTCTTGCCTGGAAAAGCCAATGGACAGAGGAGACTGGTGGGCTACAGTTTGTGGGATCACAAAGAGTCAGGCACTACTGAGCATGGGGAAAACACACACACACACACCCCTTCTCACACTTATCTTCCCAAAGAAGTCTGTCCCCCTAAGTCAGCTTTCTTAGAGGGTGAACTGTCTGACAGTTGTTTGGCAGTTGTTTTTTGGTGTTAGATCCCAGAAAATCTATTCAGTTCACATTGGACTTTTAAGATTCTGTGTGTATTCACCAGTGCCAAATCACACTTTGTGTGTGTGGAAAATAAAATAAGGTAAAATTTATAAATTAAATGCTTATAATAATAAAGTTGGAGGAAGCTGATAAAAAGCATTTATCTATGTTGCTTATCACTTCAGGTCTAAGAGGATGTTACAACTAGGATTTAACAAACATGGAAACTTGCTTTAGTTATTGTCTGATTATTTATTTGCTTAGATTTCTATGTCCTTATTATTAATTCAATCCCAAATTCACTTCCTGTTGTTTCACTCAGATATATCAGTGTGGTCTTCTTGGGGAAGTCCTCACAGCAGTCTTCTGACTGCTCCAGTCTATACTGGGTGTCATTATTCTGAGGCTGTGTACCTGGGTTCTCCTTGCAGGGTTCTCCCAAGGGCTTCCCGTATCTCTCCCCTTGTTGGATATCCTATCCTATATCCCACATCCTGCTCATTCTTGGTGGAGAATTTATCCCATTTAGCTTCAGGAGAAATGGTGTGTAGGAGGTAGTTTCTTTAACCTTGCATGTCTGAAAATGTCTTTATTATCGTGTGCTATTAGTGGCTTAGAGCTATATGGTACAGAATCCTGTACTGAAATAATCTTGCTTCAGAAGTCTGGAGCCTCCCTCATTATTTTCTAGCTTCTGGTGTTGCTGATGGAAGTCAGAAGCCATTCTGATTTCTGGTCCTTAGTTTGTAATGTCTTCCCTTTCGTTGGCAGTTTGCAGAATGGCCTCTTTGTCATCAGAGACAAACTGAAATTTCCCCAAAATTTGCCTTGTCATAGGCACTTAGTAATTCCTTTTAATCTGGAACGTCATATCCTTCAGTTGTGGGAAATTTTCTTAAAATATTTTGCTAGTGATTTCCTCCCCTTTGTTTTACTTTTTCTGGAACTCATTGTTTTGACTTCCTAATCTGATGCTCTAATTATTTTATCTTTTTTCCCCTTTATTTTCTGGGCTATTTCCTCATTTTCATCTTTTAACGCTCCTATTATTGAGTCTTATTTCTGTTATAATTTTTTAATACACAGCAGAAAGCAGTATTTTGGCTCTGTATTTAACATTCAGTTCTTGTCTCATGTATGTCCTATTTTCTCTCTCTGAAAATAATCACAACTTTTTTTAAAGTTTTCTATTCCCTGCATATCTCTGCTTCCAAATTTCTTTAATTACTTTTTCATTTGTTTTGGATTTTTTCTTCCATGCTAGAGGCTTTCCCTCCAATGACAACTA
Source organism: Bos mutus (assembly GCF_027580195.1). Lineage (NCBI taxonomy): Eukaryota > Metazoa > Chordata > Mammalia > Artiodactyla > Bovidae > Bos > Bos mutus. The sequence goes on from NC_091632.1 coordinate 26,385,973, forward strand.
GCCTCGGGAATGTCAGTGTCCTTAGGTCTTTGCTCTTGGGCTGGTAAATTCTCCAATGACACTGATCTCTTGCCTGGAGGGTAAAGACAAAGTGAGGGAGACAGGTAGAGGAGTCTCATCAGTTTGCAGGTGTTCGTTTTATTCCCTTGTATTTGGTAAAATACCCTGTGCTCTCCATTTTGCCTGGTATGGCCCCGTCCAGAGACCCTTGCGTTTTCTCCCCCAGAGAACTGACCCGCAACCTTACATTAGGGTAGAGATAGGGGTGGGAAGAGCGACTGTCTAGTGGTCTTGGGAAGAGGAGAAGACTGAGGGATCCACTACTATACATTCCTGAGGCCATCGATTCCTGGACTATTGGAAGAATCTGTGGTAAACATCAGATCGGTTCTTGGCTTTCTTTGCTGCTAGATTAAGAACTGGCTTTCTCAGGTCAGGTAGGTCATTTACCACGCTCCCTTTGCTTTCCAGCATTTGATTTATTATTATGTATTATTGGTTTTTGTGGTTGTTTTCTTCTTTGCCATTTTCCTTATTCTTGAAGGACTATGTCTTTAAAGGAATATCCCATTACTATAGCTGTAGTGAGGTTTCTGAAAGGAATACAAGTACATGCTTACGTTCAATCAACCATTTTTCTCCCCAGAAGTCTAGGCTGAATCAAAAACCATTCCTGATTGTTTACACCACTCGTTACCATTCCCACCCAATTCTCCAGTCACCAGAGTGGTTTACTGAGGTCAGTATTTCCTCAGAACAAGTTGAGAGTGGCCCCTCACCTGGGCATCCCATTTTAGAGGGCTCTAAGTAAAAAAAAAAAAAAAAGTTTATTAGACTAACTTAAATATTAACACATATGATACAGCTTTCTAAACTCAGCAAGTAGCTCATCCACAGTTAAACACTGACTTCCTTCATTTCTCCTTCCCCAGTTCTTCTGGACTTGCAGCAACCCTTACAATAAATACCCTGTACAAATGACTTAACTGAGTCAGAAAAGGAATCTTTTACTTAAGACACCTTACTGACATCTGTTGGATATTTTACAAAATAAGGACAAATCAACAATGACAATTAAATGACACACACCCCTACTTGTAGGTGTACAGCACAACCAGATGGGCAGCACCACCTTTGAATCACCTTTCACAAAACTAAACTAATCTCTACTATTCCAGGATGAGGGTGAGGAGGAAGATAAAAGGACAAATCAGGAATCTAAACATTCCTTTATAACTTAGAAGAATTGTGGTCTGACACCTTGACTTAAAACCCATTTCTTCATTTAAAAAATGAACATTTAGCTGTTCATCTAAACTTAGCTCATAAGAGTGAAATAAAAAGGACTTTAGTACCAGCAGGCCTGCAGCCACTGAATGAGGCAGAGCGTGGCAGCCTTCGGGGCCGGGGCCAGCCCCATCCATCAGCCTAGCTACCATAGTCCCAACACAACAGAAAGGCCCACAGAGCCCATGCAGGGGCCTCTGGTGACCAGGCAGAGTGGACTGCTAGCCTCATACAATGTCTCCTATATAAGTCACTTACCCAAAATCAGGAATGTAACTGACCTACTTAATACAGGGGAAGAGAATTAGGCAAAATAAGGAGACAGAAGAATATGTCCCAAACAAAGGAATAAGACAAAGTTCCAAAAGAAGAACTAAGCAAAGAAGACATGAGCAATCTACCCAATAAAGAATTCAAGGCAATGACCTCATACAAACGTGCTCAGTGAACTTGGGACAAGAATAGATGAAGAGAGTGAAAAGTTAAGAGTTAGAAAATACAAAGAAGAACCAAACAGAGTTGAAGACTACAATAACTGAAATAAAAAACATATTAGAAGGAATCCAAAGCAGATTAGATGGTGTGGAGGAACAACTCAGTGAAGTAAAAGACAAAGCAGTGGAAGTCACTCAAGCGGAATAGAAAAAAACACAAAAGAATTAAAAAAAAAGCATAAGGGTAGTTTTGAAAATACCTCTGAGACAACATCAAGTGCGCTAACATTCACATGCTACCAAAAGGAGAAGAAACAGAGAGGGGAGGGCAGAGAACTTACTTGAGGAAATGATAACTGAAAATTTCCCTAATCTGGGAATGTCTATAAGTAGTTAAGGGATAGACACAACAAAAGATGTAAAGTATGATGTCACAACATTAAACCTGGTAGGGAGTGTTAAATGTAGGGTGGTTAAAATGTGCTCAAAGTTAAGAGAGCATCAGTGTAAAATCATCACATGTAAACAGGTTGTTACACATGAACTGCATGGTAAGTACAAACTGAAAATATGTAACAAATACACACCAAAACGGGGGAAAGGAACCCAAACATAACACTAAATTCCACGAAAAGAAAGCCAGGATAGCAATACTTATATCAGAAGAAATACACCTTAAAACAAAGACAGGAGACAAACAAGACGTTACATAATGATAAAGGGATCGATCCAACAAGAAGAGTTAACAATTGAAAATACCTATGCATCCCACACAGGAGTACCTAAATACATAAAGCAAACATTAAAGGAAAAAATTGTCAGTAACACAACAATAGAAGGGGGCTTTAATACACCAATTACCTCTGTGAACAAATCATCTAGACAATCAATAAAGAAACACTGGCCTTAAATAGCACATTAACCTATTTGAATGTAAAAGAAATATACATAGAACAGTCCATCCCAAAGCAGGAGAATACACATCCCTCTCAAGTGTACATGAAACATTCTTTGGGATAGATCACACCTTAGGTCACAAAACAATATCAGTATATTTAAGAAGACTGAAATCATGTTTTCCGAACATAACAGTATGAGACTAGAAATCAACCACAAGAAAAAAACTGCAAAAACTACAAACATATGGAGGCTAAACAATATGTTAGTAAACAACCAATGGATCATTGAAGAAATCAAAGGGAGAATAAAAAAAGTAATACCTGGAGACAAATGAAAATGAAAACACAATGATCCAAAACCTATGGGATACTGCAGAAGCAATTGTAAGAGGGAAGTTTACAGTGATACAAGTCTACCTCAATAAACAAGAAAAATCCCAAATAAACAATCTAGCCTTAGACATAAGAGAGGAACTAGAAAAATAAAGAACAAGCAAAATCCAAAGATAGAAGAAAGTCATAAAGATTAGAATAGAAATACAAGGAGACAAAAGAAAAAAAAGATCAGTGAAACTAAGAAGAGGTTCTTTGAAAAGATAAAAATTGATAAACCTTAGCTAGACTCATAAAGTATATGAATAAAAAGAGAAGGATCACATAGATAAATCAGAAATAAAAGAGCTTTGATCGACAGCACAGAAATACAAAAGACCATGAGATTACTATGAACAAGTATATGCCAATGAAATGGACAACCTGGAAGAAATGAACAAATTCCTGGAAATATACAATTCCCCAAAACTGAATTAGGAAGAAACAGAAAATATGAACAGACTGATTGCCAGGAAACTGAATCAGTAATTTAAAAAAAGCTCCCAACAAACAAATGTCCAGGGCCAAAGGGCTTCACAGGTGAATGCTATCAAATATTTCAAGAGTTAATACCTTTCTCAAACTATTCCCAAAAAGTGAAGAGCAAGGAATGCTTCTGAACTCATTCTATGAGGCCACCCTTGCCCTGATACCAAAATCAGAGAGACATGACCCCCCTAAAAAAATAAATAAAATAACAAAGATTATAGAACAATATCACTGATGAATATAACATGCAAAAAATCCTCAGCAAATATTAGCAAACTAAATTCAACAATAAAAGAATTATATACCATGATGAAGTGGACTTTATCCCAGGGAAGCAAGGACAGTTCAATACCAGCACATGATACACCATGTAAACAAATTGAAAATAAAAATCATATGATCTCAACAGATGCAGAAAAAGCTTCCAACGAAATTCAACATCCATTTTGATAAAAACTCTCAACAAACTGAGTATAAAAGGAACATACATCAACATAAGAAAGACCATACAGACAAACCCAGAGCCAACATCATATGAAACAGTGAAAAGCTGAAAGAATTTCCTCTAAGATCAGTAACAAGACAAGGATGCCCACTCTGGTCACTTTTATTCAATACAGTACTTGAAGTCCCAGTACAGCAGAAAAGAAATGAAAGGAATCCAAACTGGAAAGGAAGAAGTAAAACTGTCACTTTGTAGATGGCATGATACTATGTATACAAAATCCTAAAGATGTCACCAAAAAAAAACTATCAAATAAATGAATTTAGTTAGTAAAACTGCAGGCTACAAAATTAACATAAGAAATCTGATGAGTTTCTATACACTAACAAAGAACTATCAGAAAGAGACGTTAGGAAAACAATCCCATTTACAACTGTATCATAAAGAATAAAATACCTAGGAATTAATCCACCAAGGATTAAAAGACTTGCAGTCAGAAAACTATAAGATATTGCTGAGAGAAATTAAAGACAACACAAACAAATGGAATTCTCACAGATGGAAAGAATTAATATTTCCAAAATGATCATACTACCCAAAGCAATTTACAGATTCAGTGCAATCTCTATCAAAATACCAATAACGTTTTTCACAGAAATAGAACAAAATATCCAAAAATTTGCATGAAAACACAAAAAACCCTAAAATAGTCAAAACAATATCAAGAAGGAAGAACAAAACCGGAGGAATCACATTCCTTGATTTCAAACAGTGGTACAAGCTACAGCAATCAAAATAGCATGGGACTGGCATAAAAACAGACGCAGAGATCAAGGTAAGACAAATAAACTCAAGCTTATATGGTCAGTTAACCAAAGAAAAGGAGGCAAAAATATATAATAGGGAAAAGACAGCCTCTTCAATAAATGGTGTTGGGAAAACTGAACAGCCACATGTACAAGATTCAAACTGGACTACTTTCTCACACCATACGCAAAAATAAACTAAAAATGGACTAAATACCTAAATGTAAGACCTAAGATCATAAAACGTCTAGAAGAAAACATGGGCAGTATGCTTTTTAACACTGCTGTTAGCAGTATTTGTTGGACTTGTTGCCTTAGGTGAAATAAGCAAAAGCAAAAATAGAGAAATGGAACTACATTAAACTAAAAAGCATTTATACAGCAAACGATATATAATCACATACAATTTTACACATACAAATTTAATAGCCAATTTAAACACTGACTGCTACCGTACACAGATATTATTTATCAACATTTAAAATTCGATCTGAGAAACAGACCCAAAGACTTAGAGAACAAACTTATGGTTACCAGGGGGAAAGGGAACGGTAGATCGGGAGTCTGGGATTGACACGGTTACACTGCTATGTTTACAACAGATAACCCACAAGGACCTACAGGATAGCATAGGGAACTCAACTCAATATTCTGTAATAAACTAAATAGGAAAAGAATTTGAAAAACAAGGATAGATGTATAGTGAATCACTTTGCCATACACATGACACTAACACAACATTGTTAATCAACTATGCTCCAATATTAAGCAAAAATTTTAAAAATTAATGTGAAAAAATAAAATTCTATTATTTGAAAAATGGAAGGATATGTTTCTTGCAATATTAAATCTTCATTACTCTCATTTTCCCTTTTTTCAATACTATCATTACCATCCTATACCTCGAAGATTCTAGCATCTTTAAAATCTTTCTAAGTTATCTGGATACTCCTAATAGTGAATGTCTTGGGAATAAAAAAGATAGTCATCATTATTTTATACATAAAATCAGATCTCAGGTTAATTTAATAAACAGAGTCAAAGCTAAGATCTGAATAATCAATATCCTCTATAATTTTGATTAAATGAGTTATCCTTTCCAATAATTTCATTTAGGTTTTGGAGAGTATATTCTTTTAATATTCATTTTCTTCAAAATTTCCTCAAATTTTCATCACATGGGTCAATAAACAGGAAAACATCAGTGCAAGGTTAGTTTTTCCTCAAGGTTTTTCCAATTTAGTTTCCCTCTTTTTGGTGGTATTATTTTAGATCTTGTGTTCAACTTTATTTACACAAACATGAAAACTGTGCGTTAGCTACCACTGACTCTAAGACTTTTGATATTTTTTCCCCTATGCTTGATAACATGTACCAAGGGCATCCTATGTGAAATTGTAATTTTTAAGTACACTTAAGTTGGACAGGGAGGCCTGGCGTGCTGTGATTCATGGGGTCACAAAGAGTCGGACACGACTGAGCGACTGATCTGATCTGATCAGATATTTCCAGGTTCTGAGGACACCGTGATAATGAAACAAATTTAATGTCACAAGCACAGTTTTTTTTAAAATCCAGAGATTTTGTAAGTAAGATCATGGGGTACTTTTAAGATTTTATCACAATGTAATAAAACAGAGGCACGAAGATCTCTGCAGCTTTGAGTTACTAGATATTTGGTTTTAAACATGTCAGTTCAATTTCATTTTTGAGAACTGAGCAAAGGTGCAGTAATGAGTGTTTGCACTTTCTAATCAAACCAGCTTCATGAGGACGTTTCTGATGTTACCTACAAGCAAGATTCTAGCTCATCTCAGGCTCTGACTTTGCTCTGCCCACTTGAGCATCAAAGCATTAACTTTACTGGAATGTCAAAGAAGTGCAACCACCAGACCAGACAAGGTTCTCAATTCATCTTTGTGCAATCCCCCAGCCAGGCAGCAGACAGCACACGGCAGTAGAGACTCATTTTCTTCTATGTATCTATGCATCGCAAAAATGGTGCCTATGGTTCAGCTTCCTCTTTCTCCCATTTAATAATGTTCTTAAAAGCTATCCAATGGCTTTTTAAAAAGCTGAATTCATATAGGTTATATTTACATTGAAAATGAATATTTACCAATTCATGTGGTCAACTTACATACCTCCCTGTATTGTTTTTATGCAAAGACTCTACCATCTGAAGAAGTGATTTGCTTTTGAAAATTCAGCAAATTGTGCTTTTGCATGGTTTGAAAAATCTTTTTTCTGATGAATAAATTAAAATCTGGATACTGTTACCAGGGGAAAGTAGTTTTTTTCTTGGTTTACTAAATTTGGAAATGGGTACTTTAGGCAAGATGTTCATACACCTTAAAAAAATATCTCACTTTCAGGAGAAAAGAATTCGCTGCATCAAAATGTTGTGCCAAATGCCATGGTAAATATAAATTTTGTGTGTCTGGGGTAAACTCCTGAATGCAAGAGACTGGGAACTAGTGAGTGAGAAGGACATTCTATGCTTATCTATTCCCCACCTGCCTCTTCACACACACTTTCTTCTTCTGAGTTCTTGACATTTATTAGGTTCCTCAAAACTGTACATTTGCTCATGCTGAACAATGTGAGAGGCAGAAATACAGGCCTTCCCACCTTTTTTACATTCAAGTTTCTTTACCAGTTTGCAATCTCCAAAGTACAGTAAATTGGCAGCCACTAACGAAAGTTCTTCACAGATCCTTTACACTCATAGAGCTCTTTTCTGTTACAAATTCTCTGAGGTAGAATAAAAGGTGCATGTTTTTCATGAGTGGGTAATTCTCCATAGCTGACTGCCTCACACCTGAAATCAAAATGCATGCCATGGTTTCACATCCGCAAAAACTGATCTGTCCTCCCTGGAGTTACTCTACTGGAGAGGAAGAAAGAGAGAGCTTGCAAAGGGAAAGAACCCTGCAAAACAGAAGGGCTTCCCGGCACACCTGACTGACTCACTTGCAAACAAAATTCTTGTATTGTCATTCTTCTCTGGTCCGTTCTTTACTAATGCTTCCTCATCTTCCTAACCTCTAAATGTTCCAGAGCTTAGTCTTCAACTTTTCCTTTCTACCTAAATACCCTTCCTTGATGATATCATTCAATCTCATGGCTTCAAACACCATCTATTTGCTAAAAGTGTGTGATCTGTATCTCCAGTCTGCACTCCTCCCTTAATTTCCAGACTCACACATTTCTACTTGTGTATCTAATAAGATCCTCAGACTTAAGATGTCCAAACTGAGCTCCTAGTCAGTCCCACTTTCAAACTTGTTTCTCCCAGTCTTAAAAAATGACAACCTCATTCTTCTGGCCGCTCTAGCCAAAGTTCTTCACTCCTCCACTTCTCACTTCTCACATCCAATCCAACAAGCAAACTGGCTTGCTGGCTACACCTTCAAATATAATCTGGTCACTTCTCAGCCCTTCTGCTACTACCATTATGGCCCAAGTTCTCTCATCTCTTTTCCAGATTATTGCAGTAGCATACTAATTGGTTTCTAACCTTCCATTCTTGCTTCCCTGGTCTCAATATAAAAGTCTATGGCTTCCCCCTCCCAGAGTAAAAGCCAAAGCTCCCACAATTACCTCTAAGACCTTTATGATCTGCCAAAGAGCTCAATGCTGTCATCGCCAACTACATCTCCAAACCACACACAATGTACCACAATAACAGCATATACTGTCAACAGTCATCAATAATCTATCTTCCTCAAAGAATTTTCTAAAGGCAGGGATCTTATCTTGTACCTCTTTTCATTCTTAGGGACTGGCATAAAATATATATATATATGTATATCTGTGTGTATATATATATATAGAGAGAGAGAGAGATACAGCAATTACTCAATTAAATATTTGACAGTGGGAAATTCTGCCTCAAGACAAATCACTGGGAAATAAAAATAGAACAACAGAATAATTATCTAATTCAACATCAGATTGGCAAGTAAGGAAGAAAGGCTCTGAAAGAATCTTTTCCGCTCTAAAATTTACGAGTGATAACTCCCAGTGCTAAATTCAGGAAACCCACTCCAAAATGATGATGGATGAGCATGAATCAAGATGGCTGCCAAATCTGTTTTCAAGAACAGAAGGTAGAGGGCTGGCTCTGGAGTACACATCTGAGTCACTCCATCTTAGTTTGTCTTTAGGACCTGTACCTGGAATGTTGGCCATAAAGTTAACAATGTACTATATATTCCCTTTCTATAAAATCACAATAATCACTCAGACTATAATTGCACTTCCTCAAAATCAACTGATTTTTGTGGATCAAAGCACGAATAGTGAGAGAATCCTAGAGAGGGTGAGAAAGAGAGTCATCAACATAACATTACAAATAATGACAGCAAAGGAGTTGAAAGAAGGCAACTCTGAGCTAGTCCAGTCACACAAAACTTATATGTGAAATACAAACAGGCTATAAAATGGTCACACCCAGACAGGTTTGCAACATAACTTAAGCCCACACCTAAACTGGTTTCAACACATTTTAAAGAAGTATAATGGAAACAGGATCAGAGGAAAATCTGATTCTTCCAAGTATGACCCCTTGAAGAAGTGTTTGCTAACCTGACTAATGTCTAGAAAAGCAACAAATGTCACAGGATAAAAAGGGAACTAAAGGATTCAAATTCTGACAAAGTTCCATTTAGAAAATGAAAAGATATGAAGAAAAAGGCAAAAACAAACAAACAAATCTTGATTTTAAAAACTACAGCAAAATCACAGAATTATCCATACTAACAAAAAAAGAGACAATAAATGATTGTTTTACCTACCTACAAAGTATCTATGACTAAATGTCTAGGTGCACTAAACAACCCTACTGCTACACTGTAAAAACACCAAAACAACTCCTGTGTTTCAAATTCTTTCATTATTTCATTTAATATTATTTATATTCCCTTAAAATTACCTGACTATTTTAATTATCTAAATATCCACTGGTAAGTATGAAAAGGCCAAACAGATTCATTTGGTGAGAAACAGAGAAAGAACTGCTTTGACACTGACAGTAATTCCCTTAGTATGTAACAATTCAAGTGGGGTTTTTGATGTCTCCCTTGTGTCAGCCACTCTAAACACAAGCCTGAAAATAACTTACATAGGCCCTATATAATTGGCTCAGGTAAATTAGCCTAATCCGACTCTACACTATGCAAGACAACACCAGTAGTTATGTGCACAGGACACAAGCCATTCAGTACTGTTTTCAACCAAAACTGACTCCCTAGTGCCTCAACAGGACCATCTAACACTCTTTACAAATTTAAAGCCAAGCAGTAAAACCAGAAACAACACATCAATCGACATGCCTAGGATTTTTCTACAACCACGCTAGCGCTCAGATAAATTTTATCTCTGTAAAACAACTTTGCTATCGCTTGGTTATAAAGAATAAAACTTTCTAATGACCTCTGACTGTATTTTAAAGTACTTACTTAATACTAAATCCAAGATGTTTTCTTTTATTGTAACACTCTCAATAACAAGTCCATAAATTACCGGATAAAAATTAGTAATTTCTTTCCTTTTGCATAGTAGCTTACCCAGTTTAGTGGCGCCCTCTGGTGGGTATTCAGGAAACTGACCCTCGGAAGGAACACTGACAGTTCTCCGCAGGCATCGCCCTTTGGTGGAATCTGCCTGCTGTTCTTGTCCTCCGTCCACAGGTATCTAGTAAACAAAAAAGAGATGAAGCTTAATTGTGCCATGAGTACCTTCTGAGCGAATGACACTTTTAGGTGATGATGCTAGGAGTGTGCAATCATCAGAGCAAAACAGAAGAAATGGAGAAATAAAGTCTACACAATGGTTAAAGTATTACTAACCCCTTTCAGGAAGCTTTTCTTTAAAAAAGAAAACTGAAAGATCAGGAAAGGTGAGTATGTAAATGAGCTTTTGCCAAGTATGTACAAATCACATTCAGGTGTGTATCTGCTTGAGGAGCTTGGAACACAAAAACAAGACACCCACACAAGTTAAGATTCTTTCACATCAGAAACCTGTGCACGAGTTCCAATTCTGCCCACCGTTCAGTAAGGAAATGGAAATACAACAAATACAACCAACCAGAAAGATTTTGCTCCAAAATTCTCGTAAAAGAAGGTTTTGTTAAACAAAAGTAGTAAAATCACCCCAATTTTCTCCAATTTTAGAAGCACTTAGAGATAGTTAATAAAATACTAGCATATATTCTTCCACAAGTGAGACTAGTTTTTGAAATTCTAAAAAATATTTTTTTCTAGCGTAATTTTTCTTTCTGATTGTACACGTGGAATGAGAACTACAAATGGTATAAACGATGTTTGATGCCATTAACTATTTTATAATTTACAGACCGGTAATCATTGTGAAGTAATGAGATGGCTCGAAGTTCCTTTTTCTTCCCCCAGTAAGACCAAGTCATCTTACTTTGGGAGAAGGGCAAAAACTTTTCACAATGAGATTTTATTAGTAACCTCTGTCGGAATTAAGAATAGTGTTCATAACATCTTAAATAGTTTGGCAAACTATGTCAAGAATTATGGTACCGAGGCCTCAGAATCATGCCCCCGCCCCTCACTCAAATGGACACTAACCGCCCTTATCTGAGTTTCAGGCTCAATCACAAACAGAGGAAGTTACAGAGAGAAAAAAAAAGAACTGGCTAGGGCCAAGTAGGCCCAAGATGGCGGAAGACCTGATCTCTGGTGGACCTTGATCTTCATTATTCGTTCACTGTTACTGTATTAGCATGCTACATGACACACCCACGAGCGCCATGACAACTGGCAATCACCGTGACAACTTGAAAAGTCCATATAAGGACTGAAAAGGAGTGCCCCTCAGTCCTGTGTACAAACCACACCCTTGTTCTCAGATAGCTCATGAATATTCCTCCTTCTCTTTACCCAATTCTGTCCTTTTCACCTCAACCCTTCTATATAAAATGTGTCTCCACCTGAATGAGGTTGAGAAGTTGATTTGCGAACTAAATTCTCAGAAGTCTCTATTTCTGTGGTCACTGAATAAACTATGTGCCATTCTATTCTCAGCACCAGTTTCGCTATTATTGGTTGTGTGAATCTGAGTGGAAAAAGAACCTCCTCGACCAAGACCCCTCGGCCTAGATCAGGACCCTGGTGTGGGTGCAGGCAACCAATTCAGCAACAATTAATCATAGTCTCTAATTCTTATGGCTCCAATATAGACATTTTTAAACAGATTTCAATAATGACTAGTATTAGGTTCCTACCATGCACAAAGCTAAGGAATTTACATGTGCGACATTATGAGGGAGCTATTATTATTATCTTCTTTTTACAGAAGAATAATTTATTTCTCCAGGTGATTACTATGGGCACATCAATTGATCCAGCAAAACTGGGACAGATACAAGCTTAAGTGTATCTGCTTCCTGCTTCGCCTCAGTAATTCAAGTCCTATGACTGGGTCAAGGGGATGATACCAAAGGAGGTTTTCTGTGTTACTGAGAGTCTGAAGAGCAAAATTCTCATGTCTTCATAGGACTGAAAATTTTCACACTTTATAAGACTAAAAATTCCCCGTTTCCTCATTGCTATAACTACAGTTACTGCTAGTGGCATTAAGAAAAGTAAAATTCTAAAACATAAGGGAATATAAAATAATAGCATCAGTAAAGACATTAACTCTTCCAAAAGCTCTGTAATAGAAAACTTTACGAACAGTAATCTAAGTCATCTACCCCTTTCAGGATGGAAATGATCTCTACTTAAATAATTAAAAGAGTAGTGCCCAGAGGTTAAATAACCCCCTCCTAGTAGGGAAGGTAAAAATGTATCCCCTTCCTGATGTAGGACAGAATGGAGGTAAATTTGGGGGGAAAAAAAAGTAGTTTGGATTTTTGAACAAACAGATGAACCTAAATAAACATAACTATTTTTGCAATAGTTCCCCCAAAATGCCTATTATCTGAATTAATGAAGACCTAAGCCACAGAGAAAAAAGGAGTTATTTTTTATATTTTAGGAGGGAATGACCTACAGTCTTTTCTGTGGAAATTCATAAAGGCCATAACCAGGAAAAAGAAAGACATGGTTTCCATTATCACATATTTTATCTGTATCATATCAAAGAAGAGAATAAATAAAATATGTCAAGCATCTTATTCGACCTAAATGTCACTCACAGTTATATTCTCAAAGTTTCAATGCAGAATTTTTTTTTCCCACAGTTGAAACTTAAAATATGATGAATGATTTTATTCACAGCATCACTCTTAAGTTTAGGGCATTTTATTTCTGACTCAATATAAGGGAGAATAGTGTTTACTTTTATTCTGAATGTGTTTCTTAAGAATCATTTCCTTTTACAACACCATTGATTTGCTTCTTACATAAATTATCCTTTTAAAGATATTGACCTGCTTCTTAAAAGTTAGAGGTATAATATTTTAGGTATCTTCAAATGAACTAAGCAAGAGTTTTACAAATCTCAGCCATACAGCCAAAGAAAATTAGTTTTAAAAAAGACAGCTTTAAAAAAACAATTTTTTCCATTCCAATTGTCCTAATTTAGCTTACTAGCTCACATTTACTTGTATACTGAATTACTCTAAAAGTTGTGCATCTTTCAGGTTCTATAACATGAGAGAAATTTTTATCTTTCTTTCAACCTCTCTTGGCTTATACTGTGCGTCTTCTGACATTTCTTTTTCTTCAAGGAGAGTGGTGACCACCACTGTCTTTGGCTGCCTATTGTCCAATGTTTGAAAAATAGCTGCTATGTATATTTCTTGGTCCAGTCTTGTGTTGTTTACAATGGGAGGGCTAATCTTACACCAGTTACTCCATCACAGCTGGTGCCAACTGCCTCCGGTTCTTTTTTTTCCAAACTACTAATATAGTCTCTTTGTTGGCGATAATCTGCCCCTTAAATCTATTCTGTATATGGGATAACAGAGTATTTCAAAAATGCAATTGTAACCATGTCATTCTGAGGCTTAACGGCCTTCAGTTGCTCTCCTTTGCAGTGGTCTTCAAAGAAGAGATGGTATGCTCGCTCGTATGTGGACATGACAAGAAGGGTACCTCTCTGCTTCAGTTCAGTTCAGTCGCTCAGTTGTGTCCGACTCTGCGACCCCACGGACTGCAGCACGCCAGGTCTCCCTGTCCATCACCAACTCCAGGAGTTTACTCAACCTCACGTCCATTGAGTCAGTGATGCCATCCAACCATCTCATCCTCTGTCATCCCCTTCTCCTCCTGCCCTCAATCTTTCCCAGCATCAGGGTCTTTTCAAATGAGTCAGTTCTTCGCATCTCTGCTTCAACCACACTCTAATCTGGAGTTTACCTGCTGTACAGGGCTTCTATGTAAGCTTTTCTACAAAGAAAGGGTTGTTCTGCTAAAAGTGTCTTAAAACTACTATCTTACAGAGTAAGTACAAGGTTCCTGATATAGTATACCAGGTTTTCCACAATCTGGCCACTGTTTGGGTATCCAGCTTTGCACTTTACATTCTAGGAACACCAATTTGCTTGCGTTTCCCTAACATATTCCCTATGTTGTAGTTCAGTGCCTTTGCTGAGTTTGTTGTCTCAGTCTGAAAGATTTTTTTCTCAGTTTCTTCTCTGTTCCATACCTGCCAGGTCACTCTGATCACCCTGAGACCTAGGACAGGCACTGCCTCTTCAAGAACCTTCCCTTCTATCAATCCCCTAAGGGCAGGTTAGGGCACATCTCCTGAGATTTCTCCAATAACACATCTTTCTCTGCCACTATACTTATACATGGGATCATAATTATTCATCTGTGCAACTGATTCCACATAAGTTAACAGCTTTACTTACCAGTAGATTCTCAAACCTTAAAACAGTTACAACTCACAAATGAATAAATGAATATTTGATAGGTAGATATGGAGGCCATTTTACGCAAACGAAAAAATACAACATCAGCCAAGACGTTGGTAAATATACTATTTTTTTTTTACTTTTGGAACCTGGAGTTAGTCAATTTAGCTAGAGCCTCTTAAGGCGGAGAAGTGGGAGAGAATACCAAAATATATTATAACCACATGGGAGGGCTTTAATACCAGGCCATGCATAATTCAGGAAGCACTGGGAAACCATTCAAGATTTTAGATCAGAGGAATAGTGGTCTCTTAATTGGTCTGCCTCCTTCCTATCTTTCCCTCTTCCAATACATCCCACAGATTAATATTCATAACACATAACTCTGACCCCTTTCCTTTCTTAAGCTTCCTTTGGTAATTGGCCATTGCCAACAGCATCTTAATGACAACAGACTATAGTCCTTTAGAATAAACAGATTTCTTTGTTTTATTCTATCCAGTTTACTTGTGCTATTTATCAAATGCCATTTTAAAATTATTTATCCTATTCCCACAATTAAATTTGGTACTGGAGAGAAAGGAAAGAATTGTGTCTTATTCTCTGTAACTCTGAACAGTGAATTCACATACAGGGGCACATTATGTATCTGCTGAATAACTTAAAAGCAGCTCTGAATGAAATATGCCATGGGTAGTTTACTCCAAGATAAATAACACTTGATTTTAGTTATTTGCACAAAGCCTAACTGCTATTTTCATCAATATATCTGAGTGTAAATACTGCTTTCTGAAAGGAAGAAAAATATTTTAAAAATATTTTGAAATTGCATTATTATTACTTTGAAGCCTTTACACTAGCATCCCAGCTTTTAAAATTCCAGATACAGAAAGTAGAGTTTGAATGAAGGAAAAAGGAGCCATTCTTAATGGCTTGTTATCGCCAAAAGAAAGAAACTCAGAGATTAAGCTTTCTTTTGTACTTTTGTATTGGCTGCACTCCGGGGGGTGGGGGTGGGGTCACGATTGTCTTCTCTACCGTTTCCCTCTGCTCCTTAATCTCTAGTTTACTTGGTCTTATCTCTTGCAAGCAAAATGGAATTCAAATGGCCTCCTACGTCCTCTTTGAACCATGCTGGTGCCAAGCCAGCTGGGGCCTATCCTGGCATCCAGGCAGGGAAGTGTATTTCGTAACACATAAGCAATGTTTGTTTGGCACAATTTGCATGAAGCAATTTACTGAATCAGTGAATCATTTCTCAAGGTGACATTCCTGGCAGACTTCTCTCTCAGCATTCTGCCCAGGTCCATCCTTCTCTACCTTCCCAAGCAGGTGACTTCGGGCATTCAGCATGCTTCCCGTGTACACCCTCCCCACCCTGTTTCCACTGCTGACAGGGAACATGCAGAGTTAACAGAGAGCATTAAGAGATCCCACACACTGAACACATGAGTGAGACTAGACTAATAGAGTCCTCCCACATTCCAACAGTGTCTGGCTAAGGATTCAGAACCCTCTTACTTGATCTTATTAACACAGCAATAAATACCCCCATGATTAGTTGATTAAGGTTTAAAACAGCTTTTAAGGATAATTTTGGCAGGAAATTCCTTAAACTCCTTGTTTCAAGGAATTGTGAATTGTTCAACACAAAACTCCAAGGATAAGAGTTATATTCCTCATGATCATGTGGGTGGAATGTAAAAGAGTAACAGTGTATTCAGGGTCTTCCACTAAAAAAAAAAAAAAAAAAAGATTTCTAGTCTTTTCCTACCATGAAATTAACAGAATGTTAAATAAAATTCAAGTAGCAGGTATAACTATGCCTTAACATTTTCTTATCCTAGAGACTTAATCCAGTTTTTCCTACTTAATAATGGTAGAACACACCTGTCTCAAGACATTAAACTGTTGCTGGAAACTTGTCATCCCTTTCCTGGTCTATTGCAGTAACATAACTCATCTATTTCCTTCCAATTCCTTTCACTCAATTTTCAACATGATCAACAGAGTTCCTTTTCTAAGAAGCAAATGTGATGTCATTTCCCTGTTAAATACCTTTCCATGATCCAAATCATTTCCAGAATAAAGTCTAAATTCCTTAGCATGGCCTTTAAAGAACTTTATTCTTCACCTCTTGCCAGCTATCCGTCTTCCTTTTGCAAATTATATTCCAAGAATTCTGAACATTTTGCAGTTTGCCAAAGAGATGTGAAATGTTTCTTGACTTTGCATCTTTATATGTACATGGAATATCCTTCCCATCTTTTCCTCCAAGTGAGCTTCTGTTTGTCCCTAAACACATGACTGTAGTAAACTTCTCTGTAAATCCTTTTTTTGCTATTCTCCACTTTAAACCATATAGTATCCAAGGCAATATCTTAGTTAATCCTTCCTTTGTGGTAATATTATAATCCTCTTAAAAAATTGCATTGCGGTAAAATTCATGTACCATAAAATTAACCATCATAAAACGAGTAATTCAGTAACATTTAGTACATTCATGATGGTGTGCAGCCACCACCTCTGTTCCTAGTTTCAAATGGGTTTTAACTTTTAATTTACCTGAATGTGTTCCTAACAAAACTGCATTTTTTGCAACCACAATACTGCACACATAATAGGTGCTCAATAAATAAAGATGGAATTTCACATTCAACAACAGAAAAGCATCTTACGGATTTTTTTTCCACTTTTATTATCCAGTCTTAGAAAAAAAAATATGTTATTACACCTATTGTTGAGAGAAGACTTATCACATAAAAAAGAAAAGACAGAAGGTTTGGCTCTTTTCAAACTTAAATTTTAAAAAATGGATATTCAGAAATTAAAAGTTTATAATTTGGCTATTTCAAAATTCATTCAACAAATATTTGTTGAGAATTTACATACGTGTCAGGAACTGTTCTAAGCATGGAGGGATGCCGTATTGAACAAAACAGACAAAATCCCTGCCTTAGGAAAGGGCAACCCACTCCAGTGTTCCTGCCTGGAGAATTCCCTGCACAGAGAAGCCTGGCAGGCTACAGTCCATGCGGTCACAAAGAGTCAGACACGACTGAGCAACTAACATTTTCAAAAGCTTATATAAAAGAGACAATAAGCATGATAAATTATATAGCATTTTAGAAGGTGGTAAATACTACAGGGAAAAAAAAATAAGATTCAGGTAATTAGATCAGAATTTCTGAATGGAGATACAGGAAGGGGTTGCAATTTTAAGTAATTTGGTCAGCGTAGCCATATCAAGCAAGTGACATACAAGCAAAGAGCTGGAGAAGGTGAGAAAGTGAGTCATGCAAATATCTGAGAGAAAAGTCAAGGCTAAGGTCTCAAGGTAGGAACATGCCTGATGTGCTTAAAACAGAGACAAAGTCATATCCAAGTAAAGGTGTATAATGGGCAGGTTGATACATGAGTCAAGAAGAGTTGTTTTGGCTTAAGACATACAATTAAGATCATCAGCTTTAGAGGGCTATTCAAAGTTATAAGATTGGATGAGATTCCTAAAGAAGTGAAGTTCATGGACTGAACTCCTTAGCACTCTCTTGTTGAGATCTGGAGAGCAGGAGAGAAATCTCCAAAGATGACCCAGAAGTAACTGCCAGAGAGAAAGGGAGCAAACTAAGAGAGCAGAGTGTCATGAAAAGCAATGTGAAGAAAGTGGTGCTAAGAGAAGGAATGAGTGATCAGCTGCATTAAATGCCACTAACTTAAAGATTAGGTAAGACAAGAAGTGAGAAGTGACCACTGAATTTAGCAATGCGGAGGTCACCAGTGAGCTAAACAAGCGCAATTTTCACAAAGCGGCTAAGGTCAGAGTGTGAATGAAGTAGGTTTAAGAGAGAATGGGAAGAGAAGAATTAGAAACAAAGAGGCTAGAAGTTTTTAAAAGTTTTTGCATGAAGAGAAGCAGAGAAAGGGATGGTAAATGGAGACAGAAGTGAGATTAATGCAGGCTTATTTTTTTCTTTTTTTCATGCAGAAATAAGAGCATGCTGGTAGGAACAATCTAGCAGAGAGCAAAGAGTTGAAGATGTAAAAGAAATAAGGGAGAACTGACGGTGATATATTCTTGAATAGGCAAGAATGGGCACAGGGAGGGGCTGACAGCTGGACCTTGGGTAATCCAACCACAGTGAAAAGAGGGAAATCAATGTATAAGGAAATAGTTGCTGGTGGATGTGTAGACATAGTAACAAAGTTCTCTTGAGTGCCAGAATTTTCTTAATGAAATAAGCAGCAAAATAACAGCTATAAGTGAGGGTAATAGAGAAACATAGAGAAGGAGTCAGAATATATGAGGAAATGTAAAAAAATCATCTCAGAAATCATTCTGGATTGTGCTACTCAAAGTATAGTCCAAGCTCCTGTACTGCTGTTTTGTTGTACAAGTTGTTTGTTTAAACAATTTAACAACGTAGAAATTAAGAAGAAGTGTGCTTTGTGTCACCAGTAGCTTCATCTCATTTTACAGCACACTCTCTATAAACATGTACAATTTTTGTAATTCTATTTCTTCTTTTCTTTTATGACTATTATTGAACTGCAATTTCATTTTTTTGTTAAATCTAATAAAAATTTGGACTTAGACTTTTGTCTTTTTAAAACTTCATATTGCTTCACAATTCATATTATTGTGTTTTTTTATTCATGATGAAGTAGGGAAAAAATTGGCCCCTCACCACACATAGATTGAGAGGGACGAGTCCAGGAGAGTTGGACAGTAATTAGACTAGGAAATGTTTTGTGATTGCCAAGGAGCATTAGAGGCTCACATGAGGTTTGCAGCCATTAGTTAAAGACCATCAGTGTGGTGGAGTGATTCTCTCCAGACACATTATGCTGCATGGAAGCAGAGCAGGATAGATGAGCAGCAGGATTTAACTGACCTATCACATTGCCAAGTGAATATGACATGATGCAAAAGGGGGCGGGGGCAGCAAGGAAACAGTATGCAAAGATTAAAATAAGTGATCATGGAATTCAAGCTGGATGAAGAAGGAAGAGAGGGTAACAGAGGTATGAGGGACAGAAAAGTGACAAGATCAATGGCCCATAGGTCCCAAAAGGATTGAAAAATTGTTGGCAAAAAAGGATGAGCTAGAAAGATAGCAGGCGATGGTCAAATAGACACGTACAATTGAGAATGTGAAGAAGCTGTAGCAATGAGGCGAAAAGATTCTTGGAGGAGAGGAGTTTGGGAAACTTAGAGCCAGTGTGTTGAAGGGATCATCTCTGCAGACACTGGAATCCTCACAAGTGAAGGCAGGAGTAGTGCTGGAGATAATGATGATGAGTCAGGAGCTAAAATCAGTATGAAATGAGGAGAAATGACGGTGTGGGGTGGGGCTAGAAGATGACTATAACATGAGACTCAGAGTTTGGACTTTATAGGGGAAAAGTGGGTGAAGAGACAGGAAGCAGCCATGAAAGGAGAAGGATGCCTCCCACAGGCAGCCTGGTATGAAGGCCATGAGAGGAAAACAGCCATTGCTTGACAGGACCTCACGCAAGGCAGTGTCCTCAGAAAGTTACAGGTTCTCAGGAGATCTAGATCAAGGAACTCCTTCAGAGAAGGGGTGAAAGAAAGAGCTGATTTGACTGATGACGGACTATGAGTTGCAGAGGGCGTAGTGAAAGGGTTTCAAGAGGTGGGAAAGGATGAGGGGAAGGCAGAGACAGAAAAGGGGGCTTACAGAGTCACATGGAGAGTAGAAGACAAGGGTTCCCCTGATGCCTAGGGCTACTCTTGATGGCTAGCATGTTCATGTCTGGTAGAAACCAATACAATATGGTAGCACAATTATCCTTCAATCAAAAATAAGCAAATTTTTTAAAAAAGGGATAAAGTATGTAAGAAATCGTTTTAGAAATCATCATTTCTCATGGACAGTTATTTCATGGGACTAAAGGGGGTCCAAGCCTGGATTACTCAATTGATCATGGGTTACATCATGGTTCTCTCTAAGGCACGCTCCTGACCTTGCGCTATGTATCTTTAGGCTATTTGGTTCCTTACATTACTAAACTGAAGTAGATAAGGGCAAAAAGATGGTAAATGATTCGTTCATATCACTCCATACTAATGGCTCTGATAAAAAACTGCTGACAGAGTAGATTGGTTTAAATGGGCATTCTGAATGATCTGTTTATTCAGATTAGATAATTAGAAATATTCTATACTAATATGTACCCTACCAATTTTTATTATGTAGCTACTTAATAGAAACAAAACAACATGTAACATCCTATTCCAGAAAGGGCTGACCTTTACTGAATTATTTTAATAAAATCAAATTTAATTACATTACAATACTGGAGAAGGGTCACAGGTAGGGAAATGGTAACAAAAGTAAGGGACATTTTCCAATGACTAGAGAAAAAGAATAACCAAGTTCATAGAGGGCACATTAGCCAGGCCCTTGCAAGTAAGTACCACTTATGAAAAGAAAAGATGAAAATCAAAATTGCTTTATTGGTATGACCTTGCCTTTACAATGTTAAAGAATGCTGAGTAGGAGAAGAGATGGGAAAGGAAAGGTACAGAGTGGGAGGAGAGAGAGAAGAGAAAAGGGTATAAGGGATCCACAGGTAAGAATTAAGAAATGTATTTTTGGTGCTTTGCTTCAACTGAATTCACTTTTATGGAGGGATGACTTATGGAACTAGTATTCTACTTAATGGCTTTCTAGTTATTTATATATGTTTTTGGCAATTAATCTTTCTCCTTCATTGAATGAGATCCCTTCTTCTCTTTTCCTTCCCATTATCCCTCTTCTTTGTCAAGATCACACTCATCATTTTTTTATGCTGTGGAGGTTGGGAGCAAGATGGTTTTCTGGCCCTACCAAGTCAACCATCTGATAAATCACCAAGAGGCAAACGAATTATTGGATGTGGAAGAATTTGCACACTGTAACAGTTTGAGGAGTAAAGTAATAATGGTATATACGTAAGTTCAAGGGTTTTTTTACTTAGAAGCACGGAAAATTTACCTGGAACTCAATGTCTGTACTTAGTACATTCTGTCTCTCCAGATCTATTCTTTGCCCTTCTCTCCCTTGCTGTGCTTTAGGAAACAGATTTCTGGAACACATCAAAAGCAATCTTTTTCTTTGGTTTTAAGTTAGGTTTGGCCAGTAGGTAACTGGCAAGAAATCAGAAAGCAGGAAAAGAGAGCAGGCGTGTTTGCTCTCTAGTGTTTCCTCCCTGCTGGCCATTTTTGTTTTGGTAGAGGTGGTGTTTTCTTGTATACAGCCAAAGCTACTGTCATTGGCCCTCTTGTGCAACTACAGTTCTCTGGGTTCCAGAAAAACTGCTCCTTTCCCTTGCCCTGAAGGTCCAGGGTGATAACTGCTTTAATGTGTATTTTATCACCCTCTGGTGGGTCCCTTTTGCTGCCATACCTCTGTATACTCCCTTCATTAAACTTCTTTCAATTAATCTGCTGACTGTGCCATTTGTTACTTGTAAGAAGCAAGATTGATATAATTTCTAATAGCTGTGCTGGGCTTAGTTGCCCAGTCATGTCCGACTCTGGGCGACCCTGTGGATTGTAGCCCACCAGGCTCCTCTGTCCATGGGGATTCTCCAGGCAAGAATGGAATGGGTTGCCATGCTCTCCTCCAGGGGATCTTCCCAACTCAGGGACTGAACCCAGGTTTACCTGCATTGCAGGTGTATTCTTTACCATCTGAGCCACCAGGGAAGCCCTTCTAATAGCTTCAGTCGTGTCCAACTCTGTGCGACCCCATAGACGGCAGCCCAGCAGGCTCCACTGTAGACTGATATAATTTCAGGGCCAGGTCTACACAATCCAACCCATTCTCATTCCAAATTTCTCAACTCATTATCTCTTTCACTATCCCGTAGTGAATATCCAGCCCGGTCTTGAAGTCACTGCTTCGTGACAATCATGTATTCATCATGACAACACTGGCAGCGCTTTGGAACCACTTAAGAGTCTCCATTCATAAAGCCTCCATTTTCATAAGTGTAACTCATCAAGATGCAAATTTAAAACTAGATTATTTTAGGAATTTGGTCAGAAAAGGGAAGTAGCTTTTCTCAGTAACATCCAACCTCACCTCCTTCTCCTTGTTGAGCAACACCAGCTGGCTGTCTGTGAGGATGCAGTACTTCCGCTCCCATGTTGTCGTGTCGGTGTAGGGTGACTGGCCACAAGACAGACGGTGGGTAGGTGGCCCTTTCACATCTGTGTGACAGACACAAAAACAAAAGGGACAGATCACTACCATGCTTGGTAAATTCACATTTCAAATGGAAGGTGCTTCAAAATCAAGGAAGGTGGTCTAAACATAAACCTAAATGGTTAAGCCGAAAACTTAAAATTCCTCTGAAGAAAATATAAACAGTTTTTTGACAGAGGGAAGATTTTGCCCTATAGTCTGCAAAAAAAGAGGGCTGAAACACTTTGGGAAGAATTGTTAGTACAAATTTGACACGGTAATCACCAGTGTACATGCACTAAAATAATGGGAGATCACTTCAGGGCAAAACCAGTTATCATTCAAAAGAAAGAGGTGGGGGTCACTCAGAGACAAGAATAAAGGATAGCTATCTTTCGGAAGAAGATGCTGCTTGCTGCATGTACACTCAAGAGTACTGCTGAGCTTGAATTGAAAGAGTGAAGTTATTGGCAGCCTGCATCTTCAAAATGGCTTTATTTTTGGTCAGTTGTAAAGATTTTAGAACTGGTTAAACTATAGCATCATATTACCACTAGAGGCCAGTAAGATCTTAAAAACAGACGATCTAAACATATTACCCTCAGGGCTCTTAAAGGTGGAGGCATACAATATAATACCAAAGTTAAATGTTTCAACTATTCTAGAAGTCTCATCTCCCATGTTACTGTTTTTTTCTTTTATTGAGATATGACTGACATGTAACACTATATTAGTGTATAACATAATGAGTCAATACTTGTATACACTGCAGAACGATGATCTTAACAAGTCTAATTACCATCTGTCACCGTAACAAGTTAGAAAATCTTTTTTCTTTTGATGAGAACTTTTTGATTTACTCTCCTGGCAACTTTCAAGTATCCACTACAACACTGTAATCGCCATGCTGCAGATGACATTCACATGGCTTATTATAAGTGGAAGTTTGTATCCCTTGACCCCCTTCACCCATCTCACCCACCATCCTCTTGCAGATCATCATGCTGTTCTCTGTACTTGTGAGTTTTGTTTTCTTTATTTTAGATTTTAGATTCCACATATAAGTGACATCACACAGTATTTGTTTTTCTCTGACTTATTACATTTAGCATAATACCTTCAAGGTCTATGTTGTCATAAATGATAAGATTTCATTTCTTTTTCAATGGCAGAGTAGTATGCTGTTGATCCACCAATGGGCACTTGGGTTGTTTCCATTTCATGACTATTGTAAATAATGACACAATGAACACAAGGATGCATATAGCTTTTCCAATTAGTGTTTCCATGTTCTTTGGATAAATATCCAAAAGCAAAATTGTTGGGCTGTATGGAAAAGGAAATGGCAACCCACTCCAGTACTCGTCTGGGAAATTCCACGGACAGAGGAGCCTCGTAGGCTGCAGTCCATGTGGTTGCGAAGAGTCGGACACGACTGAGCAACTTCACTTTCACTTTTCACTCTCATGCACTGGAGACAGAAATGGCAACCCACTCCAGTATTCTTGCATGGAGAATCCCAGGGACGGGGGAGCCTGGTGGGCTGCTGTCTATGGGGTCGCACAGGGTCAGACACGACTGAAGCGACTTAGCAGCAGCAGCAGCAGCATGGTAGTTCTATTTTTAATTTTTTTAGGAACTTCTAATCTGTTTTCCATAGTGGCTGCACCAGTTTACATTCCTACCAACAAGGCAGAAGGGTTCTGTTTTCTCTACATCTTTGTCATCATTTGTTATTTCTTGTCTTTTAGAAAATACCCATTATCATTGGTGTGACAGATATCTCACTGTTGATTTTGATTTGCATTTTTCTGATGATCAGGGAAGCTGAATACATTACATATGTGTTGTCCATCTATATGTTTCTTTGGAAAATTTCTATTCAGATCCTCTGCCCATTTTTCAGTCAAACTGCTGTGGGTATTTTTTGTTTTTTACTCAGCTGTATGAGTTCTTCATATATTTTGGATATTAATTCATCAGATATATGATTTATAAATATTTTCTCCAGCTCAGTAGGTTGCCATTTCATCTTATTGACAGTTTCCTTTGCTGTGCAGAAGCTTTTCATTTTGATATAGTCCTGTTTGTTTATTTTTGTTTTTTCCTTTGCTTTAGGGGTGAGATCCAAAAAAATCACTTCAAAATTTTTTTAATATGAAGTGTTTGCTCATTTGGGCTATTGAAAAACTTGAAACATATCTTAACTATAAGTGCATATTAGATACATTGAGTAAGGCTTTTATGATGTTTCAAGATATATCAAAAGTTCTTTAGCCACGAAGGACTAATTCCTCTCAGAAATACAGTGTAGGAAACATTAAACATTAAAATACATATTACTATTTAGTTATTACACTAGAGGAGCACTTCAAACTGAAGAAATTAAAAAACAAATGCCCATGAGTGCAGGAGAGTTGTAAATATCAATAATAAATAAGTGCATTTTATCTATTAGTTGAGAGTCTTCATTACTATTACTTTCCATAGACTTTTAGTCTTTTTATCACAGGATGATAGGTATTCCTGGTACTGACCGACTTCAAGGAAATTCAAATGATTTCCTATATGTTTTACGCTGCTAAGTTGCTTCAGTCGTGTCCGACTCTGTGTGACCCCACAGACGGCAGCCCACCAGGCTCCCCGTCCCTGGGATTCTCCAGGCAAGAACATTGGAGTGGGTTGCCATTTCCTTCTCCAATGCATGAAAATGAAAAGTGAAAGTGAAGTCGCTCAGTTGTGTCTGACTCGTAGCGACCCCATGGACTGCAGCCTACCAGGCTCCTCCATCCATGGGATTTTCCAGGCAAGAGTACTGGAGTGGGGTGCCATTGCCTTCTCCATGTTTTACACTATAATTACTCAAATATGCATACCTATAGGTGACGATCTGCAGACAGTAAACAGGTCAGTATTCAGGGCATTAGGTGTATGTATGCCTCTCTTCTTACATCCCCACGTGTGTCCAACATTGTCATCAGTGCTCCTTCTGGCTAACTTCATTGCTCTCTAAAAGTCTATCTAAACTTCTCGCTTGGCATGTTTGGGGAGCTCATCAACTACCCTCCAAAATAACTCAAGATTCAAGAACCAATAATGTTATCAGGGCTTGGCTTGACATGCTTACTAATTTTTAGAAGTTCACTGTCTTTCCTCTTCCCCTTGTTTTTCTGCTTCTATCTCCTGTGAACTTCGCACACCAGTACCTGCTGCACAGGTAGCTTCTCCATTCCACACCAAGTCTCTCCTACCTTCAACTCTTTCATTTCAAGCATTTAAAGTTTTGTTTATACTTCAAATTTTCCTAAAATTATCACAAAAAGCTTTAAAGGAATTAATTCAGTAATTCTTGGCAGATAAAAGATTCTTGCCCAAACTTAAAAGCCATGTCAAAGCTGATTTTCTTCACACGATTTGGATAAACAAATGGGTTACATTTTTACCACAATGCAGACCTATTTTTAGAGTCAAATACCAAGATCACTTAAACAGAGAGGGATGCACCTACTTTATGTAGAAATGTGGTGGTTTTGTGGCCTAGACAAGTTTTCACTCAAATGACTAACCTTCTTATGTAAGTTGGCCATGGATGACCTAAACTGCCCCCTGCAATTTAATCTGAATCTTATGATCCACACTGAGCAAGAAAATGTTGATAGGCTCTGTCCGTAAAAACTAGAATACGGAAAACTTTTATAGCAGGAAACCCAGGGTTCCTGACAAAATATCAGTCTGCCACCAGCACTGAATTTAAGAAAACCTGAATTATCTTGCCTGTGTCAACCTGAGTAATCATCTTACAGTCCCCCTTAAAGTCCTCCCCTTCTCCAATGTGAGCTTTGCTCCTAGTTCCTTCACGCTATTGTGAAACAAGACAATGTCTCATGAAGCATGCTGGGGACCCTGAACTACTCCTCTCCAGTGTTAAAGGTAGAATGAAATAGAAAGCAGTACTTCCACATTTTAGTTTTTCTGTCTGTCTAAATTATGAGGTTGATTAGCCACGTCATAAATTTTGTAGTTTCACATTTTTTCCTACTATCTATGGTCCACATTTTGATCACTTTATAAGACTGCATTAAAAGGAAGAAAACAAGAAGTCAGAATAAGTGGGATTGTTTGTTCTTTTTGGCATTTCTGGGTTAAGGTTTAAAGGACATTTTAAGTAACAATCTAAGATATTTCTGAAAACCTATGAATTTAATTTATTCATTCTACTGTGTCCTCATTTCCATAGCTAAATGAAGGTTTAACAGTACACTTGTAAAGCCTGTTTACTGAGGCTGTATTAAACTCAGGACAAACTCACATTGTTGCCTAATTTCACTTTACCAAGTCTATCAATCCCTCCCGCCCACTTTCCCTCACTCCCACCCTCTTTTTCTCTGGCTCTCTTGACATACTTCTAATTTCTGACTTTCAATTGCATTTAGTATCTAAAATTCACTACTGAATAGGGTAACAACTTTAGAATTACAAATAAGAATCTTAACAGCAAAACTGGAAGGAAATTTTCGATTGCTGCTGTCCGATTCCTGTAAGGATACCAATGATACTGGACATTACCCTTATTACAGAAGTTGAATAATTTTAGAAACATTAACAAGAATCAGCAGTTACACAATGAACCCCATTGGAAAGTGCTTCTTTGAGACTGGATATTATCATGTAGACTAATAATTTCCAAAATCTTTGATCTCATGATTCCTTTACACTTTGTAAACTGAGGACTTCAAAGAGTTTTTTTGTTTGTTTATGTGGGCTATATTTATCAATATTTACCACATGAGAAATTAAAACTAAGAAATTTTTAAAATATTTATTCATTTAACAACAAGAACAAACCTACTGCGGGTTAGCATAAATAACACATTTTTGATGAAATGCAACTATTTCCCAAAACAAAACAAAATAGTGAGAGGAGTGACAATATTTGAAGTTTTGCAAATCTCTTTCAAATCTGAATATAGAAGACATCTGGGTTCCTATATTTGTTGTGATATTTAATCTTATGCTTTATGTTGTTTTGGTTTAAGTATAAGTGAAAATCTAAACACACAGATAAACAGTTGGAAAAGGGAAAAAATATTTTAATAGCATTTTCAGGTAAGCGCAGGTCATGTCTTTCAGTTGTTCTTTCAAGTAAAAGTGGTGTTCATGAAAAACAAATGATAAGTCTAGCTCCCAGATCACTTTCCACTAATGCTTTCCCCGGTGATAACTGTCATACTTCAGAACGCAACTTAAGTGTACTTTCCCTCTCATCATACAGAATGTTAAAAAGACATAAACTCCAAAGGTTTAATATATAATAAAGATTTTCACTGAGTTCTCAAGGATATCCTTAAGGAAAACTGGCTTTTTTCCCCCCTACTATGTATGCAGAGAAGATTGCATGACTCCCGGCAGAGCATGGTCCCACAGCTTTGATTCCTGCAACTGCATCAACAGTTTTGCTTATAACTCCTTTTGTATCAGAGTAAATGTCAACACAGTAAAAACAAACAAATAAACAAAAATAATCTTAACCTCGCAGATCAAGGGCACCCTCAGGTTCTAGGGTTCCACAGACCATATTTTAAAAACCACCGCTTACATAATAGGAAGGCAATGAAAGATTCTAAGAAAATTTGGTAATAGTTTGTAAGATGAAGTGGGGAAAAGACCAGAGTTCTTATACAATGAGTGAGAGATTAGTGTAATGGCCGGGGTGTGGGATGATTAGGGTCATAGACTGGTGACAGTGGAAAAAGAAAGAAAGGAACTATGTGAGTCAAATTTTGAAACAGAAATCAACAATGCTGGTAACTCTCTAGCTGTTTGTGGGGAAAGTATAGCACAAAAGAGCTGAGAGAATAAATAGCAATTAATACAAATACAGATTTATAAATACTCATAAGACAGGTTATATAACCGTAATTCTGCTTTTGTTTCAGCAGGAAAGTTTAAGACAAAGATTTTTCAAGAAAAGGCATACAGAAAATCCAAAAGGGAAGCTTTTAAACTTGAATTTAATTTGAAGGATTCACTGCAATCCATTATATCCACATCATTTCAAAACAGCATTGAAAATACCATTATATTTTGTCTACCTATAAACCTAGAAGTCAAACTCTGGGCCTCTTCAAATGCTAATATAAATTTAGTAACTACTTGACAAAGAAACAACAACAACTAAAAAACTTCTCTTGTATGTGTAATCCTTCCTTGTAACTTTTCCTCATACCAGAGAAGGAAGCAAAATAGTCTATCGCATCAACTGATGAAAAAGAGGAACCAAAATGATATGATAGAGCTGGAAATTCCATTAGGCTTATCTATAAATATCCACAAAATGATTTTCCTCTTAGAGAGTAAGCATTTTGTCTCTTCCAGACTTTGGGAGCATCTCAGAAAGACTTAAGAGTAGGAGAGTAAATGAAGGGATCTGATAGGAAACAGAAAGAGGCATAGAGGAGAATGGAAAAGAACAAGTCTATAATCCAAATATGGAGAGTGTAAAATAAAAAACTGCTTGAGAAATTTTATTTTTGTCTATCACAGCTCCTCAGAAGTTCATCTGAGTTGTTTCTAACTTATATCCATTTACTAACTACAATGTTTTCTAAAATTCTAATATTCTAAATTAAATGCAACTTGTAAAACTTTAAGCCTATTTAAAGTTTTGGCCATCCAAAACAAACTTTACAGAGGATTCTATAAAGAGAAACTTCCAGTTAAAACAACCCTAATGTTTCATTCACTCTCAAAAGTTTTTCATTAATTCTTAGTACCAACCATTAAAAAAAAACAAAACACATAGTTTTGGGAAATCTACCTATAAGAAGGACAATTAAAATACATTAAAAGAAAAACACATTTCTAACAAGCAGCTGTAAACTGCACAGGTCTGAACTGCTGTAGTAAGATTAGTATTCTCACATATGTGTTTATTCCCATGTCAGAGACAACCTGGCTTAGAAAAGACAAATCTTTCCCAATATTCAAATTTTCAATTATCACATTTGTTTTGCTTCTGAATTTGGTGAGAAGTCAAAGTCAGAGTACAAGCATTACTTTATAAGTCTCAGAATTGGAGTGACCACTTTCTTACAGAAGCAAAAAAAATCTAAATAACTTTAAAACAGAGCTATTTGCTTAAACTAGCTAAGAACATGTCAATTTCCCTAAAATGACAAAGGGTTATTTTTCTCTTCACCAAAGTGTCCGGAACAGTTTTATTAGAAGGTCAAGTTTAAATATCATTTATATTAATAGGTCAACTAACATGCTGGAAAAGGTCAATTTTCATTCCAATCCCAAAGAAAGGCAATGCCAAAGAATGCTCAAACTAGCACACAATTGCACTCATCTCACATGCTAGTAAAGTAATGCTCAAAATTCTCCAAGCCAGGCTTCAGCAATACATGAACAGTGAACTTCCAGATGTTCAAGCTGGTTTTAGAAAAGGCAGAGGAACCAGAGATTAAATTGCCAGCATCCGCTGGATCATTGAAAAAGCAAGAGAGTTCCAGAAAAACATCTATTTCTGCTTTATTGACTATGCCAAAGTCTTTGACTGTGTGGATCACAATAAACTCTGGAAAATTCTCAAAGAGATGGGAATACCAGACCACCTGAACTGCCTCTTAAGAAACCTGTATGCTGGTCAGGAAGCAACAGTTAGAACTGGACATGGAACAACAGACTGGTTCCAAACAGGAAAAGGAGTAGGTCAAGGTTGTATATTGTCACCCTGCTTATTTAACTTACGTGCAGAATACATCATGAGAAACGCTGGGCTGGAGGAAGCACAAGCTGGAATCAAGATTGCCGGGAGAAATATCAATAACCTCAGATATGCAGATGACATCACCCTTACGGCAGAAAGCGAAGAACCAAAGAACCTCTTGATGAAAGTGAAAATGGAGAGTGAAAAAGATGGCTTAAAGCTCAACATTCAGAAAACTAAGATCATGGCATCCGGTCCCATCACTTCATGGCAAATAGATGGCGAAACAGTGGAAACAGTGGCAGACTTTATTTTTTTGGGCTCCAAAATCACTGCAGATGGTGATTGCAGCCATGAAATTAAGAGATGCCTACTCCTTGGAAGGAAAGTTATGACAAACCTAGATAGCATGTTAAAAAGCAGAGACATTACTTTGTCAACAAAGGTCCGTCTAAGGAAAGCAATGGCACCCACTCCAGTACTCTTGCCTGGAAAATCCCATGGACGGAGGAGCCTGATGGGCTGCAGTCCATGGGGTCACGAAGAGTCGGGCACGACTGGGCGACTTCACTTTCACTTTTAACTTTCATGCATTGGAGAAGGAAATGGCAACCCACTCTAGTATTCTTGCCTGGAGAATCCCAGGGACGGGGGAGCCTGGTGGGCTGCTATCTGTGGGGTCGCACAGAGTCGGACATGACTGAAGTGACTTAGCAGCAGCAGCAGCAGTGGTCAAGGCTATGGCTTTTCCAGTGGTCATGTATGGATGTGAGAGTTGGACTGTGAAGAAAGCTGAGCGCCGAAGAATTGATGCTTTTGAACTGTGGTGTTGGAGAAGACTCTTGAGAGTCCCTTGGACTGCAAGGAGATCCAATCAGTCCATCCTAAAGGAGATCAGGCCTGGGTGTTCACTGGAAGGACTGATGCTGAAGCTGAAACTCCAATACTTCGGCCACCTGATGCGAAGATCTGACTCTTTTGAAAAGACCCTGATTCTGGGAAAGATTGTAGGTGGGAGGAGAAGGGGACGATAGAGGATGAGATGGTTGGATGGCATCACTGACTCAATGGACATGAATTTGGGTAAACTCTGGGAATTGGTGATGGACAGGGCGGACTGGTGTGCTGGGGTTCATGGGGTCACAAAGAGTCGGACATGACTGAGCAACTGAACTGAACTGAACATGCTGTATTTTTTAAAGGCAGTTCTTTATTTTTCTGATAAATAATAAAACCCTTGCCCTGCCATAAAACTTTTAAAAATGTGGTGTGTGCTTGGCTATCTTCTACAGGCAGTTTCTGCTACAACAGAAAAAATGTTACAGCTGTCATGTGGAGATAATTTTTAATAATGCCACTAACCATAGCAGCTGCTCAGTAGCTGCCCACTAGATATTAGAGCTAAATGACCAAATTATTTTACAAATGTGTTAATGCTGTCTGCTGGAGACCTAGTGAAGCTGCCATCCATTACCGCCATCAATACACTTTGTGACTCTGCTTCACTCTTAAAGGATGGACAGGAAACACAAACTCTAACAGGCCATTAAAATGAAACCCAATTTTATTTTATCCCCCTGTTACCTTTCCACCCTCCTTATTCTGTCAAAATGTCAGAAAATATCCTGTTTCCAGAAGAAACAAACAAAAATGTTCTTAGATTGATAACCATCCAAACACTAAAATGACTGTCTGTGAATTCTGCTTTGTCCTGACATCCTATGAATCTTTAAGCTGGGAAGTTGCATTACAGTGCATATGGATCAATGGCCCCAGTAGATTTAAGTATGGTCACACTCACCTTAGTGAATAATAAACACACTTTTGATAAAATATGTTTAAAATAAAAAATTAGGCCATAAATGTTTACCTTTATGAAAATACAAGTCTTACCATAATTTCCCTATAAGGTCATAACTATTTGTTGAAATGAATTTACATTGCCTTTTAACCTAAGCTAACTATTTTATTTTCCTTCTCAATGAGGAAGGCTTAATTTTCATGCTACTTGATCACTCGTGTCTAGTCAGGAAATCCCCTATGCTCACTGTCACCTTTTTAAAAAGAGAGGACAAGTAAGAGATAATAAAGGATTCTGGTGGATTATTTCCTTTGGGTTTCAAGGGCTTCCCTGGTGGCTGAGTGGTAAAGAATCCGGCAGTGAATGCAGGAGACCCGAATTCGATACCTGAGTGAGGAAGATCCCCCGGAGAAGGAAATGGCAACCCACTCCAGTATTCTTGACTGGGAAATCCCACAGACAGAGAAGCCTGGTGGGCTACAGTCCATGGGGTCACAAGAGAGTCAGACTCAACTGAGTGACGAAACAACAACACAGTTTGTGAACAGGCTCTTTGCTGTCTCCTCAGTCTCAGCAGCATCAGGGCCTAAGCAGGGGGTGAGTCTAACTCTGCTCCATCACAGTTATTTGATAATAAGTTCCCTGAAGGCATGACTGACAACTTTCTTGATCAAGGCAACACTTTTCTTTGTAGAAGAACTAATTTTAGTTTGGGAAACACTTCCTATGATGGGTCCACCTTGCTTCTCCCTTCCACATTATTAGTACACAGTTTGCATTGCACCTGATCACACACGCCATGAAGCAGTAGGCAGAGCAGATCGTTTCATTTTCCTTCACTTTTTACATATGCATTAGAAGAACGAAGTCCCACAACTGCCATACTGGACCAAGCACTGCTAAAGGAACATGAACTGTACAGCCTGGGTAACCGAATGGAATGTTATAAATGATGCCACGATAAGGTGACAAATGATTGTCAATCACGGCTTGTTCTTCAATCCCAATAGACCACTCACATCCATGGTTTTCAGAAAATACTCAAAATAATTCATTTGTATACTCATCCTTAGAAGGAAAAAAAAAAAAAAGGTCTATATTCAACTCTTCTTAAACAGTCAAGCACTGTGCAAATTTAAGAGAAGTGTAAGGAAACAGTAGCCTGGCTCTTAAAACATAACCATGTTGTTGTAGAAATGATTAAAATTCAAGACCTTTTTTTTACCTCATGTTCCTGTTACTGGTAGAAAAATGAACTAGACTAAGAATTAATCTCAAACACTATGTACTACTCATCGTTCTTGCTATATTTTGTACCTCTTCCTATATTAATCTATCCCCATGCCTGCCTGTTTTTGAATTGAATCTCATCGCTTTCCTTTAGGGGCAGCTGCTGTGGGGAAAGAATTAGAGCCTTTAAAAGAATGTGATTCTTAGAGGAGAAAGGAAACAAAAAGAGTAAATAGTTTACCACTATTGAGAGATCAGTTTCTGGGTTTTTCACAACTGGTTATACAGCCTGGAGCATCCCAGGGACGGGGGAGCCTAGTGGGCTGCCGTCTATGGGGTCGTACAGAGTTGGACAGGACTGAAGTGACTTAGCAGCAGCAGCAGCATACAGCCAATACTGTGTCATTATCTCACTCTCTAGGGGAGCAGAAGAAGACAGACTGAATTAAAAAATAAAACTTGTCAAGACTTTGGCAGCATTATAAAAATGTTACTAGCTCTACCTCTCTCCACAGTATCAAATGGAGTAGAACACGGATCTAAATACGCATCTTTCCTGAATTGTGACCTGTTTGGACCACAAACCACTGAGCTTACAGTGAAAACTATCAAGGAGATATCATAGGTCTCGCTAAGGGATCCCATCAGTTACTCACAGCTAAATCAACAACCTGATTCAGTCAGCGAGGTCCTGACACAACTCTGCTGACTTATGTGAGAAGCAAAAAACCTTTCTTTTCATCAAAAAACCAATGACCGCAAATGAGTAAGAGGTAGCCAACAACTACAATAGAATATAAGCAGTAGAATGAAGCGTTTAGCACTTTTTCTTCAATACAATCAACAGAAGTAGAACACACATTCCTCTTATCTAAATCTAATCTGTTTCTCAAAGTGTGCTGGATGGCAAATTTTCACATACTGGAGAATATATCCTAAGTAGAAATTGAATAATTCAATTCAAGCCCATCTAAAAATACCAATTAATTTCCCCAGATATTAAGCATTCTTTAACCTGCACATGCAACCCACAAAAAATTTCTAAAAACGTTCTAATTTCTAAATCAAAAATAAACATACAAAATCACTTAATATTTAATTAAGCTATTAGTGAATGAATACGTTTCTGCATATATTCGGTATTGGATAAAAGTTACACTTTCTTTTTTTACTGCAAATGTGCTCTCTAAGGTAAAAAAACAATTATTTGTTTGCAGAAGTAAAAAGAAAAAACAATTATCTGAATGCAAATATTAACTATGAGATTACAAAAACTAGTATCACTTTCATTTTACTTTTTCTCGCAAATAGGTAAAAATAACTATATAGTACATCAGAACATGTGTACAGTCAAATTTATATTTTTTAACTTCTTGTTTTGTGCCTCTCAGCCTTTATCATTTCCATCTTTTCTCCCAACATAAGAGCTTTTCTAGGCTCACCTACTTTTCACAGGCTTTTCCATTATCTTAAAGAATTTTAGATAAAAGGAAACCCTTAAATAACATCATCATGAAACACAATCCTGTTGTGAAAACAACTGATTCAAAGACAATAGTTTACTCCATATTCCCTCACTCAGATTAATGTGCAACTTAATGTTTTTGGCCAGAACACACACATAAGTTTCTTTCAATGATATTTCAATGTGAATAGTCAATTTTAGGTTAAAAATTTCCAAGAGATTGCAGCAAATATTCAAATGGTGAGAGTTCAAGATATCGAGGGATACATTCACATTATAGATAGTAAAGAAAAAAATGAATATAGGGAAGCAAATAATGATGAAAATCAAGTGGGAGAAGAAATTAAAAAAATAAAGGTCAACAGGATAAGAAATGCATAGAAGAGGAAGAGGGATATCCTTTGGGAAACAAATCAGAGTTGAAAGATATCTTAAAGGTCAGTAAAAATACCTCTTAAATTCATAGATTAATAAAATGAGGCTCAGAGATATAAAATTACTTATTCAAAGAGACACATTTAGCACAGTTGTCTCAGAATTTAGTCTGACTTATAAACTAGGATTTTTTTCTAGCACATCATAAAGCTTCTCCTTGTCTTTGTTTCATTTGGCTTTGGTTGTAATTCAGTGAGCATTTATGTACTGTGTGTAAAGCACTACACTCTACACTACAGATCTCACAGTGCACAGGACAGACCAAGCCACTGAACTCAGGGTATTTAAATTTAGTTGAGGGGACAAACACTGTACAATCAGCATGTGGTTAACAATTGTGATAAACACTACTTCAAAAAGCAGTATAGGGTGCTGTGAGAGTACAGAATGAGAGCTATGGACTTAGTCTGGGGCATTACAGCAGCTGAGAGCATGGTTAGTGGTATGTCAGTATGGAAAGGAGTCTAAGTATTAGCATTTCAGGCAAATGAAATCATAGGTCCCAAAACCCTTGAGGAATAAAGTGGCTCTGCTCCTTCAACAATCTGAAAAAGAGGACCCTAAGGCAGATGCATGGGAAGCAAGGAGGTAAGTACAGAATTAGGGGGTTGCTGAAATAGCAGCTCAGCTGGTAAAGAATCCATCTGCAATGCAGGAGACCCTGGTTCAATTCCTGAGTCAGGAAGAGCCACTGGAGAAGGGACAAGCTGCTACCCACTCCAGTACTCTTAGGCTTCCTTTGTGGCTCAGCTGGTAAAGAATCCTCCTTCAATCTGGGAGACCTGGGTTCGATTCCTGGGTTGGGAAAATCCCCTGGAGAAGGGAACAACTACCCACTCCAGTATTCCGGCCTGGAAAATTCGATGGACGGCACAGTCCATAGGGTCACAAAGAGTCAGACATGACTGAGCGACTTTAACTTCACTTCACTTCAAGATCACTCAGAGACCTATACACCAAGTTAAGGATGTTGATCTTGATCCGAGGAAGGAAAGGAAGCCCCTGGAAGGTTGTAATAGGTAAGTGACACCACTGACTCACATTTGTGTGAAGAGGTGAATGGGGATTTCATTTACTTAGATGAAGAATTCTGAAAGATAAGGTTTGAGGGAGAAGCTGATAGATTTAGTTTAGGTTACAACCAGTAAAAAAAAAAAAAAAAAAAAAAATCAGTCAAAAGCTTGATTTGCCTGTCTAAGTCCAAAACTTCTAACTTTGGTCAAGAGAAGAACCTGGAGTTTCTTCAAAAGGTCCACAAGGGCCTTATGCAAATTTCATTTCAAGAAATATATAGAAGCTACTGGGATAAAATGGCAGATTGAACACATACAATTTCAGTCCTTCTCAAAACCCCACAAAACTACAGTAAAGATAAATTCATATTTATATGTAGAGACAGCAACAATAATCCACAATGATAGAGAAAACAGAGAAGAAATAAGTGAAATTTTAGAAGCTATAAAGAATATATTCAAATGGTAACTGCCTTAATCAGGCCTGAGAAAACTGAATCCTGAGATAAGGCTGAGAAAAGGTAAGAAACTACCCAATTTATAGCAGAGAATCCTCAAAAAGTTCAGGGATAGGCCAGCACTAGGTACCTCTCAATGGGGAGAAGCGATGGTCTAAAATAAGAACTAGATAAAATTGATTGAAGAATCAGAGACCCCATAAACACAGAAAGCAAACTTATGGCTACCAAAGGAGAAAGATGGGGGTGGGGGACAGGATAAATTGGGAAACTGGGAGTAACATATACACATGCCTATACAGAAATGAGATAAACAGCAAGGACCTACTGCTTAGCACAGGGAACTATGCTCAATATTTCCTAATAACCTATATAGTAAAAGAATCTGGAAGAGAATATATATTATATATGTGACGTATATTGTCACCCTGCTTATTTAACTTCTATGCAGAGTACATCATGAGAAATGCTGGGCTGGAAGAAGCACAAGCTGGAATCAACACTGCCGGGAGAAATATCAATAACCTCAGATATGCAGATGACACCACCCTTATGGCAGAACGTGAAGAGGAACTAAAAAGCCTCTTGATGAAAGTCAAAGAGGAGAGTGAAAAAGTTGGCTTAAAGCTCAACATTCAGAAAACGAAGATCATGGCATCTGGCCCCATCACTTCATGGCAAATAAATGGGGAAACAGTGGAAACAGTGGCTGGCTTTATTTTTTGGGGCTTCAAAATCACTGCAGATGGCGAGTGCAGCCATGAAATTAAAAGACGTTTACTCCTTGGAAGGAAAGCTATGACCAACCTAGATAGCACATTCAAAAGCAGAGACATCACTTTGCCAACAAAGGTCCATCTAGTCAAGGCTATGGTTTTTCCAGTAGTCATGTATGGATGTGAGAGTTGGACTGTGAAGAAAGCTGAGTGCTGAAGAATTGATGCTTTTGAACTGTGGTGTTGGAGAAGACTCTTAAGAGTCCCTTGGACTGCAAGGAGATCCAACCACTCCATTCTAAAGGAGATCAGTCCTGGGTGTTCTTTGGAAGGAATGATGCTAAAGCTGAAACTCCAATACTTTGGCCACCTCATGCAAAGAGTTGACTCATTGGAAAAGACTCTGATGCTGGGAGGGATTGGGGGCAGGAAGAGAAGGGGACGACAGAGGATGAGATGGCTGGATGGCATCACTGACTCGATGGACGTGACTCTGAGTGAACTCCGGGACTTTGTGATGGACAGGGAGGCCTGGCATGCTGCTATTCATGGGGTTGCAAAGAGTTGGACACGACTGAGCGACTGAACTGAACTGAACTGATATATATATATTTACAATCACTTTGCTATATACCTGAAACTAGCACAACATTGTAAATTACTTCAATTAAAAAAAAAATCAGAGTCCTAAGATTATTTCTCTGAATATTTTATCAGTAACTATCCCCACATTCCCTTTGCCTGGAAGGGTAAAATAAAGAGTAGACTAAAGGATGAGTCACAGGTGAGAAAGGCATCCTGAAAACGTACAAGGAATGCTACGAAATGCTTCCTTCAAAGTTCTTTTCACCTGGTCCATTTGTCTCTCATAACTGGCAGACAAGACTTTTACTTACCAGGCAGACAATTACAAAAGCACTCTTTGGGAATCAGATCAGCTCAAGAGCAAAGAATCAGAGATACTAACCAAAGGAGCTCTCCCAACCAACAGCCCACCCAGATCACCTTACAGTAAAGCCCTCAGTGGACAAGGCCCAACCTCATACTCAGATCTTCCAGGCAATTTCCTCAAATCCCATTCTTAATCTGGAGCAGACAAACAAGAATTACCAGAGATCAGAGGAAAGCTGCTGACATGAGAAAATAGAGATCAAAACAGAAAAAAAGACAACTTGAAGTAGACATAAGTGATGTAGGAGGAAAAAAACAAACAGCCATCATTACCTTTTGAGAAGAAAATGGCATCCATGAGACAAAACAGGGTAATTTTCATAAAAAGCAACATTCATAGAACTAAAACAGCTTTTATATATTAAAAAAAATCATAGGAAAAAATGTAAAACAAAACTCAATAAATACAAGTAGAAGATAAAGTTCAGAAAATAATCCCAGAAAGTAGAACAAAAAGACAAAGAGATGGAAAAGAAAAAGGAATATTGAATAGTGGTTTTAAAATATATGTAAGTATGATGGCAAAAAGATAGGGAAACAGTGGAATCAGTGGCTGACTTTATTTTTTGGGGCTCCAAAATCACTGCAGATGGTGACTGCAGCCATGAAATTAAAAGATGCTTACTCATTAGAAGGAAAGCTATGACCAACGTAGACAGCATATTAAAAAGCAGAGACATTACTTTGTCAACAAAGGCCGTTCTAGTCAAGTCTATGGTTTTTCCAGTAGTCATGGATGTGAGAGTTGGACTATAAAGAAAGCTGAGTGCTGAAGAATTGATGCTTTTGAACTGTGATGTTGGAGAAGACTCTTGAGAGTCCCTTGAACTGCAAGAAGATCCAACCAGTCCATCCTAAGAGTGATCAGTCCTGGGTGTTCATTGGAAGGACTGATGTTGAAGCTGAAACTCCAATACTTTGGCCACCTGATGTAAAGAGCTGACTCATTTGAAAAGACCCTGATGCTGGGAAAGATTGAGGGCAGGAGGAGAAGGGGATGACAGAGGATGAGATGGTTGGATGGCATCACTGACTCAATGGACATGAGTGTGGGTAAACTCCGGGAATTGGTGATGAACAGGGAGGCCTAGCGTGCTGTGGTTCACGGGGTCACAAAGAGGCGGACACAATTGAGTGACTGAATTGAACTGAAGTATGATAAGGAAGCTGGGATGATTGTATATGGCAGCTAAATCCTCATCTACCATTACAGAAAATCAACAAAAAGCTCTAAAACTAATGAATAAAGAAACAGTATTATACATAATGCTTAGAAATAATGAGATGTAAATGCCAGAATTGGAGAAGGAAATGGTAACCCACTCCAGTATTCTTGCTTGGAGAATCCTATGGACAGAGAAGCCTGGCAGGCTACAGTCCATGGGGTCTCAAGATTCGGACACGACTTAGTGACTAAACCACCACCACTGAATGCCAGAATAAAAAGCTAGAAGAGTCAGAAGTTTATGCTTCAGATAAAAGGGACAGAGGTAAGGAAAGCCAATAGATTTTGTTAAGAAACAAGCAGACAACCCAAGTGAAAACGGGCAAAAGACATGGCTACAACTTCATAAAGAAAGGCACCAAAATGTCCGCTTAACATGTAGAAAGTGATCCAGCTTTAATCATCAGGGGAGTACAAATTAAAACCACAGTGAGATACTACTATATACCCACCAGAATAGCTATAATGAAAATATAACTGTTGGTAGGATATAAAGTAACCACAGGAGGGAGTGTGAACTGGTACAACCACTTTGGAAAACTGACAATATTTACTAAAACAGAACATAGAAAAACATCTAGAAATCCTATTCCCAGATATATACCCAACAGACATGTGGACACATATTCACCAAAGACATGTGTAAGAACGCACATGACAGCAGTATTTGTAAAAGTAAAAACTAGAAAGAAGCCAAAATGTCCTCAAATAGAATGGATAAATTGTGATAATTTTTAAATGGAATATTACATACCAATGAGAAAGAACAACTACATGTAACACCATATATAAAGCTTACAAATACTGAGCAAGAAAATTCAGACATAAAAGATGTATAACAGCTGATAGAAAGTTCAGAAATGTAAAGTTCACCTACAATATTAAAGTCAGCATCCCAGTTACTCTTTGGATATACAGTAACTGAAAAAGGACAGATGTGAACTCCCGGAACACTAACAATGTTCTGTTTCTTCAGCAGTTACTCAGGTATGTAGTCTTTATGCAAATTCATCAAATGATACATTAAGCTATAGGATTGTGCATTTCTGTGTACATTATATTCCAATAAAAATTATCTTTAAAAAGTTCCAGTTCTTCTGTTTGTAAGTGGTGTGACCTTAGACAAATTACTCA
The DNA here is from genome assembly GCF_027580195.1 of Bos mutus. Lineage (NCBI taxonomy): Eukaryota > Metazoa > Chordata > Mammalia > Artiodactyla > Bovidae > Bos > Bos mutus. Next base: position 26,426,874 of record NC_091632.1, read on the forward strand.
ACCTCAACCTAAGTAAACCTCAATTTCTTCATCTTTAAAGTAAGGATGACAGAACTAATCCCTTAGAGATTTTTGTGAGGTTCACATGAGGTAACACACATCAAGGGCTTCACAAAGTGCCTCACCCCTACTAAGCACACAATGAAAGTTTGTTAGTATTATTGTTAATCACTTGGCCATTAAAAAGGTGGAGGAAATTACTATATGGTCCCATTTTAAACAAATCTAACTCATATGAAATATAAATTTAGCTGTGTGTGTGTGTAGAAATATTTTTTAAAAATAGATTAATAGTAGAAGATAGCTCCAAACAGTATTTGAAACTATGTTAAGACTATTTATATTTTCATATGAGTATGTGTGAATGCATGAATTATTATAAAATCTGAAGGCAAGTAATAGAAAAAGTCTAAAGGAGCTGCACGTAGCCTTCATGGTACAGAAACTAGCTGCAGTAATCGGCATAGAAGCTACCTTGTTCTTTTGAGTTCAGTCCTTATAGGACACACTTGTAACTATGTCCATCTACTACTTTGATTTAAAATTAAATTTTAACTCTAAAAAATTAATTTTAAAAAGGATTAAATTTTAAAGTAATTTTGTTCAACTAAAAAATATGTAGCTAGGTGCGCCAAAGTAAAAAATGATTGAAGACAAGTTCTAAACTTAAGTTGATCAATATCAAGCTGATGGACAAGAAACAAAACACATCAATATATCCATAATTTAACTTCTCTATCATGGTACAGAGTGTGGGTGGCACAGAAATGCTAACTTTGAGTCCTCAGATGCTTAACTGTCTCTATTAATAGTTAGAGAACCACCTGTTACTAGGGAACCACCTATTTTTAACTAGTTCAAGTCTACTTAAAGACCCTAGGAATCAAAAATGAAATGCTGCCTATAAGGCTTTAAATGTATTTGCATATATATGTGTCGGGGGGGGGGGGGTTTCTGTATAAATATATAGCATTTAGAATATTGAGTTGAAACTTAACACTCTTCATATGACTCTCTAAGGTTTTAATTTCCCCCAAAGATAAGGATAAAGTTCAAGCTTGTTTTAGAAAAGGCAGAGGAACCAGAGATCAAATTGCCAACATCCGCTGGATCATCAAAAAAGCAAGAGTTCCAGAAAAACATCTATTTCTGCTATATTGACTACGCCAAAGCCTTTGACTGTGTGGTCACAATAAATTGTGGAAAATTCTGTAAGAGATGGGAATACCAGACCACTTGACCTGCCTCTTGAGAAACCTGTATGCAGGTCAGGAAGCAACAGTTAGAACTGGACATGGAACAGACTGGTTCCAAATAGGAAAAGCAGTACGTCAAGGCTGTATATTGTCACCCTGCTTATTTAACTTATATGCAGAGTACATCATGAGAAATGCTGGGCTGGAAGAAGCACAAGCTGGAATCAAGATTGCCAGGAGAAATATCAGTAACCTCAGATATGCAGATGACACCACCCTTATGGCAGAAAGTAAAGAAGAACTAACGAGCCTCTTGATGAAAGTCAAAGAGGAGAGTGAAAAAGTTGGCTTAAAGCTCAACATTCAGAAAACTAAGATCATGGCATCTGGTCCCATCACTTCATGGGAAATAGATGGGGAAACACTGGCAACAGGGTCAGACTTTATTTTTGGGGCTCCAAAATCACTGCAGATGGTGACTGTAGCCATGAAATTAAAAGATGCTTACTCCTTGGAAGGAAAGTTATGACCAACCTAGACAGCATATTAAAAAGCAGAGACATTACTTTGTCAACAAAGGTCCTAGTCAAAGGACTAGTCAAGGCTAGTACCAAAGGTACTAGTCAAAGCTATGGCTTTTCCAGTAGTCATGTATGGATGTGAGAGTTGGACTATAAAGAAAGCTGAGCGCTGATGAAATGATGCTTTTGAACTGTGGTGTTGGAGAAGACTCTTCAGAGTCCCTTGGACTGCAAGGAGGTCCAACCAATCCATCCTAAAGGAGATCAGTCCTGGGTGTTCTTTGGTAGGACTGATTTTGAAGCTGAAACTCTAATACTTTGGCCACCTGATGCGAAGAGCTGACTCATTTGAAAAGACCCTGATGCTGGGAAAGATTGAGGGCAGGAGGAGAAGGGGACGACAGAGGATGAGATGGTTGGATGGCATTACCGACTCAATGGACGTGGGTTTGGGTGAACTCCGGAAGTTGGTAACGGACAGGGAGGCCTGGCGTGCTGCAGTTCACGGGGTCACAAAGAGTCAGACACGACTGAGTGACTGGACTGAACTGAACTGAAGGTAAGGAATACAGTAGTTCAATATACAGGAAAGTAATACTATTTGTGCCTTGGCACATACTGACCTCGGTTAGGATTCTTATATAGTAGCTGCTTATTAAAACTCAACTCTGATTTCAGGACATATGAACTATTTACAAAGGTCTGAGAGAAGAGACTACCAAAGCCAGAAATTTGGCAGTGAGGCTCAGCATCATGACAAGACTCATGTTCCCAACTCAGGTTATTTGATTAAGTTAGTACACTAGAATAAGCAGAGAACAATTTCTCAATTTCTGGTTCAAAGAAGAAATTCTGGCTCAATAACTATTAGCTCTTATTAAATCCCACAGACAGAGGAGCCAGGTGGGCTACATTCCATGAAGTCACAAAAGAGTCTAACATGACTCAGCGACTAGACAACACCACCACTATCACTGTTATTGAGAGGCATATAGGTTGAGTGGTTAAGAGCACAGACTCTGAGTAAGCCTGACTGATAAGAAATCCCATGGCTTACCAGCTGTGAGACTCTAGTGAATATACTTCACCTCTCAGACCCTCAGTTTTCTCATTTTTAAAATGGGAATAATATGGTAACCTCTCACAGATGTGGTAAGGATTAAGCAAGAAATGTTAAGCATGTAGACAGTGTCTGGTGTATTTTAAGACTCCAGTAAATGTTAGCTCTTGTTTTTTTCTGTTTATATCACATGTCTGAAACAATGGATTTGTTTCATAATCCAATTCAAAACTATCGTTGCTGCTAAGTCACTTCAGTCGTGTCCAACTCTGTGTGACCCCATAGATGGCAGCCCAACAGGCTCCCCCGTCCCTGGGGTTCTCCAGGCAAGACATTGGAGTGGGTTGCCATTTCCTTCTCCAATGCATGAAAGTGAAAAGTGAAAGTGAAGTCGCTCAGTCGTGTCCGAGTCTTAGCAACCCCATGAACTGCAGTCTACCAGGCTCCTCAGTCCATGGGATTTTCCAGGCAAGAGTACTGGAGTGGGGTGCCATTGCCTTCTCCGTTGCTAAAAATATTGAAATAAAATGAGGGGGAAGACAATTTAAACTGTGAATGATCTTCAAGTTTATAGAATATATATAAATAAATTTTTGGAATTTATCCAAATAAATATTTGGAAATATTCTGGAGGAAAAACCAAACTACACAGGTTTGCTCTAACAAAAGGAAACTTCCATCTGTTATCATCCGACACGTTTAGGTAGATTGTTGTACACGTTTAGGTAGATTGTTGTGCCATGAATCTACACATCATTCTTGATGCAAACTTTACAAAGGAGGAGCCAATAAACCTATAGCCGTTTGGCCATAGAAACAATTACAAACAGAAGTGAATTTAAGAGAAGAAACAAGCCTTTTTTTTTTTTTTTTTTTTTTTAAAGACTGGTTTGATCAATTTAATGCACATCACTTAAGTCAATCTACCAATTAGGTCCCAGATTGAGAGAGAGAGAGAGACAGAGAGAAAGAAAGAGGGGAAAAAAAAATTTAATGGCACTGTTTTAATCTGACCAATCAGTTCAAACATTCAGCTCTACAAGCCTCTTACCACTGCACAGCTGATGGCTAACCCTGAGAAGAGCAATTAATCCTCATCTATTTCTCTACATGTTTCAATTAGTACAAAAACATGTATGTACTTCTCCAAAGCGATCACAAGAATGTAAAACAAAGAGAAATTTAGCATTTCTAAATTTTTTAGAATATCTGATATTCTAAATATTCTAAATAAATATTTAAATATTTTAAATAAATATTTATTTAGATATTCTAAATAAATATTTCTGATATTCTTTTCTTTTTTGAAAAAGTTGAATCCAAACTCAAAAGATTAAGGGATGGATAGTAAAGCTGTCATCAGTTCTTAGAATTAAAGCCTGAGAGAAAACGTTGTCTCTCTCTTCAGGTGCTTTTCCAAAACCATCTAGACTCCTCTATAGGGCCACCAACAAGAGATCCATTGTGTGGATCTGTAAATTGTGTGACGTCATTGAAACACAAGCACCAATTGGTATCACAAACAGTCTGTGTTTCCAAGGATACCAGGAACTTTAAATACCCTGCAGTTATACAGAGCCCAGGAGCACGACCTTCATAACAATACCAGGAGCCTGCCCACTTTCTTTTTAGTCACTGTTTCCAGCAGAGAAAAGGCACTGATTTTGCCCCAATAATTACTCCAAATAATATTCTCAAGAACATTCCTCAATCATTCAACTATTCATTTTTATATTCTCAACATAATGATGACAAAAAAAGAGGATTAAGAATTTCCATAGCCCTATTAATAGAGAGATTCTCAAAAGGCCAGCCTACAGTATCTTTAATGAAACCACATTACAGATTTTTAAAATGCAGTGCACATAGACACTTCTGATTGATCCCTACAGTAATGTTCCTCTGTATTACGGAATACTCTTTCAGTAACAGAAAAATCACTTCTTCCTTGTGTGCCTTTCCTGGAAAAGTTGTTTTCCCTTAACATTAGCCTTAAGCTCACACATATGACTTTAGTATATAAACTTACTTATTCTAACTAGAGTAACTACTGCAACACAGAAACACTGGCTAAGTGTGAGGTGATTGTAATTAACTATATTATTGTTAAAAGTCAAAACAAGTTTATAATCTTTTTAAAAGACTCTTTTAAAAGGTGGTCATTTAGGGATGAATTGTTATAAAAGGTCTATACCTAAGCTCTTCTCTAACATCATTCAGAGTGAGACCTAAAAATGTATATTATCCTTACATCAGCTTTGTGAAATGTTTCCCATTAATTACGTGTGCCGTTGAGATTCTGAACGGTTCCAGAGTTATTTTTCTATTTAGAGGATAAATATTTTAAGCAAGTATTTCTCTAAATGCAGTCTAGAAGCAGAGAAGGAAAACTGAACTCACAGAGACCGCAGTTAGACAGTTCCCAAGAGCTATCTGACTAGAATGGCAGCAGCAGGGCGTTCCAAGCTTACAGCTTCAAATGGAAAGCCACACCACGTGGTTTTTCTCCATTATACTACCTCACATTTGGACGGTTACAATTCCAAGAAAAGGTAAAGAAAGAGATTTTCTGTTTAGCCAGTTTTGTATGTTTTTTTTTTTTTAAATAACATCACTGATGATAAACTCCTTTCAGTGAAGGTTGTATTAGATGCCTACTTACCTTCTTCAAGTTATTAAGTAATGAGTTTATTTTAGGGAGCTTATACATTGCTTGATATTTTTAAAGATGTATATTACAGTGTTTTTATGCTTAGAAAATTCAGAATCTTGGTTAAGAAAATAATTACTTACACCAGTGATTTCTTTAACCATTCTTAAAACTCTTTTTAGTAAAAGTAATATGAAGAATGACGTATGTTAAGGGTCAACTACATGATCCTAAAAATACAGAAAAGATATATAAAATCTATTTTTTTTTTTTAACTTTAGAAAGCCATTGTGAGCTTTATGTAAGTCCCTTAGGGCAGGAGTCCCCAACCTCCGGGATCTAGTGCCTGATGACCTGAGGTAGAGCTGATGCAATAATGGAAATAAAGTGAACAATAAATGCACTTGAATCATCCTGAAATCATCCCCCCCACCTCACCCATGGAAAAACTGTGTTCCATGAAATGGGTCTCTGGTACCAAAAAGGGTAGGGACTGCTGCCTTAAAGCCTCCAAAAGTAACAAATTCACCTAGTTATCAGTGCTCACACTGCAATTAACAAGGAAGGGTACAGGAAGATATCTATTAAATTTAGAGAGGCACTGGGAGAACCTGGAAGCCAAAGAAAGTTTAAAGTACAATTCTCAACGGCAATAATTACAACAGAGAACCAGATCATAGGTTCTGTGCCTTCCAGCCATAAAACTGAATTTTGTGAGGGCATACATTTTTATCAAGTCAAGATTAACACATAGGTGCATTTCTTTATCCGTGGACCATGATCATAAGATGTCATTAAACATATCTTGCCTATAATAAATCACAAATAATTCCGTCAAAAACGGGCATCTACTAAAAGTAATTCTTTACATGGAAACATCTTATCTTATTGTAAAAGGACCTAATTTCATCGATTAAAAACCAGTTTCACTGTTAATAACTATGCTTTCAAAATGTCAAATCTAGTCAAGAGTTTGAGATGAGTAGCTAAGAAGCTACTCAATAACTCCTATAATTTCATACTTTCTACCATATCCAAGTAAGAAACCAAGGAATAGTGGGGAAACAATGGCCAGAAGCCTGAAACAGCAGGGCAAATGGAAGAAGCAATGTCCACTGAAGCACACAGCAAAGAAAGAAATGCCAGATGTTACTTCTAGAGGTTACGCAGACTGAATCCTTCTCTAGCACGGCAGACCAAAAACCAACATGCATGTTTTCATAACTATGCCAAGAACAAGCACATGAAGATTATCTGGATCAAGAGGTGAAGCATATGAACCTATACAATCTCTAGTGGTTTACTATGTAGTTACTCTCTCAGTCCTACAATAACTTAGATAAACAAGTGGGCATACCTATTAATGGACTGATGACACAGAACTGAGTGTAATGGATACACAATCAGGATCCAAAATTATGAGAACTGAAAAACTGTGCTAAATTTAATAAGCTATAATTTACTGATAACATACTGTTTGCATTCTTGGTGTCCTTTCTCAGTCTTTGAGAATGATTTTTAACATAGTATTTATAGTACCATATTGTTGTTATTGTTGTTTAGTCACTAAGTCGTGAGTCGTGTCTGACTCTTTTGCAATCCCACGCACTGTAGCCTGCCAAGCTCCTCTGTCCATGGGATTTCCCAGGTAAGAATACTGGAGAAGGTTGCCATTTCCTTCTCCAGAGGAATCTTCCCAAGGGCTCGAACCTGTGTCTGCTGCGTAACAGGTGGACTCTTTCTCACTGATCCACCTGGGAAGCCTCACTGTACCGTATCTCCAGTTGTACCACTGCACCAAAATGCGAGTGAATTTCCTGATGTTGAAAATATAGGTTCATGCCAATCTTCCTATTTTGTAGATAATTTCACAACAAATATCACAGCCAAGGTTTGTATGTATCTCTGTTTCTTACAATAAGCTGTAAGAAATGTAATCATTCAATCACAAGTTTACAGGTTTTAAGATTCTCATACACATTTGTCAAACAATCCATCAGAAAACTGTTTACGTACAAATTTATACTCTGTAATGTAAAAGATGAAGACATCCATTTTGACACATCTTGAGAAAATGCATGTCATTTAAATCTATCAATTTGAAAGGCTAGAAAAATGCATGATCTTAAGTAACTGAGTACTGCTTTAAGTAAATCATTGTGCTAGACGTTAGGGAGAAACGTACAGAGTCCCTTGTGACAGACACATAATCAGATATTAGCAATACAATGTGATACACACAAAGAAGAAATGGGTGCTGTGGGTAAAGAGAAGAGGGAATAATTATCTTCTTATCAATGCTGGTATGTGTGACTATTAGGAAACTAGGCCCAGAGTATACTAGATGCCTTTTTCATGTGATCATTTTTAAAAATTTTAGAAAGCCACTGTCAGCTAAACAAAGAAGTTTTAAAGTTGTACTTGCATACCTTAAAAAAGTACTGATATATTTTTAAATCACTCATATAAATGCAAACCCATTGTCCAACCTTTTGATACACAGCCAAGCCTTCTTTTAGAACATTAAGTCTCTTGACCCATAGTTCAGTACGGTGCTTTTACACAAACCACACACAGTAAAAACCAACTATGGCTTACAGTTATTTGATTTTTTTCTTTATTTAATGAAAAGTTGAAGACACCAATGAAATAACTGGAACACAGAGTCCTTCCAAAATTTTTGCCCAGTTTTTTTATAGTTGATTCATCAGATTAAGAGCAATTATTTGTAACAACCTCCCTTTATTTAGTCTTTACAAGATATGAAAATTAAATTTAACAGAAACAACATTTTGCATTCATATTTCATCAATTTACAAACATTAAAATTTAATGTTATTACAATAATAATAATAAACTAGTGGGTTTGCAAAGAAGCATCATTGGCTGTTGGTAAACTTCCAGCTTCACTGACATGTACGTAAGTGAGAGTGCACGTTGGAGAGCAGTGCTACAGCTCCAAGTGTCCAGTGCATCCTGAACGACAGTCAGAAGGTTTCACAGAGGGAATGTGCGAAACCCTTCACTTCTTTTATTAAATGCTCCAGCTCTTTCAGCAAAGCTACTTATTTAGGCTATAGAAAGACTTCTGAGTTATGGGGAAAATAAAGCAAAATCATTTTATTTGTAAGCTAACTTATTCTTTCTTCTTTGGAAGATTCTAAAAAAAAAAAAAAAAAAGGCTTCGTGTAAACCAGTAATCAATTATAAAATCTGACAACAAAAGTCAAGTGTTAAACAAAATTTAAATTTCTAATATTCAAAATATTGAAATATAATTCTAATTAATTAAGAATAAGATTTAGAAAAAGGATCCTATATAATCTATCATTACATTTCTCCTCTCTCTAAAACTAAAATGGAAACCTCTCTATTAAATCCATTTTCTAAAGAACAACTGTCTTTTACAAGTTTACTATCATATCATCTTTCATATTCAGGTTTATATTTCTCCCTGGCAAAAGACATTCTTCATGTCACTGTCACAACTGAGCAGAAGTCTTAATGAGAACTCTAACAATGTTAACACAAGTTAAGACTGTAGAGGAACATAAAACTGGAAACATAAACATACACGATAAAGACATCGATCTTTCTTGGATTTCTAGCTGTGCTAAAACAAGTTTTATAAATTTATTTTTAAAATAACAAAATTAACATCTACTATGAAGTGTCAGACTTTATTTTTGGGGGCTCCAAAATCACTGCAGATGGTGACTGCAGCCATGAAATTAAAAGACGCTTACTCCTTGGAAGGAAAGTTATGACCAACCTAGATAGCATATTGAAAAGCAGAGACATTACTTTGCAACAAAGGTGCGTCGTCAAGGCTATGGTTTTTCCTGTAGTCATGTATGGATGTGAGAGTTGGACTGTAAAGAAAGCTGAGCACAGAATTGATGCTTTTGAACTGTAGTGTTGGAGAAGACTCTTGAGAGTCCCTTGGACTGCAAGGAGATCCAACCAGTCCATTCTAAAGGAGATCAACCCTGGGTGTTCTTTGGAAGGAATGATGCTAAAGCTGAAACTCCAGTACTTTGGCCACCTCATGAGAAGAGCTGACTCACTGGAAAAGACTCTGATGTTGGGAGGGATTGGGGGCAGGAGGAAAAGAGGACTACAGAGGATGAGATGGCTGGATGGCATCACTGACTCGATGGACGTGAGTCTCAGTGAACTCCGGGAGTTGGTGATGGACAGTGAGGCCTGGCGTGCTGCAATTCATGGAGTCACAGAGAGACGACTGAGCGACTGAACTGAACTGAACTGAACTGAATTCTATAAAGCACTTATTCTGTGTATCCTTGAGGCAGAACCAATACGCTGCCCCAAGGCTGTACCATTGATTCTTGGCTGTCCTTCCCTCATCTTTGAATCCCTTCCCTTCCTGGATTAGCAACTATTTGAATCTGCCTATTTGGAACTATTTGGAACTCAGGGAAGGTCATGGAGGCTGGAGTCTGTTCCTACAAGAAATGAGGGAAATGAAAAGACTGCCACAAATCTGTTCAGCATGCAAATGACTACCTGGAGAATCAAGTGCTTATATGTTTTAGAACAAATAATTTAACTCCTTAAATTGTGTGTTTTTCATAAGTAACATTATCACATGGTATAACAGAAATCAAGGCAGGGCTTGGGAGAAGGCTCAGTTCTACCTTTTCCTCACTCAGATCCTTAAGTCCTTAATATGTTTTGGAAAAATAAGGATCAAAGGCTGACATGCCCAGCAGCCCCACAGAGTCCTGCTCAATTTCACTCCAGGGGTACTCATGAATGCCAAGCCTGTTCCCAAAGTGTTGATTTATGAGTCAGTCCCTTGGGTGGTACCCATTAATGGTTTGGGGTACTAGATGAGATGCTGGCAACTTGATTCAATTGTTGGAATGAATGGGCTGGGGGCCAGGGGGATGTTTACCCGATCTATCAGGTGCCCCATGGTGTCTCAGTTAGCATACCAGCTGACTGGAAGCTGAAACTTCAGGCAACAACTAGGAAAGTCAAATCCCTTCCAGGCAGAAATTGAGAAAGCAGCACATTTTTGCCTGACTTTCTGGCTGAACCCCTCACACCAGCTGTGGAGGGGCTGGGGAAGGATAGCTGCAAGGAATGCTTGAGTGCCCATTTGAAAACTGTCTTTTTTTTTTTGCTTAATATGGTAGTGTGGGATTTATGAATGCCAAGTCATGCTGGCAATCAGGGCTAGGTGACACGACAGACCATCACTCAGCTGGCAATTATAAAAATGGGGATACTAGACAGACAGACACACTCCTTCCAAGTAGAAATTGGAAATTTAATAACAGCAAGTCAGTGGGAGACTAAAGGGGAAGTACCCACTGGCTTTGTCAGTCTCCCAGGAGGACCATTCAGCACCTGCTGCTGCTGATGCTAAGTCACTTCAGTCGTGTCCGACTCTGTGCAACTCCATAGACAGCAGCCCACCAGGCTTCCCTGTCCCTGGGATTCTCCAGGCAAGAACACTGGAGTGGGTTGTCATTTCCTTCTCCAATGCATGAAAGTGAAAAGTGAAAGTGACTAGACACATGCTAATTAGAAGTTTAAGCCTCAGGCAACAGTTTATAAAGGATGCTGTCAAATCCATTCCAGGGAAAGACTAGGAGATGGGTGTGGTTCTGCCTATTCCCTTCGCAATGAACCCCAAGGGAATAATTGTGGTGAGTGCTCACACACCCAATCAGCAACTATTTGTTTGCTATACTCCCTGTGGAAGCCTTATTGGCTTTCAGAGCTAGGTGATTTGGGGGCCAGTCCCACAGTATTAAAAGTTGGGACACTAGTTTTGCGATCGAAACCCTGTCACTCCTCAGAGAGAGGCTCGGAGTTGAGGTTTCCCTCACAACTATATGGTCCTATGTCTGAAATGAGATTTATGGCAAGGATGTATCTCAGCCTTTCCTACCTGTTTTTTATATATATATATATATATATGTATTTTAGGTGCCTAATATATAAACTGGTACTCAGCTAATTTCTGGATTTCTCTCAGAAGGAATCACAGTGCGTAGGTGTGTATTCGGGGAGTCCAATGCAGGAGAGCAATTTAGAACCCCCTATGTTGCTGTCTTGTTGATTTCCCTCTCATTATTGTTTTGATTTGCATTTCCTTGATGACTAATGATGTCTAGCATCTTTTTTTTTTTCCTGGACTGGTGTTTTTCACTTTTCATCTGCTTTTTACTTAGCATATCTTCCTTGGAAAAAAGTCTATTACTCCACCCATTTTTAATATTGGGTTGTATTTTATATTTTTTAGAAGTAAAGAGTTCTTTACATATTCTGGATAAAAGTCCAAAATCAGATATTTGATTTTCAAATATTTTCTCCTATTCTATGGGGTTGTCTTTTTTTCTTTCACTCTCTCCATGGTTTCCTTTCATGCACCAACACTTTTTGATTAAGTTCAAATTATGTATTTCCTTTTGTTGCTCATATTTTTTGTGTCATTTCTCAGAATTCTTTGCTAAAATAAGATCAGAAAGATATACCTCCATATTAATTTTTCCAAGAGTATTACAGTTCTAGCTCTTATGCAGGTATTTGGTCCAATTATGTACCTGGTGTGAAGTAAGGGTCCGATTTCAATTTCTGTATCAGCCTATCAAGTTGTCCCAGAATCATTTGTTCAAAATACTATTCTTAATGGTAATAAAAACAAAAATAAACAAATGGGACCTAATTAAACTTAAAAGCTTTTGTAGAGCAAAGGACACTATAAACAAGATGAAAAGACAACCCTCAGAATGGGAAAAAATATTTGCAAATGAAGCAACCGACAAAGGGTTCATCTCCAAAATATACAAACAGTTCATATATAGCTCAGTATCAGAAAACAAAGAACTCAATCAAAAAATGGGCAGAAGACTAAAGAGAAATTTCTCCAGAAAAAACATATAGATGGCCAATAAACACATGAAAAGATGCTCAACATCGCTATTAGAGAAATGCAAATCAAAACTACAATGAGGTATATCACCTCACACCAATCAGAATGGATGTTACCAAAAAACCTATAAACAATAAATGCTGGGGAGGATGTGGAGAAAGGGAACCTTCCTGCACTGCTGCATGCGTGCATGCTAAGTCACTTCAGTCGTGTCTGACTTTGGGACCCTATGGATTCTAGCCCATCAGGCTCCTCTGTCCATGGGATTCTCCAGGCACGAATACTAAAGTGGGCTGCTGGGCCCTCTTCGCTGCACTGTGGGTGGGAATGTAAATTGATACAGCCACTATGGAGAACAGTAATGGGCTTCCCTGGTGGCTCAGTGGTAAAGAATCTGCCTGCCAATGCAGGAAATGCAAGTTTAATCCTTGGGTCAGGAAGATCCCTTGGAGAAGGAAATGACAACCCACCCCAGGATTCTTGCCTGGGAAATCCCATGGACAGAGGAGCCTGACAGGCTACAACCCATGGGGTCGCAAAAGAGTTAGACATGACTTAGTGACTAAACAATAACAATGGAGACACCTTAAAAAACTAGGAATAAAACTACATATGACCCAGCAATCCCAGTACTGGGTGTATACCCTGAGAAAACCACAATTCAAAAAGATACATGTACCCCAATGTTCACTGAAGCATTATTTAGAATAGCCAGGACATGGAAGCAACCCAGATACCCATCACAGATAAACGGACAAAGAAGAGGTGGTACATATATACAATGTAATATTATTCAGCCATAAGAAGAATAAATTTGAGTCAGTGGTAGTGAGGTAGATGAACCTAGAATCTTACAGAGTGAAGTAAGTCAGAAAGACAAAAACAAATATCGTATATTAACACAAACATATATGGAATCTACAAAAACAGATTCTATTTTTGGATCTATCTGCAGGGAATGAAAGGAGATAAAGAAGTAGAGAAGGGACCTGTGGGCACAGCAGGGGAAGGAGGCGGGGATGAATTGAGAAAGTAGCACTGACATGTGTAAAACAGATAGCTAGTGGGGAGTTGCTGTTTAACACAGGAAGCCCAGCCTGGCATCTGTGACAACACAGAAGGGTGGAATGGGAGGGGGGAGGGAGGCTCCAGAGACAGAGGAAATATGTATAATTATAGCTGATTCATGTTGCTGTACGGTAGAAACCAACACAACACTGTAAAGCTATTATCCTTCAACTAAAGAAAAAAAATACTATTCTTCCCCTACACTGAATGGTCTTAGCACCCTTGTCAAAAAACAGTTGACCTTAACCTCATGATTTTCTTGACTTCAATTTTATTCCATTGACATATATATCTCTGTCCCTGAGCTAGTAACACTGTCGTGATTATTGTTGTTTTGTAATAAGTTGTAAAATTGGGCAGTATGAATCCTCCCACTTTGCTACTTTTCATTTTCAAGATTGTTGTGCACATTCTGATTCTCAGAATTCCATATAGATTTTAGATTCAGCTTATTATTTCTATAAGGATGCCAGCTGGGATTCTGATAGGGATTGCACTGAATCTACAGATCAGTTTAGGGAGTACTGCCATCTTAACAATATTAAGTCTTTCAATTCATGAACATGAGACTTTTTTTGATTTATTGAGGTCTTCCTTAATTTTTTTTTTTTTTCTTAATTTTTGAAGTTTTGAAGATTTTCAGGGTAAAAGTTCTGCACTTCTTTTGTCAAACTGAATCCTAAGTATTTCATTTTTTTTTTTGGTACTATTGTGAATGGAGTTCTTAATTTCATTTTTGGATTATTCAATGCAAGTAGATGGAAATATCACTAATTTTTGTTTATTTATCTTGCATCCTACAATCTTGCTGAACTCATTTATTTAACAAAATTTTCGTGGATTTCTTAAGATATTATACTTAAACATTTCATTTTCAAAAAGAGAGATAAATTTCCTTCCCAACCTAGACGGCTTTTGCTTCCTTCTGCTGATTTTAAGTAAAATGTCAAGTAGGACTCAAGTCCTTATAAGGAGAAGGAGAGTTGAAGACCCAGAAGAGATACACCAAAAGACCATGTGATGATGGAAAAAGAGATGGTAGTGATGAAGCTAAAAGTCAAAGAATGCCAACAGTCAGCTGAAGCTAGGAAAAAGATTGAAACAAATTGAAACTAACAAAAAATTGAAACAAATATTGAAACAAATTATTATTATTAATAATAAATTTAGATTTAGAATATAATTTTTCACTTAATCTTATTTTCACATCTTAGATTTCTTTCAAGTCCTCAGAATAACTCTTGAAATGACAATCATTCAGGCTAAAGCTTGAAGTGAATTATAAGGAACAAAAAGCCACCTAAAATAATTTTTTACAAGTTTCCACTACTTTACTCTCTTGAATAACAAAACTTTTAACCTTTATCTTTAAAAATATAAATTAGCACTGATATTGGAGTACAATGAGAAATCAATTTGGCAAATTAATACCTTTTCTGACCTGACCATCTGACTCTTTGAACCTGATAAAAATACTTAGCTAAACCTTACTCATTTAAAATAGACAAAATCTTACATAGGATTTCATTTCATATACTGCCTCTACCTGCAATCACTATCGGCTATATCATTAATGATAATGTAAGAATAAAGTAAACAGTTACATTTAAATTTTCCATATTAGAATGTAAACATGAGGAAAAGAATTCCCTTATCTTTTTCCATGCACATAGTAGCCAATAGATCAATAATTTACTGAGTTAAATTCATTAAAATATAATTCTATTGTGGTAGGAGAAGAGACTAAATGTTCTCTTAAGTTACTTTTTAGTCATATTTTATTGTCATTATAATTAATCAACCAATCATTCTTTGGCCCTACTTTCATACTTTTTCATTTCTTTGAAAAGAGTCAAGTCTACATTATAATTAAAACTAAGTACAAAAATGAGAAATTATTTTTCAGTCATTCTGAAATGACTATAATTCATACATCCAATTCATACATACATGTGTGTGTGTGTGTGTGTGTGTGTGTGTATTTCTAACATAATGTGGCAAGGAGAATCTGTTTTTAAATGGTGAAGAAAACACAAAAGAAAATGTTCTAACAGAAGTATCATCACCCACACGTTATACATATATAGTAACTTTGGATTACTAGTTATGCTGATTAAAAACTGTATACATATTTAATGAGCAAGTGAATGTCACTGTGGAGATGAATAGAAGTTATAAGTTTATATAGCACCTCTCTCCTACAGATCTCAAAGCATTTTCCAAAAATTGTTTTTACCATCTTTCAAGAAGTGAGCAGATGGCAAGATTCTTCTAGCTTTAGACTGCAAAATTTATACACAAAAAGGTTAAGCAGTTTCCCAAAGAGTCCAAGTGAGTCAGGAACAAAACAGAAATAGAACCCCAAACTCCTGATTCTTAATTTCACGCTGAAGTTATTAGACCTCACTTAACCCTTACTTTTACTGATCTTAGGATTTTACAAAATAATGGTAGTAATAACATCAGCAAACATAATACTTATTAAGTACTAGCCAGTGACTGTACTAAGAGATTATATGCATAATCTCATTTAAGCCTCATAGCATCCCTGTGAGGCTGGAAGTGTAATTACTGCCATATTACACATAAAGAAATTGAGGCACAGAGAATCTGAATAAACTGCACACTGTTAGTAAGTAGTAATGTCGGGATACAAACCAAAGTAGTCTGACTCTATAGCCCACAACCATAATCATAATGCTATGCAACAGAAGCAATACCCACAGGAGTCAGAAGATTTGGAATCTCATTAATCTAGATTTTGTACTTACTAGCAATCTGGTCATCACTGGAATGACCACATGTCCCAGATTATACCTGTTGTCCCAAAGTAACTACTAACAATGCCCCCTTTCAATCTTCAAAAGCCTCTCTGTTTAGATTATAAGTTATAAGGTTATCTTAGTATTAGATATGTCTTTAATATTTTACTCAAGTGTACAATAAAGACACAAGTAAAGAGCTTTTAAAGTCTTTCTAAATTCTAAACTAATATAACAAAATAATAAAGTTTTAGGGCACAAACATATAGGAAGGTTTTTGTTTATATAAAGTATTCATTGTAGTCCTCACAGTTCTAAATTCTTATAGAGAAATAAATTTACCCAAAACAAAAATGTTTACTAGCTAACTAACTCTTTACAAAACTCAATATCCACTTGAACAGTATCCATCCCTAAATCTTTGTTAATCACTATTGAATACACTATGAACGCAAAATAACTGCACAGTCGAACTGCTAATCTTGCACAAAAGAAAAGATAGGACTTGACAAAGCTGATGAGAGCTATGTTGGCAAATAACTCGGATCCCAAATAAAAGTTCTTACAAGAAAGGAAACAAAAGATTTGTATTATTTAACAAGTGCAAAAAAATGACATAGATAATCACAGGTTAGGCATTCTAAACAAAAATGTGACTAACAAAGGATTTAGAATGAGTCTTGGACCAGACAAGATGGCACAGACTCATTTCTTCCTGCTGTTCCCTGTTATTAATAAATACAACTATAAACTTTGGAACTTCAAAAGGTAGCCACAGGACTCTGAAAATGTAAAGAAGGCTGACTTGTTAGGTGTCCTCAAACTGGAATACTTCTGAGATTAGTTCAAGGATGTACCAAAAGGGGTAGCATGAGAAATAGGAGAGAAGCTACAGGAACTGGATTAAGCTCTAAGTTGGTACCACCCTGGTAAATATAGACAGTCTAGTTTTCGTGCTGCAGTGAGGACAGCATAGGGTGGCCAAGAAGAAGAGATGGGGGAACTTCTAATGGACAAGATGAGCCCTATGGAGGCTCTGGTATGGGATATTCCCAAATATCTGGGGTGTGGAACTAAGGATAAGTAGAAGGGCTGTTTTGGCTTGGTTATGTGAACTAGATAATTCTAATTTTCACTGAATTGACAGAACATCTTACAGCCCCAGGTTCAACAGAAGAAGGTGACCCAGACCTTGCCCCAAACCTAATGAAAGAAAGTGGCCTAGGTAGCCTCATTCATTTCAACGACAGTAGGCAAGCTCAACAGCACTGGCAAGGGGGTACTGATAGGGAGGAGGTCTCAACCTAGGAATTGTTCTCCTTAGTTTCCAGACAGAAGGATCCCACCATAGCAGCCCAGCCCAGGAAGTCTCTTTGTACCCATGGCCTGGAGATTTCCTTCTCTCTTCTAGAAGCACAGATGGCCTATTCTAGGGAAGCTCATTCCACTCTTCCCAACTAGCACTAGCAGGGACCAGTAAGAGGCCCAGATAAAGCAAGTAGACCAAAATAGTGCTGCAAAGGACTTGAAAATTAAATTGTCATTGGAACCGTGCCCCTCAATGGTAGGCCTATAACTACATGGTAAACCTAAATAGGGTAACTGCTGGTTAAAATAAAAGATATAAATAGGACCCAGAGTCTCCTAATAAAGCAGCCAAATGTTCAAGATTCAATTAAAAAAAAAAAAAAAAAGTCATCCATCATACCAAGAAACAGGAATACTAAAACTTGAATATAAAAAGAAAATCAACTGAGATGAATCAGATGTTGAAATTATCCGGGAAGGAATTTAAAGTAGCCATCATAAAATACTTTGCAAACAATTAAAAATTCTCTTAGAACAAATTAAGAAAATCTTTGCTGAGAAGATCTCAGCAAAGAAATCAAAATTCTCTTTAAAAAACCACAAGGAAATTACAGAACTGAAAAATACAGCAACAAATAAAAAATCTCACTAGACTAGCTCAATAGTAGAATGGATACGACAGAAGACAGAATCAGCAAACTTGAGAACAGATGAACATAATTTACTGAATATAAGCAACAGACATAAAATAGAAAAAAAATAATTTAAAGGAATAAAGACCTGTAAGACTACATCTAAAGATCTAATATTCATATCATTAGGGTCCCAAGTGAGGACAGAAGAATAGGGATAAAAGAATATTTGAAGAAACAATGGCTGAAGACCTCCCAAAGGACAGGAGAAGACAAAAGCCTATAGATTCAAGTTAAATGAATCCAAACAGGATAAATTAAAAAAAAAAAAAATCCAAGATAAGACACATCATAATTAAACTTCTGAAAACTAAAGACAAAGAAGAAATACTTAAAGTGCCCAGAGAAAAATGACTATTATCTATAGGAGAACACCGATTAAAATGACAGTGGATTTCTCATCTGAAACGACAGAGACCAGAAGGAAGTAGGACAAATTTTTCAAGTACTGAAAGTAAAGAACTGTCAATTGCAAATTCTATATCTGGTGAAACTATCCTTCAGAAATGAAAGGGAAATAAACTCATTTCTCACAGATGAAAGAAAACTGAAAATCACTAGCATACCTATCTTTAAAGAGCAGCAAAAGAGGGTTCTTCAAACAGAAAGGAAATGTTAAAAGAAAGAATTTTAGAGCACTGGGAAATAAGAAAAAATGGAAAATACAGAAATATGAAGATGCATCATATTCTATCCTCATGAGTTTTATAAATATAATTGAAACAAAAATTATGATACCATCTGATATGCAAGACAATGATATTTTAAAGTGGAGGGGCCTAAATGGAAGTAAGATTTCCACACTTTACTCAAAGTGGTAAAATGTTGATACCAGTAAACTGTGATGTTACATATGAATATTGTAACACTTCTAGAGAAGCGGTCCCCAAACTTTGTTGGCACCAGGGGCTGGTTTCATGGAAGACAATTTTCCACAGACCATGGGGTGGCAGAAGGTTTCTGTTTTGCTTGCTGCTCACCTCCTGCTGTGTAGCTGGTTCCTAACAGGCCACGAACTTGTACTGGTCCATGGCCTGGGGGTTGTAAACCCTTGTTCTAGGGCAACCACTAAAAAGACTATGCAAAGGGATACACTCAAAAACACCATGAACAAATCAAGAAACAAACCTGTGGGTGAAATAAGGCAGTTCTCTATCCTGGTGCTTGAATAGTGCTCAATGAATGAGTGACCAGTTGAACTGAGGAGACAGCTAAAAGTAAACACCATAGCAAAAGAACATAAAATCTTCATATGGAAAGAACTTTCCAAACAAAGCAGCCCAATTGTAGCCTCTGCATGTACCTCTCTGTATATGTATATATGTGACAGGGGTGGAGAGAAGAACTCATCTGCACTATTATCTGCATTTAGCAGTTAACCAAATGAAGACTAAAGCTACCCAAGATACTGCAGTGATAACTTAGGAGGCTGCCTGCTATCCTCTCACTTTTCTCAGTGCAATCCTTGGTCATCCTTCTCTGGCAGAGGAAGTGAAGGTATTAATAAAGTTTACTGAATCTCACTCACCATCAACTCTCGACTTATTCTAGTTAATACAAACATAGAAGGATAGAAATATCAGATTGATGGAGGATTCAGGTCTAACTATCAGGGCCTCCCACTTCTCACCTCTAAATCCACAGCCATCTTAAAAGAGAAAAGAGCTGCTTCCTGGAAATATAATACTTATCTCCACATAAAAGCAGTTCTCCCCATATATAAAGTAAACTTGCTACTTTCTCCACAATGTACTTATTGTCAAATGACACATGTGAAAGGGTTTGAGAGCTACAAGGAATCCCTAAAATATATAGTACTTTTGTTGCAATACAGCTATGAGATCTTTTGATATCTGCACAGAGTATTTAATACACTTACTCAACACTCTGCATTTTATGGACTTCCCTTGTGGCTCAGCCGGTAAGGAGTCTGCCTGCAATGCAGGAGACCTGGGTTCGATCCCTATGTTGGGATAATCCCCTGGAGAAGGAAATGGCAACCCAGTCCAGTATACTTGCCTGGAAAATCCCATGGACAGAGGAACCTGGCAAGCTACAGTTCATGGGGTCGCAAAGATTCGGAGACGACCGAGCAACTTCACTTCTCTCTCTCTACATTTTACACCAAGAACAAACAAGATTTATATCAATAATACTCCTTTAAGTAACTAAGTGTTAGTCGCTCAGCGTGTCTGCCTCTTACCAATCCCCTGAACTATAGCCTTCGAGACACTACTGTCTATGGGATTTCCCAGGCAAGAATACTGCAGTGGGTTGGCATTCCCTTCTCCAGGGAATCTTCCTGGCCCAGGGACTGAACTTGAGTCCCCTGCATTGTAGGTAAATTCTTTACTATCTGAGCCAATATAAGTTCTAAATATTAAATACACAGCACTCTGGAAGAAAACATGATTATCAACACCTACATATACTGGTGTATTCATAAATTCATCCTACTTTTAAATTTTATTTTAAAATTGCAAATTATTTATTCTTTCTCCATAATTTTTCTCTGTGCTTTATGTCCTACATTTTAGTTTTAAAACAGTTTTACTAAATTAGAACAATGCAGCAACAGGATATAACAGAAGAGCTTAGTTTTCCAATAAATTGAAATAGGTATAAATTTTAAAAGGAGTCTTGAAAGAACTAACAAACTCTTCTAATGATTTTTTTTTAAAAACACTGTAGTAGTCGTGCAGAGAAAGCAAAATTTGAAAAAGGATGTCATAACTTGTTATCACACAATTTTGTTCAGAAAAAAGACTCTAAACAAAAGTTTACATTTAGCTCTTCAACAATTAGTTCATAATTGCCATTAAAATCTAAATTTTGATTAAAAGGTTAAAAAGTTTATTTTCAAAATTTAGATTTCCTATTTTATAAAAATAAAATTCTTAGCCATCTTCTAGCTCCCTCTCCATACATATACATATGGATTATTTAGTATGAAATTTTGGCAACTGCTTTACACAATTTATATTAAGCGATATTTTTCTAATACTACCTACTCTTGGATAAAAAGTTCCTTGGATCTAATATTCAAAGTAGTCTAATGTTGAAAAAGAAAAACGTCTAAAACTAACAAAAATGGGTCCATTAATACTGTTTAAATGAATATTCCTCATTGGTCAAAAAAACAAAACAAAACTGTGATGAACACTGAGCTTCAGAAAAGATGGGATTCACAAGAAAATATTAAGTTCCTTTTGGCTGAACTAAATGATACACTTTAGAATTCCACAGAGAACAGGTACCAGAAAACATTATTCAAAGATATACAGTCTCAATCTAGGGACTAACAGCAAATTCTGAGGCATAACTGTCAATCCAATAAATTGGGATAAAGGCTAAAGAGGATTAATAAACTAGTTACAATCACAACTTCTACTCGCAACCAACACCTGTTCACTGTGGACAACAGGTGTTCATAAAATATTAGGGAAAGGCCAAACCCTAAAGTTAAATCACAGGAAGAAAAGCAACTCAATCACTGATACTAAATATAAAATAATCAAATAGAGAAATTTGAGTCAAATATTTTGTTGTTATTACAGACTATTCCAGGTACCAAAATATTAAGAAATATTTATTAAAAATGTTTAAACTGAAAAACATTTTAATGTCATTTGTCTCTTTTTAATAATCTAGGAAGAGATCTTTATTATATTAACGGCACAACACCTCCATCCAGTTTAAGGACCAATAATATTATAAGAAGGCTTATTTTTTAAAACCCTTGGCTTAGGATACTGTTAAGAGAATGGAGGTAAACAAAACTTTAGTGCTAGAATGTCAGTGCCTATTCTTCACATATTAGAAACATCATACAATCTTAAAGCAGGCTTCTTACTATGAAATTCTGGCAAGTGATACCGTGAAATAGATGTGTTCCACCAGGTACAGCTCTGAGCAGTCCCTTGGGGAGAGAGTAACGTCTAAACACTTAGATTAAAAATATTCATTATAAGTTGCTTAAGATACTATTAATACTACCTAGGAATATTAAACATGGTTTTCTGGAAGAAAGGTTAAAGAATGGAATCACAAAGTATGCATGACAGCTATCATTGTTTTACCTATGCTTAATCTCTTGTATATTATTCTGTCAATAGTATAAAATTTTTACTAGTTACAATGTATGTAGGGTATAAAGCACCATACTAAACATATACCAAGGACAGACTCTGTATCTCTTTAAAAAAAAAAAAAAAAAAGCTTGGATCTTAGAATGAACCCACAAATGCTGACAACAACTCATATGTTCTAACCACCAGATACCACTCTTCTCCAGAACAACAAACCACACACATAGCTTTCAAAAATACCCTTTATTTTCACCACAGTTATGGTTATATACTGTGCTAAGTTATAAATGAATTGGTATCCCTTAAGTTTCAAACTACTTTGACATTTTGGTGACAGTGTCTAAAAACATGGGCACAACACAGGATTTCTGTTTTGTAAAGGCAAATGAATAAATTATCATCTTCAAAACCAGAAAGTATAAACTAAGAGAAAAAAAAATACTAAGGATATCTCGATGAGAAAATTCACAAGAGAATGACAGGAAAAATGCCTGTGGTTTACTGACTAAAGCTCAGTCACTGAGAACCTGTATACTCATATGGATAAGGTTGCATAATCATATATTCAGTCATTACTCATCTTACTCTTCTCCTTGCTTCCTCACAAAGATATAGCAGCCTTGAGTGTGAGAAATTTAATGAAAACTGCCTCAGGCAGATAAAAATATGACAATCATCCTGGCAATGAAGACAAATCGCCATGTTCATTACAGTTAAGCTACCAGTAGGAAACTCTAGATCACAGAAAACTAAAAACATATTTATGTTTATGTTTTTATTACAGGTGTAGGAAATTGCCAATTACTGCATGTATTCAAGTAAGACTAAAATCTTATAAATACCTTATACAAATGTTTACTAAAGAAATATATAGATATAAAACACAAATAAAACGGCAAAACTATTACATGTTTAGACTAACAGATGGAAAACTTAAATGTGACTTAAGGTCTCAAAACATCAACCCATTATTTTGGATGAAAGGTATGTCCTTTACAAAATAGAAGGGCAAATACCCAAGAGAAATGAAAACATGTCCACATAGAAACTTGTTCATGAATGTTCAATGCAGCATAATTCATAATATCCCCCTAAAAAAATTCAATGTCCATCAACTGATGAATACATTTAACAAAATGTGATTTTCCATATAAGAGAATATTATTTAGTCATACAAAGAAGGGTTGATAGATGCTACAACATAGATGAACCGTGAAAACATTATGCTAACTAAAAGAGGCCCTACAGAAAAAGTCATATATTGAATGATTCCATTTATATCAAATCTAAAGGCAAATTTATAGACACAAAGAACATTAGTGGTTAGGGGCAAATTGGAAAGTGACTGCTAATAGGTACAGGGTTTCTTTTCAGTGTTATAAATTTGAGCAGTGTGGTTACAAAACACTGTGAATATACTAAAAACAACTAAATTGTAAAAAGGGCAAATATTGTGTAATTCCACTTGTATGAAATGCCTAGTCAAATTCATTGAGACAGAAAGGAGAATGGTATGTGTTCAGGGGCTGGGGAGAGAGAAGAATGAGGAGGTATTTATTAATGGACACAGAGTTTCAGTTTGGGAAGATGAACTACTATGAGATCAAAGGTGATGATGGGTGTACAATGCAAATGTACTTAATTCTACTGAACTCCAAATTTTAAGATGTTTAAAAATAAATAAAATATTTAAAGTCTTAAAATGGTTACCTTTATGGTATGTATATATTACCGTAATTCAAAAAAAAAAAAAAACAACTGAGCTGTAATTTTAAACGAGGAATTCGTATGGTATGTGGATTATATCTCAATAAAGCTATTAAATATTGATAAACATGGTATGCATGAAAGTAAGAATGTTAAACTTGCCACCATGAGTTAACTTCAAGTCTATAATCATAAAAGTTGAGTGGCTCTTCTAAGAGACTCTGGTTAGCCTGGAGTTAGATGGCCAGATGTGCCAAGGTCAGGGTGCTAGTCTTGACACACTCATTACCCTCACACTACAACCTCCACTACTCAGAGGATTGACTGCATCCTCTCCAGTGAGGTCAATGTCCATGTATGTCTTCATATGGGACCTGGTCTCTGCTTTGGAACTCAAGCCCCTTTATTCCTCAGTGTTCACTGGACAGCTATTCCCACGTTCTTGCAAACCACTCAAACATCACAGGCTCAAAGAGGACTGCAAAATGGAGGGTGAGAAGAGCGGCTTGGAGTCAGAGAGACCTGGAACCACCATTACTAGCTGTGTAGTCTAAGGGAAGTAACTTAGATTTTCTGAACTTCTACTTCCTTACTTTTAAAATGAGAATAATTACCTCACAAGATTATTCAGAGGATTAAACCAGATAAATACACAGAAAGTTCCCAGAGGCTGGAAAACTGAGCAAATAGAAAATACTCAGCACATGTCTATTGCCTTCCCCTATGAACTTGTTCTACATCTTTATTCTCAAACTTGGTTAGCGGGGTCACTGTGTTCTAAATCTACAAAACCTATTACAGATTCCTATTTGCCTTCTGAATTATTCTTCGAATTGTCAATCTACATCAAAAAAGAATTTTTAAGTCTCTACCCTCAATCATTATCAATACTTTAATTCAGGCTTTTATCACATCTCACTCTGGCACAGCTTAATTGAATCTCTCCATCACAGTCCTCCCTGCATGCTAACATGAAATTATCTTCCTAAAATACAAAGCTTATCTCCTGCTTTAAAATCTCTATTAAAACTTTAGCTTGGTACTTGGCAGAGAATTCTCCAAACACGGACCCTCCATTCACTTTTCATTCCCAGTCACATCTTCTCATCTTCAAACCCTCTACACTTTTTACTTTGTGAACTTCTCACCATTCCCTAGATGCACTCCTGGCCTTCACACTGTCCTCTCCGTCTAGAACACCTCTAACTCCTTTATTAACATGGGAGACTTTTCATTAATCCAAATCTCTTTCAAATGACATCTTCTCAAGGACTGCTATTTATCTGTTTACACGTCTGCCTCTTCACTAAATTGTAAACTAGTGTGGAGTGTGAATAATGGGCTATATTCCTTTCTGTAGCATCCTCAACAGCTGGTGATGAAGAAAAAATGGAGTCCATAAAAAAGAAAGATCTGGATCCAGGTACTTTAAGGTATCAGACCCCAATATAAAAAGTCACAGGTTAATTTTGCTCCAGCCTAAATGCCAGAGATGCCTAATGTTTGTTGCAAGTCACAACATAAAGTTCCAAAAGTGAAATAAACTAGTAATCATAATATTTAAAATGAAATCTTCTCTGATTTTTTTTCTCTTTTTCCTTTACTCTGCTTATTAAGACATCATCAGAAAACCATGAGCAACTGAAAACCAAGGAATTGCTAGTCTTTATAGGCTTGAGAAACAAAAAATGACCCCACTGCAACTACAGTAAAAAAATGTTTTACTTGGATGACTAGGCAAGTTTTAGAATGGTTATTGAGAATTCTACTAGTTCTCAGCATATGTGCAAAACTAGAATCTCTGATTTTGGAAACTGAGACTAACAACAAATTCTAACACTGAGAGACAGGTTGAAATTACATACCTATGAATAGATACAATCCTAGAAGGAAATGGCAACCCACTCCAGTATTCTTGCCTGGAAAATCCCATGGACGGAGGAGCCTGGTTGGCTACTGTCCATGGGGTCACAAAGAGTCAGACATGACTGAGCGACTTCACTTTTTCTATATTTAGATAGCTCAGGTTAGCTACACCTAAGATTATTAGGTGTAGCCTAAAAAACTATTTCAAATCCTAAAAGATGAAGCTGTTAAAGTGCTGTACTCAATATGTCAGCAAATTTGGAAAACTCAGCAGTGGCCACAGGACTGGAACAGGTCAGTTTTCATTCCAATCCAAAGAAGGGCAACGCCAAAGAATGTTCAAACTACCACACGATTGCACTCATTGCACATGCTAGCAAAGTAATGCTCAAATTCTCCAAGCTAGGCTTCAACAGAACATGAACTGAGAACTCCCAGATGTTCAAACTGGATTTAGAAAAGGCAGAGGAACCAGATCAAATTGCCAACAGCCGTTGGATCATCGAAAAAAGCAAGAGAGTTCTGGAAAAACCTGCTTGACTATGCTAAAGCCTTTGACTGTGTGGATCACAACAAACTGTGGAAAATTCTTAAAGAGATAGGAATACTTAACAGTCTTCTGAGAAACCTGTATGCAGGTCCAGAAACAACAGTTAGAACTGGACATGGAACAACGGACTGGTTCAAAATTGGGAAAGGAGTAGATCAAGACTGTATACTGTCACCCTGCTTATTTAACTTATATGCAGAGTACATCATGCAAAATGCCAGGCTGGATGAAGCACAAGCTGGAATCAAGATTGCTGGGAGAAATATCAATAACCTCAGATATGCAGACGATACCACCCTTATGGCAGAAAGCAAAGAGGAACTAAAGAGACTCTTGATGAAGGTAAAAGAGGAGAGTGAAAAAGTTGGCTTAAAGCTCAACATTCAAAAAACTAAGATCATGGCATCTGGTCCCATCACTACATGGCAAATGGATGGCGAAACAATGGAAACAGATGGAGACTGCAGCCATGAAATTAAGACACTCACTCCTTGGAAGAAAAGCTATGACAAACCTAGACAGTGTCTTAAAAAGCAGAGACGTTATAGTCAAAGCTATGGTTTTTCCAATAGTTATGAACAGATGTGCGAGTCAGACCACAAAGAAGGCTGAGTGCCAAAGAATTCACGTGTTTGAGCAAGGAGATCAAACTAGTCCATCCTAAAGGAAATCAAGCCTGAATTATTCATTGGAAGGACTGATGCTGAAGCTGAAGCTCCAATACTTTGGCCACCTGATGCGAAGAACCAACTCATTAGAAAAGACTCTGAGGCTAGGAAAATTGAAGGCAGGAGGAGGAGGGGATGACAGAGGAGGAGATGGTTGGATGGCATCACCAACTCAATGGACATGAGTCTGAGCAAGCTCCAGGAGATGGTGAAGGACGGGGAAGCCGGGCATGCTGCATGCAGTTCATGGGGTCGCAAAGAGTTGGACACAACTGAGTGACTGAACAACAACTTAAATTTCTAGAAAATGAGCATGAAAAAAGATACCGGCAGCCAGGAGAGGGTGAGATAACAGCTAAATAATCTTTTTTTTTTTTTGAAAAAGCACTAGGATATTTTAGATAAATAAATAAACAGCCAGGAAATTTTATTTATTAATATATTGGCTCTCTCATATAAATTTATTGATTTACTTAATAACTTGATTAATTTAAGCTAAATTACTTTAAGATAAGAAAATCAAACCAATTGTTTGTTAAGGAAAGTCTTTGCATATAAAGCACATATTTTTTTCATTTTATTATTCAGACTGCTCAGAAATTACATAACCACATGGAAAGAGTGAAATTTGATCATTCAAGCATGAGAAAAAAAGGAAAAGAAAATTCTACTTTCAAGAATAGATTGGGAAAAAAAGACTGTATGCATATGTGTAACTGAATCACTTTGTTGTATAGCATTAACACAACACTGTAAATCAGCTATACTTCAATAAAAAATACTTTTTTAAAAAAGAATGAATTAATTGAAGACTTTCATACAAATTCTATGAGTGAAATAAATGAAAATATTCAAGTGAGTTCCTTTTATTGACTATACCTAATAATTATCTGAATTTATATCAATTAATTTACTTACTAATACAAATTCAGCTAATTATTAGGTATAATCAATAAGTATGAGGCAAAAATAAATATAAATCTTATTAATGTTGGAGGTTATTTTACTCAGCACATATACATATACTGAAAATCCATGTGAAAATAATTTAAAAGTTGAGAGCACTAAAATAAAACAAGACGCAGTAAAACAATTATCAATAATAGTGAATGCAAAATATTAAATCATCTTTTTCAAAGAAATCACTAAATAATTAGTGAATGAATGAATTCACTAGAGATAATTTTGAAAGTATTTTATCACTCTAATATTCAGCAAAAGATTACATTTTATTGAAGGGGCTAAAATGGAATGCATACTTCACTCAAAATAAAATTTAAAAAAAAATTACTGTGCAACCTCAAAGACAGAAACAAAGTTACAGATGACTTACTAAAAAAAAAAGTGCTAGCACACCTCAGCAAAAAATACTTCAAATGAGGTATTGACCATACATAGGTTATCCTAGATATTCGATGCTAGTGAAATAATGGAAAAAGAATGATTAAAAAAAAAACTCAATAGATGACAATAAGGCATTTAATTCAGTATTCAACTTAAATTGATACTCTAAAATATCAAATATAAAAGTTCTTAATGTAAGAAAAACCATATTTAAATCTAGAATCAAAATCATGTTTTCTGTAATAATACTAGTTATTGACTCTAAATACTTATATAATAACAGGAGTTACCAGTGGTTGTTGCTAAACATTTAACACTGCAGCTCCTGAAACATATCCATCCACCCCTACTCCAACCACCACTCTTCTTTGATTTGTAATATTTCTGGACTTTAAACAGTCCAACCATGGCTAATTTTAAGCTACGACTGCAATGTCACTATGGGAATTGGGAATAGATGCACAAAACTGGCTTTTGCATGGTTGGCTTCAACACACCACTGGGTATTAACTTCTATTGAGTTCTTACTACCTGACAAGCCCATGCTATGGACATAACACATCCTCTTTCATTTAATCTTCACAACAGCCTACAAAGAATGTATTGCTCAATCTTACAATTGAAGAAACTGAGGCTTAGAGAGAGAGAGAGAGAGAGAAAATAATTTGCTGAATTAACTAATGAGTGATAGAGACAGAATTTTAAAATGCTTTAATCACTTTAATTATCATTCTTCATTCATGACCTATTATCAGTAAGGGGTTATGCATGGCCTGATTTGTAAATTAATCAATTCGTTCATCTTCTTATTTGTACTGCAATAAATATCTGTAAAACCGTAATTCCACCCTTAATGAAAATAATGCCAGTAACTTACATCAACCTATGTACTCCTTCCCTTCATGTCTCCTCAGTTCTCCCCAGCAAAGGTAAATACTGAAGTTGGTGTTAATCATTCTCTTTAAGGGTCTCCCTTAATCATTCTCTTTAAAGCCATGTTTAAATCCCAAATATCTCTAAAGAAAACCTTTGATTCTTGACAACTATATTATGTTTCTTTTTAATAATCTTTCAATATACAAAAATATCCTTACTTTAAATATGAGGAAGGTCAGGCTCAAAAAAGTCAAATATAAACTCACAAAGAATTACTTGGCAAATAAACAGATGACATAAAAAGAGTTTTAAAAAAGGTCTTTTATGTCTTTAATGAAAAGACCAATCTTTCCATTAAAATATTCTGCTTCTAAAATAAGGTGATTTTAAATACCAGATAATCAATCAGTAATAAACTATAGCTCAGTACAAATATCAAGGTACTTCCTTACCATCTTTAAAATTAACTGTAATATATGCAATAAAAACAGGGCCCAATCACAAGTATAAAAATATTTGCAGGTTTTTTCTTATCAATGAAAAAAATTAAAGAAGTCAAGAACAAATGGAAGTTTGGTAGACACAAACACACATACATGGTGCTCTTGGGTGGGAAAACTACATACTGTAAAAAACTGTGATAGTTCTGTTGATTAAACAACAAATCAGAACTTAAAGTATTCCCATAATCTGAGAACATATTCGGTGGCTTAATCGCTAAGTCGTGTCCGACTCTTGCAACCCCATGGTCGTAGCCCACCAGGCTCCTCTGTCCATGGGATTTTCCAGGCAAGAATAACGGAGTGGGTTGCCATTTCCTTCTCCAGGGGATCTTCCAGATCCAGGAATTGAACCTGGGTCTCCTGCATCACAGGCAGATTCTTGCATTGCAGGCAGATTCTTTACTAACTGAGTTATGAGGGAAGTCCCAAGAACACATTTAGAAAATAACATTTAGACAAAATTGATTTATAAACATATAATTAAGACTGGAACATTTTTTCAGTCTAATACAAAAAGATTTCAGGGTGTATCTTCATGAACACACAGCATTATTATTATTTTAAAGCTATCATTAATTGAGCTCTTACTAAAAAGTAGTTAAAAGTGCTTGACACATACTATCTGATTTAATCCCTATAACAATTTCATGATGTTTGAAATACTAACTCTAGTTTATTGAAAAGAAAATAAAGAATCAGGTATGTTATGTACAAATTTTTTAAAGAGTTTTTTTTAAACTTTCATAATTGGAGAAAAGACTATTTCATTTTGGAGGAAAAAACATTGCTTTTAGAAATAGAAAAATCTGTGAAATAAGAGAAACTGCAGAGAACATTTAAAATAGACATAAAGACATTCCAAATATTTTAAACCAAAACACCACCATAAAACAAAATTACAAGTCAGCATCTTTAATGAATACAGACGCAAAGATTCTCAACAAAACATTAGCAAACTGAATCCAACAACACATAAAAAAAGACCATACACCATGATCAAGTTGGATTCATCCCAGGGTCAAAAGGATGGTTCAACATACACAAATCAATTAATGTGTCACACCACATCAACAAAAGAAAAGACAAAAATCACATGATTGACTCAAAAGATACAGAAAAAGCATTTGATAAAATTCAACATCCACTCATAATTTAAAACTCTTACAGAAAAGAGTATACAAGGAACATATCTCAATATAATAAAAGTTATTTATGACAAACCTATAGGCTACATAATACTCAACAGTAAAAAGTTGAAAGCCTTTTTGCTAAAATCTGGAACAAGACAAGGATGTCCACTCTCACACTTCTATTCAACATAACATTGAAAGTTCTAGCCATAGCAATCAGATAAGAAAAAAGTAATAAAAGGCATCAAAATCGGAAGAAAAGAGGTAAAACTATCATTATATGCAGATGACATTCTAGATATAGAAAACCCTAAAGCTTCCACACAGAAACCACTAGAATTGATAGTGGTTTCAATTCAGCAAGGTAGCAGGATACAAGAGTAACATGTAGAAATCTGTTGCATTTCCTTACGCTAACAACGAAATATCAAAAAAGGAAAAGTAAAGAATCCCTTTTAAAGTCACATTGAAAAAATAAATTATTTAGGAATAAATCTGACCAAGGAATGAGTGACTTATAATGCTGAGAACTACAAAACACTGCTTATGCAAACTGAAAATGATTCAAAAAATGGAACAACATCCTATTGCTCTTGGATTGGAAGAATTAATATTGTTAAAATGGCTATACAACCCAAAGAATTCTATAGATTTAACACTATCTCTATCAAAATACCCATGCCATTTTTCACAGAACTATAACAAAAAAATCCTAAAATTTGTATGGAGCCATAAAGACCCAGAATTGCCAAAGCAATCCTGAGAAAAAAGAACAAAAGTATAGGCATAACCCTACCAGACTTAGACAATGCTATAAAGTTATAGTAATCAAAGCAGTGTGGTATTGGCAGCAAAACAGACATATAGATCAAAAAAACAGAATCCAGAGTCCAGAAAGAAATCCAGATACCTATGGGCAATTAATCTTTGACAAAAGAGGTAAGGATATATAATGAAGAAAAAATAGTCTGTTCAGCAAGTGGTATTGGAAATGCTGGACAGCCACATGTAAATCAATGAAGTTAGAACACTCCCTTAACATCATACACAATAAACAACTCAAAATGGCTTAAAGACTTAAATATAAGACATGATGCCATAAAACTCCTAGAAGAAAACATAGGCAAAACATTCTCTGACATAAATTGTACCAATGTTTTAAGTTAGTCTCCCAAGGCAATAGAAATAAGCAAAAATAAACAAATGGGATCTAATCAAACTTGCAAATTTTTTCACACTAAAGGAAATAATTAACAAAATGAAAAGACAACCTATGGGAGAAAGTATTCACAAATGATGCAACCAAAAAGGGCTTAATATCCAAAATATACAAACAGCTCATACGACTCAATAACAAAAGAAAACAAACAACCCAATCAAAAAATGGGTAGAAGACCTAAATAGACATTTATCCAAAGACGATATACAGATGGCAACTTGGCAAATGAAAAGATGCTCAACATCACTAGTTATTAGAGAAATGCAAATCAAAACTACAATGAGGTACCAAGTCACAGTGGTCGAAACGGCCATCACTCAAGTCTACAGATAACAAATGCTGGAGGGGTGTGGAGAAAAGGGAGCCCTCCAGCACTGCTGGTGGGACATAAACTGGTGCAGTCACTATGGAAAACAATACTGAGGTTCCTTAAAAAACTAAAAATAGAGCTACCATATGATCCAACAACCCCACTCCTGGGCACATAACCAGAAAAGACAAAAACTCTATTTCAAAAAGACACACACCCCGATGTTCACAGCAGTATTATTTACAATAGCCAAGACATGGAAGCAAACTGAACGTCCATCAACAAAAAAATGGATAAGGAAGACGTAGTGTGTGTGTAGTAGTCATTCCACTGTGTGGAATACTAGTAAGCCATGAAAAAGAATGAAATAATGCCATCTGCAGCGACAAGGACAGACCTAGGGATGATCACACGAAGTGACACAAGTCAGAAAGAGAAAGACAAACACCGTATGATATTACTTATATGTGGAATCTACACTATAACAAATAAACTTATTTACAAAACAGAAACAGACCCACAGACAAAGAAAGCAAACTTATGGTTACCAAAGGGGAAAGGGAGTGGAGGAAAAGTCTGGGATTAGCAGATACAAACTACTATTTATAGAACTCAGACTACTGTATAGCACAGGGAATTATATTCAATATCCTGCAATAAACCACAATAGAAAAGAATATGAAAAAGAATATATATATCTGAAATCACTCTGCTTTATACCAGAAACTAACATTGTAAATCAACTATATTTCTATTTAAAAATTTTAATAAAAAATTTTTAAATATATACTGAAATCACATAAGACAGAAATTTGTTACAACCATTATTAATGTTACAAATAATTTGTTTAGTTCTATATCTCATTTCACACAACTAAATCTATCTCAGATAGAATATAATTAATCATTTCCAAAATAAATTTTTAAAATGATGAACTATAAGAACATATTTGTACTAATGCTAAGATAAGTTTTCTACATAAATCAAGAAACAAAGATGGATTACAAGCATGTTTTCGAGTTTGAATAACTCTTTTAAATTGCTGAAATTTTATTTGAAAACCAAAATATTTGGGATAAATGTAAATGATTTTAAAACCTACAATGCAGAATAACTGAAAAAAATGAAATACCGCTACATCTACTCAGATTCCACTTGATAGTCAAAAGAAACAAAAGAAAGTCTACTTGTAAAATAATCAAATATTATATTACAAATATAAGCTATTTTATAGAAAAATGCACCACTTCACTAATAAAAATATAATCATAATGTTATATACCTATTAAACTAATAATCATAAAAACTGGGCTTCCTGGTGGTCCAGTGGTTAAGAATCCAATGCAGGGGACATGGGTTTGATCCCTGGTGCAGGAAGATCCCATATGTTGTGAGGCAACTAAGCCCAAGCACCACAAGTACTGAGCCTCACGCCACAACTACTGAAGCCTGTGCACCTGGAGCCCACGCGCTGCAACCAAAGAAGCCACCACAATCAGAAGCCCATGCACTGCATGAACAGCAGCTCCTGGTCGCCGTAACGAGAGAAAGCCTAAACACAGCAACAAGACCCAGAGCAGTCAAAAATAAATAAAAATAAATGTTTCAAAAACCATAAAAAGTGTTTATTAATTAAGTATA
Source organism: Bos mutus (assembly GCF_027580195.1). NCBI lineage: Eukaryota > Metazoa > Chordata > Mammalia > Artiodactyla > Bovidae > Bos > Bos mutus. The sequence goes on from NC_091632.1 coordinate 26,460,941, forward strand.
TAATAAGCACTGGGCATCTTGTTTCACTTACTATTTATAATAAGCCTACTAGATAGTTATCATCATCCCACACTTTACTGATGAGAAAATGAAAGCTCAGAAAGGTTATGTGAGACTTTCTCAGGCATATAACCAGACAGCAGCACATGTAAAATCGTGAAGCCACTAGTCCAACCCCAAAGATCTTTTCCTTTTCCTCACCCTATGCTATGAGTCAAACACAAAACTATAATAAACTAAGGTTTAATTACCAATCTGGTAAAGTTATGGGAGAAAATTGTACTCATAAATTGTTGTAGACATTATTAATGTTTTATAGCTTTCAAGCAGAAAATCTTACAATATATATAACAAGATACAAGATGATCGTATTCCACAGTATAATCATCCCTGGTATACCCTCAAAGAAATAATACAAACCAGGAAAAGGTGGGTAAGGCATGTACCCATAAAGAAAAATTGTAATGGGAAAAATATATAAACAACTGAAGTGTCCAGTAGAGCCTTCTTCCACATTTCAATATAATAGTACCAGAGTGTCCGATATCCTCAACATTTTCGTTAATGGTCAGCAGATGGGAATGTAAATGAAATAGTCTTAAAAGAAAAGGAGGAAGATAACTTACACCATTCATAACCATTTCAAAAATAAACACACATAAAATGAGAAAAATAAGATAAATTTAAAGTGATATGGCCTATTTTTCTCTAAAGTTACTTAACTTTATAACAAATTAAGTTTGAGCATACATCTGACTATGCTATATAATATTTTGGAATTTTTGCTAATACATTGCATTAATGGCCTCATTATTTGTGAGACCTTTGTTTCCTGGTGATATGGAATGAACTGTGTCACCCTAAAGTTTATTTATATGTTGAAATTCTAGGCCCCAGTGTGACTATGAGCCTTTAAGGAAGTAGTTAAGGTTAAATGAAGTCAGAAGGGTGGTATGTGTGTTTGTTGCTCAGTCATGTCCGACTCTGTATGACCCCATGGACTGCAGTCCACCTCGCTCCTCTATCCATGTGGGGTCCTGACCTAATGGGACTGGTGTCCCTATAAAAAAAAGAGACTAGAGAGTCACCTGTGCACAGAGTAAAGGCCAAGTGAGAAGACAGTAAGAAGACAGCCCTGACTACAAGCTGAAGAAGCCTCAGAAGAATCCTATCTGACCATGTGTGTGTATGAATGCTACCTGACCACACACACACGTGTGTGTGTGAGTGTGTGCACTTTCCCGCCCAGTCCTGGGATTGCTGACTCATATGGTAGTTTTATTCCTAGTTTTTTAAGGAATCTCCATTGTTGTTTAGTCGCTAAGTCATGTCCAACTCTTTGCAACCCCATGGACTATAATCTGTCCATGGAATTTTTCAGGCAAGAATATTGAAGCGGTTTCCATTTACTACTCTGGGGGATCTTCCTAACCCAGAGATTGAACCTGCATCTCTTACATCTCCTGCATTGACAAGCAGATTCTTTACCACTGGGCCACGTGGGAAGCCCAACAGTTATGAAGACTATATGGTATCTTTTTCATTTGATCTGTTTAGTTAATCCTCTTTTATTGGTTGCTTCAATTTACTTCCACTATCTCAAGCATGGTGACATCATTAGACATGGGCCCAAAAGAGCTGGAACTATTTTTAGCTATAAGAAACACAAGTCTTAGTTTTTTTTATACTGTATCATTTGATCTATATATTGTAGCAGGTAAAGGAATATATATTATACAGCTGGAGGGTTAAACACAGTAGAGTAGTGAAACCTTTAAGCTTTTATCTCTTTAATTTGGTATTGATCCTGAGTACGTATATTTCAGGGCTTCCCAGGTGGAGTTAGTGGTAAAGAATCCACCTGTCAATGCAGGATACTTAAGAGACATGGATTCAATTCCCGGTCAGGAAGATCCTCTGAAGGAGGGCATGACAACCCACTCCAGTATTCTGGAGTATCCAGTATTCTCCAGTATCATGGAGAATCCCATGGACAGAGGAGCCTGGCAGGCTACAGTCCATAGCATCACAAAGAGTCAGGCATGACTAAAGTGACTTAGCACACATGCACGCATGGTATATTCCATTCCTTTAAGCATAAGATTCTGTATTTAGCTATTATTAGATACAAGGAATTATTACTTGTTTATGCTCGGAACATGCATATGCTCAGAAAAAGTTCAGGCTCACAGAATTTAAGAAGAGAACATTACAATTTATTTACATTTTGTAATTATAATGAATTCAATAATTGGGTATCCTCTTTCTCATTATTTTTAAAAATTACTATCTATCCCCATATTTTTACTTTCTTAATAGAAATAATATCAAATATATACTGAATATAGTAAATCAACTATATTTCAATAAAAAGGAAAAAACATTTTGACTGCAAAAAATGAAAACTCAACATAAATATATATATATTAAGTACTAAACAACTGCTATGTGCCAAACACTACTTTAAATGCTTTAAATACATGCTATATTATTTAATGCCTCTCATATATTGCAGTTCATATGGAACAAGAAAAGTAACAAACACTAGTGGGTTTCAAATTTTAAAATATATTGATTTTCTTAAAGACATCTATATTCTAATAATCCCACATCTTGCCACAATAATAATAGCAACTCTGATAAGAACAAGTTCTACTTACACAGTATTTGTGAACAAATACTACATAAACTATAATTTACATATTTTCAAATTTTACTTTGTAAGAAAGAAATTACTATACCACAAAAGGATAAAGAGAAATTAAGATTAAATTTCACAAGTGCAAATTGGCATAAGATAGAAGGAGAATTCAGATCTCCTGGGCCAATTGTATTCTTTCCCCTGTGGAGAATGAGAAATAAAGAAAGGTTCACAACTGCAGAAGTTTAGAAAACCACTTGGGTAGACTCTAGGCTGGGCAGAAGCTATAAGTCCAAAGAGAAAAAGAAATCTCTACCCAGGTGGCTCAGCAGTAAAGAATCCATCTGGCAATGAGCCTGCTAATAAAGGAGAAGCAGGTTCAATCCCCTGGAGAAGGAAATAGCAACCCACTCCAATATTCTTGCCTTGGAAATCCAATGGACAGAGGAGCCTGGCAGGCTACAGTCCATGGGGTTGCAAGAGTGGGACATGAATAAGGGACTAAACAACACACAAGAATTAGCTCCAGTTTTGGCATTAAACAGTATCCTTCTGTTTTAAGAGCTTGACTCTCCACCTGTGAAGCACTCAGGAAATACCATACATAGTAACTGATAAATAAAAACAGCTGATCTGACAGGTAGGAACACTATGTTCTGTCCTTTACCTCTAGGACCTGAAATCCCTTAGCATAGTACCTTTCACTCCAAATATGTCTCTATTTGCATAATTATTGTATGATTAGAATGTATAATATATTATGAAGTAGTAAATATAAAATGTTTATATCACTTCAGTTTAGTTGCTCAGTCGCGTCTGACTCTGCGACCCCATGGACTGTAGCCTACCAGGCTCCTCCATCCATGGGATTTTCCAGGCCAGAGTACTGGAGGGGGTTGCCATTTCTTTCTCCAGAGATCTTCCCGACCCAGGGATCGAACCTGGGTCTCCCACATTGTAGACAGATGCTTTACCGTCTGAGCCACCAGGGAAGTCACTTTAAGTAGACCATAAGTGTATAAAAAGCTAGGAAACATTCTCAGATGATTTCACATATAAGTGGGCTGCCAACAGGTTGGTGAAATTGCTAAAAACTGAAAGTTAAGTACAAAAGTCCAAAAAGGATTGTAAATACAAACATCAAAAATAGATTTCTTTTATCAAATGTATACACATTAACTACTGGGAGGCACTGATTCTAAGAATTTCCTTTAAACTCTTATCCTTTGATTCTCCTTTACTTAGATCATCCTATGATCACCTGGCAAGGAACAGACATACTAGTTTCCAAGGAAATGCAATAACTTAGTCTCTAAAATATTTTAACAGGATGTTAATAGAGGCACATCAAGAAAGACTTTACTTTCAGTGATTATCTATAAACCAAGAGTAAGACGAAAATATATTTCCTTAATAGTATAATTAAAACTCCCTGGGCAAAGGAAAATCTAAAGGGAAAACAAGGTTTAGGAGACATACTGAATTTTTGGCACAAATACACTTGGAAAATTACTCAATTTTTCACTGACATTATTTTTAAAGAAATTAAACTGTATTCTAGTATGAAAATTATTCAACAATTTTCACAATTTTAGAAAGAATTCAAACTTCTGCTGATGTGGTCAATCTCATAATTAAAGAGAAGATAAAATTTTCTAACGGAAAGAGCATATCCAAAAATGACCTCAACTCAATAGAAATATTATCAGTATATTAAGGTTTTCAAAAATAAGACAAACAAAAAAATCAATAACAAGTCTTAACTCATAATTGAAGTAGTTCCTCAGATAAGCTCAATCACATCCAAAACAATCAGAATAAAATTTAAGGTTTCTTTTGGTAGCTTAAAACACTATCATCAATATAAAACATTTTAAAATATAAACAAATCCTGAGTTTATTTTAAATATTGACAATTCTGTTACCTGAAATGAATCAAACACAAATTTCTATTTTGTAACCTAAATATTCAAGATTTGCATCTTTTCCTTCCATTTTCAAATTGTGTATTACCAAGACATGAGCAGATCAGAAGTCCCACCTATTAAAAGCTATCAATACAATCCAGCTCTAAACAGCTCTAATAACATTTGTTAATTTTTATGAAGAGATAATAGAAGGAATTCTCTTTAACTCTCAACTTTGTCAGAAGGAGATGATTTGATACTTTCTCCCTCTAAACTGCATTTAATGTACAAAAGTAGATCAATGGGATTAAAAAGGGTAAAAGACAAACCAAAACAAATAATTTTACACAGGCCCCAAAATTAAGAGTTCAGAGTATAACATAATAAAAAAATTCCTTCTAAATCAATTTTTTACTATTAATTACTATCATTCATTGAGCTTCTAAAATAGTTTAATACTTTTTAAAAATTGCACTAATTAAGTAAATTATTTTATAATGAGCAAATAGGATGTTTTATTCATTATAAAACACAAATAATTAAAATCCCTCTTCCCCCTTATTCATCACAATATACCTTCTCTTACTGGCTCACTGGTTGACCCTCCTTTTAGACTCAGCATCCTGGAGAAGCCATTGGAAAGAGTAGAGAAAATGCCACGGATGAAATATCCCTGCTGCTCAGACTCCACTGACCCCACTGAAGTTGGCCACCGTCTAACAAATCTGACACTGGAGCGGGGTTCTGGCTCTGAAAGAGATCTGCTGAATGGAACCCGAAGTGACTGAGTGTTTACCAGGTTCTGCTTCTCCATTGATGTCCCAAGGACTTCATTGCCAGAGGAAGAAATATTATCCCCAACCATCTTTGGCAGGACTGCTTGTTGTGGTGGTTCATCCAAGTCTCCTTTATTATTTTCCAATTGCTCCTTTTTGTCCCCTTTCAACCTTAAGCTGTGGTGTGTTTGCCACCGATAAGCACCCAGTGGCTTTCCTAGACTGGAAACAGCCTGTTCATTTTTCTTCCTCTTGCTTTTCACTGGACCACGCCATGGATAACTCTTTAAGCTTGTTCCTATCTCTGAGTGTGCATAAGCAGGTTCTGACAAAGATCTTCGATAGCTTGGAGGACACGGTGATGTTTGTCTCTTAAAGATGCTCATCTTCCATGACTCCATTTTTTAACAACTTCTTGAAACTTTAAATTTTTTGCTCTGCAGTCTTTGCAGTTGAACCACACTTGTCCGTGCAGTCCAAAATATTCAACTGCTTAAACAGCTTTCTTTGTGTGGCTTTGAACCACAGCAGATGTTGCTGCTTAAGAACTGGTGTCATGTTATTACCCCCATTTTCCCAGATCTCCAAAATTTCAGCAAGCACCCAAAAATCTCCTGTCTGAAGCAAATTATCTTCAGAATACAGCAAAAGAAGATCATCTCACTTCCTGCAGTAGGTTACATTTCTGCACTGAGTTTTCAGGAAATTTTTTTTTTTTTTTTTTTTAAAAAAATGAGAAGTGAAATAAAAGCAACAAAAAAAACCCACAGACACCTTTGGGGACCAATAGCAGTTAAGTGTTCACTATGTGAATGATATTGGGTTAAAAACGGATTGTGAAAGTACTCAAGCTGACTTACACACTTTCCAGAAGAAGAAGAAAAAACTTGCCTAAAAGTCTGCTCTCTAAGTGACAGCTCTTCAGGATAGTTTTTAAAGTTGGCATTTCAAGAAAATTCTTGCTATTTATGCCACAACTTCTCTCAAAGTTAATATTGTTTTACAACCAATAGGTAAAGTTTTGTGCAAGAGGCATTGCAAAGATGAGGGGAAAAGGACAAAAGAATGCCAAAATATAAAGCCATTTTTAATGTAAACATACTAGGGAGAATTTTAAAAGCACAAGTGGACAGAAAAAAGAAAAGGGATAGTGGATACTTGCTATGAACTATAGCAAAGGAAAAGGAAAATCTTAAGGCAACATCTTGTGGGAACTGGAACACAGGAAAGTACATACTTAAATGATTTCTAAAAGGGAAAAGTTTGCTTTATAAATCTAATTGGGGTAAGTTGTCTGGAAAAATATTCCCTATCTATTTAACCAGAAAAATTCCTTTATTCCTCTTTGTGCTATTTGCAACCTAAAAAAAAAAAAAAAAAAGAGCTGACTACTTAAAATTTTATTAAAGCAAAGTACCTTATATTGAACCAAGATCATGAATGCCAAGTTTTTTTGCTGGTTAATTTTTTTTTCAACTGTCAGCTCATAAACTCCTGAAAATAGGGGTTTCAAATGGAAAGCCTGACAGACTTAAGACCATCAATAAAAGAGATAAAACATGGCAATCAGATCACTTTGCAAGCTGCATAAAAGATGATGATTTCATATGGAAAACTAAAAAACCATCCATTTGTAGAATATGTACAATGAAAAAACAGTTCTTAACTAAGTCTCTTTCTTATTATTGCCAAACAGTAAAGTTAGTAACATATCTATTCTTTGAAACATGTTAAAATGTTCTAGTTATTTCCATTATCATAAAATAATGATCTCATCTTCATTTGTTTATATAGTCTCTAAATTTACACATTTCTGTACTAAGTAAGTGTTGAAGTACTCAGCTTTCCCAAAAGTATAATAAATCAAATTAGAGTATATTACAATCATAAAATTTTCTCTTGGCTTAAAAAAGACACTTAGAAATGTGAATCTGCAAAAAGAGAAAAACAATAAACATTAAGTTCTAATCTCTACTTATGACACATCACACAATCCACCAAAACTAATCTGTGATGGAAAATAAACCTAAATGTAAAATATAAACTGATAAAGCTTATAAAGGACATCACAAGAGAATATTTTTGTGAACTGAGGATAGGCAAAAATTTCTTGGGATTAAAAAAAAAAGTAATAACTGGACTTCCCTGGTGGTCCAGTGCTCAGGAATCCACCTGCCAGCGCAGGGGACACTAGTTCGATCCCTGATCTGGGAAGATTCCACAGGCCGCAAGGCAACTAAGTCCAAGCACCACAACTACTGAATCTGCATTCTAGAGCGCATGAACCACAACTACAGAGCCTGTGCACCGACAGCCTGTCCTCTGCAACAAAAGAAGCCATCGCAAAAGGAAGCCCACACACCACAACAAAGAATAGCCCCTGCTTGCCACAACTGAAAGCCCAGATGCAGCACTGAAGGCCTAGTGCGACCAAAAATAAAATAAAGTAAGTTTTATAAAAAGTAGTAACCATGATAGGAAAACATTAATAACTATGAATTCCTAAAAATTAAAACCTTAATACGTCTAGAAGACAATCAATAAGCAGTCAGTAAGCAAGCTACAAAATGGGAGAATATATTCACAATAAAATGTCTTACAATTTGTACCACAAAATGTAAAATTGAGAAGGAAATGGCAACCCACGCCAGTATTCTTGCCTGGAAATCCCATGGACGGAGGAGCCTGGTGGGCTACAGTCCACGGGGTTGCAAAGAGTCGGACACGACTAGGAAGAGAGAGTTGAACAGACCCTTCATGAAGAAAGTTATATGAATGGTCAATAAGCATAGTGGGAAATGTACTCAACATCATTAGGACTGAGAGAAAAGCAAATTAAAGCCAATAATGAGATATCATTCACTAAAACAGCTAACACTTAAACGGCTAATAACACCAGATGGTGGTGAGGATGTGGAGCAACCAGAAATCTCATAATCAGTCATGAAGTCGTGAAATGATACAATTGCTACGGAACAAATTTGACAATTTTATTTTCACAAGATAAACATACATTTATCCAATGCACATCAGTTCCACTCATAAGCATTTACTCAAGAGAAAAGAAAATACACAAACTTGTACTTCATGTTCACAGCAGCTTTATTTACGAAACCCATAAACTGAAAACAACCCAAATGTCTATCACAGTAGACTGGATAAACAAACTGTGATGGTTTCATACACTGTATACAACTCAGCTATAAAAAGAATAAACTACTAATAACAAAACAATGTGAATGAAAACCACAGATATTATACCAACAAAAGAAACTAGACACAAAAGAGCACATGCTGTATGATTCCATTTCTACAGAGTTCTAATAGGCTAAATTAATTTTTAACAGGGGGAAAAAATCAACAAAGCAGTTGTCAGTGGTGGAAAGCATTATTAACAAGAAAGGGGCACCAGGAAACTTTCTAGGGTTAAGGAAATTTTCTTAATCTTGATATACATGTGAATATGGGTATATTTGTCAAGACTCATCCAATTGTTCTCAAGATTTATGCATTTTCCCGTAATTAAGTTTTACCTTTAAAGAACTGCAAATACTACGGTTAGTAGGTTTACTTATCTAATATAATGACTTAGCAATTCTGAAAGCACTTTCCATGTATTTAAGACTTGAGAAAAGAAGTAAATGTATTGAAGATAATGAATGAATATGGATGAATACATACATAGAGACAGACCTACCAATACTGGAACAAACCAATACTATACACCTCCAGATATGTTGAACTGTGAAAGCATAGCTTGTGATTTATTCCTGTAAAAAAAAAAAAATGCATAACCTAAATCTAATCACAAGCAGCATCAGATAACCTTGAATAAAGAAGATCTATGAAATAACTATATCCTTTGCTTCAAAAGTGTCAAGGTCAGAAAAATAAGAGAAAAGCTATAGAACTGTTGTAATTCAAGAGACTAAGGAGAAACAATGAAAAGTAATGCATAATTTTGGATCTGATCCTAAAATGGGGAGAAAAGCTATAAAACAAACATTATTGGGATAACTGACAAAATCTGAATATGGACTATTGTTAGATAATAGAATATTAAGATTTCTCATTTTCATTATGAAAGAGAATATTATTATTCTTAGGAAATTCCCACTGAAGTATTTTGGGATCTTAGAGGCATGATGTTTCCAATTTACCCTCAAATGACTCAGGGAAAAACTACACATATAAAGGTATATAAAATATGACCAAACAAACAGGGTAAACTGTACATAATTATTGAATCTAGGGGAGTCCCTTGGACTGCAAGGAGATCCAACCAGTCCATTCTAAAGGAGATCAGTCCTGGGTGTTCTTTGGAAGGAATGATGCTAAAAGCTGAAACTCCAGTACTTTGGCCGCCTCATGTGAAGAGTTGACTCACTGGAAAAGACTCTGACGCTGGGAGGGATTGGAGGCAGGAGGAGAAGGGGATGACAGAGGATGAGATGGCTGGATGGCATCACCGACTCGATGGGCGTGAGTTCAAGTGAACTCCGGGAGTTGGTGACGGACAGGGAGTTGTGGCATGCTGCAATTCATGGGGTCGCACAGTCGGACACGACTGAGTGACTGAACTGAACTGAAAGGGTCCCTGGTAGCTTAGTGGTAAAGAATCTGCCTGAAATGCAGGAGATGCAGGAGACACAGGTTTGATTTCTGAGTCAGGAAGATCTCGGAGAGAAGGAAATGGCAACCCACTCCAGTATTCTTGCCTGCAAAACTCCATAGACAGAGGAGCCTGGTGGGCTACAGTCAGTGCGGTCACAAAGAGTTGGACATGACTGAGTGCCTGTGCACGTGCACACACACACACAGACACACCCACACAAAGGGTATATACAAGTTTCTCCTATGCTTGCAAATATTCTCTAGGCTTGAAATTACTTCAAAATAAGACATTACACACGTAAATTTTTTTAATTTCAAAATTACTTCCTTTGGGTCTATAACAAATATTTTATTATTAATACTGTAATGGTCCCTATTTCAGAATATCTTTTGAGTAATACTAATAAGAAAATATCTAATTTCACAGGTTTCATGAGAGGGAAGTTAATCAAGATCACCCTATTAAAACACCTCAGTAAAAATTAAAACTACGATTTTGAGAAAAGTTGCACTGTAAGAGTAGAACTTAAGCCCCATAATTAACACTGTAAAATTCAGAGACTCAGTGTTATATGAGAAAATACTTTTACACACTAAATAGGTAAGGTAAGAATAATTATACTAGTTTCTAAACTCATCAACCCAATTCTTTCAAGGAGCTACTACAATTCTTCTTACCATAAACTTCCCTATTTAAAGGAATATGGAAGTGGAAAATATTAAATAGCACATAAAAGATTCAAGCAAAATCAGAAAGCGAAAGAAACACAGAGTGAGGAAGTGACAGTCTCTAAGTAGGGATAATCAAAGAAATGAAGAAATTCACCTCTCTTAGAGTTGGCTAAAGTTGGATTTGGCAAATGTTTCAGATTCTCTTCTATCGTTATGATAGCCTAATATCATTTGTTAGTTATTTCTCCAAGTTTTGTCTTTCACCTGAATTTAAGACAATCACTTGACACCTGCATTCTCTAAATTTTATCAAATGTATACAACAAATTTATAATTTTTAAGAAAAGATTCCAAGTTTTATAATTTTTTAATTAGAAACTATGACACTACCACTGAACTACCACATTCATTATGAATCCTAATATAAAAATTGGCTACTGATTAAAGTGTCTTAACAAGAACACTACTGCCACCTCAAGTATCAGCTAATTATTATTCACCTCCTTAATATATAATTTGTAATATTTAAAGCACAGCTTTAAGAATCACTCTAGTTGCTTAGCCAAAAGAAACATCTGAATTCTCTAAATATACAAGTATTTATATTGGTATGGGGCCATTTTTAAAATGGTTATTGAGTACACATATCAGGCACTGAACTAAGACTAGAGGAACAAAAACGAACAAAAAATACACTGTCCCTGCCCTGCTGAAACTGCCAGCTAACCAGGAAGGACTGATAGTAAGCAAGGGAGTCTACAGAATGCTCGGAAAGTGTGATGCAAGGAAATTTTTAACCATGTCTAATTTGAATGCAGAGTTCCAAAGAATAGCAAGGAGAGATAAGAAAGCCTTCCTCAGTGATCACTGCAAAGAAATAGACAAAAACAACAGAATGGGAAAGACTAGAGATCTCTTCAAGAAAATCAGAGATACCAAGGGAACATTTCATGCAAAGATGGGCTCGATAAAGGACAGAAATGGTATGGACCTAACAGAAGCAGAAGATATTAAGAAGAGGTGGCAAGAATACACAGAAGAACTGTACAAAAAAGATCTTCATGACCCAGATAATCACACTAGTGTGATCACTCACCTAGAGCCAGACATCCTGGAATGTGAAGTCAAGTGGGCCTTAGAAAGCGTCACTACAAACAAAGCTAGTGGAGGTGATGAAATTCCAGTTGAGCTATTTCAAATCCTGAAAGATGAGGCTGTGAAAGTGCTGCACTCAATACGCCAGCAAATTTGGAAAACTCAGCAGTGGCCACAGGACTGGAAAAGGTCAGTTTTCATTCCAATCCCAAAGAAAGGCGATGTCAAAGAATGCTCAAACTACCGCACAATTGCACTCATCTCACACGCTAGTAAAGTAATGCTTAAAATTCTCCAAGCCAGGCTTCAGCAATACGTGAACCGTGAACTTCCAGATGTTCAAGCTGGTTTTAGAAAAGGCAGAGGAACCATAGATCAAATTGCCAACATCTGCTGGATCATGGAAAAAGCAAGAGAGTTCCAGAAAAACATCTATTTCTGCTTTATTGACTATGCCAAAGCCTTTGACTGTGTGGATCACAATAAACTCTGGAAAATTCTGAAAGAGATGGGAATACCAGACCACCTGACCTGCCTCTTGAGAAACCTGTATGCAGGTCAGGAAGCAACAGTTAGAACTGGACATGGAACAACAGACTGGTTCCAAATAAGAAAAGGTATATGTCAAGGCTATATATTGTCACCCTGCTTATGAGAAACGCTGGGCTGGAGGAACACAAGCTGGAATCAAGACTGCCGGGGGAAATATCAATCACCCTCAGACATGCAGATAACACCACCCTTATGGCAGAAAGCAAAGGACTAAAGAACCTCTTGATAAAAGTGAAAGAGGAGAGTGAAAAAGTTGGCTTAAAGCTCAACATTCAGAAAACTAAGATCATGGCATCCAGTCCCATCACTTCATGGCAAATAGATAGGGAAACAGTGGAAACACTGGCTGACTTTATTTTTCTGAGCTCCAAAATCACTGCAGATGGTGATTGCAGCCATGAAATTAAAAGACACTTACTCCTGGGAAGGAAAGTTATGACCAACCTAGACAGCATATTAAAAAGCAGAGACATCACTTTGTCAACAAAGGTCCGTCTAGTCAAGGCTACAGTTTTTCCAGTGGTCATGTATGGATGTGAGAGTTGGAGTATAAAGAAAGCTGAGCACTGAAGAATTGATGCTTTTGAATTGTGGTGTTGGAGACAACTCTTGAGAGTCCCTTGGGCTGCAAGGAGATCCAACCAGTCCATCCTAAAGGAGATCAGTCCTGGATGTTCATTGGAAGGACTGATGTTGAAGCTGAAACTCCAATACTTGGGCCTCCTGATGCAAAGAGCTGACTCATTTGAAAAGACCCTCATGTTGGGAAAGATTTAGAGCAGGAGGAGAAGGGGACGACAGAGGATGAGAAGGTTGGATGGCATCACCGACTCAATGAACATGGGTTTGGGTGAACTCTTGGAGTTGGTAATGAACAGGGGGGCCTGGGGTGCTGCGGTTCATGGGGTCGCAAAGAGTTGGACACAACTGAGCGACTGAACTGAACTGAAGGCACAAGGGATAGAACCAATTTCTTTCCAGTTCTCTTGATCTTGAGATTATACTGTTATACTCAATTCTACTATGTCATGCAACATACATTTCTAAAAATCATCACACTTTACAAATTCGACAATAAAACTTCAAGGCTTTTGAGGCAGGTGGGTTTGGGAAGAAACATTTAGAAACAATGACACATAAAAAAAGATAAGCTAATAAAAACTGTAGACCATTTTGCACATGTTAAATGGTTAAGAAAAGCCTAAATGCTAAAATAAATACATCATGTTACTTTAAAAAAAACCCCTGAAGTTTGCCTGTAGAAGTGGGCATCAGAAGGGTTGTGGCTTTTTCGTTTTTGTGACATGATGGAAGGAGGGTTATCTGAAATCTAAATGACAGCTGTAACGCTTAAGTGGACAGATGTGGCTCATAACAAGTGTGGGGAATTGAGGTAGCTGGTAGCTGGTCAAGATGTATGCCTTTCAATATCTCCTACAGTATCATGCTTTACTTGGATACAGTTTTTGGTATGTAGCTAACATTTCCCAACAAACGGCACATAAGCAAACACAAAATTCATGTAACGCTCCAACTGTTCCCTACTATCCATCACATGATACACATCCTCATTTTCAAAAGAAGCATGACATAAAATAAATTTCAATTTAAAAAACTTTTGAAAAACTCCTGAAACATAAAATAATAATAATTTTCTTTTTTAAACACCAAAAATAAAGCATGATAGTAGAGCTGACTATATCTTCTCTTTTCCTTAATACTGGTATGGTATTAAAAAAAAAAAAAAAAAAACAGGTAAAAATATCAACAGGAAGCCTTACCATTGGAAGGCACAATAAATGCACAGGGTTTGAAATAGTTCTTGAACTAAGTATATTCCACTCTTTAGTTCAAACTTTTCACTTTTTTCTTTCTCCTCAGAAAGACCAGAACAATAACAACGAAGGGATCAAACTCAAGATGTGGGCACAAAGACCAAGCGTAAAGATAATGCAACAGACCTGCTTCTAGGCCAATGCTTCTCATGCTTTAGGGTATGAATGAATCACCAGGAGATTGAATTAAAATGTAGACTTTGTTTTAGTACACATGGGTGAGAGCCTGAAATTCTACATTTCTAATAAGCTATAAGTGATATGTATGCTACTGATTCACGGGACAAATTGTGACTAACAAGCTGTAGACAGATTTTTAAATAAAAAGACTAAAGGAATTCTAAAGGCTCCCATGAGATTCAGTCAAGTTCTCCAAAATAAAAACATCGTATTGGGATTACAGGATAAAGTGAGAATATTTGCTTGAAATATTCTGTGAGAGTGACTATGAACATCACATAGAGACTTTGCTCATGGTCGTGTGCAGAGAATTAAAGATACAGCAATCCTAGCCAAATCTCTTCCTTGGAGACAGCAAAGACTATCTATAGCATATAAATAAAGCACAATTAAAAATTCAACAATCTTCTGCATTTTAAGAACTGTGGCATTTTTTTTTTTAATGGAAGGAAGCAAGGGAGGGAGATGCAAATGACCATCTATAGGAGGATGCCCAAATAAATCACAGTACATACCATGCAAAAACAACCACATATATTTAACTGTGCTAGAAACACACACATTTTTAAAGAGTGATTGCCTGTAGGGAGTACAACTGAGGTATCACCTTAGATCTTTATGGTTCTATTTTTTAACTATGAGTATATACTATAGTCACAGTAAGAAAAAAAAACGGAAATTTAGGTGGTAAGAAGTCTAAGGGATAAGGTATAAAAGCAATATATACTATAAAAAGTAGATCATGATCCCACTTTTACTGAAGATTATCATTAATATGTCAGTATACATATGATGAAATTTGCGTAGAGAGAAATTCTGTTCCTATTACTTTTAAATATTTTCTTTTTTAAAAATAATAAAATGTGTTATTATTGCTGCTAATAGATTTATGTTTTTATATTATTAATTTCTATAATATATGAAATTTTATAATGACTGTATATTTTTATTCCTTTTGAATGCACAAAGTTTAAATAAGCATATTTTAAAAATCTACCCAGAGCAAAAATGGAAACTTTTAATATCAATACACAGAATCAGAATTAGAGAACAGAGAACTAAACAAGACATCACAGATTAACTTAACCAACACTTAAATATAATCAAATGAGGCTAGAGAAAAAAACTTGTCCATGACTACTTAGTCAACAGCAAAAACAAACAAACAAAAAGAACACATGGGTATCCTAATTCCTAATTCAGGATTCTATATAACCTCTTTAAATTAGCATTTTCCAACTATGGTTCACAGAATACAGTTGATAAATTTAGGTTTACGGGGCATAATTGTGACACTGAGTTAAGATATTTTATTGTTATCTAGTTTAAATGCTAAATTCTTTATTTTTTAAACATTAAAATAGGATATCAGTTTCTCATTAAAATGGCTTTTCTGATTTCTTTCAACTAAGGGAAGCAAGCAGAGATGAAAAGGCAAAACTTGAGCTTTCTCAGATTACAAATACTAGTCTGCCACCACTTCCTATCTTTTAAGACACACCTTTTCTATACCGAAATTCTATCCTATAAATCTCACATGCTCTTATGTAATAGAAGATATGACATAATACAATTAACCAAGAGTTCAGGAGTTAGGTTACTGGAACAACAGAGTACATACTTCTTAGATCAACTAATGAAAAGCTTTAAAAATAGGATTAATTTCTATAAACCAGAAGAAGACATCTTTCAAAAATACAAAGTCTTTGTTTATTCAAAGCTAAGTAATTAATAACAAAACATCCCCTTCCCATCTCCTATCACTGGAGCACATCTGCTTCCCGATGAAACACTTCCTGTGGCAAAAACTACCTCCTTTCTAAGTGAGAGAACTCAAAGACACACCTGACACGTACACAGCTTCTCACTTGAGAAAGCTATGTCTAGAGGAGCTAAATAAAGGTGATTCTTAATAGACAACTCTCAGAATTTATTTTTAATAAAATGTTTTAAGATAAAAACCAAAACACAGATGACTTCTAATTCTATCATTAAAGTCTTTTAAAAAATAAAAACTTCTTGTTTTCCTCTAAACATCTCTGGTCACACCTTCTCTGTCTCCTGTGAGATTCATTCTTCTCTATCTAGTCTCTAAATGTTAGGAGTTTATCAAACTGGGTCCCAGGCACCCCATCGCCATATTCTCACCATGCATATCATCATTCACAGTTACCACAGCAACTTATACCTCCAGTTCAGACATGATCTCCTTTGACCAACATATTCATATATTCAATTAGACGTTTTGTGGCCTCTCAAATTCAAAACGTATAAAACCTAACCCATGATCTTTCCTTTAAAATCTGTTCTCATTCCAGTGTTGCTAATTCTAATAAAAATAACATCCACTCCACTGTATCAGTCCCAAATCTTAGTCATCTCCCTCTCTTACCATTCAATATTAAATCCATGAACCTCGCCGATCTTCCCTAAGTATATTTAATCTACTTCTCACCATTTCCTCTCAATTAACTACTATCATTTCTCACCTGGATTATCCTACATTTATCTACCTACATCTACTACAGTCCCCTGTAAATCATTATTCCTACTATAGTGAGAATAATCTTTTCCAAATACAAGTTTCCTGCATACTACTTTTCAATTGCTTCCCACTACTCTATAAAACTAACACAAAACATACCAAAATTCCTCAACATAGCCTGGTCCCTACCTACGCCATCCCTTCAGCCTCCTTTGAATCCTTTCAGTCCTTCATACTAACATTCTCCTTCCCCACTGCACGGCTTTTGCCCACAATGTTTCCTCTACATGGAAGGATTTTTCTCCCTTCATCAACTGCCTATTCATGCTTCAGATTTCAGTTCAAGTGTTACTACTTCCTGAGAGAGCCTTTCCTGACTTCCCTGACTAGGTCAAATCTCTTTTTATAGGCTTTTACAGTCCCAAGCGTCTCCCTATTAGAGTTATAACTATTTTTGGACATTTCCTTGTGAGATTATTAATCAGTGATTGTTTCACCCACAAAACTATACTTTACATGCCTGTTTTATTGTCTATAGAGTCCTCAGTACTTGACATACGATAGGCACTCAATAAATATTTGCTGAATTAATTAATAAAAATCTGAGAAAGACCTAAAATAAAAGCACCTGACTTCACGATAGTAGTAAAAAGGATCAGTAATAATGAGTTTAACATTATCTCTCATACCAAGAAGATCACATTAAAACACATATGATGAGGGAGAAGGACAGGGGAGAGAAGACAGTCACCAGGGATTTATCTTTCTTGAACCAAGTGACTATCTGTTTCTTCAAGGATAAGAGAGGCGTATTAACAGAGGAAAATAAAAGAATTATGTCAAATGAGATGAGAGCAGGAAAGAGGCAAGAAATATTGCTTCAATTGTTAAGATTTTCTTCCCCCAGAAATGTCGATTTATTTGACAGAAACTATTACCTGGCTTTTCTAGATTTTCTTAAAAAAATTATTTCTAAGAAAAAAATCTGGCATCACTGGAGAACATCTTGAAGACGCATAAAGAGGTAACTACAAGCACTTAAGGAATCTCATACCTTCTTCAGTGAGTATAAACTTAGAAAATGAACAACATTCTGATAACTTGAAATAAGTATCAGTGTTTTACCAATACATCTGATAAATGACAAAGCAGCTTGTACTAAAGTAGACTTAGTTCAGCGCCAAAACTGGGGTTGTTAAAGGAAGGAATTAGAAATATTTTATTATTATAAGGTATTGCACTACTTGGGAAACAATACAGTATCATTTGAAAGTGGACTTGGATTAATTGCTAATATATATTACAAATTCTAGGGCAATCACTTAAAAACTTTATTAAAAGGTAAAGAAGAAAAAAATAGAATCATGTAAAATGATCAATTAAAATAAAAAAAGACAAAAAGGAACGGAAGACAAATACAGAAACAAAGAACAAGGGTAACAAACAAATAATACGGGCAACAAATAGAAAAACAGTAACAAATATAATAGATATTAATCCAACTATATCAATAATCCCTTTAAACATAAATGGTCCAAATATACCAATTAAAGACAGAGATTGTCAGTGGGGATCAAAACACAAGCCCCAGCTACATGTTGCCTACAAGAAATCTGCTTTACATATAAAGATACAAATACATTAAAAGTAAAGGGATTGAAAAAGATGTAACATGCTAACACATACAACATGCTAATCAAAGAAAGCTAAAGTAGCTATACTAATTTCAGATAGGGTAGAATTCAGAGTAAGAGAAAAACTCAGGAATAGATAAAGGCTTATGTAATAATAAGAACCAATTCCCTAAGAAAATTGAGAATCCTTAATGTATATGTACCTAACAGCAAAGTGTCAAATTATGTGAGTTTAAAAACTACAAAGAGAAATAGACGAATCTCCTATTATAGCTGGAGATTTCAACCACACCTCTATGAGAAAGGGACAGTTCAGTAGGTAGAAAATCAGTAAGGACACAGCTGAACTCCACAGCACCTTCAATCAACTGGATATAAGTAACAACTAAGAGCACCACTCTAGACAACTGCTACCTTTTAACGAGTACTTTTATTAAGTACAGTTGGCTTTTTATGTTAGACCTTGAAATTTTAGGAGCAAAGAATTACTGTTAAAGTCAGTTTGGAGACAAGGAAGTGAGTCAAGACTATCATACAAACAGCTGGAAAGCGGCAGCTTTTAAACTCTGTTCCTTCTGGTTGTGTTACATATGCCTTGAAATAAAATAAAAAATCAGAAGCAAATTTAACAAAAGAAATAAACTTTTAGAAAAAGAAACAGAATTTCATCAGTAATATAATACAGTTACCTAGAAATATCAATTAATAAAATGCTCTGGTTAAGTTGACTTTAGGTTTAACTAAGAATCGAGAACCTTTGTTTGAAATTGTTTACTTTTTACATTTTCTTTTCCTAACAGGCGTTAGTTAATTTTATGGTCTCAGTGAATAGACACTTTATTTAATTATTTCAGGCTTCCCTGGTAGCTCAGCAGTAAAGAAGCCACCTGCCACTGCCTACCAATGCAGGAGACACAGGTTCAATCCCTGAGTCAGGAAGATCTTCTGGATAGGAAATGGCAACCCACTCCAGTATTCTTTCCCAGAAAATTCCATGGACAGAGGAGCCTGGTGGACTACAGTCAGACACAACTAAGCGATTGAGCACAGAAGCATGAAGAAAGATCTATAGAAAGAAATAACAGTCAGTTTTCCCAGCTTTCAAGGATGAGAAGCTTTTCAGGCCAAGGGGATAGTGTTTGAGGGTAGAAGAAAGGCAAAGGGAACTCTTAGCAAAGAGAACAGTACAGATAAAGATATGAAGACATGAAACATTTCAGGCACAGATTAGCATCCAGAGTACAAGGAGAAAGGTAACAGGAGACAACACTACTGTAGAGGCAGACAGAGGGAAGACTAGGGAGCCTCTTATTTGCTAAAGAATTTGGACTTCATCTTGTAAATAATGAAGTGACGTCAAAGTTGCTCAGTCGTGGCCGACCCTTTGCAACCCCATGGACTATACACTCCATGGAATTTTCCAGGCCAGAATACTGGAGTGGGTGGCCTTTCCATTTCTGCAGGGGATCTTCCCAAAATAGGGATCAAACCCAGGTCTCCTGCATTGCAGGCAGGTTCTTTACCAGGTGAGCCACAAGGGAAGCCCAAGAATACTGGAGTAGGTAGCCTATCCCTCCTCCAGCGGATCTTCCCGACACAGAAATGGAACTGGGGTCTCCTGCATTGCAGGCAGATTCTTTACCAACTGAGCTATTAGGGAAGCCCTGTAAATAATGAGAGCTACTAAAAAAGTTTAATGAACTAGCAATGTGATTGTGTTTAGGCTTTTTTATATTAATAGCAAGCTACTTCTGGCAATGGTCAAAGTTAGATGGCAAGGGATATGGCTCAATGGAGGGAGACATGCTAGGAAATAACTAGAAATAAAATAATGAGAAACTGAACTGAGACAACAGAGTTAATGATTCCATTCCTGGCTCCAAGACCCACTAAATATTTCATATCAAACAACAAACCAGATGGTGAGATAAAAACCTAGATGAGATAACAATCCAGAGGAGTAAAACTGGCACCGGAAGTAGTTTCTACTCTGGGGCCTTTGTTACCCAAAACAGGTTCTGAGAAACTGAGGTATGTGGTTAGCAAGCAAAGGGTCTAAAGAGATAAAAGGTCAGAGACCAAGGAAAGACAGGGTTGGACCCCAAGTTACTAATTCCCTTCTCTTTAGCCCACTTTGGATTGGACTCTGAAAAAAAAAATCACCCTAGGACCAAAGTGAATTACAAGTAAATCAGATTTGTAAAAAGCTTGGCTTTTAGTCTTTTAGATTAGCTAATCAAAATCTCAAATGAAATTGTTATGATTATTCCAGTTTGTTAGAACCTTTAGTGTTTGGCAGGAAATAACAAAAATCTTACTGAGAGAAAAATAACATTATCCCAAACCTCAAATGATTTCTAGAAATAAATTTTCAAATAGATCCACTATTCTTTATCTAAATTTTCAGGCTAAATGTGATGAGAATTCAGAAGATTTCACATTTTAGAAAAGTAATATGGTACATATACCATATTGTCACATCATCAGTGGGGTAGGCGGCATTACCCTGTTATCAATCTGATGCAAACTGTACAAACATTTACACTAAGCTGAATAAAACTAAACAGCTTTCTGTCACTTCACAACATGTTTGGACAATAAATGAGTTATGAAACAGCTTTTAGTTGCAGAGCTTTCTGGATTTTAGAACTGTAAAGGACTGTAATGCTATAGAATGCTCAGTACATAAAGATAACAGGGCACATAAGAAGGCAATTAATCATGAGTATAAACAAGTAAAAGCAACAGGCAATAAAAACACACACATCTATCAGAAACATTAACAGAAATATGTACTTGAGTTGCAATGCCAAGTCTGTATAATTATATAGTTACAACATGTATGACAATAAAATTCAAGCTTTAAGATTTAGCAAAACATCGCAAATTATAAAAATGTCATAGTAAATCAGAAAAAGAACTAAAGAGAAGTCGCAAAAGTAGAAAAATCATTAGATACTACTGAAGAGAGAATTATGTCAGAGGAAACTATGTAGAATAAAGCATGGAAATACAAAAACATACAAAATATAAAAATATAGAAAATATTCAGGAGTCAAGAGACTTAGAAGTTACAAGGAGAATGTTTAATATGTTAAATTGGAACCCCCCCAAAAGAAAAGATGAATGAAAAGAGATATTGCTTGAAAAGTAATGACTAAGGATTTTCCATATTTGATGAAAGATGTCAATCCACAGCTTTAAGCAGCCTGAGAATTTCAAACAAATAATTTTATTTTTAAACCCAGGAAACAGAGATGAAGAAGATAACTTTGAAATTAGCTTTGAAGATAGCTTTAAAATAAATAATAAGTCCTCTTATTACTGCTCTCAGAATGATTCATGCAGATATGTATTCTTCTTCATTAAAGAAAAATAAGATGCTATAGAAAAAAAAAAAAACATTTTTTTAAACTTAGCCTTTATTTGGCTTATAAAATTTCCAGACAACGTTGGGTCCAATAGTAAAAGTCTTATTAATCCTGTCTTGATTTTTACCATTAAAAATATATTAGCAAAACAGTTGAAACACTTGTACGACTCTATTTTATGTAACTTCATTAAGACTGTAATCATAGTTCTGATATGATGTATATGGTCAGATATCAAATGTTACAGAGGACACATAGTAAAAACCCACCCTCAACCCACCTGTCCCACAGTATTTTTTCCAAGAATACCGCTTGAAAAACAGAGCTGGGAAAATGTCCTACAAATAAGGACAGAAAAAGAGGTGCAGAAAAATCAGGGGGGAAAAGATATGTAGGTCAATCTGTAAGATCTAACATTTGATTAATAAGAAGCAAAGAAAGAATGAATGAGAAAACTGATGGGAGGATACCCTTATATAAAAGAAACAGAAAGAATTTCCCAGAACTGAAATACAAGTCTTTAGATTAAAAGAATCCACCGATTATCAAATGAAAAAGACCCAACCAGTGCACATCACTGAAATATTTCAGAATATTGGGAATAAAGAAATGAGCTTAAAACTCTAGAAAAGAAGGGATAAAAATGCCAACCACAAAAGAATTTAAAAAATGAGAAAGCAATGAATTTCTCAGGAGTCACACTGAATATCTTCAAGATATTAAAGTGTTATTAGACCAGAATGACATGCAAGGATTCGAAGCTACGTGATGATGTGCCTCAGTAAAATGAGGATTCAGGAAAGAGGAATACATGAGATCCAGGACATAGGGTATCTAATACAGAAAAGCAATTAGCGGAAGTCCCAAAACTAGGTCATAAAGCAGATCTAGAGAGCACCGACAGAGATAGGAGGTGGTGGATACAAAGCTCCAAGAGAAGTATCTCCAGAGAAAACAAAATGTGCGTGCAAGTGGGGGATTTTAATATAAAAGCGTATCAGTTCAGTTGCTCAGTCATGTCCAACTGTTTGCCACCCCATGGGCTGTGGCATGCCAGGCTTCCATGTCCATCACCAACTCCTGGAGCTTGCTCAAACTCATGTCCATCGAGTCAGTGATGCCATCCAACCACCTCATTTTCTGTCATCCCCTTCTCCTCCTGCCTTCAATCTTTCCCAGCATCAGGGTCTTTTCCAATGAGTCAGTTCTTAAAAAGCACTCAACAGATTGGCATACTTGGGGATAAAAATGAGGACATGATAACAGAAATCAATGCAAGAAGAAAGACAATTCAAAGTTTAAGGGAAAACAGAATAAGTGTATCAGAAAGGAGTATAATCAAAGTACAGTCTCATGTTAAAAGAAAAAACTCTTTTTTCCAATCTAACTGAATAGTATAGTATAGCGATTTGGGGGATGCTATAGTGGAGAAGGCAATGGCACCCCGCTCCAGTGCTCTTGCCTGGGAAATCCCATGGACGGAGGAGCCTGGTGGGCTGCAGTCCATGGGGTAGCTGACAGTCAGGCACGACAGAGCAACTTCACTTTCACTTTTCACTTTCATGCATTGGAGAAGGAAATGGCAACCCACTCCAGTATTCTTGCCTGGAGAATCCCAGGGACGGGGGAGCCTGGTGGGCTGCCGTCTATGGGGTCGCAGAGTCAGACACGACTGAAGCAACTTAGCATAGCATAGCATAGTGAAAGTGGGTGAGGTAAGAGTCCTAATGTCTCCTCAGAAGAAGAATTAAATGTATAATATCAAGAAAAAAATATTGTCATGTTACTTTGCAAGGCAACCCAGAGTAAATCATTTAAATAATTTAAAACTAGTTGCCCTAGAAATGAGAAGGCAGGGGAGGAGGGGAGTGTTGTTTTTCATTACAAGCCTTATAAGTTATTAAAACACATGCACACATTAGTCTGTTTAGCAACAAAAAAATCATCTATCCCACGACTCACTCAATGAACATTTTAGTTTATTCTCCCAGTATTTTTTAATGCATTAAAAATAGGTATATGTTTATTTTATTATGATCAAAATCCTAATATTGGACTTACCAGGTAATCCAGTGGTTAAGAATCCACCTGCCAATGCAGGGGACATGGGGCAACTTCTTCAACCCTTGGTCCGGGAAGACTCCGCATGACGTGGGGCAACTAAGCCCGTACACCACAATTACTGAGCCTGCTCACCTAGAGCCTGTGCTCCACAACAAAAGAAGCCACTGCAATGAAAAGCCTGTGCCCTGTTAACTTGAGACTAGCCCTAACTCGCCTCAGCCAGAGAAAGCCGGCACACAGCAACGAAGACCTGTGCACCCAAAAACAAAGTTAAATAAATGAAATTATTTTTTTTAAATCAGAGTGTTTTTATATAACACATTTATAACCATCATTAAAATGTTTTGAGATCATTAATTTTATTCTCTGCATTATATGGCACTGAATGGATCACCATGATTTATTATGTGATAATAAACAGCCCTTCCTTTAATGATGGACATTTAATTGTTCCATAATTTTCTTTGGTGTGTCTTTGATCTTAAAAAGTAACACTGTGACAAACAACTTAGTAAAGATCTTTGTCTAAATCTTTACTTTTCTGGAGTAGATTCTAGAAACAGAATTGAAAAAGGAGATAATGGTGAACTGCCAAGAATACGGATGGGCCTTATACCCAGACAATTTCCTGTGTCCAGTATTAGCTCCATTCCTTGTGTGTGCATGTGCTCATTCGCTTTAGTCAAAGTGTTAGTTGCTCAGTCGTATCTGACTCTTTGCAGCCCCATGAACTACAGCCAACCAGGTTCCTCTGTCCATGGAATTTTCCAGGCAAGAAACTAGGGCAGGTTGCCATTTCCTACTCCAGGGGATCTTCCCAACCCAGGGTTGAACCCACATCCCTTGAGTCTCCTGCATTGGCCAGCAGATTCTTTACCACTAGCACCACCCAAGGAAGTTAAATTCCTTATTAGCTGTGTAACTTTGCTCGAGCTCATCACACAAACCTACTGTTGATAACTCTTAGCTGACGATTTGATCAAGTAGAAAAAGAAAGGTTGAATATTGGAGAGAGAAAAGCACTGGAGTAGCAAGGTCTAGTGGGAAGGGAAGGGAATGGGAAGGGAAAGGGAATACAAGAGATAAAGTACAGGTTAGCCATTTGGTCTCTAAAATGAGATCTTAAAGAACACAACAGAATGGTACTCCTCTTTCCTCTCTAGCTTTCTGTATTTCTATCTTTCCTCGAACTTTCATGTAAGCTGGCCTGCTTAGTATACAAGACTATAAAGGGAACAGAGTTCACAGGGCAAGAGAAATACACTGGTGAGACTTTTATACATAAGGGAAGGGCAAAGGACTAGAACTAAGGAACAAGGCTGGAAGGAACAGTCAGAAAAACAAAACTAGGACAGAAACATCACAGAAACTCGACAATAAAGAACTTCAAGGATAGTATGGTCAATAGTGTGAAACAGGTCAATAATGTTCAATATTTAGAAGCTGCTGTTAGATTTATCAACTAAGACCTCTATGATTTCAATAAAATGTTAAGTATAGATGCCAGGTTCCAATAATCTAGGAAATAACTCTGTATCTGGGCTTTAAATCATTTGGGACAGAAATCACTTTATGAAAAATTCTCTAAGATCTAATACACACACACTCACTAAATAGTCATTCAGTCATGAACACGAACCAGTTTTTCTGAATGACAAAAGTAGTTCTAAATAACTGGCTTAGTTACTAATTGACTTGTATATATTCGACTATAAATATTTTAACTAGTAATTCTAATATTTCTGTTCCTTTTTTTTTCATCATGGATATATGTTAGGCCAAGAATGAATCTGGCCAGGAATGAATTTGGAAGCCTTTATGTATTCCCCCAATTATGAAGTACAATTATATTCCATCTTTTGGAACAACATGCATGATAAATTTTAACTGAAATTAGTCCAGTGGCTAAGCCTCCACATTCCTAATGCAGAGAGTCCGGGTTCTGTCCCTGGTCAGGGAATTAGATCCCACATGCCGCAACTAAGAGCTCACATGCCACACTGAAGATCCTGCATGTCCAACTAAGACCTGGCACAGCCAAATACACGAAAAACTTTAATGGCAAATGATTTGTCTTTAACTTGAAAAGCATTTTGTAAACTAATTGGAAAACTCCATGAAACAATTTCATAAAGGGCTTTGATTCTTTCTGGATAGAACATAGGACGATTTCATCAAATCTTGAAAGACTAGGTGTCTCAAAATACAGTGTTGTCCTTTTTAACTTGTGAAAATTTTCAATATTTGTGGCTTAAGAACCACCTCCTCCAACTTTTTACCTCCGTCAAGACCAGCAAGTAGCTTTCTTCTGGAGATCATTTTAAAATATGCAAAAATCTTCCAGTCTGTGGTTCCCCCTTAGGAAGATACTGCAATCTACATGTGCTTGAGGAACGGAGTCAAACTATCAGCGGTACAGAGAGGGAAAGTGTTAGTAGAAAGCATGGTCTGGTTCCCTCTTGTCAGCCTCCTGGTGGCTGAAGATTGAATTTTTGCCTCCAAAAAAATTACAGGAGTCTCTGTAATAGAACTTGTAGATCTTCATATATTTAAGGTTATACATAGCTGTAGTTCCTTCATTTTCACCACTGTAAAGCATATTCCATTGTATGAATTTATCATCATTCACTTAAAAAATCTACCAACAATGGACATTTGAATTGTCTCCAAGTTTTTGCTGTTAGGAACTTTCTTATACATGTGTCTTGGTACACGTACTCAAGAATTTCTGTAGGGTAAATATGTGGAAATGGAATTGCTGGGGCATAGGCTAGAGCATGTTTAACTTTAGAAGATAAAGCCAAAATATTTTTTAAAGTGCCACACCAATTTACAGTCCCATGAGAAGTATTAAATAAGAATTCCTATTGCTCCGTATCTCTTTCAATATTAATTCTAAATGTTTAGTGATCTGATGGTATGTGACAGAGCTTCCTTGTATTTTAAGCTGTATTTTCCTAATTAGGTACTACGATTTGTGATTCCTCTTTTGTGAGATACTATTTGAAGTCATTATTCATTTTCTACTGGGTGGTTTGTCTTTCTCTTATTAACTTATAGGTGTTCTTTATTTTAGATATTAATCCTTTGTTTTACACATTGCAAATATCTTCTCTCACGTTTGACTTTTCTTTGACTTCTCCATCTCTTTGTAATGCTATTAGGTATTTTTAAACAGAGTTTTAGTGAGTGTGAACGGCCCCCAAATTTGCAAAGCAATAGATTTTTAGGTACAATGATACCACTGACAACTATTTACTTTTTTTTAAAATCAGTGAAAACAAGTAACACAAGGGGAGAAAAGGCTTCTGAGAATTAAACAGTCTACTTTATTTCTTAAATAAAAAGCCTATAATATTTTACTTCCTTCATTTTTTTCATTGACTATGGTTACACTGATATCCTCAAATAGTTATGATATCTAGAATTGTCTAAGTCTTTAGTCTGAGGGTAGTGAATTTATATCTTTAATATGCTACATAATCCTAAGATCTACATAAGCCCCTCAAAAACTGTGGACAATATATATTAATAGTATGGAAAATATTAACATACGTATGTGAATAGTATGAATTGAGGGGAAAATGTCAGTAATCTATTTTTTTATTATCACAGCCTTGGAATAATGATTCCAAAATATATAATTCAGAGTCCACTATAATTAGCTTATTTTTTTTTTCTGGATATGTAAGTGTTATACTTTCAAGAGTTTTATACAGAAAATAATGTGTAGCTTGGTGAATAGTTTTCATGTCAGAAAAAATGATTCATCTTTTACAGCAGTTTTATGAGAGGGAAAATAGCAAGTATGCTAAAGAATAATACATACCACTTGTTGAATACTTAACATCTTACATTAATTCTTTTTATTCTCACAGCACCTTATAAAGTAGGTATTATTCCCATTTGATAGATGAAGAAAATGAGGCTAATTCCCAAAGCTACACAGTTAAGTACCACAGTCATAGTTATTAAGTGGAAGAGCAATATTTAGCAAGAGGCAGAGCAACAATTCAACACAAACCTAGTAACTATTAACCCCTGTAATAATCAAAGCTGCATATTATTGAAAAGATCACTTACAATGAGCTGTTCAAATGCACTTAATTAAATAACAAATATTCAATGACCTAATGAACTTTTACTATAAGGAAAGTAGTGTATTGACTGCTGGCAAACTAGAAGTGGTCTAGATTTTAGGGAGAATATAAGCTTTACAGGAAAAAAGATGAGGTCTAGCTGGTCCCACTCACAACTGTCTAACTGGCTGATCCTGAGCAAATCACTTAGCCTTACTTTACTCAAATAAAAAAGAGATTACACTGAAATTGAACTCTGTATGTGTGACTGTGTGGGTCAAAATAAACTGCGGAAAATTCTGAAAGAGATGGGAATACCAGACCACCTGACCTGACTCTTGAGAAACCTGTATGCAGGTCAGGAAGCAACAGTTAGAACTGGACATGGAACAGCAGACTGGTTCCAAATACGAAAAGGAGTACGTCAAGGCTGTATACTGTCACCCTGCTTATTTAACTTATAGGCAGAGTACATCATGAGAAATGCTGGGCTGGAGGAAGCACAAGCTGGAATCAAGATTGCCGGGGGAAATATCAATAACCTCAGATATGCAGATGACACCACCCTTATGGTAGAAAGTGAAGAAGAACTAAAGAGCCTCTTCATGAAAGTCAAAGAGGAGAGTAAAAATGTTGCCTTAAAGCTCAACATTCAGGAAACTAAGATCATGGCATCCAGTCCCATCACTTCATGGCAAATAGATGGGAAAACAGTGGAAACATTGGCTGACTTTATTTTTCTGGGCTCCAAAATCACTGCAGATGGTGATAGCAGCCATGAAATTAAGAGATGCCTACTCCTTGGAAGGAAAGTTATGACCAACCTAGATAGCATATTAAAAAGCAGAGACATCACTTTGTCAACAAAAGTCCGTCTAGTCAAGGCTATGGTTTTTCCAGTGGTCATGTATGGATGTGAGAGTTGGACTATAAAGAAAGCTGAGTGCCAAAGAATTGATGCTTTTGAACTGTGGTGTTGGAGAAGACTCTTGAGAGTCCTTTGGACTGCAAGGAGATCCAACCAGTCCATCCTAAAAGAGATCAGGCCTGGGTGTTCATTGGAAGGACTGATGTTGAAGCTGAAACTCCAATACTTGGGCCACCTGATGTGAAGAGCTGACTCATTGGAAAAGACCCTGATGCTGGGAAAGACTGAGGGCAGGAGGAGAAGGGGATGACAGAGGATGAGATGGTTGGATGGCATCACCAACTTGAAGAACATGGGTTTGGGTGAAGTCCAGGAGTTGGTGATGGACAAGGAGGCCTGGAGTGCTGAGGTTCATGGGGTCACAAAGAGTCGGACACGACTGAGCGACTGTACTGAACTGAACTGATACACAATTTTATAGAGATGGGCTTCCCTAGTGGCTCAATGGTAAAGAATCCACATGCCAATGCAGGAGAAATGGGTTTAATCCCTGGATTGGGAAGATCCTCTGGAGAAAGGAATGGTGGCAACCCACTCCAGTATTCTTGCCTGGGAAATCCCACTGACCCAGGAGCCTGATGAGCTATAGTCCGTGGGGCCACAAAAGTGTCGGACACAACTTAGTGACTAAACAACAACATATGTATACATGTAACTGATTCACTCTGCTATACAGCGGAAACTAACATTTTAAAGCAGCTATACACCAATAAAAATTAATTTTAACAAAAGGATAGAAAAGAGGGTCTATGGCATTTATCATGGACTTCGCTTGATAACACGACCTGTGCTTATCCTATGAACCATATTTAAAGAACATTACACAGCTGGCAGGTGGAGTTAAAACACAACACAAGATTCACCAGTCAACATTTGTGCAAGATGATCAATAAAGGTAACTGCCACATGAATCCACTCTGATTTATGTCATGGCAGAATAATCTGAAATGGTTGGGATGGGTTCCCTCAAATGTGATCCAGATTTAAATATATTTTTTTTCATTGCTTCTTGTTTAATTGCAGAAATTTGATCCCACCAACAGTCTTTATTCCTTTAAAAAATAATTTCCCTGATTCTCAAGTTGTGACTCAGTCTGGCTGTGTATGTTTGCCTCCTGCCAAGGATCAGCTTTTCTGTGGGAACTGGAAATGTGCGCATACCCAAGAAGTGATGCAAGATCTGAGCTTTCCGTGGGGCAGTGCCAGCATCCTAGGACTTCAGACTGCTGCACTTCTTCCCTCTACTAAACCAGTCTCTCAGAGATGGAATGCGAAGGAAATAGCTGTGCAGCCTCAGAGGGGGAAGTCCTGGAAATTACACACTCAGTTGCCTACTTAGTCACACTTTCAAGGCAGAAGACTGTATGCCTCTAAATTCCTTGCCATTTTCATCTCCTGGAGATTGGAGGCCAAATTTAAATTTGCCCATCTGTTGATGGGTTTGCTTAAGCTAGGTCAATATAGTCTATCATCTATCTATTCATTAATCTCTGAATTACTGATTTCATTATTTAAAGAAAATATTAAGTCCACTTCAATAAAGATGTGTCATCTATAAACACTTTTAATTTTAAAGTAATCTAGACATATCTAAAATTTATTAATTCATGAATCTATTACACTATCAAATGCATTTTACTTTATATTTTAGTTGTATGTATTTCTGACTTATTCACCAGAGTTTAACCTGCTGTGAAAGAAAGTGCTGCACTCAATATGCCAGCAAATTTGGAAAACTCAGCACTGGCCACAGGACTGGAAAAGCTCAGTTTTCATTCCAATCCCAAAGAAAGGCAATGTCAAAGAATGCTCAAACTACCGCATACTTGCACTCATTTCACACGCAAGTAAAGTAATGCTTAAAATTCCCCAAGCCAGGCTTCAGCAATACGTGAACTATGAACTTCCAGATGTTCAACCTGGTTTTAGAAAAGGTAGAGGAACCAGAGATCAAATTGCCAACATCTGCTGGATCATGGAAAAAGCAAGAGAGTTCCAGAAAAAACATCTATTTCTGCTTTCTTGACTATGCCAAAGCCTTTGACTGTGTGGATTACAATAAACTCTGGAAAATTCTGAAAGAGATGGGAATACCAGACCACCTGACCTGCCTCTTGAGAAACCTGTATGCAGGTCAGGAAACAACAGTTAGAACTGGACACGGAACAGCAGACTGGTTCCAAATACGAAAAGGAGTACGTCAAGGCTGTATATTGTCACCCTGCTTATTTAACTTATATGCAGAGTACATCATGAGAAACGCTGGGCTGGAGGAAGCACAAGCTGGAATCAGGATTGATGGGAGAAATATCAATCACCTCAGATATGCAGATGACACCACCCTTATGGTAGAAAGTGAAGAAGAACTAAAGGGCCTCTTGATGAAAGTGAAAGAGAGTGAAAAAGTTGCCTTAAAGCTCAACATTCAGAAAACTAAGATCATGGCATCCAGTCCCATCACTTCATGGCAAATAGATGGGGAACAGTGGAAACAGTGGGTGAGTTTATTTTTCTGGGCTCTAAAATCACTGCAGATGGTGATTGCAGCAATGAAATTAAAAGACACTTACTCCTGGGAAGGAAAGTTATGACCAACCTAGATAGCAGAGACATCACTTTGTCAACAAAGGTCCGTCTAGTCAAGGCTATGGTTTTTCCAGTGGTCATGTATGGATGTGAGAGTTGGACTATAAAGAAAGCTGAGTGCAGAAGAATTGATGCTTTTGAACTGTGGTATTGGAGAAGACTCTTGAGAGTCCTTTGGACTGCAAGGAGATCTAACCACTCCATCCTAAAAGAGATCAGGCCTGGGTGTTCATTGGAAGGTCTGATATTGAAGCTGAAACTCCAATATTTTGGCCACCTGATGTGAAGAGCTGACTCATTTGAAAAGACCCTGATGCTAGGAAAGATTGAAGGCAGGAGGAGAAGGGGATGACAGAGGATGAGATGGTTGGGTGGCATCACCGACTCAACGGACATGGGTTTGGGTGAACTCCGGGAGTTGGTGATGGACAGGGAGGCCTGGCGTGCTGAGGTTCATGGGGTCACAAAAAGTCAGACACGACTGAGCGACTGAACTGAACTGAACTGAATTTGCTAGGGCCCAAGTTCCTTCTACTCTCCAAGCAGAGTACTCAGTAAAGGTATCATCAAATAGATGATCATCATTAAAATACATTGAAAGAAGGCTTCTCTGGTGGCTCAGTGGTAAAGAATTCACTTGCCAATGCAGGAGACACGAGTTGGATCCCTGGGGTAGGAAGATCCCCATGCCCATGTCAACTAAGCCTGCGCACCGCAACCACTGAGCCAGTGCTCTAGAGCTTGAAACTGCAACTACTGAAGCCCGCCCACTCCAGAGCCTGAGCTCCACAACTAGAGAAGCCACTGCAGTAAGAAGCCCACACATAGCAACACAGAGTAGCCCCCGGCTCGCTGCAACTAAGAGAGCCCATACAAAGCAACAAAGACCCAGCAGACCCAAAATCAAATACACAAAAGAGTATGATGGGATACCAAGTGGCAGAGGCAAGGAGAAAACATCAGATTGGCACAGTAACCTGCAAACTCTCAGGGCACTAGTTTTCAAGCCCCTCTCTGTTCCAGCACCCTCCTCCTCTGCCAAAAATTCTTAAAACCAGTATTTCTAGCAAGTTAAACACTGAGTTTTCTTTTTTCTCCCAGTTTGTGTTCTACTGTTAGTAAATCCATGCATGTGTTCATCTTTTTATCAAGAATTGTTTTTATAAAAATTTGATTCATACAAGTCTAAGTTTTGAGACTAATAAACTGTCTTCTTTCCTTTCTAGAAAATGAAGTTTTTTCCATCCAGTACGTATTGATATTTAGAGCCTTAGGGTTTTGTTGCAACTTTTATATTCAGTACTTATTTCATTCATTAAACAGACTTCAACTTATTGCCTGCTATGTGCTACCAACTTTCCTAGCTCCCCAACTCCTGAAGATTATTGTTACATTTTCCTTAACTAAAATAAATGAATTAATGAAAGAGTTGATAGAATGAAGTCCCCTTTGGAGCGAAGTGGGTACAGAGGATGGGTTACCCAAGTCAGCTTGGGTTAAGTCAAAGAAAACTTTGCAGATAAGGTCATATTTCAATTGAGATTAAATAGGAATATGTACTTAGTGAAGGCTAAGTTGTAAATAGTAAAAAAGGAAATTTTATTTCAAATAATTTCTGTTGAAATCAGTCCTACTTAAAGCTTAGTTTTCAAACCTCTGGTGGTCCACAAACTTTTTGCTGTGAGACTCTGTAAGATGAATACAAAAATAGAGACTAAGTGTTTAGAAAGCTTTATAGAAATTTGACAGTAATTTTATATCTATTGAATCTAATAAAGAATTAAAGCTTGGTTTTTTATTTCATTTCTCTAGTTATTTGTTTTTGTTGTATTTTGCTAAAGTACTGGTTCACAACAGATTGACAAAAATTTTTAAACAGAGAGAGTCTTGAGTCGTGCTATTATTAAATGCATCTAATTCTAACTATAACTCTCGAGTTGTTCCCTCTTTTAAGCTTCTTTCTGGATTTAAAGGGAGCTCAAAAGGCTTATCCCCTGACTTCAGGAAGAACCTCATATATCAGTTAGATGATGATCCATTTTAATTAAGAATCATGCTAACAATTCAGCTATGCTGACTGAACTCCTTAAGCATCTTAGTGGAGTGAGGAACAGCTGGTTCACATTCTTCCCACATGTTATCAAAAGTAGAAGCAACTAGATGGTGATAGAATACTGTGCTATTTCATTTTTCTAACACTTGAAGCCATTAATCCTTACACCACATCCTTACAGCCATGCACCTCTTCTGAATCATCTTTATTCAAAGCACACAAGTGTATATAGAAAAAAAGACATGTTTGATTCAGATATAAATTCAAATAAAGACAGATCTTCACTATCTAAAAACTTATGCTGTGAAATGGTGAACACACAGTGAACATTCATTCCTGCTATAAAAAGGGTTTTTTCTTTCCCCCGGCCATGAAACCAAAATAAATTTTAATATGCAAAGAATCATGTACTGAAAGCATGTAAACTCAGAAATGAAACCTCAAGTCAATTTTTCACCAAAGTCATTAGACCATATACTCTTTCTTTGTTCTTTACTATGCAAACAGCAATTCATTCTAATTGATGATGGATTCTTTCCTGGCAATCTTAGCAGTTGCTGCTTTCTTTTTAGATTGCAATGAATCAAGACACCAATCTGATTTATAAAATACCAAAAGGTTTGTTAGTATACAAAGTAGAATTTGATGTCATATAAAACCACACAAATATTTAAGATACTTTTATATGAGCCTTCACACAATTTCTTACTTCTCCTCTAATTAATAAGATTATCCTACGGTTTTACAAAATTCTGGATATGTAGAAGTACCTTCAGCTCTTTTGGTGCCTGTTTTGGAGATATTAAAAATACAGACATACATATAGGAAAGCCCAATATCTGTCTAAGATGAGATGAAAGAAAAAATGGGCTAGACTCACTTCTTTGCTATCTGTCCATCAAGGAGGAATTACAGTCTGTAGCAAGGTTTCTCAAATCTATTGTAGACCAAATGATAATTCTTTGACTGTATGTTTGGTAGTGCATGCTGGGGGAGAGCTGCTCTGTGAACTGAGGATTTTGAACAGAATCCCTGGCCTCTCTCCACCAGATACCAGAAGCTACCTGAAGCTAACCTCACTCCCTAGTCACAACAATCAAAAATGTTTCCAGACACTCTCCCCAGATCAGAACCGAGTGACAATACAGAAAAATAGTTCCAAACTTTTTCCCCCAACATACTGTCAGTTTAAAAAAACAACAACAACAACAAAAAACTCAGCATGCATCTCTATCTAGCTAAATTTATTTATAAATTACATATACAGACTATTGTACTAATGTTACATATACTGTAAAACATAAATTTAAGCAGAATGAGATTTTAAAAATATCAATGAATTGCTGATACTTTGAGACCAGGACCCAGAGGATTATTTTTTGTACTCCTCAAGGATGTACACACCACCCTTTTTTTTTTTTTTGGCTGCACCCCACAGCAGGTAGAATCTTAGTTCCTCCACCAGCAGTCGAACCGAGCCCCCTGCATTGGAAGTGCAGAGTCTTAACCACTGAACTGCCAGGGAAGTCCCCACACCATACCTTTAAGACAGCTGGTATAGATTATATTCACAGACATAAGATCTGTTTCTTTACTGGCTTGGTTACTGATTTATACTGAGACTTTCAGACCATTAGAATTAATATAATTCTAATATACAGTATAAATTATGACCTTTGTTGAAAAATGAAAGAATTCTAAAGCTTCCAAGAAAGTATATTAATTAATTTCTTGATACTATTAAGAAGTATGATCTTAAGACCAATGACTTTGGATGAATTCTCTGGTTGACTATGATCCTTCCTTCTTCTATATCTGATACTTGTACATATTATTAGTTCAAAAAATGATAGAGAGATGTAGTATTCCTATCACTTCCCACAAAGTCCCACAATCCTTATCTTCAAACTGACTCTACTACTGGACTAGGAATGAGTTACTACATCCTTACATAACAATCATTTTTTATTAAAAATATGTGGGGTATATGTACCAGGAAACATAAGAATTATAGTTACAGCTATTGCAAAAAGTCTCTTATTTACGTCATAATATAATACGATATACCCACATGGCTTTGGAGACTACCATGTATCATTTATTTATGGTGACCCACGGTTGATAGTGATGCTTTGATATCTGTATAATGACTCCATTCTTTACAAAGGCAACATAAATCAACATTCGAAGTGGATGACAATAATCATGGTTACTGTCTATGGTTACTACCTTTATTTTTGATGCTTCAACAATCATGTGGGTCTTTCTTTTACAATTGGCACTTATGAATTTTGCCCCATATTAAGAAAACTTAGTAGTCCTATCTATGAATAAAAACAGAAGAAACATCTGAGGACTAGGGGGTATAAAACTGAGAAATTAGGTATTTTTAGTGGCTTCTAGGCTTCCCTGACTGAGAAGGCAATGGCACCCCACTCCAGTACTCTTGCCTGGAAAATCCCATGGACGGAGAAGCCTGGTAGGCTGCAATCCATGGGGTCAAGAAGAGTCAGACACAACTGAGCGACTTCACTTTCACTTTTCACTTTCATGCATTGGAGAAGGAAATGGCAACCCACTCCAGTGTTCTTGCCTGGAGAATCCCAGGGACAGGGGAGCCTGGTGGGGTCCATCTATGGGGTCACACAGAGTCAGACATGACTGAAGCGACTTAGCAGCAGCAGCAGCAGTAGCAGGCTTCCCTGATGGCTCAGATGGTAAAGACTCCGCCTGCAATGTGGGACACCTGGATTTGATCCCTGGTCAGGAAGATCCGATGGAGAGGGGAATGGCAACCCACTCCAGTATTCTTGCCTGGCAAATTTTATGGACAGAGGCTACAGTACCTGGGATCGCAAAGAGTCAGACACAACTGAGCGACTAACACACCACACCACAGAGTCCTTTGCCTTAAAACAATGAAATTTAGTTCATATTTAGGCTAATATAAAGATATTTGTAAATAGTGAGTATAATTTACCTTTTAAACAGTAATACTCCATAAATGTTTATTGAATTAGAATCAAGCACATAATCAGAATGTAGGTTTAAGAATTTTACTATCTCTAGATCTATTTAAACATGCTTTGTGAAAGGAAATATTTTAAATAATCTGTGAAGTAAAATTACTTTAGTGGTAGACTTTCCGGTGACATAATTAATTGTGCTAACAATGAAACTATAGTCATCCATTTCCTGCCATGAGCAAGTAAGTCATATTGAACTTGCCCTCCTAGTGTATGTAAACAACTAGAAAACCAGACACAATATATGAAACAAGAGTTTTCAGATATTAGAAAACAGGAAACACAGGACTGTGATCCACAGGAAAAGGAAAACATATCAGATAAACCTTATGATAATCCTAGGTTTTAAGCTGGAGGCATTTTCTGAATATTGGCACAGGGAAAGGAAGAACACAATGGTCTCACTGAATTTGAGGAGACAGAAATGGGAGCTCAGGGAGACTGAGGCTGATTAAAGAAAAGGAAATTACACAGAGAAAGAGATCCAGAAATCTGCATGAGGATCCCTTTGAGTGACTAGTTGCATAATTAAGCTGCATGTGTGGAGGATTAAACTTTATGACTACTGGCCAAGAAAGCTGCTAGGCAGCTATCAAGTGGAAAATCCTCACAACGCAGGACTGGAAGACATTTGAGATCCCTGAAGTCAAAGAAGAAGTCTTGTTTAATACCCAAAGCATTTACAGATATCCCCAAAGAGTATGCATTGGTAGCAGGACTAAATTAGTCCAAGGAAAAAAAGGCTACTTTAGACCTGTCCTAACACAGCTTTAACTCAAGCCTCAAAACTAAGAAGCTGATTCTCGATAAATGTAAACTCAATCACAATTAGAGGAAGACAACAAAAAGCAAAAAATCAACAATGTAAAATTTACACTGTCCAAAATTCAATCAATAGTTACTACCCATGTCAAGAAATAGGACAATGTGAAACATAATCAGTAGGAAAATAAGTCAGGAGTTACAATACCAGAAATGAAAGAGATGATGGACTTAACAGACATTATAAAAGAACTATTAAAATATGTTTAAGGATTTGAAGGAAAACAAGATAAGAGGCAAAGAAATGGAAGATATTTTTTAAAAGACTGGATGGAATTTATGAAACTGAAAATAAAATATCTCAAATGAAAATTTTACTTGATGGATAGATGAGCAGACCAGATTCCACAAAAGAAAATATCAATGAACATAAACAGAAAGAAATTCAAAATATATAAAGTGGAAAACAGATGTGGGAGATGAGGCTGAAAATAACGACCAGCAGTCTGTGGGATGATGTCAAGCAATTCCTGAAGGCGAGGATAACAGGGGGTAGGATGGAAATAAAGTTGAAGAAATAAATCTGAAATTTGTAAAAATCTGAACTGAAAATCTATAAAACAACAAACCCCAAGCAGGATAAAGCCAGGGAAACCACATCAAGACACATAATACAGTTCACCCTTGAAAAACACGGGCTGGGGTGGGGGGCACTTAGAGGTGCAAAACTGCCACATATAACCTAACAAGCTGGCCTTCCTCACTCCTGGTTCCACATCACCAATTCAACTAACTGTAGATCTTAGTTCACATTGATTAAAAAGAATCCACATACAAGTGGACCCCTGCAGTTCAATCCTGTGTTATTCAAGGGTCAACTGTAACTGAATTGCTAGAAACTAGTTATGCAAAGAAAAATAATAAAGTCAGCCAGTGGGTTGAAGGCTATAACATGAAAAGGAACAAATATGAGAGTAACTTGATTACTCATAAGAAAAAAAATCAGGCTTCAAGATGATGGAACATTTTTATGAGCAGAAAAAAAAAAACAAAAAA
Source organism: Bos mutus (assembly GCF_027580195.1). Lineage (NCBI taxonomy): Eukaryota > Metazoa > Chordata > Mammalia > Artiodactyla > Bovidae > Bos > Bos mutus. The sequence goes on from NC_091632.1 coordinate 26,499,257, forward strand.
CTGTCATATTGAATTCTGTATTTGGGGGTGGGGGGAAATCTTCAAAAATGAAAGGAAAATAAAGACATTTGGGGAAACAGAGTTGAGTGAATTCACTACCACTTAGAGCTTACTTAAGGGTAAAACAAGCAGAAGGGGGAAAAAACAGAAATCAATGGAACTGAAAATGGGAAAACAATAGAGAAATAGCAACAAAACCAGAAGCTAGCTCTTTGAAAGAATCAGTAAAAATTTCTAAATCTCTACCCCGGCTAACCAAAAATAAGACACAAGTTAGCAATATCAGGGGGGAAAAAAAAGAGAATCATAACTACTGATCACACAGACATTACAAGGATAATAAATGATATTATAAACAACTCCACCCACAAAATTGACAATTTAAGAGAAATAGTTTCTGAAAATCATAACTTATCAAAACTCACACAAAAATTTAAAAACCTTAATAATCTTATGTCTATTAAAGAAAATGAATAACTAATTGTAATAGGAAAGAAAAAATCTGACTCAATCTTGTATCTGTTTCTTTTACTTTAACCTCTGAATTCTACTGCTTTTGCTACAAGTTAATCACTGAAAGGATGTTGTCTATAACTTAAAGTATACATAATGGCCTGTCTCCAGGGGACTCTGCTTCCCATGCCTGAACCTTGAGCTAAAATACCTTTGTTTTAGTTCACAGGAAACATCCTGACCAGGGCCACCTGTAAATGGTTGCATGCAAGAAGAAATTAACACACTGGCGTGGAGTGAGGGGGCACTGAGGGCACTGTGGAGTCTGGCTGGAACCAGGAAATATTTGCAACAACTTATGATCTTTTTTACTTTATCTCCTCACCTCCCCCTCTTTGCTCTATAAAAGCAAGTAGCATCCAAACCTGGGCAAGATGGTTATCTGGGACACTAGTCCACCATCTTCTCAGTCTGCTGGCTTTCCTAATGAAGTCATTATTCCTTACCCCAACACTTGTCTCTCGATTTATTGGCCTGTGGTAGGGAAAAGCGGAGAAGGCAATGGCACCCCACTCCAGTACTCTTGCCTGGAAAATCCCATGGATGGAGGAGCCTGGTAAGGCTGTAGTTCATGGGGTGGCTAAGAGTCGGACACGACTGAGAGACTTCCCTTTCACTTTTCACTTTCATGCATTGGAGAAGGAAATGGCAACCCACTCCAGTGTTCTTGCCTGGAGAATCCCAGGGACAGGGGAGCCTGGTGGGCTGCCGATGATGGAGTCGCACAGAATTGGACACGACTGAAACAACTTAGCAGCAGCAGCAGGGAAAAAGCAGTACAAGCTTGGACTGCATAACATAATAAATAATTTAAAAACAAAGAACCAGGCCCAGACACCTTTAGTGGTGCTGCTGCTAAGTCACTTCAGTTGTGTCCAACTCTGTGCGACCCCATAGACGGCAGCCCACCAGGCTCCCCCGTCTCTGGGATTCTCCAGGCAAGAACACTGGAGTGGGTTGCCATTTCCTTCTCCAATGCAGGAAAGTGAAAAGTGAAAGTGAAGTCGCTCAGTCATGTCCGACTCTTTGCGACCCCATGGACTGCAGCCCACCAGGCTCCTTCATCCATGGGATTTTCCAGGCAAGAGTACTGGAGTGGGGTGCCATTGCCTTCTCCAGCCTTTAGTGGTAGATTCTACCAAACATATAAGGAAAAAGCAATGCTAATACTTTATAATCTCTTCCAGAAAATAAAAGCAGAGAAATCACCTTCTAACTCATTCTATGAAGTGAGAATTTTCCTATTACGAAAATCAAATAGAGACATCACAAGGAAAAAAAAAAACCTACAATCTCTCATAAACATTGACATATAAATTCTCAACAAAATATTAGCAAATCAAATTCAATAATGTATAAAAAGAATTACAGACCACAACCAAGTAGGATTCCAAGCAGGCAAGACGGGTTCAATAACCAACATAATCCTATATAGCACAGGGAACTCTCCTCCATGTTACATAGCAGACTGGATGGTAGAAGAGTTTGGGGGAGAATGGATATATGTGTATATATGGCTGAGTCCCTTTGCTATCCACCTAAAACTATGACAATATTGTTAATCAGTAATATTCACCAATAATAATATAAAGTTTAAAATAACAGCCAAGGTAATCTAACATACGAACAGGATAAAGAAGGAAAATCATAAAACCATCTGAGAACAAAAAAAGACTTGTAAAATCCATATAGTATTTTAAATCAACTGTACTTCAATTAAAAAAGAAAAAAATTCAACACTTGTGAATTTTAAAAAATCTTTCAGCCAATTTCCTCAACTTCATAAAGAACATCTACAAAAGAACTTACACAGCTAGTATATTTAATGGTAAGAGACTGGACACTTTTTCCCTATAACTGGAAATAAGACAAGGACGTTCTCTCTACCACTCTTAGTCAACACCCTACCTAAAAGCTGTAACTAGTGCACTAAGACAGGTAAAGACACTTTTTATTTCTTTAGAGTAAAAAGCCATCTAGATCAGAAAGAAAGGAAGAAATAAAACAGCCTTTATTTGCAGATGACATGGATATCTGTAGACAAAAACATCAAAAAATCTACCAAAAAAATTTCCTGGAACTGTAACAACTACAGCAAAGTCACAGGATACAAAGTTAAACAAACAACAATCACTTCCCTATACAACAACAAGAGACAATTGTAATCAGAAAATTTTTAAATATCATCTATAACAGCATTTCATCCTCTTCTAAAAAAGAAAAGAAATACTTCATTAAAAAGTCTGTATAGAATCTATATGCAAAAACTACAAAATGTTGTTGAAAAAACTCAAGATGTAAATAAACGAGGAGCTATTCCATATACTGGAAGATTCATTACTGAAAAAGAGTCATTTCTACAAACTTGATCTATATATTAGGTTGGCCAAAAGTTCATTCAGATTTTTCCGTAACATCTTAGAAAAACCCTGAACAAACTTTTTGGCCAACCCAATATATCAACATGCTGTTGCTGCTAAGTCGTGTCAGTCGTGTCCGACTCTGTGCGACCCCAGAGACGGCAGCCCACCAGGCTCCCCCATCCCTGGGATTCTCCAGGCAAGAATACTGGAGTGGGTTGCCATTTCCTTCTCCAATGCATGAAAGTGAAAAGTGAAAGTGAAGTTGCTCAGTCGTGTCCGACTCCTAGCGACCCCACGGACTGCAGCCTACCAGGCTCCTCTGTCCATGGGATTTTCCAGGCAAGAGTACTGGAGTGGGGTGTCATCGCCTTCTCCGATATATCAACATAACCTCAATCAAATTCCTAGCAAATTATTTTGTGGATACTGACAAACTGTTTTAAAGCTTTATAAAATGGAAAAAGTCTAAGAATAACCAACATAATACTGAAAAAGAACAAAGATGAAGGATCACATTGCCAGATCTTAAGACTAATAGTTAGTAAAGCTGCAGAAATCAGGACACCGTGGTATTGGCAAAAGAACAGACAAACAGATCAATGAAACAGAATAGAGAGCCAAAAACAGACCCACAAATATATAGTTAACTGATTTTGACAATATCAAAAAGGAAGTGCAACAAAGGATAAGTCTTACAACAAATCAGATGTCTATATGTAACACAGTGAACCCAGACACAGATCTAATACCTTTCACAAAAATTAACTAAATATAAAACACAGACACAATGTAAAATACAAAATTATACAACTTACAGAAGAAAACAGAAAAAAAATCTACGTGATCTGGTATTTGATGTTTCATTTTTAGATACTGCATCAAAAACACACAATCCACGGAAGAAAAAATTGACTGAGTAGGAAACTTGAGCTTTGCGAAAGATACTGCTAAGTAAAAAAACAAAGCCCATATTTTCTGCCAAGAAAATATTTGTAAAACACATATCTGATAAAAGATTGATCTTCAAAATACACAAAGAATAATTAAAATTCAACAGTAAGAAAACAACCTATTAAACAATGGTAAAAGATCTAAAAAGATACCTCATCAAAAAATACACAAATAGCAAATACACATATGAAACGATGATCAATATCATATGTCACTGGGGAAATTCAAATGAAAACATCAATAAGATAGCAGATACAAACTATTATATTCAAAACAGATAAACAAGGTCCCACTGTATAGCACAAGGAACTATATTCAATGCTTTGTAATTAACTATATAAAAAAGAATATGAATATATACATGTGCAATTGAACCACTGGATTGTACACCAGAAACTAATACAACATTGTAAATTAATACCTCAATAAAAAATTTTTAAGTAAAAAAAAAAAGACAGTAAGACACGACAACACACCTATTTGAAGAGCTAAAATCCAAAACACTGACAGTACCAAGAGCTGGAAAGAATGAAGAGCAGCAAGGACTCTCATTCACTGCTGGTAAAAATGAAAAATAGTACGGATGCTGTGAAATACAGTTCAGCAGTGTATTTTCTTGCACTTTCTTGAAAAGCTAAACACAGTGTTACATAGCCATATGACGAAGCAATCATGTTCCTAGGCAGTTACTCAACTGTCTGAAACTTACATCCACACAAAACCTGCACACAGATGAGCACAGCAGCTTTATTTACAATTATTACAAGAAGCAACCGAAATGTCCTTCAGTAGGTGTGGCTATTTAATAAGCTATTAAACAAAAGAAAGGAATGAGCTATCAAGACACATAAAAACATGAAATCTTAAATATATATTATTAGGTGAACAAAGTCAGTTTGAGAATCCTACATAATACCTATGATTCCAACTGTATGACACTCTGGAGAAGGCAAAACCATAGAGACGGTAAACAGAGCAATAGCCGCCAGGATAGGAAGAGACAGAGATGTCGAATAGGTGAAGTAGAGGGAATGTTTTCATGCAGCAGAACTCCTCTAAATGGTACTGCAACTGGGGATACGTGATACTATACATTTGTCAACATACAGAACTTTATAGCATAAAAGATTACATCTTAAAGGATATAAACTAAAAATAAATCATTCAGGAAGTCTGGGGATCCCAGGATTGAATGCAGAATGTGATAAAAACAAACTACTTCTCGTACAAATGTGTGAAACAATCTCACTGAAGGTGATGGGGCTAGCGAGTGCTACAGTAAGGAACTTTGAAGTCTGTAAGACGAAAAAGAAACTATATGAAAGCACTCTAGGTGATGAAGTAATTTCCCACAGAGATGTGGATTAACAATTAACAATTAACAATTCTAAAAACAGACATGTATACTGAAACTGAACAAATAAGCAAAAGGGTGTTGGACTATGGGAGCCAGGCTTCTCCATCGCTGGAGTGAGAACTTACAGATAAACCAGGGAAGGAAGGTAGAAGGATCCATGTGGTAACAGATGAGCATTAGAGACATCAGTATGAACTTAGGTTTTAGCTTATACAGCTACAGATGGTCACAGTTTAAAGTATTTATTGATATGTGTATATACTTGGGTCACTATACACACATATATTTCCTTCCTCTGTCAATTTAAGAAAGCCTAGAAACAACAGTACCTTAGTATAAACAAGAACACCCAGTGCTCAGATCTTGAGTCCTATTACCGTTCTCCAATAAAAGAAACCAACACTCTTTGGAGAAATAGCTGACTCCAGGGCTGGAGTAGCAAACATGCAAGATGGGCCTGTAGCATCTTGTACTGCCAGGAAGTAAGGAATGTTTTCAAACTGAAGCACAGTGATGGGGACTGTCAAAAGGACCAAGAGCCAACTAAGATACAGTGTGAAAAAGAGGGGAGAAGAATGACTTCAGTGTAGAAACTTGACAAATGCTAGCACAGCCAGGTGATCAAGGCCAACATCAATAGTGTTATGTTCTTAAACAGAATACCTGGAACGGTAGAACTACTAGATGAAAACAGCTAAAAAGCTTCTTGACATTGGTCTGGGCAATGATTTGGGGTATATGATGCCAAAATCACAGTCAATGAAAGCAAAATATACAAATGAGATTATATCAAATTAAAAAGCTTTCACACAGCAAAGAAACAACAGAAAGGAAACCTAAAAATGGGAGAAGATATTTGTAAATCTTGTACCTCATAAAGGGCTAATATCCAAAATACATAAGCAACTTCAACAACTCAACAGCTAAAAATCAAATAACTTAATATAAAAAATGGATAAAAGCCCTGAATAAACATTTTTCAAAAGAAGACATACAAAAGGCCAAAAAATATACAAAAGGGTGCTCAACATCACTAACCATTAGGGGACTACAAATCAAAACCACAGTGAAGTATCACCTCACATTTGTTAGAATAACTATAGTCAAAAAAAGAAAGAGAAAGATAAGTGTTGATGAGAATGTGGAGAAAAGGGAACACTTGGGCAACTGTTGGTGGGGATGTAAATTGGTACAGCTTTATGGAAAATAGGATGGAGGTACCTCAAAAAATTAAAAATAGAACTACCATATGATCCAGCAATCTCACTCACTTCTGGGTATATAGCCAAAGAAAATAAAACCTGGATCTCGAAGAGATATCTGCACTTCCATCTTTAGCATTATTCACAATAGCCAAGACACAGAAACAATCTAAGTGTCAACAGACAAATGGATAAAGAAAATGTGAGATACACACACACACACATATATATACATACACACACATACATATACAATGGAATACTATTTGGCCTTTATAAAGGAGGAAATACTACTATTTGCAACAACATAAATGAACTTGGAAGACACCATGCTAATTAAGTCAGACAGAGACACAAATACTCTCTGTATATAGATCTCTATATAGAGATCTCTATTATATAGAGTCTGAAATAGACACACGGTTGAATGTGGTTGCCAGAGATTAGAGGGACAGGGAAAATGGAGATAACTGAAGCAGGACAAAGGCTCAGTTATGAAAGATGAATAAACTCAACTAATCAAATGTACAGTGTACTGCGACTATAGTTAATAATACTGTTTGGTAAACTTAAAATTTTTTAAGACAGCAGATCTTAAATTCTCAACTCACACACACACACAAAACTATGCGAGGTGATGGGTATGTAAATTAGCTGAACTGTGGTGATCATTTCACAATTTGTATCAAAACATCAAGTTGTACACCTTAAATATCTATGATCTTTGTCGGTTATACCTCAATAAAGCTTTAAAAACAGTGTTATGTTGATAGCATGTACACATGACATGATCTAATGAAAATGGCACTTTACCTCTGTATCTCTCCCCAAAACACTCCTAAGCCAAGTCTAATCATGAGAAAAATGATACATGAATCTCAACTGAAGCACCTAACCATTACTCCCTAGAACTGTCAGGGTCATCAAAAGCAAGGAAAGTCTAAAAATTAAAAGAAAAGAAAAGAAAATTTAATTGATAGGGAAAAAAAAAACAAAAACAAGGAAAGCCTGAAAACTGTTATGTCAAAGAAACACCTAAAGAAATAAAGACAACTAAATGTAATGGGGTATCCTGGAGAAGATCTTGGAACGGAACAAGTACATTTAGTAAAAACTAAGGAAATACACATAAAGTATGAACTATAGTTAATAATGGGCTTCCCTCGTGGCTCACTGGTACAAAGAATCTGTCTGCCATCATAGGAAACGTGGGTTCAATCCCGGAATCAGGAAGATCTCCTGGAGTAGGAAATGGCAACCAACTCCAGTATTCTTGCCTGGGAAATTCCACGGACAGAGGAGCCTGGTGGGCTACAGTCCACGGGTCACAGAGTCAGACATGACTTAGTAACTAAATAACAACAATAGATCAATATTGGGTTCAACAGTTGTGACAAATGTGCATTAGTAAGATGTTAATAATGAGGAAAATAGGTGTGGATAGATGGGAATGCAGCAGTATCTTTATAATTCTGATACAAATCTAAAATTATTCTATCATTAAAATTTTGTTTAAAGAAAGCATAACAACATCAGTGTCTACACATATTGACTACCTCTCTTGACACACACACACAGGCTCTCTTTTTTCCTGGAACAAGCAGTAAATTATGAAAGAAAAATCATGCAGAGCACAAAATACAGATACGATCAAGACCTTGGATTTCTACCTCTTTCTTGTCTTCAAAGTGTTGCTGGCATTTTCAATGTGTAGGGATTTACAGTGAGAGGATAAAGTGTAACTGGCCAGCTATGAAAAGGAAGAGGGAAGTAAAACACTAGTTGATGTCCCAAACACCTCTTCCCCAGATCAGGGAGCTGGCAGGGGACACACTTGACAACGAGAAGACGGCTAAGTCCTGAAGATCTAATGCATAGCACAGAGATTATAGTCAACAATACTGTATTATAGACTTCAAAATCACTAAGAAATTAGATCTTAAATGTTCTCACCACAAAAAAGAAATGATAAAGATGTGATGAGATAGACATGTTAGCTAAAGCTACAGTGGCAATCATACTGCAATAAGGTAAATGTATCAAATCAACATTTTGTACAACTTCAACTTATCTACATGTTACATGTTGATTATCTCTCAATTTTTATAATAAATTGGGCTTTCCCTGGTGGCCTAGTGGTAAGGATTCTGGGCTTTCACTGCCACGGCCTGGATTTAATCCCTGCTCGACCCTGGGTTGAGATGCTGCAAGTTGTGCAATGCAGTCAAAAATAAATAAATCAAGTTTTATATATAAATTACACAAAAGCTGGGGGGTTTTTAGAAAAATTAATAAAATTGAAAAACCTCTAATCAAATTGATCATGACAAAAAAGCATACAAATTACCAACATCACAAGTGAAATGGTGGTATCACTGTAGGGTCGAGAGACATTAAACAGGTAAGAAAATACTGTAACTAACATCATGTCACTGAATCCAGTGACTCAGAATGGCATGTATATCTTAGCTGATATCAAAACTGGCCTAAATTTCAGTTTCTTCTCTCCAGCTTTAACTGGTACCTCTGTTGTAAGCTATGGTTATTTGTGCACAAGTGTGTTTCACTATACTATGCTCCTTTTTATAAAGTCCCCGTTCAGGATTATTTTAGTATTTTCCTAAATAAACATTTTAGATACTTTTAGTTGCAAAACCAACTATAAGAACTGTGGCTAAAGTAGGGTAATGGTGCCTTCTTCTTTCCAATATCCTATTTTGATACTAGATTATTTTGCAAGAGTGAGAAAGTTAAGATTTATAAAGTTAAAATGTGTTGTCTTTCTTGTTGGGTGTTAATGCCACTTGGCTCAATTTAGCCTTTATATGCTTCATGAAAGAAGCTAACTACTATTAAAATAACATTTTAGTAAAATACATGTTTTCTAGTGATCGGTTATAAACAGAAAAACTTTTTAATCTGGTATGTTATATGTCTTAATGCTACATGTAGAAATAGAATTTCACTGTAGATAGAGCATCCACATTAATAAATATTAACATTTCATAATCAGTCTCTGTAAAACTCAAGTGAATGAACATTCATGCTAGATGTGTTCTAAAACCCCTTCTCTCTCTCATTGTTATTTACAACAATGAGCAGTTTTGCTAATGCTGAATACACGACAGGATATTTGGCTTTCTTTTTTACCCCAGAAAACTGTGATCATTTTCTGTGTCATATGAATACAGGATCATTATTTATTATCTGCATTAGATACTTTGTTGGACTGTTTTATATGCAATGATGTGGTCACTGGTTGAAGATAGTAAGAGCGGTAACAATACATAATCAGGTGCAGGAAGGGGGTTGTCTGAACACAATCCCACTTAAAATCTGGTAGCCATTATTGTCTTTTCTATAATCTGTGCGGCCTCTTGAGAGTGAAAAAAATCACAGCCGTTTGCTACCATTTTGAATAAAGTGGTGATTTTTGACTCTTCCCGCATTCCAACATGGTCTGAATCAGTTACTCTCAAATTTCAGTCTTAAAGCTCCTTTCTTCCTTCTTCTCCCCCTCCCACTTTCAATCCCTTCTCTTCCAGTTCTTTATTTTCTCAAGTTAAAAGAGCAGTACTCTTAGCCACAAAGGAAAAGGAGTATTGTAGAGAAAGTATAGTCTTTAGAATTAGACTGACAAGAGTGAGAATTTGTTTTTAAGGTCAGTGGTACACTAGAGCCTGCTCACATTGCTGGAGGGCCAAACATTCCCTTCTCTTCCCAAGTTCTCTTCACTGACTTCATCTGAAATTAGTTGATAGCTTGAAATCAGCCATGATGGAAGCATTTGCACCACAGAAACTAGCAAATGCTTCAAACCAGGGTTGTTTTTTTTTTTAATAAGGAATCAGTTGTTGAGCATTCACCTATACAATATTCGCTTAGTTTCCACATTTTTCAAACAGGCTGATAACATCAACTCTGAAAATATGTTGCAAGGATTTCAAATACTCTAAGTACAACACCTAGCAAAATGCCAGATGTATATAAAGCATTTAGTATTTGGTAGATGGAACATTGTTATGGTATTACAGAGTCTGGCTATCTGAAAGCAGAGCATTAAAAAAAGCATGTAAGCCAGGAAACCAATAATGAAAAAGTGTAACAGACCCTATTTGCAGGGCAGGAATAGAGATGCAGACACAGAGAACAGATATGTGGACACGGCAGGGTGGGACATGGAGAACGAGATGAGCTGGAAGACCAGGACTGGCATACATACACTACCATGTGTGAGTTAGATGGCTAGTGGGAACCTGCTATACAACAGAAGGAGCTCAGCTCAGTGCTCTGTGACGACCTAGAGGGGTGGGATGGCAGGCAGAACAGGAAGGGGGTCGAAAAGGGAGGGGATATATGTACATATACAGCTGATTCACTTTGTTGTACAGCAGAAACTAACACAACATTGTAAAGCTACTATACCACAATAAATAAAAAAAAAAAAAAAGAGCTGACCTTTATTTTAGTAGGGTTATTGGATCCTTCAGAATTTATAAATGGGAAAAATTAAAATAGTATTCCATACAATACACCTCAATTAATGGGAACAGTATCTTTTTTTGCAACTACTCCAATTTTCCAGGTTTCCTTTTAATTATCATATCCTCTGTTTAACTTGTCAGCCAACACTTGTGCACACGAGTTCAGTCACTCAGTCGTGCTCAACTCTGTGACACATGGGCTGTAGCCCACTAGGCTCCTCTCTCCATGGCATTTTCAAGGCAAGAATACTGGAGTGGGTTGCCATTTCCTCCTCCAGGAGATCTTCCTGACCCAGGGATTGAACCTGCATTTCCTGAGCTCCTGCATTGGCAGGCAGATTCTTTATCAATGAGCCATCTGGGAAGTCCATCAGTCACTACTACATATCATATAAATGCAGACTTTTTGAGTAGTGACTTGGAAGGATTCAGAAAGCCACAAGACATATGAGGAAGCATTATAAAAGGGAAGTCATGAATGAAGGTAATTTAGTAACTGTAATTACTTCCTTGTTAGCTCAGACAATAAAGAATTTGAAGGAGACCCAAGTCTGATCCCTAGGTCAATAAGATCCCCTAGAGAATGGTTATCCACTCCAGTATTCTTGTCTGGAGAATTCCATGTACAGAGGAGCCTGACAGGCTACATTCCATGGGGTCACAAGAGAGTCAGACACAACTGAGCAAAGAACGCTTTTCAGTAACTGTAATTAAACATGTATTAGATTCACCATTAGGATCATCTGTTCACTATTTCTTTAGACACTGAACCAAGATCTTGGCTGGAAAAAGAGAAATTTAAATTAGTGTGGAAAGCAATATCAAAATTTTAATTTTCATTATTATTTTTATTATTATAAATGTGACTTTCTCCTAAACAAAGTGGTGGAAGAGAGGGGATTATTGCCACCAATAATCTTGGATTGTAATCCATACTCCTGGGTCTTGTGTTTGAAGCTTTCCCAGTTTACTGGAGACTTCAGAAATTTGAGCAAAATCCCTTGCCTATAGTGTATGCATAACAAACTGACTTACAATACTTCATTTAAAAAGATCACTTGGAGACCTCCAAGTGTCTCAGAGTAAAAAGTGTTTATAAGTCTGTTTTAAAAGATACTGTTTTTCTTCCCTTCATCAAATAATGATTTGAATGGTTTTCTACTTCAGCTCTTATAAATAAATACCAGGTTTTCATTCTAGATTATTGCTCTGTTGCAAATATCACATAAATGAAACAAATTATTTAAATAATTTTTTTATTTTCACACTGTTTCAAGTAGTTAGTACCCACATTTCCTACTCAGTCCTATCTATCCTCTGTCGCTGATTTATTACTTCTATTGAAGTCATTTTTTTACAGTAACGTCTAAATCGGAGAAGGCAATGGCAACCCACTCCAGTTCTCTTGCCTGGAGAATCCCATGGATGGAGGAGCCTGGTAGGCTGCAGTCCATGCAGTCGCTAAGAGTCGGGCACGACTGAGCGACTTCACTTTCACTTTTCACTTCCATGCATTGGAGAAGGAAATGGCAACCCACTCCAGTATTCTTGCCTGGAGAATCCCAGGGACAGAGGAGCCTGGTGGGCTGCCATCTATGGGGTCACACAGAGTCGGACACGACTGGAGTGACTTAGCAGCAGCAGCAGCAACGTCTAAATGTTTGCACTGGTATTAAGAAGGCCTCAAATTCCTTTCTCATCACTGACGCAAGTCTTAAGATTACTAATGCTCCGAAAGTCAAAAATTAACTCAATAAGCAACACTCAACATAGAACCTGAAAACCATAATCACAAGAGAGATAAACTCTTCAATGTGGGATTCAAGTTTTAGCTATGAATAATTTGAAACTTTATGAAATGATGAACATCAAGATTAGAAATGTTGAGACTTCTGTGGTGGTCCAGTACTTGGGTATTCACCTGCCAATGTAGGGTACACGGGTTCTGTCCCTATCTGGGAGGATCCCAGATGCCACAGAGAAGCTAAGCTAAGCCCATGTGCCACAGCTACTGAGCCTCCATACTGCAACTGCTGAAGCCCACACACCTATAGCCTGTGCTCCACAAGAGAAGCCACTGCAGTGAGGAGCCCATGCACCGCACCTGGAGAGGAGACCCTGCTCACAACTAGAAAAAGCCATTATGCAGCCATGAATACCCAGTGCAGTCAAAAATAAATAAATAATCTTTTTTTTTTTTAACAAAAAAAGATTGGAAATGTTTTTCTAGTCTAAAACATAACAGTTGTTGTTGTTCAGTTGCTCAGTCATGTCTGACTCTTTGCAACCTCATGGACTGCAGTACACCAGGCTTCCCTGTGCTTCACCATCTCCCAGTTTTCTCAAATTCATGTCCATTGAGTTGGTGATGCCATCCAACCATCTCATCCTCTGTTGTCCCCTTCTCCTCCCTGCCTTCAATCTTTCCCAGTATCATAGTCTTTTCTAACGAGTTGACTCTTCGTGTCAGGTGGCCAAAGTATTGGAGCTTCAGTTTCAGCATCATCCTTCCAATGAATATTCAGGGTTGATTTCCTTTCGGATTGACTGGTTTGATCTCCTTGCTGTCCAAGGGACTCTCAAGAGTCTTCTCCAACACCACAGTTCGAAAGCATCAATTCCTTGGCCCTCAGAGTTCTTTATGCTCCAATTCTTATATCCATACATGACTACCGGAAAAACCATAGCTTTGACTGTACACACCTTTGTCAGCAAAGTAATGTCTCTGCTTTTTAACACTCTGTCTACATTTATCATAGCTTTTCTTTCAAAGAGCAAGTGTCTTTTAATTTCATGGCTGCAGTCACCGTCCACAGTGATTCTGGAGCCCAGGAAAATAAAGCAGTATGGGGCATTATCTATTATTAACTACAAAAAGTATTTACAGAATACCTTAGAATTAGTCAAGTTCTATGCTCCTTTAAATTCTAGAGAAGGAAATGGCAACCCACTCCAATATTCTTGCCTGGAGAATCCCATGGACAGGGGAGCCTGGCAGGCTATAGTCCACAGGGTCGCAAAGAGTTGGACACAACTGAGAGACTACACTATGGTCCTTCAAATTAGCTATTTATACTAAAGTTGTAGGCCTGCTCCCTGCCTACTTTCTGGAACCATCTAACACCACCAATGACCCTTCCCACTCAGCATTATTTGGATTCTTTAGTTTTTCTAACACACTATCCTTCATCACTCCAGAGGACGCCTCCAATGATGTTCCTTCAGACTAAAATGTTCTCCCAGTGCTCCCTCTACTTTAAATCCCAATTCAAATATCCTTTGCTCAGAGAAGTCTCGCCTCACCTCCCAGTGAGAGCCACATTCCTTTTCTTGACACCGCTTACAATTTATACTCACACATCCACTGTTTGTGTAACTGAACTTTAGGCTCTACGACAGCAGGAACTGTCTATTCCTGTTCATCATCATAACCTCAGGATGCAGCACAGTCTCTGGCACATGGTAGGTCAATGAATGAATGATATCCACAAATTAATACAAACTAAACTTCAAGACATATTAACCAACATTAGATGTAATTCAAGATCACAGCATAACTACTGAATCCCAAATAACACTGCTGGATACAGTATTATCAAAATTTAAGAAAAATATCATATTGAAACCTATCGGTACCATTGAATGTATTAGTTTCCAAAGGCCTAACTCAGGCACTTTTTTTTCTCAATAACAGGGAGACGTTGAGTAATTCTCAGACAGTATCACACCCTGTATACATGATACTGTTCTCTCACCTACTCATATTACCCACTGTACCTTTAAAAAAAAAAGAAGGAAATATTCAGAGGAAGGCAATTCCAGAGATAGTACATTTCAGATCTGTTTACCATATAATAGTCTACACTGACAGAATACTCCAAGTAGAACATTAAAATTACAATTAGTATATATAGTCTAATATTATACCATTAACCAACTCTGATTCAACATCAACTGTCTAAAGCGTTTATTAAGAAAGATTCATATAATAAGAGAGTTTTCAAGGCAGAAGCCGGTGTGTCTCCCTTTGCCTGGTAAAGTAATAAAGTTATGCTTTTCTACTTCACCCAAAACTCTGTCTCTGAGAGTTGATACAGCAGCAGTGCACAGAGAGGTCAAGGCTTTCAATAACTATATACCATAACAGAAGTCTCTTTAAAATTGTAATTTGTAACAACACTAATTATTATTTCACGGACATTAAAAAATTTCCCTGTGATCAGTTGTTATTAAAAAAAAAAAACATTCTGAACTCTAGTCAGTACTCTGTAATAACCTATGATGGAAAAGAATCTGAAAAAGGATATATGTATAACTAATCACCTTGCTACACACATGAAGCTAACACAACACTGTAAATCATCGCCAATATAAAATAGAATTTATTTTCATTTAAAAATAAAATTAAAAAAGGAAAGATTGTGAGGCTGAGTCTAAGCTCAAAGAAAAGAGAACTGTGAAAGATTATTAATGAAATGTCAGCAGGTGTTCAAAAGCCTAGGAGAGTAGTGGCAAATAGGTAATATATTTGCCCATTCTAGTTAAACGTCATGTATTTTTTTATTTATGAGAGAATTAAAAATGTTTTGAGTCACATGAATTTTTTTTATCTGAATATATAACTGGAATATATGCCAGTAGGGGAAAACAGCATAGGTTAAAAAGGACAGTGCCTTGAGAGGCTGTAACTACCTAAATTACTGATTGCCTAGACAAAACAAAGAGGTTTTCACTACATAACCAGTTCTGACAGGTTTCTCCAACTTGAAAACCTTAGCACAGAATGTTTCCACTCTGAAAATATCACCCCACTTTCAATGCCATATGGAAATAGAAAGTTCTGACACAATAAGTTTTTAAAACATGTGAACCAAATGGAATAAAATCATAAAATATAAGGTGCTATCACCACTACTATTGTTGTTGAAAAAAGGTTCAGAAATGATATCACATACCTTCTCACCATCTTTAAAATGGAATGAAAGTATGCTGCTGCTGCTGCTGCTGCTGCTAAGTCACTTGAGTCGTGTCCAACTCTGTGCAACCCCATAGATGGCAGCCCACCAGGCTCCCCCGTCCCTGGGATTCTCCAGGCAAGAACACTGGAGTGGGCTGCCATCTCCTTCTCCAATGCAGGAAAGTGAAAAGTGAAAGTGAAGTCGCTCAGTCGTGACTGACTCTTTAACAACCCCATGGACTGCAGGCTCCTCCATCCATGGGATTTTCCAGGCAAGAGTACTGGAGTGGGGTGCCATTGCCTTCTCCAATCAAAGTATGGGGTTGGCCCAAAAGTTCGTTTGGGGTTTTTCCATAACATCTTACCTAAAACCCAAACTTTATGGCCAACCCTATATTGATCATAAATTATTTTCTAATAAAGATCAAAGTGTAGTAATGGTCTAAAAAATAAACTGTATTAATTAAACAATTTAGTTATTAAATAATAACTATAAAACTCCATAGCTATTATTACATGCAATTTTTCAAAAGAATATCAATGTTTATAATAAACACAAAAATGTGATAAAAATAAAGTTTAAAATATAAATATGTTTTATATTTAGGCACATACATGCATGCACAGAATACTTCTGGATGGATCAGTTCAGTTCAGTTGCTCAATCGTGTCCAACTCTTTGCAACCCCATGGATACCACTGCATTAATGGTTATCTGGGAGAGTGGCCTGAAAAGCTGGGCAGGTCTAGAGTAGGAAGTGGACTTCCCTTTCATCATACTTCCTTGAGGTTGTTTTAATGTTTTCCATATCATATGATTTTCTCCCCTAAAAAGTTAATAAAAATTTTCTAAGTTAAATGAATGGAATTAGGTAGGAATAATTAACCATTCCTATAACTTAACTAAAAGGGGGGAAATCTAAAAATCATGGAAGATCTAAGATCTCTCTCAGCATTTTATTGAGAAAACTGAAACAATTAAAAAATTCTGTTCTCCCAAAGTTAGTAGTCAAGTCAGTGACATCGCCTCTAAAATCTAGAATTTCCTTATTCTCAGTAATATGCCAAGTACTATATCATTCTATCTCATCTTAGTTATAAAAGTAATGTGCCTGTTTGGCAAAACTAATACAATATTGTAAAGTTTAAAAATAAAATAAAATTAAAAAAAAAAAAAGAAGAAGCCAGTCACAAAACACCAAAAAAAAAAAAAAAATAATAATAATAATAATAATGTGCCAAGTACTGTATCATTCTATCTCATCTTAGTTATAAAAGTATCATGAGCTCCACAGAACAGTAGAACTAAAAGCATCTCTCGACAGACTCTAGGTAAGCAACACACAGCAATCAGGATTTGATAGTAATTTTTACTGATTTAAAACAGGCAACTCAAGCTGAAATCTGGCAGGATAATTATTTTTTAAAGGGAGCTCAGGAAGGAGCTGAATTTAGCTCATCAAGGAACTAGCTGCTGCCTGCAATTGTCCTTGAAAAGTAAATGCCAAAGTCAAAAGGTTCATGCATGAACTCTTTGGGCTGCTTAAATCCA